>NC_133617.1:98301148-99501148 GCF_048593235.1 Sminthopsis crassicaudata
ATTTTCTAAGAAAACCCCAAACTCACAATGAGTTTGAAAACAATTAAACAACAATGACCACCACCTTCATTACAAGGGGCTTACAAATTGTTTTAGGAAATAGGACAGAAATGCATGAAACAATTAGTTAAAATAAGAAAAGAAAAGAAAAAGCTAAACTATATAGTAAAGAATATTTGACAGTAGAGCAGTTGAGAAAGGGATAAAATAATGAAGATTAGGGTATATGCAAGAAATTTTATTTTAAACAAAAATGAATCTTTTCTTTTCTAAATAGATTCATTTGTATATTTAGTAGTAAAAATAGGTGAGAAGGTATTTAAGGAAGGAATCATCATGGAGAACCTTAAATCCTAGGCTAAGGCTTTTGGAATTTACCTGATAAGCAATATTAATCAATAAACATTTATTAAGTGCCTAGTATGTGCTAGCTAGTATGCTAAATTCTGAGGGAACTATTGTAGATTTTATAGAATTATATCATTAATGATTGACAATTCTCCTAGACTATTGACATTCTGAAAAAGACTTTTTAAATGGGTCATTTTTGTAGCAATGGAGAAGTGAAAACATTGAACTATGGACAGTAATTTCCTGTTAGTTTTTTGTGTTTTCAAAAGATGATGTCAGAGATAGAAGGACTTGCTGAGATGTATGTCAGCTTCCACACTGCCTCTCAAGACAAACTATCGATTAGCAAATCAATGCCTTTGTGTTCAAAAAGCAAACCTACTATTGAAGCTAATTTCCAACAACATGCATTTCTAAAAGTCTCAGCTTTAACTCGTCCCATCAGGCAAAATTCTGGAGCAACAGAAATCTCACCACAGGAACCCGTTCCCAATGATGGATACACATTTTGAAAAATCTAGCTTTCTTGGAGAACAAGACTATATTTACAGAGTTGTTACTAATTCCAAAAGTACATGCTGTAAACGGCCATAGAGCCTTGTTCTATCGGGTTCTGAAAAGTAATTGCTTGCTTTAGGGAATGTCTATTCATTCCTGCCATCATTATTAGTTGGTGCACAGATATGGACAGTTAGAAATAAAGTCTTAGTGATCAAAAACCATCTGCAATGATTAGGAACAAATTGTAGTATAATAAGCTCTCTATTTTCCATGAAAGTGTTTAGGGAGAATGTGCACAACTGAGTGTACATAAAATGAAGACATGCAGATGCTACTATTCTTGAACTTAAAAACTTCAGATTGGTTGTCTTCAGTACCAGAAAAGTTACTCTAAAAGAGTCAATAAACTTATTTTGGTTGGTCTTAGGAATCAGAATGTAAGTGCAGTATATGACAAAGAGAGGCAGATTTCAGCTCAATATATTTTCCTGATAGAGTTATTCTGTTTCTTCATCAATATTGAGCTTCTCATAAAATTTCCTTCTTCAGCTATGGGTTGCACTAAATGACCTCTGAGGAAGCTTCCAACTCCAAGATGCTATGATCCTGACCCTAGCTCCCCTAAAAGGCTTCCGTGTACTCTATAAACCTGGCTATGGAACACTGTCAAATATCTGTGTCAGATATGTAGATGTCACAAACCTGGGAGGAGTAGATAATGATAAACCCTTAGATTGTAAATTTTTTGAGAGCATAGATAGTCTTGTGATTTTTTTATATGTGTGTGTATGTATGTATGTATGTATATATATATATGACTATTACAAAAATCCTCCTTTGAACATATATCCTTATCTAGAAGTAAGAGGCAGGATGGTGCAGTGCATAGAGAGGCATCCTCCAAGCAGGGAAACCTTGGGTTCGATTTTTACCTCTGACATATCCAGGTTGTGTGATCATGAACATATCACTTAATCTCTTGATGCTCTAAGCATCTCTCCAAGACTATAAATTGCAGAAAAGCTGCTGGCCTGCATTGGTGGAGGGGATATTTTAAATGCTGAGTTTTCTAAACTAAAGAAAGCACAGGTCCCTCATCTATGTTTGGCAGAGGACACTGGGCAGCCACCTCAGAGGACCAAATCTTTGACTCTATAAATTAAGCCAGACAAACAGTTAATTCCCCAAATAATCCCTTCAGTTTAATTCCTGATTACCTGTGGGTTTCCCAGACTGAATCAATCTATAATCTCTTTTTCTTTCCTTTTCAGATCAGCTCTTTAAATTTCATATTTTCCTGATACCATCCTAACCTAGCTTTTCTTTCCCTTGTATGATTTCTAATCATGATTTCTTTTTGCCTCATGTCAAGATTGCTCTTTTTCTTACCTGAAGCTTGCTTAATTACCTATATATCTGATCCTTGTCTCAAGTAGAATGTCACATTAAACCAAGTAACTGTAATTGTGGTCTTCCATAAATCCTACCAAACTGGAAAATATTTGGGCATATACTCTGGCCAGTGGTATGCTAGTAAATATTTAACAACTCTCTATAGAGAGGTGTGCCTAGGAGACATTTTTAAGTTTAATATGAATTATTAACATTTTATCCATCACTTTCTTAAGTCTAGACAATCAACAAAGCAATAAACCAAGCCTTGGCTTTTAGTACTTTATCAATTTCCAATGTATAAAAGCTCACACTGAAAATTTAACAACTGGTCTCTTGGGCTCTACCTAAGTCTAGCACACCCTTGCCTGTAACTCATTGCCATGCATGGACTAGATAAAAAGAGCACCGAGTTTAGTGGGAAAAGATAATGAGACTGCTTTGGGGCCTATTGAGCATGAAATGATGGTGATAGTGGAATTCAGATCCGATGACTTAAAACATAAAAAGAATTTTAGAGACAATCTACCCCAACATCTGCCTGGACACAAGGAAGGGAAAGTGATTACAAGTAATAAGTACCAGAGTTTTTGAACAAGTTATATCTCTAGTTTTAATTTCCATGTTCTTTCTACACAAGAGTTTGTCTCCCCAATCTAGATGTTTACTCTTACAGCTTTCAGTATTAGGAGATTCTATGATTCTGTAACTCTCACAGGATATATAGGGGAGTTATCCCAACCCCACAAAGAATTTCTTTATATGTAATTATAGCCTCCTCCACTATAACTTTTATCACAAGATTAGACTTAGATTTATTCGTGAAACATTGTCTAGATGAAAGCCACATTGTAGAGTTGGTGGGCTCCTTAGAAATCAAGATCATTAAGAATTTATTTAAACATTATTAAGCATTTAAAGAGTCATTTAGTCATCATCTTGTTTTAAGTATAAAAGAAAGAGTACTGAATTTGGAATGAAGGAATCTGGGATAAAATTTTGCCCCAAATCTGTGTGACTTTCTGTTGCCCAAGTTGCTTTACATCTGAGGTATTAGGTTTTTGTAAAGGCAGAAAATTGGAATAAATGTCTTCTAATGTCTTTTCTAACTATAAATCTGTGATCCTATAATCTAATACAATGCTTCTAAAACTTTTTGATCCCAGCACCCTTTCACATTCCAAAAAGTGATTAAGGAACTTTTTTAAAAATGTGGGTTACCCCTATTGATATCACTGTATCATAAATTAAAATGGATAAATGTTTAAAATAGCTATTTGTTGTCAATTAAAATAGCAAAAATAAAGGTAAAACAGATTTCCACAAATAATTTATTTTTAAGGAAGGTAACTATGTCTTCTAAAACAAAACAAAAAAAAATTAGATGTGACATTGTTTTACATATTTTTGGAAATCTTTTTATTGTCTGACTTTATAGAAGACATCTTGGATTCTCTCACCTGCTTTTTTTGGGATTCAATCTGTTGTAATATATTGTTTTGGTTGGAGTTTATAAAGAAGATCTGGTCTCCTACAGATACGTAGTGGGGGAAAGGAGGGAGTATTTTACTAGGTAAATAGCTTAGTAGAATTAAGAAAGTAACTTTGACCTTTCATACCCCCTAAAAGGGTAGAAAGAGGGCCCTCAAAAATCCTCAAACTACATTTTGAGACACATTGCTCCAAAGAAATTATAAAGTTCAGAGACTTATGCAGTTTGACGTTAAATTGAAAATGAGTGCTGGTGCCAGCACTACAGTCTATCTATCTGTTCTGTACTTAATTCTAGTCATCAAATAGTTGCTATTATTCATCTCTTATTATTGTTTTCCAATAGCTTTAAAGTATTTCCCATGTTTCTCCACCCAATATGTTAATGGCCAAGACTCTCTTGCCTAGGAATCTTTTGATCAGGCCAATAGAATTGTATGGCAAATCAGACTGCTGAATCAATGGACAGTGCTGCCTGAGAGTGAGAGAGGGGGGGGCGGATATTTACTGATAACTAAAAAGCACATGGAGGAGATTTCCAGCTCAAAAAAATATACAAATTCTTTATAGGAACCCTAACAATTCAAAAATCACGAGATATCAGAGATGGGAGGAGCCCCAAAGGCCATGTAGTCCATCCTGTACCTAAGTAGGAATCCTTTTGGCAACATACATACCCAGGAGATTATCACCAGTGAGAGGACACTTCATGTGGATAATGTGCTTGACTGACAATCAAATCCTGCTTCAGAAACTTACTGAGTAATTCCAGTCTTGTCCAACTCCTCAGGATCCCATTTGGAGTTGTCTTGGCAAAGATATTGGATTGGTTTGTTATTTCCTTCTCCAGTTCATTTTACATGTAAGGAAACTGAGGCAAACAGAGTGAAGGGAACTACCCAGATTCTAAGTAAGTGTCAGAGGCTAAATTTGAAATTTAGGGAGATGAGTTTTCCTGACTTTAATCCCAATGCTCTCCATTGCATTAGCTAGACACTTAAGAGCTATGTATTAGCAAGATTACCTAGGATTATCTTGCCTAGGATACATCATAAAGACTCTTATCTTCAATTTTCTCATCTATCAAATAAAGATAAAAAGAGTGACAACCTTACAATTTTGCTGAGAATAAAATTAGATATGTATTCAGTCAATTACCATTTGTTATCTGCCAGGCACTGTGTAAGTAATGGGGATATATTATAAAAAAAAAAAAAACAAAAAAAAAAACATAAAAACAAAAAACAAACAAAAAACAAAAATAGTCCTTAATCTCAGTCAAATGGAGGAAACAGCATACATACTATGAGACATATGGAACACCTTTTCACGAAGTAGTCTCAGAGATAAGACACTAGCATTTATGGGGATTAGGATAGGCTTCCTGGAAAATGTATGAGGTGTGGATGAAGAGAAAGAACATTCTAGTAGTTCGAAAATAAATGCCCTGTGCTTGAGAACAGGAAAAAAGGGAGTAGCATGGACTTCAGAGTATTGGAAGGGAATGGGGTATAAGAAGACTGGAAAGGTAGGAAGGGACCAAGATATGAAGGACTCTAAAATTATAAAGTTAAGGTGCTAGATGTATGTAAACTATCATATAAAATAAAGATATATGTCTATACATACAAATAGATGATAGAGGAAAAATTATACACACATAATCAACCTGATAATATAAAAATATAAATATATATACTTTATTTCATGTTTATATGCATATATTATATGTGTATATATACTGCTTTTCCTATTTTACTTTATTTGATATGAATGTATATATGTACATATGTTAATCATGATACACATGTGTAAATATATACATATATATGATATATACATATATATCTTATCTCATTTGATATATATGCATATATACATACAAATATGCACACTCTTTTACCTACCTAATCTCATGTGTATATAAACATTGCATGTGTATATGTATAAACATATGTATCTACTACATAAATATGTATACAAATACATGTGTAAACACACACATGTATTATGCTTATTTCATTGTGCATGTGTGTGCATATATATGCACACATGTATGTGTATATGTTTATACATACATAGGCACTATTTTATCTACCTTATCTCATTTGATCCTTACAAAAGACCTATGACTTAATTATCACAGGTCAGTTAAGCTGTTAACAAATCTTTATTTATTTGTTCATTTATTTATTAAGAGCTGTAGTTTATTTATTTATTAAAACCTGAAAAAAATTCCGAGATCTAAATGCTATACTTATTTTTTATTGTTGTTATTTGTTTTTCCTGAGGCAATTAGGATTAAGTGACTTGCCCAGGGTACCACAACTAGGAAGTATTAAGTGTCTGAGACCAGATTTGAACTCAGATCCTCCTGCTTTCAGGGCTGGTGCTCTATCCACTGTACCACCTAGCTGCCCCTAAATGATATACTTATTAGAATCAGAATCTTTTCATACTTCCCATGACTGACAGCCAACCAGGTAGTGTATCCAGTTCCTTCTTGTTATAATCTTATGTCTGGAGCTCAACCTTCTTTAGTTGGAGGCAACATCACATTTCTATGACCCAACCTCTAGTTCAAATCCTAAAATTAGTGAAGCTTATCTCTGCATCCCTGATTTAGGGATTTGGATCAAGGAAGGTCTCTACTATTAAAACCAGAAAGCTGCCTGCTAACCCAGATTCCCTAACTTGTTCTGCCTAGAACCAAACCAAACCAAGAAGGGATGAACAAGGAATTGATGAATAATTATGGTATTTCTAAAAATAACTAAGAAGGCAGGTTGTGGAAATATGCTTTATAGATGAAGAAATTGAGGTTAAATCAAATGAGTTGTTCAAGACCATACAGCTATTAAATGGTAGAGCAGGGCATTGAACCCAAGCCTTTGGTTCTGTACTAAAAAGTCATACTATGATAACTCACATATACATTGGTTTCTGTTTTTCAAGCCCAAATCCAGGATTCAAGAATTATAAAGACAGATCTTTCTGTCACATTCTCTCCAGCCTCCATTCTCATTCCTTCCCCAATGCAGCACATTTATTGTTTACACAAGTCAAAGGCAATCAGTTTATTCTTTTCTTCAATTATCTTTTCTTCTAGGAACTCATCACTGCCTGGTATATTGGGTTCCTGACCCTGATCCTTTCCTCATTTCTTGTCTACCTGGTAGAGAAAGATGTGCCTGAGATTGACGCTCAAGGAATGGAGACGAAAGAAGAATTTGAGACTTATGCTGATGCTCTCTGGTGGGGTCTGGTCAGTCACAGCCCATACAGCTTCTCTGAGATTAGCCATGGGGCAGATGATGAAAGAAACATGGTGGTTGAAATCAAGAGAAGATGGTATGGGAGTGGGTTGCCTTTTTGTTTCCCTCGATGCAGCTAAAATCAACCATTACCTCATACTGTAAATGCAGCATCCTTAATAGGAAAAGATGTTGCCACTGTCCACTGTCATCAGTAAGGCATGTATTGTGTGGGCTTCCAGCTATGGGGAAGATTTTACATTAACATCTGAACCTCTTTATGATTGAGGACGTGTGTTTGTAAGAAGTTATTGTTTAATAGACAATATGGTAGATCTAGAGTCAAAAAAGTCTGTGTATTTCATTTAGCCGTGTGATCCTGGGCAAGTCACATCATTTCTCCAATGGTAACTTATCTGCAAAATCAGGCTTATAACACACGGCTTTCTCTATAGGGGTGGTTGTGAGCAAAGGATTCTATAAACCCCAAAATATTATGTCAATTTAAGCTTTTATTATAGTTATCACAGATTGGCAGAGATAATAGAGCTAGAAGTTAGGTCCAAATAGAGGAAGATCATAGGCATAGAAATTTAAAGCTGGAAGACCCTTCACAGTCTCGCTAGTCCAATCCTATCATTTTACAATTAAGGAACCAATCCAGGGGGATTATGACTTATAGTCAAGCACATAGTAGGTGTCAGAAGTAGGATTTGAATCCAATTCCCCTGCCACAAGATCACCTAGTCTTGTTGATGTATATTCAGAGGTCCTGGAAAAGAGAGGATTGATGAATTATTAACTGAACTTGTAAATGGTGTCATGAATAATAGAGAATGAAAATAATATTTCTATAACTCACATTTATATAGCCCTTTCTTCATAACCTTGTGAGGTAGATAGGCAGTGTAGAATTATGACTTCCAATTTATATTCAAGACAACTCAAGCTCAGAAAAGTTATAAACATAATATGAAGTGTTAGGGTCAGGCTCACAACAATTTTGGGCAAATTAAATAATTTTTTGTCACCTGAACTCTCCATGCCTTCCATATGCATTGCTACAGGTTATCCTCATTCCTAGAAGGCATTTTCCTTCCTCATTTCTCCTTGTCCAAAGCTTCTTTTCTTTTCATTTAAGGGTCAACTCAGGGATTACCACCTTTGTGAAGCCTTCTCTGATGCCTTTCCCCACCCCAAGCAATGCTCAGTTGAAAATATTGTTTCTCCTCTCTTTTATAGAATTTATTATTTGAATTTTTTCTTTTGCTTCCATCACCCTTTACCTCATATTAGATCTACCCATATATGTTTTAGCCCAGCCTAATGGCTACATACTCCTCAAAGACAAAAAACGTGCAATTTTCTACCTTAGTATCCCTTGGACCACAAGAATAGTGATTCACATGTAATAGATAAGTAGATTTTTGCTGAATGAAAGAGTTGGCATTTTTGCTGAACCTTTAGGATTATGTAGGTTAAAGCTCAAGGAAAATAGCATTTAACTTGGGAGGAACAGTATGAGAAAAGGTATGGAAATGGAAAAATGTAGAATATTCTTGGGGAATAGTAAGCTGGCATTTTGGCTAGAGTATAGACTACAGGAAGAAAGAAAAAAGTAATCAGGACTTTTTTGCGTTCTATAAGATCTACTATAAGTTATTGGTTTAGAACTTGAAATAGAAATTTCATTGAAATAGAATTATACATGGTTGTTAATTTCAAAACCTGAACATAATTGAATTAAAATTATAGAATATCATCAAATGTCATCTTTTCCAATCTTTATCTAAATAGGAATCTCTTCACTGACAAATGGTCATGTATCTTCCAATCCCTGACAGAGAGCTAACCACTTAGCAAAGTAGTGGTTTCCATTTTTGCTACTTTAAATACTCTTTGTGCATGTGTAACCATATGTACACACACACACACACACACACACACACACACACACACACCACTAATGAACAACATTTGTCAAAGCATGAAAATAGCACTATCTCACATCTATATAGCATCCTAAGACATATAAGCATTTTCCTCACAAAAGAGGTTTGAAACCATTTAGAACAAAATTGAGGTTCAGAGAACTTCATTTTTTCCCCTCATGTTCACACAGCTAATAAGTATAAAAGCTTGTATTTATTGTATTTATTGTATTGATCTCCTGACTTCACCTTTAACATTTAACTAGACCAATGTTTTTTCAAGAAATCTCTAAGAATCTTTGGTGGTCCCCAAGACCCATTGCTAGAGTTCAGGAAATCAAAACTATTTTCAAGATAGTAGATAATAAGCTGTTTTAATTTCTAATTGGTAAATTTTGATAGATATGGTCCATATAAACAAAAGCTTTATGTTGCTATACTATTTCATCAATAATTTTAGGGTATAAAGGAATCCTGACCCCCTAAAATTTGAGAATCACTGGACAACAACATGCTTTTCCATGTATACATATATATTCACAATATATATATATGTATATATATATATACACATATATTTATCATGCCATCCAAATTCTTGTCCCTCTAGATAACTCTAATGAGTTTTGTTGCGAATCAATTGGCATCTGCATATAGATGTGTATATTATATGTCTCTCCATAATATGTATCATATATAGTGTTATATTTATTACATTGTGTATGCATTTTCCCTGTTGTTGTGATAGTGATTTTCTTCAGTGTAGAGGAAAATGGATAAAAATTCTTTCCACAGTTGCAAATCATCAATTAGTCTATAATTGATAAAATTTTAGAGCTGCCTGCTTCACTGAGAGATAGTCAGTCGCCTTGAGTTATTTAGACAGTATGTATCAATTAAAACTTGAAGCCAAGTCTTCTTGATTCCAAGGCTATACTATTCTTTCTATTCTGCCTGTCATACCACACTACACTGTAGTCACATACATACCTGTAGTCACACATACAATCTCTTTATTGAGAGAGAGAGAGAGAGAGAGAGAGAGAGAGAGAGAGAGAGAGAGAGAGAAGAGAGAGAGAGAGAGAGAGAGAGAGAGACAGACAGACAGAGAGAGAGAGAGAGAGAGAGCAGAGAGAGAGAGAGACAGAGAGAGAGTGAGAGAGAGAGACAGAGAGAGACAGAGAGACAGAGAGAGAGAGAGAGAGAGAGAGAGAGAGAGAGAGAGAGAGAGAGAGAGAGAGAGAGAGAGAGAGAGAGAGAGAGAGAGAATAAGAAGAAAGGAGATGCTCCAAGGTAAAAAACAAAGGCTGAAATGGCTTTATTGGATTTGGGAGTATATGTCACTCTGTCCATAGATTTAAAAAGGGAAATGTTGATCTAGATACACATACACAGACACACACACGTGTGTGTGTATATATATATATATATATATATATATATATATATGTGCATATATATATATACATATATATACATACACACACAATATGCACACAGTATTTGACCATATAATATATATAGATATAGATATATCTATATGCATATATATTTATTCTTATATATGCATATATATAGGAAATAGGATCTAATTAAGTAGCTTCAATGAAATTAAACAGTATATTATCATTTTCAAGTAGGAACACTGTTCTGAGATCTTCTAGGTATCATGCCATGGTTTTCTTCTTTTTTTTAATAGAGACAATAGATGAATGAATATACATATATATATATGTGTGTGTGTGTGTGTGTGTGTGTGTGTGTATGTGTGTGTTTAAAACACTGTCTCTTCTGGTAACTACCAGGTCATCTATCTAATATCTATTTAAACAGACTTTTAAGTGTCAGCACTTACACAGACCTGGGTGGGAGTAGAGTTTAGGAGGATCAGCCTAAGTTTATCTTCCCTCTTCTGTAAGATGACAGAATTGTTCTTTGTATAGATTACCCTGGCAACCATTGGTTATGGAGACAAGACCCCCAAAACCTGGGAAGGCCGTCTGATTGCAGCCACCTTTTCCTTAATTGGAGTCTCGTTTTTTGCTCTTCCAGCTGTAAGTATCATTATAATTGTGAAGTTGTGGTTGTAGAACACTTTATAAAGACTGTCTCATTTGATGCTCATATTAACCTGAAAGGGCAATAATTCAAGGATTTATTTTACAGACGAGGAAACCAAACTTTAGGGAAATTAAAACACCTAGCCAAGGTCACAAAATGAGTTCATGGCAACTACTATATTAAAACCCTGGGCTCTTGTTATGTTGTTCCCCATGCTGGCATGCTAAAAGTAAACTTAGGGCAAGTGACCAATTTTTTTTTTTTTGTAAAATAGGAGGCAAGGTTCTCATCAGAGAAAGTTGGGGAGGTGGAGCCATGGCAGGTTTGTCTGAGCAGAGATACAAGTGATAGAGGAGATGGTCTGGTCAAGAATAAATAGTTTCCAAGATGTAAAGAGATGATAATCCCCTGTCCTCTGTCCTCATTAAATTACATCTGCAGAATTGTGTTGAGTTTTGAGTGCCATATCTTAGGAAGGACATTAAATGGAGGTGGAGGGGAGGGACAATATTCTAAGGAAGGTAGTCATCACAATATATGATTCTGAGTTCTGAATTATAAAACTTGAAAGGATCATCTAATAGTCGACACACACACGCATACACACACATTTTACAGATTAGGAAACGGAAGACCAACCAAAGAAATCAAAAGACTTGGTCAAAAAACACACAATTAACAGTTGATCATAGATTTGAAGTCTGACATTTTGTTTTGCTATTTTCTTGGCTAGAAAATAGATAATGCAGCCCTTGGAAAGATTGTGAAATAAGGATCCAATAAACTCATTCAGTCCAAGATATAAACAATTGATTAAATATACAATTCACTTCACTCAAGTCCTCCTATAACACTATTGTGGTATGTATACACCCTGGATTCTCAAAGATCATGTTGGTATACTATAGGCTTCAGCCAGTCCTTCCAAAAATGGAAAGGCTATGAATATGGAACCAATGATAGAAGTTATGTCTGCCCTTTGAGTATCAACTTAACTAAGTTTGGAGAGACTCATCACAATATTGGTTGTTGTGTCAGATTGAATGAATGTTATAGCCACAGCAAATTCCAAATACTATTTATTAAGTTAGATAAGGAATTCAATTTACATTGATGGAAGATACTCCCATTACTGAATCCATATATCCTCAACATATTGGGGGGAAAAAAACAAACAAAAAAAAACTTACAATGTGATTTATTCCTAGGAGCATTTTATTTTAACTTTTTTTTAAAGCACTAATTCAGAAGTATGAATTTTTAGTGGTGAATTTTTAGCCATTGAAAAGAAAGAGAAAGATTCATACACTTTAATTCTCCCTCATTCTAACCTCTCGTTTCCTCTTCTTCCTGCTTCCCCTTTCCCCTTACCATGAGCTTTTGAGCTACTTCTCAACTCCACCTCAGCCATACACAAAAAAATCAGATATTTTGTTTTCGCCATCTCCCACAGATATACCACCCCCATATTCAAGAATTCTGAAATTCTCTTTTTCAGTAATAATATATTGGCTTTTCACTTTTCCCTCTGCCTTTCCTTACATAATCCTACTCTTCATTTACATTATGACCTCCAAACCCTTGCCTATAATTGTCTCCCAGGACATCTCTATTGTACTAGCCTCTCTTTTCTTTTTCTTCTATATTGATTTCTTGGTTAGCCAATTCACTTCTACACTTTCCTCCTCACTAGAATCCTTAGACTCCTTATCATATTGCTATGTCCTATCAAACCTCAGTCTTGGATTACTTCTGATTGGATTCACTATAAATTTATATTACTTACACAGGCTTAACTGGCCTAGGCAATCCTACTACACTTTCCTTATCAATTCACTATATCACTCTCCATAGTGACTCTTCCAAACTTTCCTCCTAGAACCTCCTATAGCTCCATCTCCCCAACTCTCTCTACTGAAAACTTTGTCTCCTGTTTTACAAAAAAAAAAAGTCACTTGCCATAAGCTCACTCTTTTTCCTTCCTCTTCACTTTCTATAACTCAGATACTTTCTGCCATTAAAACCTTCACTTCTGTCTTACATGATAAAATGACCTTCCTCCTTAAGTCAAACCTAACCCCTCTACTTGTTCAAGTGATCATATTTCATCCCATCTCTAACATATTGCTCCCTCTATCATACTCCACTTTTTCAATTTCTGTCTCTCTGTCTATGTCTGTCTGTCTGTCTGTCTGTCTGTCTCTCTCTCTCTCTCTCTCTCTCTCTCTCTCTTTCTCCATCTCTCCCCTTTATTGCCTACAAATATGCTTGTCTCCCCTATCCTGAAAAAAGACATCACTGGATCCCTCTATCCTTGCTAACTATCATCCTTTTATAGCTAAAAAAGGCCATCTACAACAGGTGTCTTTACTCATTCCACTGAAACTGCTCTCTCAAAAGTTACTGATGATCTTTGAGTTGCCAATTCCACAGGCTTTTTTCTTAATCCTTGTTCACTTTGATTTCTCTGCAGCTTTTTACAATGTTGATCACTTACTTTTCCTTGATTCTCTCTTCCATCTGGGTTTTGAAACTTCACTGTCTCCTGGTTCTCCTATTTGTCTGATTGCTTTTTTTTTTCTATCTCCTTTGCTGAATCCTCCAGATCCCACCCTCTAATTATACACATCTATCAGGGCTCTGTCCTGGACTCTCTTCTCTTCTCCCTCTACACTGTTTCATTCAGGATCTCATCACCTCCCCTAGATTTAATTACCATCTCTGATGATTCTTGAATCTATCTTAAACAAGATACAATCTTGTATCTCCAACCACCTTTCAGACACCTCAAACTGGATGTCCAGTAAACATCTTAAACTCAATATGTTCAAAACAGAATAAATTCTCCATGTCTCCTTTCTGTATTACTGTAGAGAGTAATACCACACCCAAATCCATAAAGCTCCCATTTGTTAAATTCCATTGGTTCCCTATTGTCTCCAGGAACAAATACAAAATCCTCTATTTGGAGTTCAAAGCCCTTCATAACTTAACCCCATCCTACTTTCCCAGTTTTCTTATACCTTAGTTTCCTACATGTATTCTTTGGTCCAGTGATACTGGTCACTCCATCTCTCAACTCTAGGCATTCTCTCTGGCTATTCTGGACAAGGTGATCTCTTAGTTTCTTCTCTAATTCTAAAATTCTACAACTTTTAAGTCTAAAAAGATTAGAACTCAAATTTCATTTGCTTCACATGTTCTACTATAATAAAACTTTCTTAAAATAATATTTAAGGAAACAGACAAACTCTTTAAGAAGGATTTCATGTACATTCAATTTAATTTGAGAAACCTTTTTTGATTACATTATCTATGTTTGTAATAATGAGGAACCCAGAACCTTGAGGTGTGCTCACTACGTTCAAGTGCATAATCAGTTTGAAGAAACAAGACACAGGAAACACAAATTTTCTATTTAATAAGTATTTTATTAAGTGTTTACTATGTGCCAGGCATTGTACTAAGCAATGTAGGCCTAAAGTCAGGCATTAATTCTGGATCTGGTTCTGATACTGATAATACTTCTTTGATAGTGATCAAGTTGCTAAATGTCCCCATATCTCAGTTTCTTCATTTTAAAATGAGAGAGCTGGACTAAAAGATCTCTGCTTCAGTGATAAATCACATGAAAGAATATACAAAATGATGCTTTTTTTTCAAAGAAGTTTCACCAGGAATGCACAGGTGAACATAAGTAACTGACAAATTATAAAATTACAAAATCTCTAATCTGCAAGGGACCTTAATATTATTAAGTCCAACTAGTTCCTCAGGAAAAAAAAATCTTTCTAAAACATGATTGACAAGAGATCATCAAATGTTTGATTTAAAATATCTATTCCCTATTCAGTTATCTTTGGACCACTCAAATTATTTGGATGTTTTTCTTGATATCAAGTCTCCGTTAAACTCTTTATAATTTCTACCCATTGTCCCTAGTTTTATAAGACAGCAAACAAAATAAGATTAAGTTCTCCTCTTTACAATAATAGTAGCTATTATTAATTGGTACAGCACTTATTCTACTTCATTTTATCCTCACAGTATATCTCTGGGAAATAGATACTATTATTCCCATTTAATAGATGATGAAATTGGGGCCAGAAAGGTTAAAATACAAATAAACATCTTAGGCAGCATTTAAACTCAACTCTTCCTGTCTCTAAGATCAGCACTCTCTCCACTATTACAAATTGTTATCTCTTATCTTATCTTAGCTTATCTTAGCTTAGCTTAGCTTAAAAAAACAGTTGTAATGTCATTGCATAGAAAAGAATCTATTTCTTTCTCTATTTTATGTAAGATATGGTAGATATCTTATATCTTAGATATAAATGCCAAAATAATTATATGTTAAACAACAGTCATTCTTCCTAATGTACTCATAAGTGAGGAGCAAATATATGGCTTCCTTTGAGTCTTCTTGTTCACCTGGGGACATATCTTCTATAGAGTTTCCTAGGGCTCTAAATTGAAAATAACAAAAGGAACACTGGATTTTGAACCAGAAGAACTGGGTTCAAGCCCAATTCTGCCATCTTAGTTTCCTCATCCGTAGAATGAAAGGATTGACTACATGACTATTGATTCCTTCAACATTAAGAATACTTCTGATCCTTTTAATGTTCACAATTATATAATATATTAAGAATTGCAAAGCATAACTTTATATTGTCTAGGGCACTATTATTGACATTCTTGGATGATAGAGTAATGGACATGAGGTTAGGAAGTCAAATCCTGCTTTAGACAATTACTAGCTATGTGAGTAGCTATGTGATCTAAGGCAAGTCATCTAACCGCTGTCAGCCTCAGTTTCCTCGATTGTATAATTTGACTAATAATAGCTTACTTACCTCCCAGTTCACACACACAGTTGCTGTGCGGATAAAGTAATATCTGTAAAGTATTTTCAAACCTCAAGGTGCTATATAAATGATGTTATTATTATTATTATGGATTTATGGATATAAATCAAGTTATATGCATTAAGTAAATTCCTATTATATGCCAGGAGCTGTGTTCAGTGTTGGAAATACAAAATAAAGAAAACAGATTGTCTAGAGTGTCCAGGAATCTATTCTAATTGTTTTTGTCAATAATCCTTTTTAATCAGGGAATTCTTGGATCAGGGCTGGCTCTCAAGGTACAAGAACAACATCGACAGAAACATTTTGAGAAAAGAAGGAAACCAGCAGCTGAACTCATACAGGTTTGTTATCCCCTGATTTTCTGATTATAAAGGATGTGAGCTAAATTTTAGATGATACAATGCTATTCAGGTATATATATATATATATATATAATATATATATATATATATATATATATATATATATATATATATATATATATAATATCTATCTATGTATCTATGTATTTATCTATCTATCTATCTATCTATCTATCTATCTATCTATCTATCTATCTATGTTCCCTGTCCCTCCCTCCTCTCTCTCTCTCTCTCTCTCTCTCTCTCTCTCTCTCTCTCTCTCTTTCTCTCTCTCTCTCTCTCTCTCTCTCTCTCTCTCTCTCTCTCTCTCTCTGTCTCTCTGTCTCTGTCTCTCTCTCTGTCTCTCTCTCTCTCTCCCCTCTCTCTCTCTCTCTCTCTCTCTCTCTCTCTCTCTCTCTCTCTCTCCTCTCTCTTCTCTCTCTCTCTCTCTCTCTCTCCTCTCTCTCTCTCTCTCTCTTTCTCTGTCTCTCTGTCTCTGTCTCTCTCTCTGTCCTCTCTCTCTCTCTCTCCCTCTCTCCTCCTCTCTCTCTCTCTCTCTCTCTCTCTCTCTCTCTCTCTCTCTTCTCTCTCTCTCTCTCTTCTCTCTCTCCTCTCTCTCTCTCTCTCTCTCTTCCTCTCTCTCTCTCTCTCTGTCTCTCTCTCTCTCTCTCTCTCTCTCTCTCTCTCTCTCTCTCTCTCTCTCTCTCTCTCTCTTTCTCTGTCTCTCTGTCTCTCTCTCTCTCTCCCTCTCTCTCTCTCTCTCCCTCTGTGTGTGTGTGTGTGTTGTCTGCCTGTCTCTTTCTCTCTTTATTTCTCTCTCTCTCTCTCTCTCTTTCCTTTTCTCTCCTCCCTTTCTCTCTCTCTGTATGAATGTAATTACATGTGTCAGTGTTAGTGGCTGACTTCCATAACCTTTGTTACAAGCATATCCAAGAGAATAGATAACTTGGAATATATCATTAAAAATTCAGTTGTCCCTAATAATGTGTGTCAGAACTTTTTAAATTACCTTGTTGTTTGATAGTTACTGAACCTGCGACTTCAGAGAGCTGCTACTTAATCCAAAATACAAAGCTCTTTCCAGAATATTCAACATAAAAAACATAGCATGATTCTAAAGGGAAAAGCTACACAGGGAAGCAGATTCCCTAGAGCTTTACTGCTCTTGCACAAAGATTTTTCACAGGACTCTCTGGCTCTCCTTATTTTCAACTAATGCAGGCTTACAAACACAGTTTTAGTACCACTTTGGGGAACGTGACCCAAAGGTCTGGACTTTGCTTTTTTTCTAGTCCTTTGGCCAATAGAGTAGAAGAAAAGCTGATGGCTTCTTTAGAATTTTTGGCAACAGCTGCTCTTCCTACCCTTGAATTCATTACCTTCCCTAATTATAGCAAGTGACTCTTTGCATCCATGTGTATATGAAGTAGGTAGGTATGTAAGTAGCTAGCTAGATAGATAGACAGGTAGACGTCCAGATACATACATACATACATACATATATATATATATATATATATATACATGCATACATGGATGAACGAATGGATGGAGATTTACTAAGTACTTATGATGTACCAGGCCTTGTACCATGTGCTGAAAATACAAAACCAAGAAAACAAGACAATCCATATTTTCTAAGAGTTTACAGTTTAATTAAGAGAAGAGATCCAGGTAGTGGAGATTGGGGGAAAAAAGGGAGAAGAGGGAAGCTGGAAAGCAATAAGAATATAAACATGAGGACAAGACAGTCAGAGTGATATCTGAACAGATCAGAGAGTGACCTGTAAGTAAAATGAGTGGTTCCTGAAAACAGATGCTCCATATGGCAAACAGAATAGGCTTAAAGTTAGAAGACTCTGTCCATCACTGGCACTCTGATGCTTAGAAATGAAAAGAACAAATTAGGTCAGCTATAAAATTCATCTACCATAGAGCTCATTTCCCATTTAATTCCTTTGACCTGGGCTTAATTTCATTTTATGTGAGAAGTCTACTTTAGTATTAAAGAAGCATTTTAAAATATAATAAAAACCACTTCCTTATGATTGGAATTCTCACATTTCCCCCATATTTAATTCAGCTGAACCTGTGAGGTACTGGAAATGTTGCAGACATAGGAAATATTTAAATATCCCTTTTTGAACAAAGAATGTGGCTTTCCCACCACAATGTAGTATGGAAAGAATTTCTTACATTTCCACTAGAGGGTGCTCCTTCCTTTGAAAGTAATTATGGGGTGGAGAGGGTATAAAATCTTTGAAAAGCTTTTCTATCACAGTTTGGATCAGGAAAAAGCAGAGAGTAGAACTTTATTATATTCAGTCTTCTAATGACCAAGTTAAAGAATTACATCACTTCTCCCCCTGACTTTGAGTTTCTTTTAGAAGTCTAAGCATCACTATGCTGAGTTAAAATTTGTTTAAGAATCACAATCTTTTAAGTAATCAATTAAGAAGCATTTATAATTGAATTTTAAACAAGCACAGAGTGTTTAAACTAGATAGGTCATCTAGTATAACTCTGTGGTGTACAGATGGGGAAATTGAGGCCCTGAGGAGTGTAGCCTTTCCTGGGGCTACATGACTAGTTAAGTCATAAATGGGGAAACATTGTACATAGAAGATTACCAGCTGAAGTTAGGAACTCCTGGCTTTGCATCTTGTCTATGATGCTAGCTCTGGGACCAACATAGAAAAGTCATTTCACTGTATATTGCCCCCAAGGCAAAGATGTCAAACATTGCAGGTCACAAGTCTCCTCCCCCCATAATCAAGCCAAACTAAATTAAAATATAATTTGTAAATATTTTACAAAATACAGTTAAACATAGATAACATTAAAATGTGATTTTCTAACTCAATATTTGACCCATAGAGACCCTTTTGTATGATCTAATGGCACTTATTCCTATTTGAATTTGACCCCATGGCTTTCAGGGTATATATGATCTATATAAGTCATCATTCTGCATTGGTAAAATAAATTTCTATATTGATATTTTCCCACACTGATGAAAAAAATTATTGGATTTTAGTTTTAGAAATGGTATGGACTTTAGAGTTCCTTGTGTCCAAACCCATCAACTTACAAATAAGGAAACTGAGGCACAAAAAGTTGTGACTTTCATAATATTGTACAGGTTATCAGGTTCAAAACTGGGTTCTGTGATTTCACCTCTGGTATTCTTTCTGTTGCACTATGTTGAGAGGCCATGCCATATGAATATCAGATGTTTAACCTGGAGAAGAGAATAGAGGACACATGAGAACTGTCTTAAAATATTTAAACGGCAGCTAGATTGCTCAGCAGATAGATCTCTGAGCTTGGGATCAGGAAGACTCATCTTCCTGAGTTCAAATGTGACCCCAGACATTTACTTAATTATGTAATCTTGGGAAAGTCATGTCATACTGTCTGCCTGAGTTTTCTCATCTGCAAAATGAGTTGGAGAAAAACAAAATAGTAAACCTCTCCAATGAATATGGAGTCACAGAGATTCAGATACAATTAAACTGACCAAATAAATACAATAAAATAACACAGAGAAGAAGCATTAAGTTTGTTCTACTTTGTAGTAGAGAGCAGATTCAGGAACCACGGGTGGAAGTTTCAATTGCACATGTTTACATTTCAGCTTATTGTAAGAAGTCAAGTTAACAAACATTTAAAAAATATTTATAATATGGCAGACACTGTATCAAGTCTGGAGATAGAAAGAAAAGGCAAATAGCATACCCTTTCCCTCTTGAGGGCACCACATTCTAATGAGGGAGATAATATGCGAACAGCTATGTACATACAAGATATATACAGAGTAAATAGGAAACAACAAACTAGAAGTTCAAGCATCCAAAAGTGGAAAAGCCTGACTCTGAGGGGACTAGCTTCCTTCTCAGTGTATGTCTTTAAGTATGAGCTAGATGGTCGCTGTGGAAAGAGAGAAAAGAAGGGAATAAGTATTGAGGAGATAATTTTGGACCATTACTCTATTCCAATTAATATTAATCAATTTGACAGAATCATATGAAAGTCCTGTATATAAGTCCCCAGAGCTGTGAGCTACAGTTTCTAACTTCACTAGCTTAGCTACCAGAAATTAAAGAAAGGGCCTCTATCCTTGTTTTGTCTTGTGATGATGACCAAGCCCAACTTGACATGAAAAGTCCCACAAATATTTTTGTATCTCTGGACTAATCATTTGTCCAATAGTAACAGATTATCATCATATGACCACTTAGGTCATTGACTATGATAACTGGTGCCATTTCCTCCTGCCCAAAACAAGGAGAAACTTGTCTATCTTATGTGAAGATATTCCTTGCTTCACCCAACTTGTGAACCTGCTGATATATTATTTTGCTTATTCATTGGAATTATTCTGTATTTAGTATAGCTGTTCTGGAATGAGTGGTCATATAGCCCAATAAAAATAGGTTCCTGGAAGGAGAAGGCATCAATTATCATGAGGAAGATATGAGGTCCACTTCAGTAAAGGGAACTATGGATCCTTTAATTAAGTGTCATTGGCTCAGACTTCTATCTATGTCTTCTATTATTTTAAGTGGGATAATTTTAATCTCCACATTGCTATGTAGCAAACCCTGTGTTAAATTCTTCACAGATATTAACTCATTTAGTACTCACTTTAGAAATTTTGTTGTTCTCTCATCTTCTCCCTATTCCCTTTTTCAGGCTGCCTGGAGGTATTATGCAACTAATCCCAACAGGATTGATCTCGTAGCTACCTGGAGATTTTATGAATCCATCGTTTCTTTTCCATATTTCAGGCAAGTGGCATTTATTTCCCCCTTGAATTTACAGTGCATGACACATCTTTCTGATGCTTATAGACTTTGTTTTGATTCATGGCTTAACCAACTTCCTTTTGGCATTTCATTAAGTGTGTATTGATCTCTGAATGGTTGAGAAGATTAGAAAAAGGTTTAATATACTTGAGTGGCACCAGCATAAGATGGGAAAAAGTGGCAATTGCCATTCCATCACAACAACATTTATATAGTGCTCTAAGTTTTGCAAAGTGCTTTATAAATACTATCTTATTTTGTCATCAAAATAAGAGCATTGAGATAGGTATTATACTTTTTTTTTTTTACAGATGAGAAAACTAAGGCAAATAGAACTTGATTTGACTGTCCTGGATATTTATCTCCTGTTCTGACCCTATCTCATCCTTCCTGACTATCCTTAGTTAATCATAACTCTGTTCTTCCCATCTGACCTTATTCACTCATTCTGAACATACCTCCTTACTCTTGACCATGTTTCACTAGGTTTAATGACCTGCTCCTACTACATCTAATCCAACCTAAATATGACTTTTCCACCCTGACACTGACTCCATCAAACTCGACCCTGCTCTCTTTGCTCTACATCATTTTGGACTCTGGGACAATTTAGGAATAGAAAAAAAAAGGAGGAGAAAAGAAAGGGAAAGACGAGATAGATTATGAAACTAATTATTATTTGAGTTCTACAAAAGTGGAGGAGCTGAACTAAAGCTCAGATGTGTGTGTATTTACCCAAGTTTATATCTATATCTATCTATATTTATATAAAGCTATCATCTATTATCTATCTATCTATCTATCGATCAATGAAGGGAAATCCACTTCCTCACATTGGCCAGGAAGAATGAATGAATGAATGATGAATGGATGAAGGATCCATCCATTTTCTTTATCAGAAAGCGTTGTAATTTTTAATTAATCAGAGTCATAGATTTAGAAGAGACTTTAGAGGTCAGAAAGTTATAGTCATATCTGTTTTAAACCTAGCAAATGCAAAATGGAGTTAGACTAAAAGTCCAATTTCTGTCCTATATAAAGGAAGACACTGGGAAGAGTTTCATACTTCATCCTCGAGCCCCCAATCAAACAAATAAATCAAGCAAACCCTGATTTGTAATATTTGCCAATTTCCAAAGTGGAAATGCTCTCACTGAAAATTTAACAATTGTCTCTCCCACCAACTCCAGAATACCTCTGGCTCCATCATTGACTCATGTTATTTCCTGGTTGTGTATTTTTTTTGATGATTTTTAAACTACTTTTGGTGTGCAACTTTATGCCTAACATGCATGTGTCCATTGCTTACTGTATTATAAGTAACGAAATCTTTCTAGACTGTGGTGTTTTGCTTCACAGCCATATATTGTAGCATCTCTAGAAAATGTTAAAAAGTAGTAATGTACAAGATAAATGTGTTGATGAACCAGTCCCAGCGCAAGAAGGACTCTATGGTAGATGATGTGATTTTCCATAGGTTCCTGTTTGTGTGTAATATTGTCTTAATTGCATCAGTGCTGAAACTTTGCAGAATCTCCTAAATAAGATCCACAATCACTGTAAAGAATTATTGGCCTCACTGTCCACATAGAAAAAACAAGTGAATGAAGGAGGCCCATGGTCCAGACTATAACTTGCAATTAGATGGATAGCCCAAAGAACTGGCATATTGATCCTCACTGACATTAATTAAATAACAATTTTAACAGTGAAATTTGATCTTAGTCACTGTCATAAATGAGATGTCAATGATAGCTCTTCAAGGATAACTTGTTAAGTAGTGAGTTTCCTGCAGGGATGTGCTGGAACAAGTTCTAATGAACTCAGAAGAGTTGACTTTTAAATTTTCAAGGTGAGCGTTCACACTTCAAAATTAGCAAAAAATACAAATTAAGGTCTCCTTTATTATTTTATTGATTATCGAGGCTTAGGAAGTATAAATGATGCAAATTAAACTTTAAAATGTATTGCATACTACTCTCCCCATGCCCACCTCTGAGTGCCTGGCTAATGAAACATTTACTTGTACAGATCTGTATTCTATAATCATTACTTGAGCTCAGCAGGAATGCAGTAGAAGATTAGGGGAATTAAGCTATTACCAAAGTGGAGGCTTGGTGATATAGACAAACAATAACAATAATTGCAGTATTCATGTAGAATTTTAAGATTTGCAAAGAGTTTTATATCCCTTATCTCATTTGAGACTCACAACACTCCTGGTGTCTTTTCACAGATATTCAAATAGATTCTCAATGATTATTTCTTAGTTGTGATATACTTCAAGATGAGGTTTGAGTATATTACTTCTACAAACTCTTCAACCTTTTGGATTTTCTCATTTAGAATCTTAGTGTCTAGAATTCTCTAGTTTTCTTATAGGTTCCACTAAAACATTTCCAATTCATCTTACATTATTAGTTTTTGAAAGAATAGTATTTTTTCAAAGCCACTTTCATTGCAACAATTTCCAGCTAAAGAGACTGTAATGCTTTGAATGATTTTGAAATCATTCAAAAAATTATTTTTTGAAAAAAAAATCAAAAGTTTGTTTTTGTTTTTGTTTTTTTTTCTAACACACAATCAGGTGTTTGGAAACACCTGTATAATAATAAGAGGGTTATATTTATATGACCTTGCTTCCCTTTCATTAGGCTCAATACAATGAGGCAAGTGAATTAGCTTCAATTTTGCCTCAGAATGCATGTGCTTTTCTGCCTTCATGTCTTTTTATGTTATGTTCACAATCACAAAATCTCAGAGTTGGAAGAACCAATAGAATAACAATAAAATCAGATAATCATAACACCATCAATTCTACACCTTTGTAAGCCTTGAAAAAGGGCATGCTATATGTTTGTGACTACATGTTTAAGAATGGATCTATATATGTCTTTATGTGTATGCCTGTTTGAGAATGTGTATGTATATGTTCAATTAAAACTATCTTCCTAACAGAGGCTCAGTAATACATTGTGCTAGAGATAGCTGCTATGAAACTAGATACATCCTTGAAGTAAATGTAGAGTATACTTTTAGTAGATAAAAGAAAAAGGCACCTAGAGCTTTTTGCTTGGCAGTTATATTATGGCAAAAAAGTCCACTGGGGAAATGGGGTCACTGAATTCTGGGATACCTTTGTTTTTGTCAAGAAAGAGGCTGAAGATAACATCTATACTTCTGAAGAGCCTCTGAAGGGCACAGACTTGGACCTCTTCCCTGAAAGTGGTCCCTTTTCCCAGCCAATTGGGGGCAGTTGCCATTTTGAAAGTAGATGTATCTCTAAGGCTATGGGAATTACGTTGGCATTTTTCATTACTTTGGCTTTTAGAAGATTAGAAGTGAATAATATATACAGAACTAGAATAGACCTTAGAGCACAGAATATCAGAACATAGAATATAATATGAGAATACTATAGTTGGAAGGAATCTAACATATTCTATTAAGGCATGGAATATAGAATATTAGATTTGGAATAGATCTTAGAACATAGAATGTCAGAATATATAATATAAAGCAGTAGAGCTAGAAAAGGCTTACAAACACAGGTTAATGCTGGAAAGTGTCTTAGGGCACAGAATATAAAATGACAAAACTGGAAAAGAACTTAGTCCTGAGAATTTCAGAATATCAAATACAATGAGATTGGATCTCAGGACAGAATGATCAGTAAAATGTACAGCTAGGGAGTATTTTAGGACAGAATGATTGGATGGGACTGGAATTTTAGGATGCAAATGGGGAGAAGGAGAGCAGAAATGTGATTTGCTTCTTGATAGACTGAAAATGTTGCATGCACTTTGGCTAATCTAGTAACCCCAAAGAACACCTAGTACATGTTAGGTATTCAATAAATGTTTTTAACATATTTTAAAATTTATTTTGTTAAGTATTTCCCAAATGCATTTAAAAATTTATAGCATTTATTTTTATTATTAAAGCTTTTTATTTTTTAAAACATATGCATGGATAATTCTTCAATATTAATCCTTTCAAAACCTTGTGTTCCAATTCCCCCCTTCTCCAACTCCCTCCCCTAGATGGCAAGTAGTAGTCCAATATTTGTTAAGCATGGTAGAAATATATGTTAAATACAATATATGCATACATATTTACACAATTATCTTGCTGTACAAGAAAAATCAAGTCAAACCAGAAAAAAAAAATAACAAAGAAAATAAGATGCAAGCAAACAACAAAAAGAGTTAAAATGCCATGTTATGAACCATACTCACTTCCCACAGTTTTCTCTCTGGGTGTAGAAGGCTCTCTTCATCACAAGACCATTGGAACTAGTTTGAATCATCTCATTGTTGAAGAGTCCCATCCATCAGAATTGATGATCATATAGTACAGTTGTTGAAGTATATAATGATCTCCTGGTTCTGCTCATTTCACTTAGCATCAGCTCATGTAAGTCTATCCAGGCCTCTCTGAAATCATCTTCTATAGCATTTATTTTTTAAAAATTTGAGTTTCAATTTTCCCTCTCTCTCTCCCACAACTTGAAAAAGTAAGCAATGATATCCCTTGTACTTATGAAGTCATGCAAAATGTATTTCCCTATTAGCCATTTTATAAAATTAAAAGCATATACATACAAAAAGAAGAAAAATAAGAGAGTATCTTTTAGTCTGCCCTCAGAGTCCATCTGTTCTCTCTGAAGGAGATAACTCATGGTGAATTCTTTGGTATTGTTTAAGTAGCTAAACCTTCCACAGTTGGTCATCATTATAATATTGCTGTGCTATAGTTCTCCTGATTCTGTTACCCCAACTAAATATATATATAGAATAATATTTATTATTTATGAAAATAAAATACAATGATGCATGTAATATATTTAGTGATAAATATGTGCTCTCTGAGAGGAAGCATAGAGAAATAGAAGGCTCAGGTTCTAGACAAGCCTCTTAATTTATCAGTGCTCCTGGAAATTTTCTAAGAACATATACTTCCCAATAGTTGTCAATCTTCATTTGTAGTGGAGTTTTCCTCTCTGAGAATTATTAATTTCGATGAAATAAAATGCAAGGGCCTAGTCAAACAATGTGTTCCCTAAATGTTAGTTTGTTATTTCTGGAAACAGCACATTAGAAAAGAGTTAAGTTTGAAGTTAGAAAACATACTAGGGCTTTCTTTTTCTGCATAACCTTAAACAAGCCACTTAATCTGCATGGGCCTCGTTTCTGATCCATAAAAAGAAGGAGACTTAATGAGATGATTTCTATAACCCTATGAATCTTGGATCATAGTATATAGCATGTTAGAGCTTAAAAGAGGATTCATGGATCATCTGGTCAAGTTCTCATCTTACATCTGAGTAACCTGAAGCCCTGACAGCGAAAGTCACTTGCCCAAAATCTATTACCAGCTGGTTGTAGAGACTGAACTACAACCTGGCTTTGCACTCCAGTTTATGGGTTGATAACTGTTATTATGATAATAATACCTTTGTATTATTTTTAAAGTTTGTAAAATGCTTTTCAAATATCATCTCATTATCAGTTTGTGCTATGAATCTAGGAAATAGGAAACAGCATATAGAAATAGTTCTACTAACAAACAACTTATTCCTTCACAAAGAGCCCATTCTGTGTATCGATGTGAAAGCCCTTAAATTTTTTGAAAAGAGCTATCACCCACTCCCTTGCTGCCAAAGTGCTGTACCACCAACATAATTGTCTCTTCTCCAGGCTAAATGAGTGTAAAACCATAGGAATTAGAACTATAAGAGACTTTAGGGATCACCTAATTCAATCCTTTTTTTTTTTTTCAGATGAGGAAACTAAGGCACAAGGCAATTAAAACATCTAAGTGACAAAGCAAATTATACACCAGATTTAAAGTCAGGAGTATAAAATCTGGTCTTACTAGTGGAGTAATACTAGGCAAGCCACTTAAAAATTAAAAGTTACCAGAGGCTCAACTATCTGTCAGCTATGCTGTAGAAATGGCTCAGTTAGATGATCTTTCCCATAACCTCTCTACTCATGATAATATCTACTCCTTATCCATGATCTGTGTATGTGAATCTCAAAGAAACAGAGTGCTGTAACATACACACATAATATTAAAATTATCTCAAACAAAATTGAATCACTTTGATGTTTCAGAAGGTACTTTAAGTTCTATCAGAGTTTGTCATTATAAGTAGGAGGGATCGAGGGACAGAAATATTAGGAAAGAGAGGTTTCTGACTGACAGAGTGCTAAGAGAACTCAATTTTTCTGTATTTACCACTAGACAATTTGTAATCCAGTATTCCCCAAGGAGGAGACTTGATGGGGATAAAATACCTACTCTGCCAAATTCCCAGGAGATCTGTGAAACTCTAGTGAAATCATTTAATTCAAACACTTTGTAAACCACATGGCAGCTTAGATTGCTGTCATTCATCTATCCAATGACCTACACTTTAGAGAACTAAATGTCTCTACTTTTTAATCTTCCATTTGATCTAAAACAAATCTATTTAAAAGAAGAAAAACTGAGCATTCTTTAATATATCAGTCCTTCAGACCTCTAAGTGATTCATGCTCAACCTGTTTTATGAATAAAGAAGCCTTCATGTGGTCTATAAAGCTATATATTATATTAATAATTTTAGTATAACTCACTTTTGGCCCAACTTAATTTTTTTTTATTCTTCATATATTAATTCCTATCTCCCCCTTATTTCTTCTCTTCCTTTTGACCCTTTTTTCTTCTCCTTTTATTTCTTCTTAGTTCTTCCCTCCTATCTTTCCTTCCTTCCTTTCTTTCCCCTAAACCTTTCCTTTGTTATTTCATCCTTCCTTTTCTCTTTTCTTTCTTCCTTCCTGCCTTCCTTTGTTTTCATTTTCTCCCTTCCTATCTTTCTTCCTTCCCCCTCTCTTATTCTTTCCTTCTTTTCTTTCTAGTCCTTCCTTTTATCCAACCCTCCATCTCTTCCTTCCTTCTCCTTGTTTCTCTATTTCTTCCATTCCCACTTTCCTCCTCTCTTCCCTCATTTTCTTTTTCCCTTTTTTATCTTCTCTACTTTCTCTTTCCCTCCTTCCTTCCCTTTTTTGAATTATTTCTTCTTTCCCTTTCTCTTTTCCCACTGTTTCCCTACCTTCCTTTTTCTCCTACTTCCTTTTTTCCTCTCATTTCTCCCTTCCTTCCTATCTCCCTTCTTTTATTTTGTCCTTTCTCTTTTCATGCATCTTTAAAAATAACCCAGAAGATTATTTTTAATGACATCAGCATCCCCAGTTGCCAAGTATTCATGGCCTTCGTCAATAGAATATGCAATGACACTTTTGCTTTCTGCTTCTAACATCTTTGACATTATACAGTAATCATTACATCAAGCAATGAATGTTTGATGCTGAGAAGAATCACCGAATGACTCATATCTTGGGATTATATGCACATTGCTAGGCCAGTGTTCTTTTTTTTACTCCTGACTGACTCAGAAAGTTTTGGAGAATAAAAGATTACGAAAGCATTTCACATTTGTATTTATTTCATTCTCATGATCCACAAATATCAGAATCTAGATGTGAGAAAGTAGAGCTTATCATTCCCATCTGATCATTTTAAAATTGAAAAAACTGACAGTCAGACTAAAGCAAAACAATCTTCCCAAAGTCACAGATATACCTGTACTCCCTCAAATATTTTTCTTCTTCCATTTTGTCTGTTTGATGTGTGACCAAACAGAATATAGCATGTTGAAAATGCTCAAGTAGTTGCAGAGCCAACCTGTTGCAGTGGGGGAAAAACATTAACATGAGAATCAAAAAAGGTGAGCTCAAAGCTTAGCTCTTCTGTTAACCAGTTGATAACTTTGGGCAAATTACATTATTTCCATACATTTCAGCTTTCTGCTTTCTCTTTTGCATGATGAGACAAACCAGATTAATTTCAAATTCCTTATCTTTTCTAGCTCAAATATTTTATGACTAAATCAAATAATGCTATAAAATTCCATTTATTTCACCTGTACTTCAATCTTTCTCTTCTTTTCTAGTTGGTTTCAAGGAATTAGAAGTGGTTAGTCCAAAGACTCCATTCTTTTCACTTCTCTTTTTCTTTTTTTTTTTCTCTATTCTGATTCACTGTTCTTTTCTATGATTTTTTTCTCTATTCTGATTCACTGTTCTTTTCTATGATTGAAAAATAAACAAAACCATCTTTAAATGATGTGCAAGTAAACCACCTCTGTAAAAGGCCTCATTGACAATATGATCTCTGTATTCTCTGGGAAGAGGCACTTGCTGACTTGATCTTAGGTTCATTCAACCAAAAAAGCATTTAAGTGTTCAAAGACTTAATAAAGCAGATCCTAGCCTATTTGAGAGAATGACATTTTAGTGGTCTGTGGAAAGATAGAGGTAACTAATCGTGGGCTGAAACTATTGATGATTATTTGGGGAAGGTTGACCCTATAGTTGGTTCTTGGTGATCTAGAAGAAAGGATACAAATACTTGGCACTATGTGGCAGACACTTCTTGTGAAGGGAAAAAAAGTCTTTAGCCTCAAGGAGCTTATGTTCTGTTAGTTCGGTGACAAAGTTTTTAAGCTTTGTCTAGCTCCTGAGTTTCCAAAAAAAAAAATCAGGTGAAAACTACAGTATAAATAGGATAATGTTAACAAGCCTTTGCTAACAACTGAATGGTTCTGGGTAAATTTTAGCCCCTTATATAACCATCATCATCATTAATATTTATTTAGCATTTAAGGTTTTCAAAGTCTTTTATGTGTGATATCTCACTTGAGCCTCATAATTCTTTAAGAAAGGAATACTAACATTAGTATTCCTATTAGATAGATGAAAAAACTGATGCTGTTCAGTTATGCCCAATTTTTGTGACTTCTTTGAGGTTTTCATGGCAAAGATAATGGAGTGGTTTGCCATTTCATTCTCCAGTTCATCTATTAGATGAAAAATTGAAGCAAACAGAATTAAATAACTTGCCTAGTATCTGAAACCAGAAGTGAATTCACAAATATTTGTAATTCTAGCTCCATTGCTTTCCAAAATATCACATTTCAAGCTCTCCAGTCCTTTCATGCAGAAGCTGCTAGCTTTTTGTGTCCTACTGATTTGAGCTCCACTGTACTTGAATTGTTTCTTTCTGTATGCTTTCAATATTTTCTCAACTTGAAAATTCCTGAATTTGGCTATAATATTCCTGGGAGTTTTCATTTTTATATATCTTTCAGGAGGTGATCAGTTTGTATTCTTTTAATTTCTATTTTACTCTCTGGTTGTAGAATATCAGGACAGTTTTCCTTCATAATTTCTTGCAAGATAATGTCCTGGCTTTTTTTTTTTTTGATCATGACTTTCAGGTAGACTGATGATTTTAAATTTTCTCTCCAAGTTCTATTTTTAAGATTACTTGTTTTTTCCAATGAAATATTACACTTTTTTTCTTTTGTTTTTCTTTTTTTAGTTTTGTTTTATTATATCGTTTTCTTATAAAGTCATTAGTTTCTATTTGCTCAGTTTTATTCTTTAAAGAATTATTTTACTCAGTGAGCTTTTATACCTCCTCTCCCAATTGGTCAATTTTTCATTTCAAGGCATTCTTCTCCTCATTAGGTTTTTGCATTTCCTTTTGCAACACTCTCAATTCTTTTCATAATTTTTCCTCAATTTCTCTTACTTGGTTGTCAAAAGCCCTTTTGAGTTCTTCCATAGCCTGAGACGAATTCTTACTTTTCTTGGAGACTTTGGATGTAGGAGCTATGGTTTTGTTATCATCTTCTGAGTGTGTGTTTGATCTTCCTTATCACCATAACAACTTTCTTTGATCTGAAACTTTTTCTTTTGTCTGCTCACTTTCTTAACCTATTACTTGGTTTTTAACTGAGGATTTTAATTTAGAGTATTTCCAGAGTGGAAGATACACTGTCCTAAGCTTCAGACGTTTTGTGCACATGTTTTTAGCGATCCTTCTAGAAACCTGACCACAAACCCTCTTTTCTGCCCTGGATCTGTTAGGTGTGTCCCCACCCGTCTGCAGCAGTAAGAATTATTTGCTAAATAAGCATAGTTCTGCTTTGCTGATGCTTCATCTAGGGTTAGGACCAGGGCTGAGCTGGCACAGCATGCACTGTGACTGCACACCAAACTCTCACCATGTTGCCACAGACCTTCTCCGGTAATCTTCTTAATAGAATCTAGTATTCCAAGATGAGAAGTCTAGAAGCCTCTAAAACTACTGCTAAGAGGTCCTTCTTAGCTGTTGCTGTAGTCCTGACCAGAATTGGGTCTCAGTGTTGGTGAGTCCTGGGCCCTGAACTGCGCTGGTACAGCCTGCACTGAAATTATGAGCTTCGGCTCCCACCCTGGTTCCACAGACCTTTCCTGTTGATCTTCTAGTCCTCTTTGATGTCTCTGGGCTGCCTCCAACACTGCCACTTTATTCAGAGGTTGGGCTGAGGCCCAGGCTGCCCTGGCATGGCCTGTATCCAAAACCGCACACTGGACTTCCACCTTCATGTCACAGAACTTTTCAGCTGACCCACCAAGTTCTTTTCATCTGGAAAAATGTTCTATTCTAACTTTTGTGGTATTCGTATGCTCTAATTTGTTTTAGTCATTATTAAAAAGAATTTGGAGTAGTTGTTTGGGAAAGAGGTTGGGCAAAGTCCTGCCTTTACTCTGCCATCTTAGCTTAACCTCCCCAGTTCTAATTTTTAAAAAATTATTTCTTCTTTAAGATTCTGTACCTCCTTTTCTAGTTAATCACTTCCACACCCTTCATAATCTTCTTGCTTTTCTTGGATACTCTTTTTCTTTGTCTTTTTTTGTTTGTTTGTTTTCCCTCAAACTCATTTGATTTTTGAGGTATTTTTTGAGTTCTATAAATTCTTTCTGGGTAGGTAGTCACTTAACATTATTCCTTAGGATAGAAGAAGCTTTTTTCTTTTTTTTTATTTCACTGTCTTCCTCTGAAGATAAACTCTCATCTTCCCTATTTCTATAGTAAGATGGTTGGTGTCTTTTCTTGTTCATTTTTTTAAAAGGAGAAGGGTTAATGTCAGCACCTCTAATCTAAACCTGGAGTAGCTCTGACTTCACTTCAGCTCTTTCCTCTGGCCTGGATCCCCAAATTAAAATCTCCATTGTTCTGCAAGCACTCACACCCAGCACCACCCCTACCCTATTGCCCCTACACTCATCGGGTATGGTTGTCCTTCTTGCCCAGGTGTATCAACAACACATCTGGGCCTGGTGTTCCTAATCAGCAAAGGTTCCCTCAGCCTTCCAAGACTCAGATCCCCATCTTACCAAGTTGTCATGAGGTGAAAATTTCTGTGTCCTAAGCTGAGACTCTCTCTGAACCCAGCCAGTCCCTGGACTCTCCACCTGCTGTTTCTAAGGATCTAGCCTGTAGATGTTTACACTTCTCACTGGTTCAACCTAAGTCTTGTGTTTTTTCATCAAATCTTCTCCAGTAGCCCCAGAAGGATCTGCCCCAAGTTTTCTTCTTCTTTTTTTTTTATTGGTCTATGTTAAGAAACAATTTTATTTTGTTTGAGAAATCAGGAGAGCTTGGAATTTGCTGCCATCTTTCTATAACCTTCCTCCCCCCTATATTTTAGCTTTCTTTAAAGAAATGATTTTGACCATTTAGAGCTCTATAATATAGGATGAACATTCTAGATAACCAGTTTGTTATCAGTATTGATCTTGTACTAAATGAATTCCTCAGTACAACCCAAGGAATTCTTATTAAGTGCCTATCATGTGTAAAGTAATGCAAAGCTTCTGGAACTACAAACACAAAAAATAAAACTGCTTACCCATGAAGAGTTTGCATTCTACTGGAAACGTATAGACTATATGCTGATAAGACAGAACAGCATCTGAATATTATGTGCTCTCATGTGAAATTACAATAGTTGACATTCACAAAGAAGGTTGATACTTAAGGTTTTTTTTTTTTAAAGATAAACTTCAGAGTATGATCTGAAGTTAATCTAGATTCAGACCAATTCAAAATATAAGTATCAGAAGATGCTTTTCTCTTTCTTTTGGTGGTATTATTTATGGTCCTCACAATTCCCAGGGCATGAGTAAAACCAAACTAATGTTGCAAAATCTTTTCTTTTCTTTCCCATCTTCTCTATTAGTAAGTCAAATAAAATTTATTAAACATCTATTATTTGTTGGAAACCTTGTTAAGTTTTGGGAGTTTGGGGGACACACAAAAAAACAAGAAAACCTGGCTTCAATAAGCTTACAGTCTAATGGTGGGTGTAAAAATACAAACAACATAACAGCTAAGGAGGTAGCATAATGAATAGAGTATAGGATTTGGTGTCAAGAACTATTGAGATCAAATCATGTCTCAGATAAATATCTGAGCTTATTAATTGATTGATACTAGGCAAGTCGATTTAAGTTATGCATGGCTTAGTTTTCTCATTTGTAAAATGGAAATAATAGCATCTACCTTTCAGGTTTGTTGTGAGGATCAGATGACATACAAAGCCTCAAATATTACATAAAGGCTAAATTGGGGTAAGTTCTAAGGGAAGAGGAGAGGAGCCTGAGGAAAGCCTTATTCTTTTCCTTATTCCATCATCTTTTGATTAAGAAAGAAATAGGCAATATGGAATAGGTCTTTGGATTTGAGAGTTCAGATTCATATGAAAATATACAAATCATTTATGTTTTCTAAGCCTCAGTTTACATATCTGTTCAATGAGTATGAAAATGCTTATACTTCAAAGATTTTATGAAAAAGGTATTACAGAAATTTGAGTGAGGACCTATACCCTACATCAAACTGTCTTTCATGCCTTTACTTTATTACACTCAACCATTACCCTTTTTCTTTCCCTGTTTTCAGTTTTGCCATCTTCTGACAAAAATCCTGTAGTTTATTCTAAATGGGAGGTAGGGGAGGGACAGGTCTCAACAATGGAAAATATTCTAATCTATACTCACCTTTTCTTTTCCTCTTCCTTTCCTTACAGAAAAGAGCAATTGGAGGCAGGGGCCAGGTAGGTGTTCTTTGTTGACACACTTCATATCAAGTTAATAAGTATTTATTAAGCACCTACTGTGTACCAGGCACTATGCTAAGTACTAATAATCCGAAGAAAGGCAAAAGATATCCCTGCCCTCAATGAACTCTCAGACTGATGGGAAGACAGTATGCAAACTGCTAGGTACAAATAAGACATAGACAAAATAAATTATAATTTTAAGGGAAAGGCATTACCATTGTGGGAACTCATGAAAAGTTTGCTTCTTTCCTCCCTCCCTTCATGCATTCTCTTTTCCCCTCCCTCTGTAACTCCTTCCTTCCTCCCTCTTTCTTTCCTTCTTTCCCTTCCTCCCTCTCTCCCTTCCTTTCTTCCTGTACATCAGTGCCCCAAGTTACCAAGATGCTGCTTATAGACTAGCACACTAGAGGCAAAGGGACTTCAGTTGTTTTCTATTTTGTTTTCTATTACAACACTTTTTTAAAAAATTATTCAGAGTTCCAAGAATATGAAAGAAACACAATCATAATATAAATTATTTGTATAGATAAGCAATGTTTATATTTCCACATTATATGGAGATTATATGTGTGAATATGTGAAGAATCTATGATTCCATCAGAATAAGGAACTCCTTGTGCAGGAATTCCTTGTAACAATATAGATGGTGATCTGCCTCTAACTTAATAAGTCCTAAAGTACTGCTTTAGACATCTAGAGATTAAATAACATTCCTGGTGTCATGCAGCTACTAAGTGTCAGAGGCAAGATTTGAAGAAGGCTTTCTTTATTCCAAACAGTATACTGTATACTATGACATATCACCTCTAAAGTAATATATTAGGTAAATTTCTAAGCAATTCTCTGAAAATAATAACTTTTAAATATTAAATCAAATTATGAAGACCTTCATCTTTCAGCTCTGGGGGCCTTCAGAATCTTAGTCTGACACTTAAAGTTTTAATTCTCTTGAAAGAAGAATGTTCACATCTTGAGTTACCAGGCTTCTCTTAGGAAATGGAGCTCCAAGTTACACTCACTAATCACTTCTAAAAGATTTCATAACTAGATAGATAGATAAAATATTTGCTAAGCACTTATTCTATGCCTGAAAAGTAACTAGAAAGTAATACTTCAACATGGTTACATCTGTCTGCTGGAGGCTATCCTTCCATCCAGAGATTATCCAGAGATAATCGATACAATCAATACAAATAAATGTGGAAATCTTAACAGAAAGGGAAAACTCAAATTCTAATTATAAATCTTGCACTAAAATATATTCTTTTCTCAATTTTAGTTACATTTTAGGGTGTGGCAAATGATGGAGTCACAAATGAGTCTAGTCACATACTATAAAAAAAAAGTTTTAAAAGTATTAAGAGATAACAGACACAAATATTTTATAGAGCTCTTCTTTAAAAAAACAAAAAAACAAAAAAATCTATCACTTTTTGGTGGAGTTCCCTTTATCAGCTTCAGGGAGCAATATGGCAGAGCTACCAGCAAGACATTTTCAATATTTTGTGAAAGCTAATAATGACTTACAATGCACAAAAATGTTGATACTTTATTAGGCATGAATGGCCTTAGAGCTGGTTTTGAAGGACTTAGAAGGAACATGTCTAAGAACAAATTTTTGCCATATAATTAATCACAGTTATAGTGAGGAGAGACACACATTGTATTTTCAGAATTTTTAAAATTCCTGATGATTGGTTTTCACAAATAATTAGTTCATGAGTCAATTGGGTGTCCTGGACACCCCAAAGCTAATATAATCTTAGGCTTTAAGGACATTAATTTTGTCATCTTCTACTCTAGTCAGACCATCTTTGGGATATTGTGTTTTCCTCAGCATTATATTCTAGGAAGGGTATTTTACAGATAAACAGAGTAAAAAAAAAAAAAAAAAAGAAAAAAAGAAAAAAAAAAAAAAACATGATCCTATTGAGTCTCAGTTTCCTGTCACATGAAGTACAATTGAATAAAGTAGGAATGTTTTATCCATAAAAGAAAAAAACTTAAGGCAGAAATTAACATTTTTCTAAAATATTTAAGACTTATCAAGCAGAAGAGAGATTTGATTTATTTTATTTGGTTCCAGAGAGCAGAACTGGGAAGAAGATACCAAAAAAAAAATAAATATATATATATATATATATAGGTTTAAAGAAAGGAAAATATTTCTGCCTGGCAATTTAGAACTATTCAAAAGTGGAGTAGGCAGTTTTCAAAGTCAAGAATTCTCTCTTAAATTTTCAATCACTGACAGGAAGTAAAAGTGAGGTTGTTGCTCAAGTATGTTGTTGATATAGTTGTTTAGTTGTTTTTAGTCATGTCCAACTCTTCATTATCTTATTTGAGATAGGCTGAGCAATTGTTATCTTCCACTTTCCAATGAGAAAACAGGTTTAAGGAGACTGTGATTTGCCATAGCCCACATTGTGAATAAGTATGTATGCCATAAATCTCCAAGGTTTGTGTTTTTCCACATTGTTAGTGACATTTGGAGAGCTGGTGAAAATATCAGAGGAATAGAAATGTCTTTGAATAATTTTCCAGTGGATAAAGTGTCTTTCTTTCTGATTTAATTTCACAAAGACATAAATTGAAATCTCTTTATGATAGGGACCACTGTTTCAACCAAGGCACAGAACTATTTAAAATCACTTTGTGATGAGATCTTGGTAGTTTTTAGTTTCCAAATTCCCTTGGATGAAGTCCATAATAACACACCTTATAATAAGCTCTGATATGTAGCAAAGAATATTATAGCGCACTATTCAATAGTGTGAAATCCAACTCAAGTTTTCTGTCCACCCTACACAATCTGCATGATGGATATAAAGTTGTTTCTTTCTTAGATATTGATTACTTGACATCCATTAAAGGAAATTCCAAACTAGGGCTGACTAAAGACCAATCCACTCTAAATCAAATCCTCATTCATCTAAGGGGCTCATTTCTCTATTTTGGATTTGCAGTTTTGATAATATCTAATTAAAGTTGAGCAAGATGTATTTAAAGTTATTTCTGAAGGTTTTTAATGACAGCTTTTATTCTTGATAAAAGTTAGCACTCTGAGTTTTGAAGAGCACTTTACAAATATCTTATTTTAGCCTCACAAAAGCCCTAGGAAGTAGGGGCTATTGTTATCTCCATTTTTAGTTGGGGAAATTGAGATAAAGTTTAAATGACTTGCCCACAATCACAAAGTTAGTAAATGTATGAGGCTGAATTTGAAATGATTTCTGATTCCAGGTGTAGTGTTTTACTTATTGTGTTACTTTGTTGCCTCTTATTCTGCTTCAATTTATTGAATATTCTGCTTTAAAAGATACATAATTTCACCTTGATGGGTATTCCTTCCTCTAATGTGGACACAATGTGTCCACATCCTGGTAGTTTCATGAACCTATGTCCAAAAAATTCCTGGACATTTTGGGACATATGGGGTACTTTGGGAATGTAAGCTACTTTGATAAAGTCCCAAATCCATTTGCTGGAGACTCACAAACTGGGTCCTGGGAGAAGGAATATTCCATAAACTTCTCTCAGTATCAGGTTATCAAGTGCATGCTGTGTCCAAACACCCTATAGATGATAGAAAAATAGTGGGAAAGGGAAGAAAGAAGTATAAAATTATAGCTTGAGAGAATGATAGAATCAAGTGAAAGGGGTTTTTATGTGTTTTTAAGGATGAGAGAGTTCTGGGCATGTTGGTAGACATCAGTGAATGCTAGTAAATAAATTGAAGATTTTTGGAAGGACAATATATGGGAACAATCTGACAGAGGACAGTACAGATGAAACTTTGAAGGGGAGAATGTGAAGTGCTATTTTCCTTCATTCTTCTGGCTAAAAATTGTGCAAGGTAAAGGAGGATATAATTCATAGGGCATGGAAAGTGAATAAGTAATTCCAAGTATTATATCAGAAATTGGTATCTGTTTCTCCAAATGATGACTTGAACTCTCAAAATAATATGTCTCAACAACAGGTATACTAAGAAGCATTGATTAGATTAGTGATTTGTTGAGATGTCCAAGAAAGTGTCAAACTGATATTTGAGTTTGTAGAGGGGGTGAGGTAAGAGAAATGCCATGATAAACTGAAAACAACTACCATGGAGGTCAATAGGTTTGGGCACAGGAAGAATAATATTTGGAAGATGTACTCATTTCTTTACAAGTGAATACAATTGAAAACATCACTTTTGACATGAAATAGCAATGCATGAATACAAATATGTCATAAAGTTAACAACATGGAAGTAAATACATCTTTATAGTTAGTACAAAAACTTTGTGGGATGAAGTCTATTACTGAAATGTGGGGAGAAGGAAATAATATTTTTTATTCAAAAGAAACACTTAATGGAAAGAGTAGGGGAATTACACTAAATGTCAAAAAGATAATGGGAATCAGCAATTCAGATATTAGAAGACTGGGAGAACATTTGGGTAAGGATAAAGGAAAAAAGGAAAATAAATGTTATGGTTGTAGAAAGTAAATTATAGATAAACCAAATGGAATAGATCAATAGCAATTCTCCGATATAGATCACAAAACTAAAAATGTAAGACATAGCAATGAAGAATTATATTCCTCACCAAGGCGATTTAAACCTTCTCCTATCTCGTCACTCTCCCAGTGTTGCTTCCCCCCACCAAAAGATAATTATGACTTCTACTTGAATGAAAAATTCAAGCACAAATATTATTAGTTCCCATTGACCTTTTACTCTATTTCTCAAAACTTCTTAGATCCCCTAACAAGCATCTCTTCTTGCTAGACTAAACACTCCCCATTCACACAGCTACAATCTTTGTTCTAGTCCGCCTCCCATCTACAGGGAACACTGTGCTAATTTTGTAAAATACAAGCTCTTTAGCTTGGAATGTAAGCTATATTTTGATTCTAGATAATCTCTCTAATTTTATTTTACATACTTCCATTTCACTCTCTGTATTCCATCCAAACTAGTTTGAATTATCTCCAGGCTCCAAGTATTATCCTAAGCCCTAATTGTTACCTGGAATGTACTCACACTTCATCTTTATTTTTTAGAATCTAACTTTCTTGAAGGCTCATTGAAGTTTTCCTTGATTCCCCTCATCCCTTACTCCCTCCATCTATTAGTGTTCTCTCCTTTAGATCCCTTTATTTGATCTTTCCTTTGTGTCCACTACTCCCTACTTTTTAATTATATGCAAATTGTGTACTCTCTTCAGTAGAATATAAGCTTCCCAAGGATGGATTCTGCTTCATTTTTGTATTATATACCCCATTTCCAGTACAGTGCCTAGAAATATTCAATATTTTCTGAATTGAATTGAGGTCTCTGTTCATTTATTGGGATTTCTCTCTGTTAAAAGCAAAGAATCTGACGAATTCTTTACTTGGCATGTTAATAGTTTGTTTCATTTCCAAGATAGAAGAGAAAATAATGAAAAGAATTATCACCCTGAATCTCCTGATGACTATCCAGAAAGAACTGTTTGTTGAAATAACAACAATGTGGGAAAACTTGAGAGAAAATTATTATGTCAGCAAATGTCAGTTCAATACAATCTAATCCAAAAACCATGCACAAGACACTGTGCTAAGCTCTAGGTATTTAAAGATGAAAGACCACATAATTCAAACATTACAAAGTATAACATATAACAATAAGTATGGTAGAAGGTATAATAAACCTGTATGCTTTGATTCCTCATCTATAAAATGAGCTGAAAAAAGAAATGTCAAACCTCTACCATGGATCTCTACTATGAAAATCTCAAATGGGTTCATGAAGAATCAGACCCTGAACAAAGGAACTATTGAACAACAAAAATAATGCAGTGGGGCAAAGCAGAGTCAGTTAAAATACTAAGAGATTAAATCTGAGGTGGGATTAATTAGCTTGAGTGGTGAAAGGATTTCACATGAGATTCTCTTAGAATGTAAGATCTTTGAGGATATATGCTATTTCCTTATTCCCTTTGTGTTCTGGTGTCTAGAACTGCCTGACATATAGTACTCAATTCATGCTCTTTAAATTTAAATAGTATTAAGAGTTTTTAAGAACTAAGAAAGGACACATTGGATACAGGTGTGAGAAAAGTAGATTTCAAAATGTCTAGAAAAATGTGAGTTTGGACCTTCATTTCAAGGCATTAAAGGGGAGGTCGGCTCAATAAGGATGAGAGTCCCTCAATGCAAAATTCCATCAAAACAATTAATAGTAATCCTGATGAGGAGAAAAATGACACAGCTGAAAAAAAAAAACAAAAAAAAAAAAAAACAGTGCAAATGGCACTGAAGGAGTTGCACTGAGCTGGGATTTTTCAAGCACATTTACAAAAGGCAAATGAGATAACTAGTGACATAAAACTCTCTGAATGACATTGACATCAAAAAGTCTGAAATTCCAGAAGACCTGAGACTTGAAGAAAACGCCAAAGATAATCCAAGGAAATATATATAGAGAGTTACAATGCATCCTGGGAGCAGGGAGTGATGAAGTTTAAGTTTTGGGGTTCCCTTTAGTAGGGAACCAAAAGATAAGGTCTAGATTTAGAGAACCAAAATGAAATTTGGATTTCTGGTGGTCAGGGAGTTAAATAATAAGGTCTAGTGGCAGGTTTGGGGTTCAGGGAACCAAATGAAGAGGTTTGGCTCTCCTACACCCTCTTGGGATTCAGTACAAAGATAGGGAGGTTCTGGGGAACTCCCTTCTGGTGGTGCAGAGATTCTCTGTAAAAGAATTTACAGGTCTGAAAACTTGATTGATAAAGGGTTTATTTATAGGGATTGGGAAGTAAGGTTAGAAATCCTGACAGAGAGCCAGAAGGTCTTGTTAGGGAGATAGGTGAGGATAAAGAGAGGATGACACTGGAAGAGAAAAGTATTCCAGTGGACATAGGTTTCTTTGGCATAGCATGACATAGCCTAGCATGGCATAATATGGCATGTTTGAAACCTCTGAAATGAGAGGATTTTAGTTTAGCTCTTTTGTAATAGGAGCTTTGGCTGTAAGCTGAAGGGGGTTAGTGGGTGGAGTCCCATGTTGGCTCATCTCCTAGCTGGGTTTCAAATTGAACTGGAATTTGAATAGAATAAGTTTCTTGAATAAAGTTGGAATTCTTTTCCTAAGGACTAGAATCAGCCCCACCTAGATAACAGAATGAAACTGTCTTGTTTCCCTTGGGTGGGGTCCCTCACTGAGGCAGAGTTGAAAAATATTTTCTCCTTCAAGGATTTTTAGAGTTTTTGGGTCCCTTTATCAGGAGCACTTTCTGGGAAGAGATACCAATGTGGTGTCATGTCATGAAACCAATTCAATTTTAGCTAAGCTCCCCAATACTTCATATATATACATATATATATATTATTGCTTCTAGGAACTTGCCCGATTAAATTGTCCCCACTGAAATCATTCCCATTGGCTGTAGTAACCAAAACCTATGTGGAATCATGAGACTGTACAAAGTAATATGAATAGGGTCCTTGACTTCAAGTCAGAAAGTTGTTTATTATTGTTGTTAAGTTGTTTAGTCATATCCAACTGTTACCCCATGGACCATCACATGCCAGGTCCTTCTATCTTTCACTAACTGTCCAACTTAATGTTCATTGTTTCCATGACATTATCTATCCATCTCATCCTCTGCCATCTTCTTTTCCTTTTGCCTTCAATCTTTCTCAGCATCAGGATCTTTTCCTATGAGTCCCTTCTTCTCATCACATGGCCAAATTATTTAAGCTTCAGCTCCAATATTTGAGCTGTGAATATCCTGAATCAATCAGTTTTGACTGATTTGATATCCTTGTTTTCTAAGGGACTCTCAAAAATCTTCTCTAGCACCCCAATTCAAAACCCTGCTAGAGGAACTTATGAGTAATCTTGGGCAAAAAAAAAAAAATGCTTAACCTTTCTGAGACTCAAGTTTTCTCATCTTTAAGATAGGTATATTAATATTACCTTCTTTGCAAGGTTGTGGTAAGGCTCAAATGATACACACACACACACACACACACACACACACACACATATAACTTTGCAAATATTAAAGAATTATATAAATGTGGACTGTTATATTTATAAAGAGAACACTGGATAATGCAGAATGAAATGGGAGTCACTAAATTAAATATAAATGAAATTCATTCTATTCAAAAGATTACAAAGAATTTTCACTGAATGATGGGATCAGATTGAATCATCAAATTTAATTCAATTCAACAAACATTGAATAAGCACCTACTGTATGTAGACAGCTGTGGTAGGCTCTGAAAGACATGCAAGAGACATAATCCTTGCCTTTATGGAGTTGTCAGTTAATTTTCTGATTGTTCAGCAGTTGGTACTATTCTTCTAATTATGTGAGGGTTTTTTTTTTTTTTTTTTTTGGTACTTCCTTCCACTGATTAGCTGAAAACCATAGCACACCCAGGGAAAAGAACTGTCTCATTCCTCTTCGTGTGTTTGAGTAAATGTAGACCCTATCCTTCCTTCACTAGGACCTCAGGTTGTGGAATCTCTTATTGTTCTGATAACTGCTCCTCCCTTTGACCTGGAAACTCCAAAATGCATGGCATTCTAATGAACTCCCTGTTTATGGTTTTAAGAGAAGAGTAATAGAGCAGTGTGTGAATCTTCAGGTTTCACATGAAGGTGAGAAAGGGAGGATTGTAGAGAATGTTTGAGAAAAAAAGAAAGGCCAGAAAGATACTTTATTATGACATCCCAGCAGGAACAAAGTATTTGTGCACACAAGGCAAGGTTTGGTTCCCTGTTGATTATGTTCTTTTTCAAGCTTTTAGATTTGCCTATTACACAAGAGACTTCATTTGCCACAAAATAAACCACTGCATGTTATGAAGAACAGAGTGATCTGGCTTTACAATTTGGTCTATTTATAAAAATTCAGATTCAAAAATATTTCACATTCTAAAGAACAACTCCCCCCAATCCCCAACCTGAATAGTACACCCTGGGCAGTTGCCTACCTTGTTCACCTCTAGGTCCAGTTCTCAGAGGTATGTGTTGGTTGATACTGAGCTATTCATAACATGTACAAATCTATAAGAGATGTATAGAAAAGACTGGATGAACAGATGAACCTAAATCTCTTTCTGTTTCTCTCTGCCTTTCTTTCTTTCTATGTGTGTGTGTGTGTGTGTGTGTGTGTGTGTGTGTGTGTGTGTGTGTGTGTATCTGTGTCTGGTTCTATCTCTATCTCAGTCTGTTTCTCTCTTCTATCTCTGTGTGCATCTTTTTGTCTCTGTCTCCCTCTCTTTTTCCCTCTCCTTCTGTCTGTCTGTCTGTGTCTCTCTGTGTTTCTTTCTGTCTCTGTCTCTGTCTTACTCTGAGTGTCTCTTTCTTTCTGATTGTCTGTTTCTCCCTCTCTGTCTGTCTTTCTCAAGATATCTTAAGTTTAGAATGAGGAATACCTGTCTGCTGACCAGTAGCATTTGGTTAATAATATACTTGGGACAAAATTCTAGTTTCTTTAACCAAGTAAGAGTCTTCCCATCTACTGGCATAGTTGAGACTAGAATCCTCTTAGTCCTGGGCTTTTTCCAGTGCATGGTATTACAAAATTCTACAGAAAAAAAGAAGAAAAAAGGAGAACAAGAATAACAGAAAAAAACAACAACCTGGTTAGTCATAGTTACATATTTGGGAAAGGAATCCAGGTATTCCTGGACTTTTTCTAGTAAATAATCTTTATCAAATTCTTTGGAAGCAGATCATTTAATAGGTATCTTTTGATCAGCTATGGTACAAAAATGGCAGAAGAATGGAGTAGTTGGGACAGCAAGGGATGGCGGTGAATAGGAAATCCAGTTGGCCTACCCTTCAAGTTCAGCAAGAAAAGAACTAGCACCATTTAACTATAGGTTAAGAGCATTTGAATATTCTCATAGTCTTAATATCAACTGTGGTTGATTTTCTTTCCATTATTTGTACATGTAACAAAAGTTAAGGATAGTAGATGAACATCCCACATGTCCATAAGATTATAAAAAATAATCTCCCCATACATTGGGTAGATCTTTTATAAAGGATTTATAGAGGATTGTAGAATCAAACATCTAATGTTGGAATGAACATTAAGGTGCAGTAGAAGTATTGAGGTGGCTTGGTGGATACAATGCTATACCTGGAATCTGAGAGTCCTGAATTAAAATGAAAGTTCAGTTTGCCTACTAGCTTTGTGATCCTGTGCAAGTCACTTCGCCTGTGCCCCAATTCTTTCATCTGTAAAATGGGAATGATGATAGCACTTCCTTCCTTATTTGTGAAATTGGAATAACAATAGCAGGAATAAATATAACATAATTATAGTAAGGTTGAAATAAGATAATATTTATAAAGCATTTTGCAAAAACAAAGTATTATGCACAATGTCCCAAAAGTTTTTGTGCAGCTTTAATATGTTTGAATTTAAAGATATTTGAGACACTGTATAATTGCTAAATATTCTTGTTGTTGTTTTTACTATTACTGATATCATCCTTACTATTTCACCCCAGAGAAACATATAAAATAATGCAAAGGACTCATAGGAACCCTTAACAACTAAGACACCCTCAAGCATGACAGGACCAGCTGGTCCAATTCCTTCATTTTTCAAATAGGAAAACAGGTTTATAAAAGTTAAGTGACTTGCCCAAGGTCATACACCTGTTGAATGATAGGAAAGGGATTAGAACTCAAATATTTTGGCTCTAATCTCAACACTATTCCAACTAATTACATCTATAATTATTCCAGAGTTCTGTTTCTCTGCAATTTATCACTCTCATTACATAACAAGCAACATACTTTTTTGGTGTGTGTGTGTGTGTGTGTGTGTGTGTGTGTGTGTGTGTATGTATGTGTGTGCATGTATATATGTGTGTGTCTATCTATCTATCTATCTATATCTATATCTATATCTATATCTATTTAATATTTGTTCATATGAAAATTGTCATAAATAATAATCTAGACACCCCACCAAAAACCTTTTTTTTTCATTATTGACTATTGTTCTGAGGACTTGAAAGAAGTCCTTAATTGAAAATAATATTGTTCTAAGACCGTAGTCTTCAATGGCATTTTTTTCCATTCTGGCCCATACTGCAAGTTTTGATTTTCAAAATACAAATAGGAATTACCTGGGTGACGCACTGATACAGGGAATTCCTAATTAAGCAAAATCTTCCATAACTGCAGGCTGGTCCCTTTTCTGAACTCTGTAATGATTGAGGGTTGTTTGGTAAAGACATGCATTAATAAAACCCAGAAGATAAAGGTAGCACCTTTTGTTCACTCTCTTTTCTTTAGAGACAAAAAAAGTAAAATCTAGTTTTGTTTTAAACTAGACCTCTTTTTCTTATGTTTTCTAAGGTGCATTTATTGACAGTCTTTCTTTACCCATTTCTCAGAGACAATCATGACCATGCAAGGCCCAGAGGTTAAAGATTCACTGTCTTTTATTAGTCCCTAGACCATTCAGAATAAAAAAGCTTTCATTCTCTCTTTTCCAGATTCAGCTCCCTTTTCAACTGGACCCAATTAACTTTTGTTATTAGTTCCTCTGTGCTTAAAAATCTTCCCAGGCAGGCTCCTAGAAATGAGGTGCCATTTCTGAGATGAGCTTGTCATGATAGACCTTGCTGTGCCCACAGAGAACAAAGGTAGAATTATTCATTTGAAAGCAAGATTGAAAAGAGAAGACATAGCTATTGTGGCTCAGGGGTTGAACTCTTTCCTCCACCTGACCATCCATCCATTTAGGTATTCATTTTCTAGTGACAATTAGAAAGCAAAAAGATCCTTCCCCCTACTACAGGAAGAATTTAAGCCACTTAAGCTATAATAACCAGAAGTAATTCACAGAAGATACTGAAGATTTGGGGCTTGAGTGCTTTCTATTTCTGACATGTTCACCCCACACTCATAAATCATCATCTGGGACCCATATGGTTTGAAGTAAATAGAGATGAACCCAATAGTAAAGAAAATAATAATGGTATGACCTGCACCCAGTAGTCTGTTTCAGTGCAAAAATATCCCAGCACTCACCTCTGAGATTCTTAACTATTCCAAAGTCACAATAAAACCAGGACCATACATCTGTAATGACTCTTACTTTAACTATCTTATCGTGATCTATGTGTACACTCTGTAGACACATATCTCCTGACAAGCTATAGTGTGGTCAACCTTCCTGTACTTTTCAGCTGGTTTAAGTAAATCTATAAAGTACTAAATCCATATTAAGAGCCCACTGAAATTCATAACTTAATGTTTTCTGTGCTATAGCAAAATATCCCTCTTCATTTTACTTCCCCCATTTCATGTGTTCTCTTCTAAGGAATGAATTTTTTCAAATTATTAAATGACTACTACTGTGCCAGATACAAAGTATTGATATAAAGATGAATAAGAAAGGGTACTTGCCCTCCTGGAAGTTGCAGCTCAGTAGAGATGAGACAACTATAGAAATAATATAATCCAAAATAGAGTATGCTAATTGCATTGAAGAGGTATAAACTTTCTGTTTATCTCTTGGAACCTGGCATATGCAAACATAAGAGATGCTTCATTCACTCATAAAATGTTCATTGAAGTATAAAACATTATAAGACATTAAGAAAAGCAAATATTAATTTATTGCCATTCTTATCTTCAAGTAAGCAATTAAATTTCAATGTCTATCTCCAATCTTCTCCATGAAATGGTCCATCTCTCTGTTTACTTCTCTCTGTATTAATTTAATTGGTCATGGCATAGTAATATCCCATTACATTCATTTTCCATAATTTGTTCAATCGTTCCCCAACTGATAGGCACTTCCTTAGTTTCCAGTTACTTGTCACTACACAATGCTACTATAAATATGTTTTGCATAAAAAGAAACTATCTCTACCCAGTCTGTATCTATAACTCTGCCAGTAAAAGAATTCCAAAATGATTCCAATTTTAATGTTCATCAATTAAATCACCAACTGTTAGATGTGCATGAAAATCTGCAGATAATCTAGACACAGGATCAGAGTAAAGAAAGTTGTAAGAAGCATCAAAGTCATAGGATTAAATTCAATCCAGTCGTAATTGGGATGGAGGAGCTATATCACCAAAGAAATGGAGTGGCCGCCCCAAAGCTACATGGGCAGTACAAGTACCAGATCCTAGATCTGAAAAGAAAACATTTGACTCCAAAGTCAATACTTGTTAAATGACTTGGATTGACTTGGAATTGACTCAGGTGTCCTCTGTGGGTGGCCACTCCCTTCATTTTAAAAATGAACAGCCTGAGGTGCAAAAAGGGATAACAACCTTTCAAGACTCACATAGCTGTTATGAGACAGGGCCTAGCCCCAAACTCAAGTCTTCTGATTCCATTCCCAGTGCTTTGCACATGTATCTTAGACTACTTCTAATCTTCCTATATGAGGAAGTTAGGTCACATATGGAATTAGAAAGAACCAAGTTCAAATGCTGCTGTAGGTACTTAATCTCTGTGTGACCCTCAACAAATCATCCATCTCATTTCATAACTTCATCTATCTCACAGTCTTTATTTGTAAAACAGAGATGATAATATCACTTACCTCCCAGGACAGTTGTGAGGAAAAATGATATGGTATTGTAAAGTGCTTTAGAAGTAATAAAGTGTTATATAAATATTAGCAATTAACAATACAGAGGAACAAAGCAATCCAAGACTTCAGGATTTGTAAACAATTCTTCCATCCAAAATTTGTCATGAAAAAAACTCTGGTTCCAGCCATGCAGAAAATCACCAAGTGTCTTATTGTTAAAAACCTTAACCTAGCCTGGTTTTTCCATCTATCACCATGGCCCTTGAGATTTTTTATCGCCTTGTCAACACCAATTCTATGGTCATAGCCATCCACCAGTGTGTAATCAGTTTTACTCTTCAGAAATCCAGATATATATATTCATCTCTCTTAAAAACTTTAGAATTGATTTATGACATGGGAAACATTGGCACAAGACCACCCAGCACAGTGTACCCTCATCAGAGAAGGTGGTATGCTCTATGAGCAAAACAGAATTGAACTGACTCAAAATCACAAGATGCACAGAGAGTCCATCCCAAATGTCATAGAGACTATTTGTCTCTGACCTGTGGCAGAGCATTCTGAGCTCATACTGGTCTGATCAGCCACAATCAAACATGCTGCAACTTGATTGTAACATAGTGATGTCATTTTGGTCCTCTTCAAGAACAAAGGACAACAACTAACCAAGCAAGGAGGTTGTGGGTTGTATCAAAGATAAGTATTTACAATGCAATTCAAAGGATCAGTAAAAAGAAAAACCAAAATCAAAAACTACTAATAATAAGATTTACTTACCACTGTAAGGTTTACAGAATACTTTGATCCTTGTAATAGCTCTATGATATAGACACTATCATTATCCCCATTTTACAGATAAAGAAATTGTGGATGAGAGAGATAAAGTGACTTGCTCAGAATCACACACTTAATCTCTATAATAGGATTTGAATTAAAATCTTTCTAGTACTCTACCCATTAGATCACCTAAATGCCTCAGTAGCTAAAATTCATGTGCTATTTTAGAGTTCACTAAGTCCTTAACAACTACTATGTTATTTACTCTTTACCACAAAACAATAAGACAGGAGAAAACTGAGACCTATAACTAGGTTAAGTTACTTGCCCAAAGTCATTTAATTGGTAAGGGCAAGATTTATAATGGGAGTTCAATGTGTCTGACTCAAACTCGAGAGAGTTTAGCATGACACTATGATTCCTTTCAAGGGAAATGTGTTAAGGTCAGATAATGCAGAGAAGGGAAGGAAAAAGGGAAAAAGAATAACCACTTAAAATATTGCCTACTATATACTAGGGACTGATCTATGCACTTTACAAAAATGATCTCATTTTATTCTCTCAGCACCTCTATGATTGCTATTTTCCTTTTTTACAATTGAGAAATGGAAGAAAACAGGGGTTAAGTGACTTGCTCAGGAAAACACAGCTCACACAAAATCTGAGGCCATATTTCAACTCAAGGCTTCTTGGGAAGGAAATTCTAGTCTCAATGCTATCTCCACTGTGTAAGGATGCGGTTCCCACAAAACAAGAGAAGGGAATTGTAAGGGCCCTTTAAATGGGCGGGCACAGCACAACAGGAGATTGAGGCCTGGAAGTATTCTCTGTGGATATAGGACTGCCCTGTGGGTGGGATCCTGGCCATATTGAGATAGATTCATAATGGGTGATGGCTCTCTCGCTGGTTGGCTGTGTGTGTGACCTCACAGGCCCTTTATAAGCCCACTGTAGACAGCAGTCGCTCTCTTTAACCTGGCTCCCTAAGCTAGGGTGGCCAAGACAAGCGGATGGATAGTAGAAAGATAAGGAGTTTGGTAGTGAACATGTGGGTCTTCAGACCAGGTGTTCACTAGGGAACTAACAAGTCAGGGTATCAAGTCAGGGCATTATGTGAGTAGGTATAATAAAGGCTTTTAAGATTACATGTGGCTGTTCTTGAGTGTGCTACTGGTTATTAAACTACTATTCAAGAGATCGTGGCCAGAGACCTTTGAAGGCCTCAGGGGAGGCAAGCCGGGTAGAGTTGACACTGCAAAGGTCAGTGGTCAAAGGTACTCTATTGGGCCTAGGGCAGACTAGTAATTGTAACTGCCAGGAGGGCATGTTACACCACTGCACCACTAGCTGCCTTTAAAAGATACACATAAACAAATATAACCCAAGTCCTTGCCTTCAGGGAAATAATGCACACTCTAATAAGTAAAATACAATGCAGTGAATGAGTCCTTGGAGAAGTACTATCCAATGAACCTGTCACCTAATATTTAGTAAATGGTAATGAACACAGCTGACCTATAGATACCCATCATGTATTTTGAACAATTGAATAAGGACCTTTCCTATATCAGGAGGCATTTCAATTGTCCCACTATTTCTTCTTACTTCAGTTGGTATTTGATCCCACCTCATCCCACAAAGATTGGGATTTGTTTTGAATACAACCTATAATCATATAATAGTAACTCCCTCTTAATCACAAAAAATATTTTTCATTTCATGTATATATATGTATGCGTGTGTGTATGTATGTGTGTGTGTGTATATATATATACATATATATATATATATATTTGTATTTACATATGTATAGTTTCTACCAACTCCTAACCACTATTAAATGTAAGCTCTTTAAGGGTAGGGACAGTTTCATTTTTATCTTTGTATTTCCAGTATCTACCTACCAACTTATCACAGTGCCTGACATATAGTAGGAGCTTAATAAATCCTTGTTAAATTGAATCCCATCAAGTTACCAAAAATGATAAGGTGAGAGAATATTTCTAATAGTAGCCATTTGTATTTTCTCTGAAGAAGTTTATGATATTTACAGGAAGAGATGCCCTTTGAAAGCTGTAAACATACCTTATCAACAAGCACAGAGCTAGAATGTTTGGAATCCTGATTTCAAAAGCAAATCTCCACATTAAATATAATTATATAATATTCCAGTCAATATAATTATCTGTTTAAAAATCCATCAACCCTTAAAATACTTAATATATTATATCTAGGGGTGTTCCCTCTTTAGTTCTCAGATTCTTCACAAAGTACATTTCTCCTTTCTCTTGGGGATATGTGAGGAGATTTTATAGGATAAGGTGCATAACAGGGATACACATGCTATGTTAAGAGCCTGCATTGAAGGAGGAAAATTGTTCACTTTTGCTTATTTTGTAGCCAAAAGCTGGGTCTCTTGGATCGGGTTCGACTTTCTAATCCTCGTGGTACCAATACTAAAGGAAAGCTATTTACCCCTCTGAATGTAGATGCCATAGAAGAAAGTCCTTCTAAAGAGCCAAAAAATGTTGGCTTGAACAATAAGGAACGTTTTCGGACTGCATTCCGAATGAAAGCATATGCATTTTGGCAGAGCTCTGAAGGTAATCCCAGCTTCTCTTCCTTCCTTCTCTCATGTTTCCTCAATTTCTTCAAAATTTATTTCATTTTCAAGTTCTATTGATGTAATTTTTAAATTGCCCAGAATCTTGAAAATAGTCCATTTCCCTAATCCTTGCTAATTCCACCCTTCTACCAGATCTTTTACATTCTACTAAATATATAGGGATAGGAAAAATCTCTGTTCCATTCACCCTCAAAACAATTAGGAGACTTTTTAGGAAATATACATTTCAATCAGGCAGTTGCATTTAATAATAATGATTAACATTTGTCAAGTTTTATAAAGTTTCCAAAAGGCTTTTAATATCTTATTTGAGACTTTTCTTGGTTATAAAACCTTTATCCCCCTTTTACAGAGGAAGAAAATGAGGTTCAAAGATGGCCAGTGACTTTTCCTGATTCCACTACTTTATGTCCTAGGTAGGATACAATGTCTTCATTTTTCAGGCGCCTGGAGCATCAGGGGACAATGATGTGGAAAGGCAGCATGGTGCCATGGATAGAGAGTTGACTTGAAATCAAAAAAAGCTGTTAATTAAATCATGACTCTGACACTGTTTTCTGTGTGATCCTGGACAAGTGATTAAACTCTCTAAGTCTCACCTCAGTTTCTTTGTAAGAGGGTGATGATATGCTGAGTACCTATCTCATAAGTTTTTATAAGGTTCAAATGAAATAATGTTCAAAAAGTTATTTGCAAGCTTTCAAGTACTATAGATATGTCTGTTATTTTATTTATAATATTATAATTATTATATTGTATGCCACTTACTCCCTTATAATATGATTGTTGGCCTCCCCCACACAAAGACTTTATACAACATGTATTTATTGTACATGAGAAATTCTTTGGACTCACAACTGTTGGTTTCATTATCACATCTCATTAAAGATCTCAAAAAAGAAGCATAATTCCTCAGGTGGAGATTGGGAGAGAGAAGGAAATCTTTGTTTAGAATATTGTATATCCACTGTCAGCATTCTACAGAACTAAATTTTCATTTAAACTGGAAAAGGAGTCTTAAAGTCATCTATAAACCATCCCATAAAAAGAGCAGGAGAGATCCATATTAATAGGAATGTTTGAAGATACAGTGTTAGAGTAAGACATTTTTATTTTTCCTTTCTCAGGAGTGTGCTTCATTAGGATGTGACACCACTGAGAATTTAAGGAATATAAATTATAGGATCCTAGATTTAGGTCAGGAAGTAGCCTTATTGAATTCATCTCTCTTATTTACAGATGAGGAAACTGAGGCTCAAAAAAGTTAAGGGTTAGTGAGGTAAAACTCAAACCTAGGCCTTCTTGACTCCCAAGTCTCCCACCTTGTCTCAACAAGCATTAACTCAAAAATTCAATTGATGAATATTCATCAGTATCTGTGAACAAAACACTATGCTAAGCACATTATACTGTCTGAAGATGAACAATGATCAGTGCCCTTAGGAATTTACAATCTAGTAGTAAAAATAGAACTATATAGGGATGTATAAATATAAATAAATATACACATATGTTGACATATATTTATGCATGCATATATAATTATGTCTGTGTATGAATACATACATACTTCTATTCACATATATAGCTATATATGTATATACATAAATATACATCAGTACACACACACAAATAATAGATTTTTTCTCTACTAGCTAGAGAATTTGTGATTTCAGTGATATGTTTATCCATCAACACAAACTACAATTTTCCATTCCTCAATAGATAGTCCTTGTGACTATTTATAATAATAATTTGTAATAATAGTCACAATCACTCATAGTAAGTCCCCAGGGATGAGCCCTTCCTAACTTAGCTAACCTGGTCCTTGAATGACAAACACACAAAACTCAAATAGTTTTCAATTTAAGACCCCACCTGAGCTTGAGCTTCATTGACTAACCTTAAATGATTGGTTCACTTTCATGCCATACTGAGGAATTGAAATAGAACATTAGCCACCATAAACATATATTAATCACCTCCTGTGTACATAGGATCGCACAGTCCTAAGCACTGAGGGGAGAGTGGGACACAGAGCTTGTATTTGAAAGTAGATTAGATTTGGAGTCAGCGGGCCTTGCTTTGCCACTTACTTCATGTGTGGCTTTGGATAATTATTTCACTTACCTTCTCAACCTCCATTTTTTCATCTGCAAAATGAGGGCAATTGGAATAAGCAGTCATCAATGTCTTTTCTGGTTCTTAATCTGTGATCTTCTAAGCCCTGGCCCTTGCCCTTATGGAATATTACAGGACATAAAAGTACAGTAGCTTGAGTTCTACTTCAGTAACATCAAAGTGCTTCATAAATCTATCTTATTTGAGCTTTGCAACAAGCCCATGAGGTAAGCAGTTATCCCCATTTTACAGATGAAGAACTTGAGGCACAGACAAGTTAAATTAGAGGCCTAAAGTCTTATAGTGAATAAATGGCAAAGACAATAACCAAGCCCAAATCTTCCAACTGAAGATTTCCACACAATTCTGAATTCTAAGAATTTTTAGCTTTAATTAGTTGAAATTCCTTTAAAATAATCATAGAACTGAAAGGCCATAGAAGCCAAACTCCTCATTTTACTAAATAAGGAAACTGAATCATAAATATATTAAATAATTTCCCCAGGATCCCACAGTTAGAATTTGAACCAAGATTTGAGTTTATTGTTCTAACTCCAAGTCTAGTATACCATGCTGCCTCTCCAGGCTGCTAATGTAATGACATCCCTAAGCCTCCCAGGCTTCTATGCTCTGGTTTTTAGGTTTTTGTATCCTACTTCCTAGATGCTGGGACAGGAGAACCCATGACTGAAGAACGGGGTTACAGTAATGAATTCCTCATAGAAGACATGATCCCCACACTCAAGTCGGCTATCCGAGCAGTCAGGTATTGCTTTTATTGCATGTTCTTTTTGCTTCTATGGAGTCAAATGGAAACAACTAGAAATTATTTCTCTTAGAAAGTGAATTTGCCCTTGAGTAGGGAGGGAAATGTTGACAGTTGGTAGACTTTTGAGGTCAGGTAAGAATCATCTTTAATTTTTGTTGTTATCGTTCAATTGTTTCAGTCATGTCTGACACTTTATGACCTGATTTGGGATTTCCTTGGCAAAGATAATGGAGTTGTTGCCATGTTCTTTTCAAGCTTATTTTACAGATGACTAAACTGAGGCAAAAAGGATTAAGTGACTAGGATGATACAGTATCTGAGACCAGATTTGAACTCAGATTTTCCTGAGTCTAAAATTGGCATTCTATCCACTTAGCTTGCCCCATCATTACTTAATAGAAATAAAACTTTAAAAGTTTATTAATATAAAATATTACTCTAAGTCACAGTCATAGAATGTTAATAGCAGAAGGAAAATTAGAAGTCATCTTGTCCAATTCTTGTCTATGAATAAGTCCTTCTATAGTATGCTTATGGGGTTGTTCACCCTCTGTAGGAAAACTGCCACTGATGGGTACTTTCAGTTCAAGTTGATATATTCCATTACTGAACAGCTCTAATTGTTAACAGAGTTATTTTTTATGATGAACTGACATCTAAACGTCTATCTATTGGTCACATAGCAATTTTTTTTTCCTTAAAAGGGATACTGAACATGATTAACAGCTCTTTCACATATCAACCTTTCAAATATTTACATATTTACATATATGCCCCCTTAAATAAATCTTCTCCAGCTCCCCAGTTGCTTCACTACATTTTTACATGATTTTCTCAAGTGTATTTTTCATCTCCTTCCTCTGGACATGGTCAATCTGTCAAAAATTTCCTTAAAATGTGGTATCCAGAACTGATAACTATAGCAACATTAATTAGTATTTATATAAAACTTTGAGATTTTCAAAGTGCTTTATATTTTTTTCAGATGAGCGTTTCTATAAGTATTACACAAAAAAGTGATTTATATAGTAACATGTGATTCTCAATGGTTCTTTCTTCTAAAAAACACATGTATCTTCTAGCAGTGTTCTCCACATAAAATAATTCTTCTGATTGAAAAAGAAGCAAAGACTGACTTTGGGTTGCCCTTAACAAGTTAGTGAAGAAGGTTCTTTCTCTCCTCCACTATTCTAGTGTCTGTCTTCCTCCCTCTCTCTGTTTTTAAACAAGACAATCAAGCACAGGGTTTTGTCTAGACTAGAACATACAAGAGTCTAATCTGTCTATTTATATTTACTTAATAATTCAGAAGCAAAGTGAAAGCAGGCTTCCTTATATAAAAAGTCATCCAGCACTCAAACTCTCTGACCTTTTTAAGACTTATCAACAAAGATATGATTATTTTCACCACCAAGTATTTATTTAGAAAAGGAGTACATGAAATAATTTTATCCTGTATTTAATAGAAATTTTGATGTATGGATTATTAAATAACTCTACAAAGATGAATCATAATGGATAATTTTAATATTGAAGCATTAGAACTCCCTGTCAAGTTAAAAACTGTAAGAAATAAAGAGTAAAATCTTTCTGAAGTTAAGAATTGATTTGTAAAAATTCTTTTTATTAAAATTCATTTACCACATCAACACAGTATAAAGGCTGGCATATCTGCATGATACATTAAAAGTGGATCTATTATTAAATTTGTTTTCAAAACAGCCCCAAGGAATAGGTTGGACAGATTTTTTATAATTCAATTTTATAAATGATGAAAATAATGTACCGAGCCTTTCTTAAAGACACTTATCTAGTAAAGGATGGACCTAAGATCTGGGCTACATGGCAAGGGCTTACTTCACTATACTCCAGGGCATACAGGAATTAGACATACATCTGTAGTTTTCTACAACCAGACTTATTACTTCAGAACCACCCTATAAAACACTTCCCTCTCCATACCCCACAAAGAAGCCCTGCCTTGTTTCCTAGTAGTTAGTCATGGGGTATATTCTGCTCCTTCCTATGCATGATGAAAGGAATGTTCTCTTGTTGCCCACAAACTAAAACTAGGATAGTTCAACACCCCTACTCCCCATTTGATATATGAGAGAACTAAAGACTCGAGAAATGATGTGATTTATGCAAACTCCCATGCAATAAACATCAAGAGCTGGGAAACAGGTGGGGTTGAGGAAGGCATACAGAACCCACATTTCCATTTAATCTGCATCATTCACATTTTCTCTATTACTTTCTTAAGTCTAAACAATCATCAAAACAATAAATCTAACCCTGACCTATACATTTGCTGAATTCCCTGATGTAAATGTTCATGTTGGAAATTGAACAATCCACTTTTTCAAGCTTGTTTGAGTTGACTCCAATGAACTCCTGATGCTTGCTCTCTCGTCTGAGAGAAGGCTTTTGGTACCCTTCATCCTGCTTCCTTGAGCCTACTTCTCTTTCTCTGATTTTGTATCCCTTTCTCTTTTCCTTTTCCCCCATCTCTGTTCTCTCATTGCCTCTTTCCTCCCCACTCTTTGTATTACCTCTTCTTCTCTCTTTTTTTTCTTCTCCCTTCTTCTCTCTCACCTTCTTCTCTCATTCCTTCTCCCTTCTCCCCCCTCTCTCCCCTCCCTCTTTCTCACTTATCTTCCCCACCAACTCCTTCCATCTCTTCTCTTTGTGTGTCTCTCTTTATCGTTCTCTCTCTCTCTCTCTCTCTCTCTCTCTCTCTCTCTCTCTCTCTCTCTCTCTCTCTCTCTCTCTCTCTCTCTCTCTCTCTCTCTCTTTCCTTTTCCTTTATTTCTCCTTTTCTAGGTCTCCCTATCTCACCCATACTGGAACTACAGTAGGCACCTATGGGCATAAACCCACTTCTCACCAACACAAGAATTTTGATCCACTTTATTTCCAACTTGTGCTGGCTCACCCCTTCTTAGGAAGCCTGATGGCCCCAACTCCTTAGGAATCATCATATGGCAGTGGACTTATTTATGATGAACAATAAATTGGCTTTTGCCCTCTTGCAGCTTGGAACTACTGAACTCAAGTAATCTATCAGCCTCGGCCTCTCTAGCAGTAGGAAGTAAAATTGTGCTCCACTCTCCTTTTCACATATAGGATACTACAATTTCGTCTCTACAAAAAAAAATTCAAGGAGACTTTGAGGCCTTATGACGTAAAGGATGTTATTGAACAGTATTCTGCAGGACATCTGGATATGCTTTCCAGGATAAAGTATCTTCAGACAAGGTAAGAAAAATATGTCAGAACTAGAAGCAGCTAAGTGTTACCAGAACTGTTTACAAGAATTTCAAATGAATGGAAGTACAGAAATTGCCATGAGATACAAAAAATGTAAGTACTAAGAAGAGAAAATTCCCCTTGATTATTTATCAAGCTTCTCTTTGACTTTTTGACCTCCCTCCTTCTTTCTCTGCCTCCCATTCATCCCTCCTTCCTTCTACATTTAATATGAGGACCAAATTATTAGCTCTCCTGTATCTCAGAACCCCTGAGCTCAAGTGATCCACCAACACAATCCCTGTGATAGCAGAGACCAAAGGCATACTGCACCATACCCTCCTTGGACTCCTAAACTGCACTTAACCTCGTTGGAGGTCTTATATGGCAGTAGAATAGATGTTACATAGATTTTGATGGATGAAGTAGAGAACAATGTGATTCTGTACTGAGACTCAAGAGATATGGATTCTAGACTAGGCTGGATTCCTGGCTGCTTTGTGAATTTAGGTGAGTCATTCAAACCTTTCTGGTTTACTCTTCTGTAAAATGGGCAAATGAAGGTATCCTTTGCTAGTCTTTTAAAATTATTATTGAAGATTGATAATATCATGGTTATAAGGGAAGTTGAATGAAAATTTCTTGAGGTAAGAAATAACTGTACAGTTGTTGATTGTGTAGGTATTAATAAACACTTGTATTAAGTTGGACTGATTTTTTTTCATTTGTGGTTTGCATTAAAACCAATCTTTAGCTACTATTCTTATTACTTAAAATGTTATCTCGATGGATGGTGGTTGACTGTTGGTGAGAGTCTGAATGTGGGGGAAGAGGGCATATATAGAACTGGAAGGTACCATCTTTAATACAAATACAAATACAAATACAATACCCTACCGATTTGTGGGTATTCTCCCCAACAATGCAGATAACAGTCCATTTATGTCTACCTGACCTGTGTTACTTTTTTCTGTCATTCCTTCAGTTCCTCAGAGGGAGTGCATTTAAAGTCTTGAGGACCTGCCTTAATTTATCTTAATATTAAGAAGTCTCCATTTGAAATGGTATACTGATTCAACCATATTATGTGTAGTCATGTGAAAAAAAATTTTCATCACTAACTGCTTAGAGAAATGCAAATTAAAACAACTCTTGAGGTACTATCTCACACCTATCAGATTGGTTAATATAACAGAAAAAAGAAAATGTTGGATGTGGGAAGTCTGGGACCCTAATGCATTGTTGGTGAAGTTGTAAAATGATCTAACCATTCGGGAGAGCAATTTGGAAATATGCCCAAAGAGCTATAAAACTATACATACCCTTTGATCCAGAAATACCACTATTTAGGTCTGTATTCCCAAGAGATCATTTCAAATGGCATAAAATATTTATAGAAGCCTTTTTGTGGTGACAAAATTATTAGAAATGGAGGTCATGCCCATTAATAGGGGAATCAATGCACAGGTTGTGGTATATAAATATAATAGAATACTATTATGTAATAGGAAATGATGAACAGGAAGATTTCAGAAAAACCTAGGAAAGATTGTACAAACTGGTGCAAAGTAAAAGGAGCAAAACAAAAACATTGTACAGTATCAGCAACATTGTGTGATAGTCAATTATGAATGATTCAGCTCTTCTCAGCAACACAATGATCCAAGACAAGTGCAAAGGACTTAGACTATCTACATTGAGATAAAGAGCTGAAGAATTCTGATTGCAGTTTGGAGCATATTGTTTTAACTTACATTATTCTTTTTTGTCTTTTTTCTATTGATCTGTTTCTTCTTTCACAACTGTGACTAATATGGAAATATGTTTTGCATAATAGCATATGTATAACCTATATCAAATTGTCTGCTATTATAGGAAGAGGGGAGAAAAAGGGCATGTTGGAGAGATTGAGGGATAAAAATTTGCTACTCTAAATCTTCTATAACTGAATATTAAACATTGTCCATATGTAATTGAGGAAAAAATAAAAGGCTATTTAAAAGTAGGGGATAATTTTAAAAGCATGAGAACAAGTTTAAAAAAATAAATGTTAAAATTGGTTTTACATGTAATTAGGGAAAATAAAATATTAAATTATAGGGAAAAAAGACTTCAGTGAAGCAGCAGGGCTTTCTGGCATTTATCCTTTACTCTTGTCAATAAGATTTCATATGAGATTGTTAAAACACTTTAAGGTTTGCAAAGAACTTTACATATGTTATCTCATTTGAGCTTCACAAAACCTTGGGAGGTTAGTGCTATTATTATTTGCATCTTAGAGATGAGAAAACTAAAGCCAGGAGAGATTAAGACTTATCTAAGGTCATACTTGACTCCATATCCAATGCTCCAAACATTAAGCCAGACTGCAACCTAACATTATTATTGTTTATACATGAAAGCCCTTATTTTTGCTCATATATTTCTTTAATGATATTCTAAACAAAACCAAAAATACCAGGAAGGTCCAAACTAGAGCCAGCACAATTTTGAAAACATTGAGGGGTCAGTCAATAGGTATTGATTGAGCACTTTAATTCTCTAGATACTGTGATAAATATGTGTACATGTATACAAGTATTCAATATATTAATGTACAAAGAAAAGAGCAAGAACTAATTTTCCTTCAAGCAGCTTCTAACCTAATGGGATTCAACTCTCAATGTAAATGAAGTCAGGAAAGATAACAAGAATATGGAGGAAAAAAAATTGTTATTGCCTCCACCAACACGAAAAAGAGTTTAAGACACAGACCTTTAATTTCAGTGGTATAGGGAACTTCCAGGGGGCCACATTCAAGAATTTTGTGATCCTCATTCAGCCCACTGATCACATTTTGAGACCTCTGCCTGACATCAGCCCCAAAAAGTAACCAAGTAATTATCAACAATTCCAAATCTGTATGCCTACTTCCCTACCTATATACAATTTCCATTCTAGTGATCTAGTTCTACTTTTTGAAGGCAACTATTGGGAAGTTATTATAAGGAGGCCAGAAGAAGGTTTTCACAAAGACATTGTACAATAGACTATCTTTACCATCACAAAATTGACTAAAAGATGTAGGGAATTTAACATCCCACTGGATTTATTATTTGCTGGCTGTTTTCTAAAAGACATTTGATTCAGTATAATAGGATAAGCCCTTAAAGTTTCTTTCAATGGCTATCAAATATAATGATTTTGAGTCAAATATTACATCCTCTCCTGCTTTTAATATTAATGGATGGAAGTGTTTCTATGTAAATGAAGTGTTGGGGAAGGGAGAAAAGAATACACTGGTGCCTGACTATCACACTACTGAATTTTATGGGTTTTCTTAGGCCAAATCCAAGTTGTGAAAATGCATAATTTTAATTGCACAAATATTTTGATTTACCTACTAAGAGCAAAGCATCACATTAGATCTAGGAATACTTAAGAAATTGTTCCCACCCTCAAGAATCTTACATTCTTACTACATTGCAAAATCAGCTGCATTTTCTAGAAAATGACAAAAGGAGGTCATTTCATAAACAATTATAAACTCAGAGATAATTTCTTAGTGTACCATCTTAATGAGTCTGGGGACAGCATAGACTTCTATCCTTCTGCCCATGCAAGATTATAAAGCAGAGGCAGAAGAGGTTTCATTTCTGCTCCACTGAATGAGGATCATGAAATGGTGCAGGTTGCAGGAAATGAAAGCGTTATGCCGGCAGCATATTGTCAGATCCATCATTCTAATGACCAGCAAAAGCCTAGGGAACTAAAAAAGATTCATGACACTAAAAACAGGTCCTTTAGAGTTGGCAGTAAAAATCTCCCTAACTAGATGTCTTTGGGAAAGGAAAGCCAAAGACGAGTTAGACTTAGAGCTTAATATATTAGGGTTGCTAAGAGAAATAATAAGATGCATCTATCTCCCTGTCTCTGACTCTGCCCACAATGTTCTCCATAATAATAAGAAGCTATTTTTACCTAGCCTAAATGGATGATGTATTGGGAATATAAATAATCCTGCATGTACATCCATAGTCTTTGCTTTATTTTGTATGATGAGTGGTCCAGTGTCTCAAGGAAGTTCTTTGGAATAGTATTTTCTATTTTTTTTCCTCTTTCTCTTTCAGAGTAGATATGATCTTCACCCCTGGACCTCCATCTACTCCAAAACACAAGAAATCCCAACGAGGAGGAGCTTTTACCTATCCTTCCCAGCAGTCTCCAAGGTTTGCTTCTAGAAATAGCCTGACCCATAGTCACCAGAGTCAGCATTCCATGAGCAATCCCTAATCTCAACTTTATTCACTTAGGGTATAGAGATTCACTGTTCCCCAGAAGTGATTAAGGAGAATGAATAGAAATAAGTAAAAGTAATACTTGGGTCCTTGTAAATAGAAATTCTTTCTTAAATGCAAAAGGAGAGATTGTATTTAAAGAAATCTTATGGCAACTTCTTTTGCAAAATGATTTTTCATTTAAAATAAATGAAGGTTTTCATATAGTATACTTGTTTGAAAGTATAATTTTTGAGAGGCAGCATTTGGTGAGAAGAACCTCAATTTGAAAACTTTCTGACACTTCTTGACTGGGCATGTCATTTCATTCTAACATTATTTTTCTTATTTTGAAAATGAATATTACATCACCTAGGCCAGGGCTTTTTAAACTTTTACCACTTGTGACTTCTTTTCACCTGAGAAAATTTTACATGACCTATCCCTAGGTTTTCTCTGAAATCAAATGGATTAAATAGAGTCAGAATTAGCAGTACTCACTGTCTAAATCATAAACTCTTTCTACCATGTGACCTTAAATGTTGACACAAATCACACACACACACACACACACACACACACAGTAAAAATGATTCATTTGTTGCTCATTTTTGCTTCAGTTGTCATCATCTTTCAGTAAAGTATAGAATTTCTATCCACTAGTTTAAAAGTCAAATTGAGGACAGGAGAATGTAAAATTTTCCCTAACTCAAATTGACTGATTGAGTCTCCTGAGTATCTTAGGGAAATTATCTATCCATATAATTTACAGAAGTAGCTATAATGATATTAGGTCCCTAATATATAGATAAATATATATAGATATATAGATAACATCACAGAATGGAAGGGGATGCAATGCTCTCATGGGACTCTTGATTCTTTCCTAGAAATGATCCGTATGTAGCCAAAGCATCCTCATCAGAAATTGAAGACCAAAGCATGATGGGGAAATTCGTCAAAGTTGAAAGACAGGTGGGTTCTGAATTTATGGCATTAAAGAAATGTTTCTATTTCATTGTCTCATATAATCATACCTTCTGAACATAATGTTACTCCACTGGACATGGGAATCATAAGATCATAGATTTAGAGTGGAAAAACCCTTAGCAGCAATCTGAATTCAATTTTATAGAAGAAATAACTAAGGCTGAAACAGACTGGCTTGCCCATGGCCATACAAATATTAAAGGTAACTAAGTTGTATAGTGGATAGAGTTCTGGGTTTGGAGTAAAAAAAAAACCTAAGATCAAATCCAGCTGATAATTATGTGACCCTGGACAAGTCACTTAAATGTGTTTGCCTCAGTTTCCTCATTTGTAAAATAAGCTTGAAAAAACACAACAAGCAACTGCACTGTCTTTGCTAAGAAAATCCCAAAAGGTGTCATGAAAAGTTGACATGAGCAAAACAATTGAACAACAATAATAATAAAGATATTGAGTTTCTGAGAAAAGATTTTAACTCAGATTTCCTGAATTTTGAGTCCAATGTTGCTACATCACCTACACTAAACTGCTTCTCATGTCTTTAGTCAAAATCCAAGACCACTCATTATCTTGGTTTCATGACTTTGAATCTTGTAGGGAGAGACCAAGATATATTTGAATACATAAATCATCATTAAGTCTGACTCTACTTATTTAGAAATTGGGAAATTTTTAACAAGATTCATTAAGCTGAGTTCTCTTTTTATAATGTATTTGTATAACATGGGCATGTTTGAAAGTTCAGCTCAAGTTACACTTTTTAAAAGGGTGGAAAGGGAGAACTTGAAAGAAAATAATATAAGTATTTAACATACTTCAAAAAATTCAACTTGTTTTCGAGGACTATAAAACAGTTTAAAACCACCCATTTTTATATCAAAATATTCTGATTAAAACACATGATCATTAAGATAAGGCCATACAAATCAAAACTTAGCTGATTATTTTATTGTATTTTGTTTGGAAGGATGATATCATTGGTATATGGAACTTCCAATCAGGAAATTTCATTTCATAATGCTGATCAATTGTTCTGTAACTTACAGATCTAGAGAATTTCTTGGATTACTATATTGTTGTTATGTGACAGGCTCAGGATCAAACAGCTAGAACAGAACCCAGGTTTTTCCTACAATGAGGTTGGCCCCTATCTTCTTTATCTTGCAAACTCTTTTAATTGTAAAATAATAAAATTTCATTTTTAAAAGCAAATATCAATTAGCACTTCCTTGTTATACTCATGAAATTTCCTGCCTCTATATGTCAGTTCTTTACACTGTACTTGATATTAAATAATCATCTTTTTCTCAAGACCTTTCCTGCTTCTGACCAATAATGTAGAGTCTCATGAAGACAGACCTTGCATCATGGAAATTCATCTGGAAAGCACTTAGAAGAAATCAGCCGCAATGCTAACTGTATCAGATAGTAGCCCAATATGTTTAAGGCACAGCAACTCTGTCATCCCTAGTCAATAATTTGATTAACCAAGTAAGAATAATCTGCTTAGGGAGTTAAAATATGCCTCTCAATAATTTCTATTCATTTTTTCCTTATTCTTCACTGAAAGGTCCAGCAGAGTCAATTAAATCTCTCTTTTTCTTGATAATCCTTTTATTTACTGAAGACAATTATCAGACACCTTGAGTTTTCTCTAAACTAGGCTGAATATCCCCATCCAATCCTTTAACATCTTCATATGTCATGAGTGTCAGGAAGACCTAAATTCAAACCTGGTCTCAAGCAGTTACTGATCCTGTCTGGTCACTTAATCTCTGTTTCCCTTAGTTTGCTCAACTATCAAATGAGAATAATTATAGCTAATAAACAATAAAAACCTATCTCATTAGGTTTTTGTGAGGATTAAGGGAAATGGCATTATAAAAAAGCATTTAGTGCAGTGCCTACCACTGATAGTAGGTGCTATACATTATGAATTATGAATGTCACTCCCAAAGCATAGTACCTCCATTTGATTATAATGCTTGAAGGTATGTGGCCTAACTATGATGAAGTCCATTTGGCTTACCTCTCATGTCTCTAGTCTTGGACATAAGTCTCTTAATGAAGCCTAAGATTGCATTTTCTCCCATTGTTATATCACACTGTAGACTCATTCTGAGTGTATGCTGTGCATGCAGCCAGACATGAATTCTGCTAAAGCTATGCTGTAACACTGGAACTATACAGTGATGTGGTAAGAACTTTGCTAGGCAGTTCAGATAGCATTAGAAATAAAATATGAAATTAGTCTCTGACTTGGATAACCACATCATAAGACTTTATTTCCAAAGTGAAGAAAAGTTCTTCTTTATGGTGGATGTGCCCACTCATCCAAAGTTCCTTTTCTGAAGGAATATCTCTATGTAGAGGCAATACTCCATCTAAGCATTGGACCAAAGATGGTCCAAAGATGGATCAAACTCTGTCTAATCACTTAATACATTACAGGTTTTCACTCAATAAGTGAGAGCTGAGATGTGGATATAAAAAAAGAATGATTATTTCCTCAGACTGAAGATGAAGGGACCATTTTTTTGAGATTAAGGCTAAATGGTCCAAGCAAAGGATATAAAGTCAGAGAATCTGCATGGGTCCAATATGTAGCTTTTTTTTTCCCTTTCTGGCTATGTGACCTAGAGCCATATAATTTAGGGTTTAAAGGAATCTTAGGCATCCTCTAATGCAAGTCAAACATTTTATCAATTAGTAAACTGAGTTCTGGAGAAGTGATTTTTCCAAGGTTACACATCTAGTAAATAGCAGAATGGAAATTTGTTCATAGAATTAGGACTCTGAATCACTCCCCTCTGCTTTAATCTCTAAGAGATTATTTCCATTTCTGTAAAATGGAGTGAATAATACTACACTGGGAAACTAGGGCAAACTAGGAGAACAGAGAATAATGTACCTGTCAGATCTATGGATAAGAGAAGAATTTGTTATCAAATAAGGGATAGAGAACATTATCAGATGTAAAATAGATAATTTGGATTATATTAAATTTAAAAAGTTTTTATATAAGCAAAACCAATGCAACCAAGATTAGAGGAAAAGCAGAAAGCTGGGGGTGAGACAGAGACTTATAGCAAGTGTCACTGATAAAAGCCTCATTTCTCAATTATATGGAAATGTGAGTCAAATTTGTAAGAATAAAAAGAATTCCCCAGTTGATAAGGGGTCAAAGGATATAAGAAGTCAGTTTTTGGATGAGGAAATTAAGTTATATGTAATTGTATAAAAATGCTCTAAAACTATCAATTAGAGAAATGAAAGTTAAAATAATTCTGAGGTACCATTTCACACCTATCAGTTTGGCTCATATGACAGAAAAGGAAAATGATAAATGTGGGGAAGAGATGTGGGGAAGTAGAGACACTAATGCATTGTTGGTAGTGTTGCAAAATGTTCCAACCAAGGGGCAGGTAGATAGCACAGTGGCTAGAGCACCAATCCTGAAGTCAGGAGGACCTGAGTTTAAATCTGGTTTCAGACCCTAGCTATGTAACCCTAGGCAAGTCATTTAATTCCAATTGCCTCAGCAAAAAAAAAAAAAAAAAAAAAAAATTATCCAACTATTCAAGAGAACAATTTGGAACTATAGCCAAAGGACTATAAAATTGTTCATCATCCTTTGAGCCAGAAATACCACTTCTAATTCTCCATCCTAAAAAGATCAAAGAAAAAAAAGAAAAGAATCTATCTGTGCAAAATATTTATAGCAGCTCTTTTTGTGGTAGCAAAGACTTGGAAACTGAAGCCTATACCATTCAACTGGGGAACAGCAGGACAAATTGTGATATATAATTACAATGGAATACTGTAGTGCTCTAAGAAATGATGAGTAGAATAATTTCAGAAAAAAGAAACCTAGAAAAACTTACATGAACTGATACAAAGTGAAGTGAGCAGAATTAGGGAAACATTGCATACAATAACAGCAAAATGGTATTATGATCAACTGTGAAAACTTAGCTATTCTCAGCAATCCAAATGATTCAAGATGATTCCAAAGGATTCATGAAGAAAAATGTCCATTTCCAGAGAAAGAATCGATGGAAGATGAATACAGATTAAAGCATACTATTTTCCTCTTTATTAACTATTTTAAATTAATTATGTTTTAACATGACTAATATGGAAATGTGTTTTACATGATTGCACAGGTATAACGTATCAAATTGCTTACTATTTGGGGAATTGAGAGTGAGAAAGGGAATTTGAAATTTCAAATGAAAAAAATGTTAAAATTGTTTTTACATGCAATTGGGAATAATAAAATATTTCTTAATAAAATTTTAAATAAAATAATGTTGCTGTAGATTGTTAGCAAAAAACATAGCTTATTAACTTAAAAGTACAATACACTGTAAATATGGCAATTTTGTCATTACTGAGCAATAGCTAAGTGTCAGAGTGAAAAATAACTGACATTTATAAGATATTTTAAATTGATAAAGCACATTACATATTTTCTCATTTGACCTTCTCAACTACCCTATAGTGCAGATAGTATCATCTCCCTTTTATAGATGAGGAAACTAAAAGCTCAGTGACATTTATATGATTGGCTCAAGGAACCTCTTTTGCCTTAAGCCATAAAATACAACCGTTACCAAGAATGATTTAATACATTTCTCTCCATTTTTCCCCCTAGGTTCATGACATGGGGAAAAAACTGGATTTTCTTGTCGATATGCACATGCAGCACATGGAACAGCTCCAAGTACAAGTTACAGAATACTACCCAACCAAAAAGGCCACTGTTACCCCAGCAGAGGTTGAGAAGAAAGAGGACAACAAGTATTCTGAATTGAAAACCATTATCTACAACTATTCTGAACCCTGCACCCACGAAACCCCCTACAGCTTCCACCAGGTCCCTGTTAACAAAGTCAGCCCCTATGCTTTCTTTGCACATGACCCAGGGAGCTTGCCTCGAGGTGGAGGAGGAGGAGGAGGGCCACCCTCTGAGAGGGAGAAGCTCCCCAGGACTCTCCCTTCCTCGGTCCCCTATGCAGAAAGACCCACTGTCTTGCCTATCCTCACTCTTCTAGACTCTCGGGTGAGCTACCACTCCCAAGCTGAGCTCCACAGCCCCTACCAAGAACGCATCTCACCCAGGCAGAGACGGAGCTTCACCAGGGACAGCGATACACCCTTATCTCTTCTCTCTGTCAACCACGAAGAACTAGAGCGCTCACCCAGTGGCTTCAGCATCTCCCAGGACAGAGACGATTACCTTTTTGGCCCCAATGGGGGCTCAAGCTGGATGAGGGAGAAGCGGTACCTGGCGGAGGGAGAGACGGACACAGACACAGACCCCTTTACCCCGAGTGGCTCTATGCCTCTGTCTTCAACAGGGGATGGGATTTCAGATTCCATATGGACTCCTTCCAACAAGCCGGTTTAAAGGGGAAGGAGAGGTCACTGGATGGCCTCTCCTTGTAATGTAGACAAACTTTGTATAGCTCACTTATTCTTACACCCAAAGCTTACTAGTTGGAACACCAATGGCTGCATTCAATGCATGTGTTAGTAGTAGTCACTGCACCATTCCACGGGGATTTACAGCTGCATTTTTTTTCCAAGACACCACAAGGAAGCCGCTTCATTTTGAGCATGCTTTGCATGACTTTACACTATATAAATGGTACCGCTACTTTCTTCTAGAATACATATCTATCTGCTATTCTTACTCAAAAGTTACAACTGGGCCTGTGCAGGGAGAGACTATAGAAGATTCCATGCTCTTTTCCTTTTATAAACAGAGAATATAGTTCCAGTTAATTCTAGTGTCACTGCCCATTTGTGTTGTAGTACCTGCCCTGAAACCTACACCCATTTTTCAAAACAATGAATTCATTTTCTTGATAACCTTGCTAGCTCTCAGAAATTCCCAGAATGGAGAGCAAGCTCTGTGAGATCTTACCACTTATAATTACTTTTGGAGGAATTCTGATTTCATTCATGTATAGAACTCTCGTGGCAGGAGCTCCCTCAGCTGAAGACAATCAGCAACCACTCTGTAATTGGTCTTGCAGAGTTGTGTAGGAATGCTGAGAAGTTTAGTGATGTTCTTAGAGCTAGTATGTGTCAGAAGCAGGATCTGAAAACAGGTCTCATTGTCTCCAAGGTCAGCCCTCTATCATCTAGATCATGTTGTTTCTCCTTCAGTACATTATAAAGGGAAAGAAAAAGAGTATCTATGCCTTTTCCTATATATGGATAATCTATTCGATAAAGAAATTAGGGAAAAACATTTCCAAATGGGATTTTATGAGTCATGTAAAATAAGGAAAACTTTGATACTAATTTCTTTGTCCTCAAAAAAGGATTAAATTTCTATTCCCTGCAGGCAATTTTCTGCAAAATATTCATTAGGAATAGAATCAATTTTAGATTAAATCCCTACAACTTTACATGTGAGTAAAATGAAGGTTAAAGAAGTTAAATTATTTTCCCAAAGAAGAGTAGCAGAACAAATTTGAACACAGGATTCAGCACTCCTAAGGCATTTGCATGTGTAGAAAACAGGGATCAGAAATTATACTGAGATTCATATCAGAATCCAGAGACTTTAGAAATCATCTAGGTCCATCCCTCTCATTTACTAGATTAGAAAACTGAGACCAAGAAAAGTTATTCAAGCACCTACCAGTATTATCACTGTTTTCTCTGTGGTTGACTTAGCTGTGGTACCTTGAACATAGAATGTCAGTTATTTTGTGCCCTAATTGACCAGGGAAAACCATAAAGATTGTAAAAAATAATACACTTATTTTTATTCTATTTTGCTTCAAGAAAAATGGCTGAAAGTCACTTTATTGATGTGTCAGTTGGCCCATATGATAACCACCACATTTTTTTCTTTATTAGTTAAATGAGATCATGTATGTAATCCACTTTAAGAACTTTTAAAAGTTGTCTAAAAGTCATTTATTATTATTTTATTTTAGTGAATGCATAATTGCCTCACTGTGGGGTACTTCCTTCATTGACACAAATTATGATGAATCCTATCCATCTGTTATTTCATTGATTATTAGATGAAGATATAGTAATGATACCAAAATCTAAATGAATATTTGTTGATGGGGATGCTCCATAACATTATGGAAGTATGAAGATGACCCTGGCCTGTTGAAAGTTTCAAGTTGAAATAGAGTCAAATTAGGTCTCAGCAATTGGCTTTGTCTGATGCTTAAGGATCAGTGTGACTCAATATAGCTTAGAATCAATTGGTCACCCAGTAATGAATTTTTAACCATGTTTACCCCTTCTTCCTTTCACACTTTTATGAAAATGCTTAAATCTTAAGTAACATTGGATCAGCAGAAAGTTAAAAAAAAAAAAAAAAACTTTTCTCAGTGTCCTACACTAATTACTATGCATAATCTTTCTAAGGTTTCTCTTTACCAGTTGATAATCTATAATATACTCTGAAAGTGGAATTTCTCCTGAAGATTGAATCATATAGATAGATACCAGTTCGACTGCATAAGTATATATATATATATATATATATATATATATATATATATATATATATATATATATATATATATATATATATATATATATATATATATCAGTCCTGCCCCTCTTTAAGTATTTGCTTATTAGGTCCTCAACAACTAGCTCTATCAAAACGACCCAATTAGTGAAGAATTAGGCATATTTGGGTACCTATATGTTGACTACATTTGAAATCTTCTCACTTAGAGAAATAATAGTTCTTGCAGATGCTTCAGTAAAATAAGTTTTTACAGTAACTAATGGAAGGTATACAGTTTTTTTGGTAGGGGAGATAATCTTTTTTGGGGGTCTGAGGTGTGGAGATTACTTAGGAAGAAGGAAGATTGGAAAGGAGGATATTGCCAATGGTGTTTGTAAATGGAATATAGGAAGGGCTGCTAATTGAGAAGTTTGAGATTGGTTGAGGGTTAGAATAGGGTTAAGAAAATAACATATAGTTATAAAGAACTAGGGTGTGCTTCAGACTCTGCCCTTTCAAAGACTTGCTGCCACAGGAAGTGATCATAGAAATAACTGCCATGTCAACCAGACACATAAAGTTCTGAGATGGATTGCTGGGAACCCCTGATCCAATGGGTCAAATGTGCTTTTCTCAGAGATTGATTTCTGACTAATCTAGAAGTTATGATTTGCCAGGAATGACAGAAATATCTTTGTTATCACTTTTTTATATTGTTATTTATTTAAAATTTTTATTTAAATGAATTGATAGAAAACTGACCAAACTTTCTACCTTTGAACAAATTAATTTTTCTAACAAATTGACACTGTCCTAGAATCTTGGCCTTGGTGTCTTAATAGATCACACATGCTGTGAGGGGATGCTTATGTTCATGCTTGCTGATCAAAAAGGAATGGCCTTTATAGAAATATCTTCTATGGACAAGGAACTTACTAAGTAGTACAAGTTATCATGGGCTATGTGGGTAGGTAGGTCCACTTTCATTGGAAGTCTTCATGAGGAAAATGAACGACCTAATTCTTGTTTAGGTAACTTTATACAAAATTATTTCTGAGGTTTCTAAAGAGCTTTGAGATCCCATTGTATATAAAAAAAGCTTCCAGCCTTACAGCAAAATTTCACTAAGGTATTTCCAGCATTATGAACAAAATTTCACTAAGATTTAAAGAAGTGTCAGCTTTCAAGTACTCTATGTTTTTGTCTTTCCTTGTATCCCCAATACACACAGTGCTCAGCATATAGTAAGTGCTTAATAAATACTTGTTGACAGAATAACTGAACCACAGAGAACTTAGAACAGAAAGCTTAGCTTTCATCTGGTCAATCAATCAATCAACAAGTATTTGTAAAATGCCTTATATATGTGCCAGACATTATACTGCGTATTGGGAATACAAAGACAGAACCCTCCTTATCTTAAGAAGCTTATATTTTATTGTTTATGAAGCCTCATGAAAACAGGACTTTTTTTCACAAATCTATTGATAAGCTATTATGTCCCTAAGTAGATTTTGATGAAGAACTATAATTTTAGAGGGTTAGTAAGAGCTCCTATCAGAATTAAATGGTCTCATCTCTAAAAACAAGATGTGGGGAGTGGGGAGGTGAGACTTCAGGCTCTGATTTGATCAATTTTACCTGCCTAGTCTCAAACCATTTCGACAAAAGAGGGAGCTCTAGATTAATAAAGATTTTTTTTTTCTTTTGTAAGTAAAACCAGGTTTCTCCTCTTTCCTACTTTTTTTTTTTAATCCATTCAAAGAAATGTAGCCATTTCTGATTGACATTCCTATAATTGAGGATAGTATTTATGTTATTTTTATTCCTCACATACATCTCAGACATTATCTACTTGGAGAGCCTTAGCCTAAAGTCTAATTCTAATCTTTGTAATTTTTGCTCCATAGTAGAAAAAAAAAACAGCTACTTTAGTGTAGGCATCTACTGATTTGTTTGAATTTTGTGAGAAATAACAGATACATTTTCTTCAAATTCTTTCCCTAAGAATTACTTCATAATCAATCTTTAACAGTCTTTACAAACCAAAATTCCATGTGAAAAAGGGGTTGGACGTGTGATGTTATTGGTATAAGGAATATCCTAGAGAAGGAAACTCTTTACCAGTACAGGCAGGGAACTTCTCAGAAATTTAAAGCCTTAAAGAGATAGCTAGCATACTAAGAAGTTAAGTGGCAGATCCAGAATCACAAAGCCAGTATGTTCTAGATAAAGGACTTGAACTCATGTCTTCTGGATTTGAAATCTGGCTGCTCATTATGCCACATAGGTTCAACATTTGCTGAACAGATATCTGATCATGAGCATACTTCAGAATTTATTTCTTAATCTTAACTTTCAGTAATAAAGATATAGCAATTTGAGGGTATATTTCAAAAAGGATTCCATTGATTTCACTTTCCACATGAAGTCCCATCATCATTGTTAGGATGATTTATTCTTATGAACAAACTGTTCATGGAAGTAGCTGTGGCTTGCTAACTGCCTGCCATCACACCAGGTTTTCCAGAGTGCAACATTATTAGACACAAGGGAATTAAAATATACGTTTGGTCTTTGTTAGCCAAAGGAAGTGATTGGAACAAAGCTTTGACAGTTTAAATGTAAAATTTAGAATACAAAAATTCCTTTTATTTTCACAATACAGTGTCTGTACTGTATAATGCCTTAAACTGGACTTTCTAACATTCTAACACAAATACTTATTAACTTTAGAAATTTCCGCAGTTCAAATAAAAAAGAGGTGAGGCTTGTAGCCTAAAATATTTAGCATTAAGCTATTGTGACCTTAAGGCACATATTGATATTGATATCTTTGCATTTTGAATTATTTGAATCTAATCATTGAAATGAGAAAACTGTTACTTCCATCAGAAGATAAGACCCTGTTACTTTGGGTTCAGTTCATGAATCCCTAGTGGATAGTGTATCTTAATGTTATGCTAAGTTCATATTTTCATAGGTGAGCAAATGGGAAAATGCCACAGAATGATGATTTAAAGTGAAGGACCTGGTGGGTGCTTACCAAAGACTCATGTGGCTTTTTCTTCTCTTTTTTCCCAAATGAGAAAAATTATGTAACCAAGCCAAATTTATGCATGATTTGGTACAAGGAGCCATTACTGAAATTGCATGTTTAGTGGGAGTGATGTATGTCTGGTTCTGATTCCCATTAAGACTTATGACACTATCACAGTAGATGGGATGCTGAGCTTGGAATCAGAAAGATTTGAATCCAGATTCTGTCTCAGACGCTAAATTACTTCTGTAACTGAAAGGAATGGACTCAATGCTTCTAAGGTCTAGTAAGCTCTAAATCTAAGATACTAAAATTTCTCTCTTTTAGCATCACGGCTGCTAATTGCATAGTAGCTTCTTTTATTTGCTAGTACAGAAGATTCAGAAACTTAAAAAATAGACAGCACTTATAGATCAAAAACATTAAAGAAATTTGCTCAATACAGTAATGTACAGTAGACAAGGTCAACATTTACCTCTTTCCATTCACTCATGCATGTGCAAATGTGAACAACGGGCAAATCTTCTGAGTTTTCAAGGGCTGCACTTATAGAGAAGATAATGTTTCCAAGTCTTGAAGAAATCATTTTCTCTTCCCCCCACTTCCATCTTAAATCTCCCCAACAAAATTTTCCAAAAATCCTAAAAATTCAGTGCCATTAACACCATGCCAATATACCCCCTTATTTTTTTTTTCCTTTGAACTTTGCCCAATTGCTTTCTTCTTTATTCCATCAGGTCAACAAATTATCTGGTCTACTACTTAGACTCACATGACCCCTAGAGCCAATCAATATTCAAGCATCATCTATATAAACAAATCAGTTTGACAAAATTTGACAACTCTCCTTTTTACAAATGAAAAAAACTAGACTTCAGAAAGGACTTTGTTGCTTTATTTGTCACTGACATTTCCCCATCTTTGTTATTTGCCTCTTAAGTAGTTTTTGTCATATTTTTTGAATATAGAGGAAGCTTCTCCTAAGAGAGAGCATAATGCAAAGTTATCAAATACTTTAGGCCTCAAGAGGTTGAGCAAATAATTGAAGAAATCCTCATTGAATTCTATGCACCTTGTCTCACAAATTTCACTAACATCAGCCTAATACTTGGCAAGACTGGGGATCAAAACAAATATTGAGAAAATGATCATTTTAATGGGTTCTCACATGCCCATCTGAAAGTCTGTAGAGTGAATTATTATTCAGTAGTCAATAATAATGGCTTCAACTATAAAAATATAGATTTGTTCATTTTAAACTTGCCTAAAGATGCTACATTTAATATAAGCCGAGGAGATAAAAATACTTGAGCTGATACTTATTTCAATAGTCCAAAGAAATGTAAGCTCTTGAGGACAGGGGTCATTTATTTTTTATTTTTTTCACAGTCTCCCCAGCATCTAGCACAATGCTTTGCCCATAGTAAGCCTCTAAGAAATGTTTGTTGAAATAAATAAAATAAAATTGAATTGAATCTCTGGGCTGGCCTTCATGATCTTAAAGGTAAGCTTTAATTCCTGTAATTTTGGGAAGCTGCTAAATTATTTTCTTTCTGAGGCTATATGCAGAAATTCTGTAGTAAAGAGTTAGTGGAAGGTATTCCAGGTCTATAAAAATGTTTACCATGAGAGACAACACACCTTCTCTTCACTGAATGGCTGAGCCAGTTTTAACTTGTTTCTATATGGTTACTTTTAGACCCAACACAAACTGATTTTCCAACTAATGAGCAAAAATGGGACAGAAATCCACCTTTCTATCAATAATTCAAAACAAGAAGGTCCCAGACAGTACTTCTAGGATACCAGTTCCACAGTTGCTAAGGAACAAAACAAACACAAACCCTCTATGCAGCATCTCCCTCAACATCCTAAACAACTTCAGCAAACATAGTTATTCTATACAAGGTTATTATGCTTGGCACTAGAGATACAAAGAGCATTGCCTCCCCCCATGCCCAAAAAAATCTCTACCTTCAAGAAAGTTACATTCTACTAAGAAGGGGGAAAGCCCCCAAAGGCAATCCCCAAGAAGCAACTGCCCCCCCAAATGCCTCAGTATATCTACAATACTGTTTCTCTACCAGAAGTCTAAATACCACAGAACCAAATCTGTTCTCCCATATCAAATTTCCTGGTTTCTTACTGAAAATTAATTTTATATGAGTCAATTTTTTGAATATCACCTATTAGCTGATCCTCTCTTATTTTATAAATGTGGAAATCTCAAGAAAGATTTGCTAGGATAAATATTTACTTTGTTGTACTTAGGAATCTACTCCTGTAGCAAAAATAGAGGACTCCATGTTTGTTAAACTGGCTCAAAGACCAATTTCTTTGAGGTCTTAAGCCTGGGAGGATGTTATGTAATACTGAATGACTCACTTTGTGCTAACTTCTACAAATACTTTATTGTCAGAGTTGCTACTCAGGATTCCATGAGAATCATTTCTTCTCCAAACCATTTATGCTAACCTGTCATTATCTTTTTTATTTTACACTGAATTCAATTAAATAGGTTCAAATGTCCCAATTGACTCAACACCTATCCTGTAATCTACTATTTGGATTTGAAGCCAGCTTTTTTCTTCAGAGGTAGCATATTTGTTTTCAACCACTTTCTCTTCTGGGTCTCTTGTGGGCAAATCACAAAATGGGTACTTCTCTTTGTATTTAGAAATTTCTCTCTCCCAAGATCGGAAGGCAAAGCTTTTCTTCTGATGTCAGCACCTTTTTACAGGAGAGAAATAGTCTCTCCCTTCACCCACCAGCATATTTCTTTCAAACCTAGGCACGGAGCTCCCAAGGGAAGAATGAATTGGGAGGATTGTGTTTTGTTTTGTTTTAGTTAAGTCTTTATCTTTTTTTTTTTTTTTCCTATGTAAAGCATTGCTTTCAGTCTTTATACTACAAGATCCATTCTGTGTCTTTTTTTTCCTGAAAAATGTGTTAACATCAAAGAGTAAGGAAAATAAAATAAAATCTGATTTTGTAAAATAGTGACTTGTCAGTCCCTATGCCCCTTCTCATATTTGTATTCAGCTCTGGTTTTAATTCATTCCAATTAAACTCAAAAAGTATTTATTAAATGTCCAATATATCCAAAGGCCAAGAAAAAAAAAATCTTTAGCCTCAAAGAGTTTATATTCCCCAAATGGATATAACTTGTATAGAACTGAACACATGTGGAGTAAATATTGAAAATCAATGATCTGTGTTATTAACTGAATCACTTAAAGGGCCTGAGTGAGAAAAATGTATGCACTGTTAGGACAAAACTAGGCAGACCATCCATGGTAGCTATGGACTAGGTTGGAATGGGACTTGGTATTTCTATGTTGTTGTTATTGTTGTTGTTTTTTCTTTCTGATGTAGCAAAGTGACTTCAAATGTCAAGAGAATGATCCATTTTGAATCTCTGAAGGACAAGATGAAATTACAAAGTGACAAACCTGATGTTTTTCCTTTTGGGGGGTTGTTTTATTATTTTTTTTCCTTTTATGGCATAGAATTCTGGTGCCTTGCTCCCTGAAGTTGTCTCCGAGCTACAAAGGATATGCTTTTTTTCACATTCTGGCTTACAAGGGAACACAACTTTTCTACAAGTGGCCTTTAGTGCTCTTTCTAATATGATTTCCTGTAATTTTTAAACTGTATGTCTAATTTATATTCTGGCACTGTCTGATATTTGAACAACTTTAATATGTTGATTTCCATCTATATTATGCAAATGATACTTCTTACCTGATTTTTTATGTTCTGTCTTAAAATGAACAATCAAATAATAAAGAAATGCCGCACCACTTATTAATAAATGGAAATTTCCATGATAGAGTGAAAGAATGTCATTTGCTTTAAAGGCTCTCTTAAACTGAAGGGCAAGGGTGGGCTGTCCCAAGACTTTGGGAGCAAAGGTCATGGAGCTATGAATTAGGGAACCTTAAAAATTAATCCTTCCAATTTTCTTTCACTATATTTGAGGAAATTGAGATCCAGAGAGTTTCCATGATTAAGATCATACAGATAGTAAATAGCAGAGCCAGAATAGTTCTTTTACTTCCACGATATTTCCTTCTCTTTATAAGATATCCCAAATGTTGTAGAGCAATTTTAAGCTCTAAAGCCAAGATTCTGGGAACATTTTACATATTCTTCTCATTCTTTGGGGGGCTTGGAAGTTTGGGGGAGGTAATTTAAAACATTATATTCTTCCAGGAAAAGAAATCACAACTGGGAAATCTAGACTTGATCATGGAGTTGTCACTATTGTCAAAAAATAATAATAATAATAACAATTAAAGCACTTCCCCTTGGCAGCCAAATAATTGTACATAATGTTGCCAACCAAGTATATATCGATTGAAGGAATACATTTCAAACCTAACAAAGACAAGAACATCTTGAATGGTTTTTCAGTTTTGAATCGAGCCCAAGGAGTTTTTTGTCCTAAATCAGTTGTCTTCCCCACTATTTATTTTTTGACTTCTTTAATGTATTTCCTTTTGTTCTCATAATTTCTCTATTTAGGTTTCAATTTCCTTATTTAAAGATAAGGAGCTGTTTTGCATGTTTCTTATTCCATGATTGTATATTCTGATGAAGGATAATTCATTTCAACTACCCTTTCCAGATATAAACTGATGGGATATTTTGTGTTTTGCCAATGCAAAATAGTGTTGCACTATTAAAATTTAAAAAACACACACACACACACACACACACACACACACACAGGCACACAAAAATACTCTGGAAAAGACAGAAATATATAATGAACAGAATTTCAGAAGAGGAGTATGTTATGAACAGAACTCCAGAAAAGATAAGAGTATATAATAAACAACGTGGTTAACAAGAACAAAGAAACTCAATATTAACATATGATTTAAAAATAATTTCTGAAGAGGTAGCAGTTTGATATTAAAAATACAGATTCCCCCACAAACCCCACCCTGAACTTGGAGTAAAGATTTGAATTCAGATCTTACCATTGGCAAACAAAAATTCTGTGACTAGATAAGTCATTTAGCTTCTCATTTTCTTCAGGAAACTTTGTAAGATTTTTAATTACAGAGTAGTTGCCAACCTTTATTAGTAGAGGTCATTTCTTCTGTAGGAGTTCTCCATGCAAATAAAATCACAGATCTGGAAGAAAAAACTCTAGAATAAAAGTATCACTTTCAATGTTAATGAGATTATGCTGCATTGTTTCTTACCAAATCACAATGGCAAGTGTCAATTTAATAATGCTTATTCTTGGGGTAACAAGAAAAAACAAAGAGGAAGAGAAGAGATATGAAACTATAGGGGAAAAGATGAGCTGTGGCTACCATCCCATTTGTACATTTATACATTTATTCCTTCCTAATATAATCTCCTAGTAAGTTATACAGGAGGAAAAAAGAGATATGGACTATCTGTTATCTGCCTAGAAGAGAGCCGATCTCAGCATCTAAAGCTATAAGGGACTTTAGGATCAATTATTAAATTCTAATTCTTTCCTTGGCCAGATGATGCAATTGACCCCAAAAGGGGGAGTTAATTTGCCCAGGGTAATTCAGTTTACAATAACAACAACAATGAAAATAATGATATGTGGTTTACAAATCACTCAACATAGTTTGATTTGACTATCGCAGTAATTTGGTAAGATAAGCACTATAATTAGCCATATCTGGGCATATATGAGGGCACTAAAATTCAGAGAATTATTTTTTTGTATGAAAATCAATTCTTTCTCTTTCTCCTTCCCCTGCCTCCAAGTCCCCTTTCTTTTTCTCTTTTCCTTATAGATAGAAAGGGCAAGTTACTGTGAGTTCTTCTGGGTATTTTCCAGGATGCTATTTAGTTTCTTGGGATTTAATTTGATTAACACGATGTCATATAGAAATAAAAGGCATTTAAAGGGTCTCACTATCCACAGGGTAGTCCTTTAGCCCCTTATTAAATGTTGTATGTCTACCAAGTATTTTTGGCCATTAAATCTCTCCCTGTGACAATGCATTTGCTGATGTTTATAATCTTAGAATGATTAAACTGGATGATTTATGGGGTCATCTTCCAAGAAATTTTGAATCTTCTTTAACTATGGCTAAAAGACACCTTATAAAAAGAGCTAGTAAGGTGATGTTTTTTTCTTTAGAGTCAATTGCTTTTTTCCTTAATCAACCAACAATAAGAACAGTGAGATTTTCTTTTTCTTTTATTAATTTTATAATTATAATTTTTGACAGTACATATGCATGAGTAATTTTTTTTCATAACATTATCCCTTGTATTCATTTTTCCAAATTTAACCCTCCCTCCCCCTACTCCCTCCCCTAGATGACAAGCAATCCTATACATTTTACATGTGTTACAGTATAACCAAGATATAATATATGTGTGTAAATCCAATTTTCTTGTTGCACGTTAAGAATTGGATTCCGAAGGTATAAGTAACCTGGGTAGGAAGACAGTAATGCAAAGAGTTTACATTCAATTCCCAGTGTTCCTTCTCTGGGTGTAGCTGTTTCTGTCCATCATTGGTCAGCTGGAAGTGAGTTGGATCTTCTTTATGTTGAAGATTTCCACTTCCATCAGAATACATCCTCATACAGTATTGTTGTTGAAGTGTATAGTGATCTTCTGGTTCTATTCATTTCACTCAGCATCAGTTGATGTAAGTCTCTCCAGGCCTCTCTGTATTCCTCCTGCTAGTCATTTCTTACAGAACAATAGTATTCCATAACCTTCATATACCACAATTTACCCAACCATTCTCCAATTGATGGACATCCATTCATCTTCCAGTTTCTAGCCACTACAAAAAGAGCTGCCACAAACATTTTGGCATATACAGGTCCCTTTCTCATCTTTAGTATTTCTTTGGGATATAAGTCCAGTAGTAGCACTGCTGGATCAAAGGGTATGCACAGTTTGATAACTTTTTGGGCATAATTCCAGATTGCTCTCCAGAATGGTTGGATTCTTTCACAACTCCACCAACAATGTATCAGTGTCCCAGTTTTCCCACATCCTCTCCAACATTCATCATTATTTGTTCCTGTCATCCTAACCAATTTGACAGGTGTGTAGTGGTATCTCATAGTTGTCTTAATTTGCATTTCTCTGATCAGTAGTGATTTGGAACACTCTTTCATATGAGTGGAAATAGTTTCAATTTCATCTTCTGAAAATTGTCTGTTCATATCCTTTGACCATTTATCAATTGGAGAATGGTTTGATTTCTTATAAATTAGAGTCAGTTCTCTATATATTTTTGAAATGAGGCCTTTATCAGAACTTTTAACTGTAAAAATATTTTCCCAATTTGTTACTTCCCTTCTAATCTTGTTTGCATTAGATAGTGAGATTTTCTTTGCATTTTTCAGTCAATTGTGACATGGTCAAGAAATAGGTCATTTTTGAATATAATTTGCAAAAGCCTGCTAGTTCCCTATTAAGCATTTAATTATTTAGGGATGTCTTCAATTCATGCAGAGATGACTCTCCTGAAAATATTGTACAGATAGCAAAATAGGCATATGGGTCAGTAATTATCTACAGCTACTTGGCCTCTTTCTTTTTCTTGGCCCTACTTTCTTATATATTTCTCCCCGTACTCACCTCCTCTTTTCCAAACTTCTCATTTAAGTCATTAAATATGATATTATATATTGATTTGATTTGAAGGGTTTTATTAACTTTTGCATAAAATTCTTCTATCATTTTATTAGGTCTTCAGCAATTGATATTAATGTGTAAGCTACAAGGATTTTGTGATGAACTTTTTCCTATTATTTATTATTAATACCTATGAAATAATATTTTATCAAAAGTTGCATGATAAAACATGCATGATAAAACACACTCTACCAGAAATCAATATACCATTCTTTGCTTCTCTAACTAGAGCCTAAATGCTATCCTTCAGATGGCTCATTCTTCTTATGATTTCATTTAATATGAATGTCAAGAATAATATGATTGAGCTCCTCCAGCAGTATATCCACCCATTGATTATTGGAAAAGGATATCAAATTTAGAATAATAACAGTCAAATTAAAGATTGTTGATGTTCTAAATGATCTGTTATTCTTAGCATCCTCTGACTCTTTTCAATCACTCTGACAGCATCACTGCACAAGCAAAAGGGGAATGCACAGGAATGGGATCTATTTTAAATGGTTTTTTCCCTCTTTCATGGAGTTCTAAGGAAAAAAACAACAACTTTTATCAATAAGTGAGTAGTTCACTAATAACAGTTCTTTCCACAATTATCTAGGGCTTAACACAGTGATTGGAACATTGTAGATATTTAATAAATGTTTATTGATTGATTAGTTCTTGGAAAGCAGACTTGATATGTTCCAGGGACCATATTCAAAACCTTTCCAACATGGTATAATCTATCATAGTTTTCACTCTACTGTGATAAAGTTTGAGAACCCAGGGTCACCTCAACATTACAATGAGGCAGCATATTAGGAAATTTATGAAAGATTGAACTTTGTTATATCCCTTATAACAAAGAATTTTAAAGCTCTGAGGGAGATAGAGAAAAAGAGGAGGGAGAAGAAGAAAAGGAAGAGGAGGAAGAAGAAGAAGAAGAAGAAGAAGAAGAAGAAGAAGAAGAAGAAGAAGAAGAAGAAGAAGAAGAAGAAGAAGAAGAAGAAGAAGAAGAAGAAGAAGAAGAAGAAGAAGAAGAAGAAGAAGAAGAAGAAGAAGAAGAAGAAGAAGAAGAAAGAAGAAGAAGAAGAAGAAGAAAAAGAAGAAGAAGAAGAAGAAAGAAGAAAGAAGAAGAAGAAAGAAGAAAGAAGAAAGAAGAAGAAGAAGAAGGAGAAGAAGAAGAAGAAGAAGAAGAAAGAAGAAAGAAGAAGAAGAAGAAAGAAGAAGAAAGAAGAAAGAAGAAGAAGAAGAAACAAAGAAAAGAAAGGAAAGGATGGAGGAAGAAATCGAGAAAGAAATGGAGAAAGAATAGATGTAGATAGATTTTTCTTTGGCCTCAAAGGCCAAATTAGAGGTAATAGGTTCGAATTTCAGGAAGATCAGTTGGTTGTCCCTTCCCTGCTGTATCCTTATCCCCACCATTATATATCTTCAGGCAAAAGATAGGTAACCACTTGTTGAGAACATTATAATAGAATGAATTCTTATTCAGGTATATATTAGACTAGATAAATTCTGAGATCAATTCCAATGGGTATCTTCTATGATTCTGCTTTTCAGATCCTGGCTTTATTATTAGATAGTTTTATGTCATTTTTATAAGTCACTTTTTGGGCTTCTTTGTTTGTAAAATGAAGTAGTTGAGTTAGATGATCTCTAAGGCTCTTTCTACCTTTTAATTTTGTTATCATCATCATTATCACCCTAATTATTACCCACAATTAGTGGCTAATCCATATTTAGTAATAGAAATTTGTCCTCTGTAACAATGACCCTCTGTAGGACACATAGTTGCTGCCAGACTTAACTTTTATCCGAACTGCTCTTAAGACCATAATCATAGCTATAAAGAAATTAAAAAAAACATTTGATTAGTTTTTGATTAGTTGTCCTCATTCTCCTTCTTAGATACTAACATCCTCTTACAGATTTGTGAATGTCATTGTCTATGTTTAGTTTTTTTTTTTTCTGTGAATCAGGGCTGAGTGCCTACTTTCTAATCACACATTCAGATCACAGGAGTCAAGCTTAACCATTAGTCATTCTACATCTCCCAACTGATATTCAGCAACAGAGAAAAGCAAAACAATATATCCCTGAGAAAAGTCCTTACCATCTGCTTAAAAAGGGCAGAAGTCCATTCAGCAGTTGGAATCTTAGTTGCATTCAAAACCCAGCCACTGTTCCCAAATTCATCTCACACATCAGAGAAGGCAAAGGAAATATCAGTTTCCACAAGTTTGGGAATCCCATCCATCATGGGATTCAGGGAAAATAGCTATTTCATCTTGAAGAGGTATACAATGTCCACAATGCTGAAATTAAAATTATTCTTTCAATCTCAGTTTCAAACAACCTGGAAACAGTGCCAGCAGATATGTTTGTTGGTGTGTGTGTGAATCACATACAAGACTGTTTAGGGGGTTCATGTATTATAATTATCAATTAATACTTCATCACTTCACACAGATTGGGTATAAGGGCATACAAATGTCATCACTTCCATTCACTCTTAGAAACACACTCCAATGTTCACAGAGATAGAAGAATCTAATAAATTATTTACTCCAATCCATGCCAAGCCAAAAATTCCCTTTTCTGTAATCTCAAGAGATGGCTAGCCTGTCTGCAACTGGAAAAACTCCCAAGTTGGAAAACTGACTACTTCCTGAAGCACCCCAGGCCACTTATAGAACAGTACCAATTAATACAAAATTATTTTCATAGTTTGAGTCTAAATTTTCTTCTAGGTAATATCTACTCATTCCTCCTATAGCTGGAAAGGACTTCAAAGACCATCTAATCTAGTTCCTTTGTTTTACAGATGAAGAAATTGAAGGATATTAAGTGATTTGTCTGAGATTATTCAAGTAATTAATGTCAGAGGTGGAAACTGAACTTAGATCCTCTAATAGTAGAGTCCATGATGGCCTAGTTCTACACCTAGAGACAAGCTAGACAAATCCAGTTCTTCTTTACCATTCCAGTGATTCAAATACTTGAGGACAATTAGCATGTCACACTTTAGATATTTTTTCTGTAAGTTAAATAATTCCAGTTATTTCAATGAATTCCTATATGGCTTTCTCACCTTTCTGAGTTTTCTAGTTTGTGAGTGTCCTTCCCAAAATATCTTTTTCTTTTTTGTTTCTCCCCTTGAAGCATTTCCTTCAATTTTTTTTTCTACTTTGTGCATTTAGTCATTTCAGTCATGTCTCACTCTTCAAAACTGCCCCCATTTGGGGTCTTCTTAGAAAATACTGGAGTAGTTTGCCATTTCTTTCTCCAGCTCATTTTGCAATTGAAGAAATTTGAAGCAAGCAGGGTTAAATAACTTGCTCAAAGACAGACAGCTACTAAAAGTGTCTGAGGCCAGATTTGAACTCAGGAAAATGAATCTTCCTGGTTCCAAACCATGAGCTTCATCCACTGTGCCACCTAGCTTTGCCCACTATAATCCAAAAGATAAAGGTACACTCCTCTAGGCTACTTATCTTTGTTAACATGGATACCAACTTTCACTATTTTGATTATGTAGGTGATACTAGGAACTAATAGAAACACAAATATCTGCAGATCACTGCAAAATTCTTCTGACTTTGCCTTTGTCATTCTTGTTAATTGACCTAATGGTTAATTGCCACAGCAAATGTTCTTTTTGCTATATATATTTGCCCTGTTGGGTACAGTTTTAGTCACTGAAAGCTTCTCATATTCTGATGTCCCCTTTTCCATTTGTTTCCATATTTTCCAACATCAGAATCATTTCCAATGAGTCTCTTATTCTCATCATATGGCCAAAGTATTTAAGCTTCAGCTTCAATATTTTATCTTTCAGTGAATCGCTCGAATTAATCTCTTTAAGGCAGATGGAAAAAAACAATTATAGGAAAACACAAGTTCCCCCCCCCCAAACCACTAGACTAATATGTTTTCTCCATAAATCAATACACAAATAGTGTATAGGGATCATATTTTATACATCACTATAACATGGGGAAAACACAAAGAATAAGAATCTATAATTGTGAATCTTAATTAAGGGTCAAAATTTGAGTTTGGGAGCATAATCCTTTCTAATAAAAATAATTATTCTTTGGAATCTGGTAGAGTTGGTAATTTTTAAAAATGCTTATTGATTGAAAGATTTTTTTGAAAGTTTTTCATGAGGACTTATAGATCTCTAGTCAGTAGATCACTCTTTAATCACAGGGAAGTTATCCTTATTAAAAAAAATCAGTATAATTAAAGGAATATTATTTTCCTAAAGACCAAAGAATCTACTTAACATAAATATTTTCATTAATATTATAAGTGTGTGCCCTTTTAATAAAAAAACAATGAAGAAAAAAACAGATTTTCAAAACAAAAAAGTAGGAACTATTATTCATATTATTAAGATTACGTTATTGCCCTGAATATAAAAGATCCTTTATCATCCAAAGCAATATACCAGAATGATGTAAAATAATAACATGTCCTGCAGCATTTAAAACAGTTGATTTTGAATCTAATATCTCAGCAACATTGTTGTCCTATCAACTGAAGAACACTGGATATTGGCTTTTCTGATGTGATAATTTCTCTGATATGACTACTGTCTCCATTAGTAAAGATTGAAACACAATTAGGTTATAATACCCTGGAAGATTCCTGCTCATACCTTTCCATGAATACCCCTGGAGAATCTTCCCAACATTTTGAATGCCCTTTTCTGACTGTATTAATTTTTTTTTTTTGTTAATCCCAATGAAACATTTTTGTTTTCAATCACTGTTCTAACTGCATGACTGGTCTTCCTTTTCTAATTACCTATTTCTTTGATGACCAAAGTATTTAAGCTTCTACTTTTTTTAAGGGGTTCATTTCTTACCTGAATATTATCATTAGAAAGATATTATTACCTGTTTCCCTTCTCTATGGATTGACTACAATTTTTGTTCTTTAAATATTATGCTGTTTTGTGATTCACATGTATAGCAATATACAGTTATATACATAAATATGTATGTATTGTTATATACATAATGCATATCTACATACTTTTTGTTGTTCAATCATTTTCAGTCATGTTGCCCATTAGGGTTTTCTTGGCAAAGATACTGGAATGGCTTGCCATTTCCATACAAACAAGTAGTTAGATATATGTGTATGCTGCTGTGGCATAGGAGATAGCAATAACAACTTAAAATGTTTCACTACTTCCTAAATGTAACTGGACTTGATTTCTTCCAATTCTGGATTTGCTATTTACAATATTCTAGGACTTTAGAATATTTAGGATGATGAATTTTGAGTCTATATATGTCTCTATGTCTCTGTATCTTTTTCTTTTTTATCCTTTCTGACACATCATTCTCTTCCCTATTTCTATCTTTACTTTCTCCTATCTCTTTCCTCTCTCCTATCTCTGTCTTTCTGTTACTATTTCTCTATCTCCTCCTTCATTTTTCCTCTCTCTCCCCTCTTCTACCTCTGTCTCTCTTTGTTTCTCTGTCTCTCTAACACACATACACTCATGATATATATTGATATATATATTATTTGAGACATCTCATTTGAGGATAATTCCAATTATTAGAAAAAGCATTTTCCTTGGCAACAAACCTGTGTCTCTATGCAGTCCCTTTTTTATGAAGTATATCATAGATGATATTGTTGTTCAGGGACAGGTTTGATTAGATAGCTCCTGAGGTCAGCTTTCAGTTCTTCTTGTGTGGCACTTCCATGATGCTGTGAATTTAATGAGCTGTACATCCAGTTGGCAAAATATAGTCAGAAGAGATTATTCGTTCACTTTCCCCCCATCTTTTGAGTTTCTAGGTCCTATCTCTTACAAGTGCCCTGAATATTGTAAGAAGCCCCTAAAAATGCTATGATTCAGTTCAATCAACATCTCATCTCCAAATGAAACCATATGGATGATCTTCCAATATTGCATAAATTTCCTTTCTATTCAGACCTTGTACCAGATTTGCTTCATCATGATTGTTACCAACACCTTTGGCAAATATATGTCTTTCTATTTTATATCTCACTTGATGATGATAACTAGTGAAATATAAACTTAGCTCACTAAGGGACCATTCCTGTGTTCTTCACCTGAATTTGTTTTGAATTTATCATTCTTCCTAGTTCTTCCTTTCTGACACCTTCAACTACCAGTATTATCATCTCCAATTTACAGATGAGATAAAATGGAACTACTTGCTCAAGGGGACACAGAGTTAGAACTAGAAAATTGTGTCTCACGGAAAATTCATTTTGCCATGTGCTAAATGCATACTATGTTGACTTAAGGAGCATCTGAATGGGTCAGTGAATAGAGCACTGGACTTAGAATCAGGAAGATTCATCTTTATGAGATGAAATAGAGCTTCAGACTCTTACTGTGTCACCCTGGACAAGCCACTTCACTCTGCTTGCCTCAATTTCTTCATCTGCAAAATGAGCTGGAATAACATGTCACTTCAGTATCTTTGCCAAAGAAACCTCAAATAGGATCTCAAAGAGTCAGAAACAACCTGATAGCAACAATGCTGACTTAAACTATTTATTTAAAAGCCTTGATTTTCTCATCTTGAATTCAGGAGATTGTTTTTAACCTTTGCCCTGGCCCCAGGAGCACTTCCCCAGAAAAGTATAAATAAATCAGTTTTCCAGAGCAGAGTTTCCCTGATTACTCATAATCACTGAATTACTAAAAGAACAACAAGTGATGCAGAAATGCATTGATGAATGAGCTAAGGACTTGACAGGCTCTTCCATAATCAGTTAGGCTATAAGTATTCTAAACACAACAATAAGGTCCTTAGCCTTCTCATTTAATAATTGGACACTGAAAGCAAGTATTTCTCCCCTTGACATTTGTTTGGTGTTCCAAATGATAATAAGCCAAATATAATATGCAAGAGAAGACCTGGATGAACTGTTTTATCATATATGAAATAGAGACAATAATACTGACATTGCTCACCTTGCAAAGTTATTGTCAGAAAAGAATTGTGTTTAGTTTTAAGCAATATATGAAGCAATGGTTTATGGTAATCAGAAGAACTGAGCCTAGAATCGGAAGACCAATTCTTCTTTTACATGTATATAGGTATGTGATCATAGATGTGAACCTCAACTTCCTGTTTGCCCCAAGCAACTCTCTAAAACTATGTACTACAAGACACCTACCTAATTCCATCTTTGAAGGAGGTTTTACAGGTCCAGACTAATGCACACAAATGCTCTTAAGAGAATAATGGTAAATCTGGACTTTGATCTTATCAATATACAGAATTCATAAATCCCACAAGTACACTCCACACTTCCAGTATAGATCAGCTACACACTCTTAACCTATATTTAAAGTTGATTCCCTTCACTAAAAATAGTCTGGGTGGAGTCTGGGTCACCATGTATTGAGAAATATTTATAAATGAATCTTATTCTGGTAGAAGTTCAACTAGATCTCCTTTGGGTTCTCTTCCAACTCTCAGCTATGGACCTTTGTATCACTTAACTTTTCTGATGCTTTTCTCCATTGACACCATCTCAGAGATTTAATTAAGCATAATTCAAATAAGTGCATTGTAAATTGAGTGGCATTCTAATGAAAAGATTAATAGAATAAAATAGAAGAACTGGATAATCAGTTCTCAGAGAATAATAAGAAACACCAGTTGTTATGGTAAGAAGACACTCTCTGACATTTTCTGGGAAAATAAAATATTCTGGTAGAAATTAAATTTAGACGAACATCTAATAAGTTCATATTGAATATGTTAACAAAATATAATAGAGCATACAAACAACTTAAAAATAAAGGAAGGAAATATATTCCACAACTATGGATAAGAGGAGAATTCTTCACCAAACAAGGGGTAAAAATGATCATAAAAGATAAAATGGACAATTTTGATTGCACAAAATTAAGGATGTTTTGTTCAAAAAAATCAATGCAGTTAAAATTAAAAGGGAAACAGTAAACTAGTAGATACACACACACACATACATACACACACACACATATATATATATATATATATATATATATATGTTCACATATGTATGGAAAATTTATTGGACAAAGAAATATATTATACATATATATTTATATAGAGATAAATATTCAGACAGACAGAAACAGAGTGACAGAGAGAGAGACAGAGACAGAAACAGAGAGAGACAGAGAAACTGAAAGACTAATACATGAACTGATATTTAAGTTAAATAGGGAATGGATAGATATATAAAAATGAGAACCATTGTAAATAGATAAATGGATAGAAGTCATGAATAAGTCTATCAAAAGAAGAAACGCATACTATCAATAATCATAAAAGTGCTACAAATCACTGAGAAATATAAATTAAAATAAACCAAGTTTCTATCACACAATATTATGATTGCATGATTTCATGTAATGAAATATTATACCATAATAAATGATTATGCATAGGAAGACTTGTACAATCTGGAATACAATGAAATGAGCAGAACTAGGAGAATAATTTATATGATGGCTACAATGTTAGACAGGAAAATACTTCCCTTCTCTTGGCAGAGAAGTAATGGACTATCAGAGGAAAATGTGATATGTATTTTCAGGCATTAAAAAAGAATCAGAATATTTCATTTGCAAGGCATCTAAGAGATAATGAAAACCAATACTTTTACTCTATAAATGAGGACCTTGAGATGCAAAATGGCCCACCCAAGACCAAACTGTAAGTAGTGTCAGATAGGAATTCCAACTATCCAACCCTATCTTATAAGGAGATTTAAGAATCTGAGGTATTTTCGGTTTCTCCCTTAATAGATTCATCTGAATCTTAAAAAATCCCTTCTTTGAAGGTTAAACATGCTGTTTGGTTCATTTGGTTCACTCTAGTGAAAGCTGTCCCTTTAATGAGGAGAAAGTGCCCCACCCACTACCCTCAATTCTATCCTTTCAATAAAAGCAATTATTTACAGTAGTGGTTTTCTATCCCAAGCTAGGGTGTTGCAAAACCATTTACAGGTCTCATTCAAGAGGGAGGGCAGACATTTGGCTCCAGAGAAGATCCCATTTCGTTTCACCAGATTTTCTGGGAGATTAAAATATAATTCTCTGAGGATTTAAAGGATCAGTATCAGACTATCCTATAGCCATTCCTCTATCTTTCATTAAAAACTCATAGAAACACATTGTAGGGACTTCAGGGGTCACCTTAGCTTTTTTAATCCCTGGAAGTTTCTCATCTGCATCAAAAACCAGGTAAGTCACTATTAACAGATTCATTCTACAGATATTAAAGAAACCATAGGTTTCCTCCAATTTGGCTTCCTGATGGTAAGAAAACTAAAGAAGGAAGAAATTCTAATTTCTGAGATTGGGGATTCTGGGAGCTTATGGAAATCTGAAAGTCTTCTGCTTTTAGGCAGTGAGCTTTCTTTGGGGGAAAAAATGAGACATATTGAAACCTTAAAGCTGGTGCAGGTCAACAGGATGCCTCTGTCTTGCTTATTGAGCAGGAAATGTGATCTTTAATTGGAAGGACGCAAATGTGAAAGGAAAATATGAGATTGCTCTTTAAAATTAAAAAAAAAAAAAAAAAAAAGAAAGAAAGAAAAAGAAAAACTCCCCTCATTTCCCCTTCTAATACCTCACTGCCTTGACTCTATTAAAACTCCTGGGATTTGATTGAGCATCTTAGAAATAGAAAGATGAATTGAGGGCCAGTTTCTTTGACAGTTTAATCTGTTCATAATCTATTCCAAGATAACTATAAGGAAGACACTGATTGAAATGTGATCATGGGTGATTTAGCTTCTATCAGTACTTGAAAATTCTGTGATTTTGTGCATAGTGTATAACTAAATCCAGTTACAAAGCTCTGACCTCTCTTTAAATTAATAGATGACCTTGAAGATTTTTCTATGGCAAATCCTCTTCTTGCAGTCAATCCAGGGATGAGTTTTCCTGAATTCAGCTAAACTGGTTCCCAAATAGCAGGCATACAGTTCATTATCTAGCTATACTCTGTATCTTTTTGGCAATAAAGTCTGCTTTGCCTCTGGCAGTATCTTAAATTACCTGGAAATGTTCCCAAGTCAATATGAGACTTCATCATTCATTGGTTCTTAACCTTTTCCGGGTTTTGGACCCCTTTCTCAGTCTAGGAAAGCCTATGAACATTTCTCAAAAAAAATTTTTTTAAATGTATAAAATAAAATACATGAGATTGCAAAGGAAACAAATTTTATTGAAAATACAGGTACCAATCTCCCCCCCCCCATCCCTTTTTAAGAACAACTTCATTGTGCTAAGACTTGAATGGAGGAATTGAAAATAATGACCTACTGAATTAATACTCTACCTGCATATTTCTTTATCATAGGAATTTTTACCACTGAGATCATGACTGTAAAATGATATTTCTTTTCATTAAAAAGCACTGGCATCAAGGATGCTGAATTCTAATTCTTGATCTGTTACTAATTAGTTGTAAACTTTGGGCAAGTCACTTACCTTGCTTTCAAGCAACTCTGAGCTTCAGTTTTCTTATTGTTAAATGAGGGGTCCGGACTTAATGATTTGTGGGATCGTTTTCAGAAGCAGCATCCTACATTCTAACATTTTGTGTTCTAGGGCTCATTGCAGCTCTATCTATCATTCAGTCTTCTAGGCTGCACAATTCTTTGTTCTAAGGTCTGTTCTAATTCTAATATCCTATTATTTTTTTAATGTGAGGAAATTAGAATATGGCTAAATAAGAATTATTTAAAGAAATTTCACTTTTTCTTAGTCATTCTCAGCAACAATGAAAGATTTTGGCTGCAAAAGCAATATTTTCATTTCTCTGAAGTTGTTTTCCACATTCCACAGGGAATATTACATGAATATTACATGAAAACTAGATCAGTTCAATTTTGAAAATATTTATCCCAAAATGAAGACACACAGGCTGTTTTTCCAGGATGTCACCATTACAGTCCAAAAAATGAATTACTTCTGCTAGTCAACCAGTTTTTTTGACTATATGAGTCCCAATAACCTGATATTGTTGGTTGGTGTTTTAACTAATGGCACACATGTTGATGGAATCAATTGAATTTGATAGCTTCTTTGATACATTATAAACAAAACCCTCAATTTACCATTTTGACTTTTACTCTCTAAGGCTTTAAAATAATCAGTAATATCATAGAGGTGAGTTTGTGACATAATGGCAAAATCTTGTTTTTTCTACAGGACATTCTCTACAGGATTTTTAAATTTAACCAGTAACTCTTTGGATCTGTGAATACAGATCGCTCTGTAGCACATGTCACAACCCAGACAAGCCTTCTTATCTTGGGTGATTGATATCCATATCTCCCCATAAATTTCCCATAAACCATCTACTCAATGTGCTGGGGTTGGGCAGACCTAATATTTTCAATCTCCTTCTTAAGTAATCCATTTCTTGTCTTTTCATGTATCTATATTTATCTATCTATGCATATATTTATGTATGTATGTATGTATACACATGTACGTATAATATTGTGTGTATATATTGTATTTGGTATACATAAGTGTATGGTGCACGTATATGCATTTATATGCATACCAAATACACTTTTTACATATGTACATACACATACATGTTATATTTTGTGACTGGTTGGTCCCATTGAAGAGGTAACCAAAATGGTGAAAATGTCTTTTATCTTTCTTTGTATGTGTCTCACTTAGCACAGTACCTGACAGATAGTTGGTACATAATAAGCATTTATTGACTCATTTTGTTATAGTATACTATGGCCCAATAATGTACTTACCCAATTCATCCACTTTTTAATGAGACTTCAATTCAGCAAATATTTATTAAATGCACATTATAAGCAACATACTATAGTTGGAACTGGGTCCACTGAGATGAAAAATGAGAGACAATTACAGTATAGTGGAGGGGGCTGGGCAAGGGGAGTTAGCAAGACAATTTCAAATTCCAATTCAGATTGTTCCCAGATGTGTGACCTGGCTGCCACTTCTATTTGTCTCCTTATCTACAAAAATGAAGGGGCTGGATTTTGTGGCTTCCAAATTTTCTTTACCTCTGAATCTCTGAAACTATGAATAATTGTCCTGATCCCCAAGTAATTATCTATCTAATAGGATAAGGAAGGAGGTGGGGCTATATAATTACAAAGAAATGCATTGAAATCTGATTGGATTAAAATATCTGGGTCAGAATTTGAACTCAGGCATAGTGGATAGCTCTGGGTCTGGAGTCAGAAAGATTTCTCTTTTTGAATTCAAATCTGGCCTCAGACATTAGTTGTGTCACTTAATCCTGTTTACTTCAGTTTCCTTAGCCAAAAATTTGAGCTGGAGAAGGAAATGGCAAACCACTCTGACATCTTTGCCCAAAAAACTCCAAATAGAGTCAGGAAGAGTTGCACATAACTGAAAATCAACTTCCTGATTCCAAGTATCAGTAATCCATTTTTTAATACCACCTATCTTCAGATAACTATAAAAATTATTTAGCACAGTGCCTGGCATACAGTAGGTGTTATATAAATGCTTATCCCCTTTGCTTCACATTATCTCACAGTCCAAATCTTTTTTCTGTCCCTAAACATTCTGAGCTCTTTTTAACTAATTCTTATCTCACATGGCCTGGCTTCCAATCCAGTCCAATGGAAAAGTTGAATAGATACTAGGTTTGGTTTCCATGTCTGGAGAAAACTATTTACCCCCAAGGAGGCTTGATAACAATACCCCTTTCTACATCTAGTATGAGATATCCTGTGTTATTTAGCCGCAATCCTGTGGTAAGTGCAGCAAGTCATTGTCTTGGAGGGCTTATGGAGAGAACCTAGAATGTGCATTGGCTGTAATACTTAGGTCCATTTAGATTTGACACTCATGTTACTAGCAAAATCCATTTTCTTTACAATTTTTACCAATATTTACAATTTTGTTCAGATTACTCAACCTTAGTTTTTGTTGTTATTATTGTTTGTCTTTTTTTGTTGTTGTTCCTTTATATTAATCATGGTACAAAAGAAATAACACTGAATTTAGAATTAGAAGGCCTTTCTCCATTTCTTGGTAGCTGTGGGAAGTCAGGGAAATCACTACTCTTTTTTAAACTTCAGTTGCATTGCTAATGGGGAATCAAATGAGCAAATTCATAGCTAGCATTTTATACATTTAAGATTTACAGATTACTTTCTGCATGTTATTTCACTTGACATCATTTAAGACTCTCTGCACACTATAAAGCATGATGTCACTACAAGTAATTTGATTATTAATATCAATAAGGTGAGAAAGCATTGAAAGTTCAATAGAGATGTTCACATGCAAAATCTCTCCCTATTCTAGTGCACATTGCACAGATGTCAAAGTAATTTCTTTAAGCATGTAGGCTTCTTCTTAACTCTAGAATAAAATATGAATCTGAAGCAATCCAGCTTTTCTTTCCAGCATCATTGGAAATTACTTTTCTTTCTAAATTCCGTGTTTCAGCTAAACTGACCTCTTTTCCATTCCCCACATGTAACACTTCAATCTTTTGCATCGACCATTTCCAGTTCCTGGAATACATTTCTTTCTTAGCTCTATCCTTTAAAATATCTCTCTTTAAAATGCAGCTCAGTGGGGCGATATTTAGCTTGTTCTGATCCTCCTAAATGCTAGGAGCCTCCATCCCAACTTAGGTGACTAAGTAGTAGTATGGTGAGTTAAGAAGCTTGGGCTTGAAATCTAGAAGACCTGTTTTATTTTGTTTTTTTCATCCTACCTCAGACACATATTAGTTTTATGACTCTGGGCAAATCACTTAACCTTTTTCATCCTCAGTTTCCTCATCTGTAAAATAATTGTAATAATAATACTTATCTCATAGGGTTATGAGGGTCAGGTTAAATAAATAATGGGTATGCTTTGCAATCTTTATTTTTATTATTTTTTTTCTCTTGCCTGATTTTTCACGACCCAATTTAAGATTTTCTTGGCTAAGATACTGGAGTGGTCTGCCATTTCCTTTACCAGCTCTTTGTACAGAATAGGAAACTGAGACAAACAGGTTTAAGTGACACACAGTGTCACACAGTGAATGTCTGAGGCTGAATTTGAACTCAAGAAGTAGAGTTTTCCTGATTCCAAATCTAGAATTTTGTAAACTATGTAGCCTTGTAACAAACTTAAGGTGCTATTATTATTATTAACTATTTTGTATATATTTATATTCATTTACATATATATGCATATTGTATGTATTTAGATAAGCATGTATTATCTCCAGTTAGCATGTAAACCCTTTGTATATAATCAGTTTCATTTTTGTTCTTCCATCTCCAGCACTTTGTATTCCAGTGCCATAATAGGTGCTTATTTAAAAGCTTGATTGATGAGTTTGCATTTGATTTTATTCAACTCATCCCAACCTATGTTAGTCACTTATTGTTTACATTCAGACAAGTCTGGAATGCCCTGCTTCCTTATCTATCCCCTCTGCTTGTTTGAGTAAACAAAAGTAGGATATGGTATGTCAAATTTGGAAAACAACTAATTATCCAAAATAAATGTAAAATGCAGAAAGTAACAAATAAGGTTAGAGACATAGCTAATAAGCAGATTAAAGAGTGTCTTCAATGCCAGTATAAGGTTTTTTTTATTTTTTAAAGAAGTGGAAGTCATTGAAAATTCTTGAGCAGGAAAATGTATGGTATATATGATTATTTTAATAGTAGGTGGATGTTCATTTGGAGAAGAAAAAAAGAAAACAAGGAGATCAGATAAGTAGATGATAACAGTCTATGTAGCTAGCCAAGCAGATGAAAAATTTTGTTAATTTTTATTTATTGAAAGATACAATAAAAGTCAGACAAAAATCACAACAGAGAATGAACATGACTTTTGTCCCAGGAATTGTGTTTCTGTGTGTAGATGCTCCCTACACACAATGCCAAAAAAGCAAAAGTGAATTGCCTCTAATTTTAACTAAGCAGAAAGCTTTCATTATAAAACCATTCATTTTTCTTTATGTGGTTTTGCTTAATGGATGGTATCAAGTTTGAATAATTTAGTTGTGTTTTTATATGTGTGAACAGGAAGCAGGCCAGTTCAGCTTATTCTTAGAATGCAGAAAAGTAGGCAATAAATCCAAAGCTTAGAAAGATCAGCTTGGAGTCAGGTGGTGAAGTTTTTAAATGTCAACTGGAGGAGTTAGTCCTTGGTCCCAGAATCAGTAGGAATCCATGGAGTTTATTGAGTAAGGGAATAAAATGGTCAAACCTGATCTTTAGGAAACTAACTTTGGCAGGTGTGTTGGGGATGGATTATAATGTAGAGTGGTCACAGATAGAGATGGATCTGAGTGACTGGAAGGGAGGCAGTGACCATGATCACTCTGTCTCATCCTCTTACCAGTCATTGCCCCAAGCTTAGAGCCTGCCCTCTGAACTGTGCTCACTGGGAGGTAATCTGGGATGGAGAAAGGGAGGGAAAGAGGGATGGTTTTGGCAGAAAAGTGAAGAATTTCCCAATGGCACTTATACAACTACTGCCGGGAGAACTGGGTCAGTACTGGGTTAAAAATGTACTTGGTGTGGGAAAAGGGGAGCTTACATAGCAGTTTTTGTGATTATTATTATTATTATTATTATTATTATTATTGAAGAGGAGATCTGGTAAACATTAGCGATTCCCCTATCTCTGCCTTCAGCATACTGGCTCCTTCTTACAACTAAACAGAAAGAAGTTTCAGATCTATATGATAGTGGGCACTCCTGCCTCACCAAAATTCACATTTTCTTTCTTCAAGCTAAAGAAATGTTGTTGTTCCAGACATCCTGGCATCCAGGGCTGTTATCCATGAGCCTAGTATGTCTCCTTTGTCTCTGGGATGTAGGTGAGTATACTGAGAGTTTAAGATAAGCACAAGCTTTTGTTAATGTTCCACGGGTTTTAGGGGTGGTACTTGGGAATAATCATCATCTTCAGGAACTGAGAATGATTTTTTCAGGCATAGATCTAAAGCTGGAAAAAGATCTTAGGTTCTACTCCCTTCATGTTACAGATGAGAAAACTATTTCAATTCAATAAATATTTAAATATTTACTAGGTGGTACAGTGGATAGAGCACTGGGCTAGGAATCAGGAAGCCTCATGTTCATGAAATCCAAATTTGGCCTCAGACACTTAGTAGCTGTGTGACCCTGAGCAAGTCATTTAACCCTGTTTGCCTCAGTTTGCTCATCTATAAAATGAGCTGGAGAAAAAAATGATAAACCACTCGAGTATCTCTACCAAGAAAACCTCCCTAAAGAGTTGGATATGAGTCAGAAGACTGAAAATCTGCCAATTACTATGATAAATTCTGAGGATACAAATTAGGAAAAAAAAAAAGTCAGTTCTTCCCCTCAGGGAGCTTACAGTTTAACTGGAGAAGGAAAGAGGCAAATGGGGAGAGTCTAAGTTACCTTAGACAAATCATTCAGTCTCTCTGAGACTATATCTCTTCTTCTGGAAAACTGAAATTATAGGGCCCACCCTACTAGGAAGTATCAAAATGAGATTATTTGCAGTGTGTGTTGAGATTGGAGAGAGCAGCAGGACCCTATAAACCTGGACCCATATTTTCATCTTGGTAGGGAACTCTTAGTGAAGAAATTCCTTCTATCAAAAAGTTGCTCTGCTAGTCCTAAAGCAGTTATGAAATTAAATGACTTGTTCAGGATCATACAGATTATACATATCTGTTATGGGACAGAGCTTGAAAGAAGATGCTAAGTCAGTGGAATTGATAGAGAAAATGGTTATTTAACATGGTGTTTAACAGTTCTCTAGTTCAGTACATGTATTTAATACTTATTATAGTTCCACAAGATTCATACCTTTGATAAGAGACCATATAAGCTCGGACAAACTCAGCCAGAATGAGAACTAGGGAAGACAGAGAAGTGTGGCAGGCTCTCCTCCTTCGCTTCTCCACTGAAACCAAGACTCCAGAAGACCTTTAAGAAAGCTAGCCAAGCCCCAAGTGTAGGAAACAAGACTTGAAAAGAGACAATAAAGGATTTGGACCTTTACCTCTGAATACTCATGTGATGATTACTCTGACTGAAACTAAGGCTGCCTCCAGAGACCCCAAGAAAACTTCAGCAGAGAAGATTACATTTTAGAGAGAATATTACATGTATCAAAAGAGAGACTTTTATCTAGGTCTTCCTGAATCCAAGGCCATTCTACTCAGATTCCTATCTTATGAGGTATCAAACATCTATTATGAGATAATAGATAAGAAAAAATCATTCAAAAACCAAAATAAAAACATTTACAAAAAATGTTTTACATATAACTGGGGAAAATGGAAATAACATTAAAAAAAAAAAAAAGAAAGAACAGCAAATAGGAACTAATCCATATATTTTCTAAACTAAAAAAATAAGTTAAAAAAGTTTTTGTTATGTGAAAAAGCATAGTAGAAGAGGTAATGTTTCCATTGATTTAGTTTCTCTCTTTGTCCTGCTAGTCCTTAATGCAGAATTATATCAGCTACAATGAAGACCTCTTAGATCTTTAGAGAGCTACTTATTAGAACTCAAACTGAATTAAATATTTATTTTTCTTTTAAAAAAAAATGTATAAACATTTAGAGAAGAAACATGACATGATTTAGGAGAGAATGCTAGACTTGGATTCAGGAAAGTCTTCTTCCTAACATTGCCTCTTGAGACTTGAATAGAGACATCTAAATAAAGTGACATCGCTACTTGTAGAGAAAAGATTAATATCTATTGAAAATGTATATTGCTGATAGTATATTGTCTTTAATTATCTCATCAGTAACTTTTAACTATATTGTGAAATGGTAGATGTTACATGTATATACTGGTATATACTGGGTGACCATGAGAAGCTACCTAACTCCTCTAAATCTCATTTTTCTCAATTGTATGATAATAGAAATAAGAAAACAAATAATTAACATTTCTATGGCATTTTAATATTTGTGAAAAACACTATAAATATTACATCATTTAATTCTCATAGTCCCCTGGTAAGTGCTATTATAATCCCCATTTTACAACTCAGGCTGACCAAGAGTAAGGGTCTTGCTCTGTGACACAGAAATAAGTATCTGAGGCTGAGATATGCATTCAAGTATTCCTGATCAAATGTCCAGCACTTAGCTACTATAGCACCTAGCTTCTTAGATGTGCATATATTGAGGGTAATGATATCTATCTTAGAGATTGTTAAGAGACTCAACAGAGAAAATTAGAGATAAAGGAGTTTACCAGCTTAAAGGCGAAGTCAATGCCAGTTCCTTGTATTCTTTAAGGTAATCATTTTTACTTCCTATATAACCCTATGAAGGTAGAATTGGTTATGAACAAGAATTTATGGAAGATAACAATGTAGACTGGAAGGACACTACCAGACCTCAGGAAATTGGGCCAACAAAATCATTAACCAGTTAACTGTTCCTGAATGAGACCATCCACCTCACTGAGCATCATTTCCCTTCTATGTAAAATGAAATTATGGTTTCTCAGACCTCATATTCTGAAATTGTAGGATACCATTTCTCTAAAGAATTACCTTCACTTTTCAGGATCTACTATTAAGGAAGAGTCTACAAAAGAAAAGGGAGTGGCTTTTCTAGCTAAAACAGGTAAGTTGTGAGCACTTCACCGTCTCATACTCTTGTGACCTTTGGATATACATCAGTCAACTTCACCTCAATTTGATTTGTTTCATCTACAAAATGGGTATATTTCTTTTTCCATATACTTTATGAGTATGAGTAAATATGAAAGTATTTTGGAAAAACTTTTATATGTTTTATCACTGTCTTCATTATCATCATACTTTCATCATCCTCAGCCCCCTTCCTTTTGTGTTTTGTGTTGCTTTTTGGGTTTTTTTTTCTTTTTGATAGCATATTTACCATAAAGGGGCAATATAGTATACTGTAAAGAACATAGGACTGGGAGTTAAAGGTCTGACCCTACCACTAGCTGCCAATTAACTATATGATATTTAGGCAGTCCTGTCCTCTGGTCCTCAATAAATGAGTTAAGCTGGGCCCAATAATTCTTTAAGGTCTCTTGCATACTGATCTTTTTTAGTACTGTGTCACATATAGTCAATTGTCTATTGAACAAGGTTTAATCACTAATCTACATTCTCTAAAGCTATTAATTATTCTTTTTCTCCACAAAAAGGGCTTTAATGCATTTTATATAGTCTATCTATCATTCAAACTGCTAACATAATTAAAATTAATCATCTGTAGGAGAGTGCCTCCCAATTTAAGTCCTTTTTACTTTCTCCAACCATATCCTACAACACAATAAATATATTAAAAAACCTGTTTAGTCAGAGCTTTAAGAAACCTAATTGCACTTGACACAAACTCAGTTGGTATAGAATCTTACAACTACTTCAGAGTTATTTTATAGGTTTCTTATGTTTCCTGACATCTCCCTGCAAAATGGAAGCTTCTTGAGGGCAAGGACTGTTTTCTCTTTGTCTTTGTATCTCTAGTTCATAATATAGTATCCAAAAGGTATTTTTTAAGTGCTTATTGAAATAAGTAAAGGGAAAAATCAAATTAATATTTTCCTTACTGAAGTTCTTCAAGAAAAAGGCAGATTAATACTTATAGAAGATGTTGTGGGGGTGAATGGGTGGATGTTGGTGGAGGATTCTATTTAGATGCAGGTCAGAGATTTCATAATCTCATATCTTTTACCCTGAGTTTCTATAATCTCATGAGAATTCCATAAATCAAGTAAACAAAACATTTATTAAACAGCTACTATATGCCAGGAGTTGTGCTAATTCTAAAGATATAATTAAAGACAAAGATAATTCCTGCTGTGGAAGGTCTTGAAGACAACATGACAACAACTATGGATAAATACAATATAGATAAAATTGTTATTATTTTTGTTGTTTGTCCTTTGTTCTCAAAGAGGACAGTGACATGCACATGTGGATTTGAGTGAGAAGAGCTGGATAAGGTCACCTGCCTCACTTTCCCCTCCAGAGCCATCTGGGTCCAGTGGCCAGAGATAGACCAGAAGGGCTGGAGATGGTCTGGATGCAATGGGAGACTTTGTCATTTTTAAGCTAAGGTTTTCAACAGGTCTCAGTATGACTGAGGCTGTACCATTCAGGGAACATAAAAGAAGGAAAGTGTCTTAGAACATGGAAGGGAGGAATGAGAAGACTGGAAAGGCAGGAAGGAAGCAGATTATTAGGGCTTGAAAATCAAACAAGATTTTTTTTTTATTTATTGAAGAAAAATCCCTAGGTAACTGTGCTTAATTCTTTTTCAGAGCTGCCTGCAAGGACAGTTGATTTATCTACAGTTAACCTTACAGAGCTAGTGAATGGGATGCTGACCAAAGCCTTGAAAGGTAACAACAAAAGGGGAATTTTGCCCTAATTTGTCTCTTGAATGAGCGCAGGAAAGTCATCAGAATTTTCTTTAATTCACTTTGTTTATCTATAAAATGACAACTTTAAAATCCATTCTACCAGCAGAACTATTGTCAGGCTCAAAAGGAACAATAACTCTATCACAAATTTGAAAGTAATCTGAAATACATTCCAAGAATGATGTAAATGTCAGCTTTTATTACATTGCAGATTATCCTGATAATAAAGAGAAGGTAAAAAGGAATGATGGACAGAGGGAGAGAGTCAGGCTAGGAAAGGTTCAAGTTTTATATTGACTAGTGATCCTGGGGAAATGACTTAGCCTTTCATTGGTCCAGACACGACTCTAATAAGTTGTTGCTGTTCATTCCTGTATGATGCTTCAAGACCTTATTTGGGGTTTTCTTAGCAAATATACTGGAGTAGTTTGCCTTTGCCTTTTCCAGATGAAATGAGGAAATTGAAACAAACAGAGGTAAGTGACTTGCCCAGAATTATACAACTATTTAGTATCTGAGGCCAGATCTGAATCCAGGAATAGTCTTCCAGACTCCAGGCCAGGTATTCCATTTAGTACACCACATGGCTGTCCCTTTAATAACTTAGAAAAAAATATCTGACCTACATTAGATCTCCAAAAAATAAAGAAACTATTACAACTTTATAACTCCAAAAATCTAGCATTAATTTTTTATAATAATGGGGAGCAGAAAAAAGAGAGACTATGAATGTGAAAATAAATTTAAATATTTAAAAAAACTATGTCACAGATATTAAAATAACCTCTTACTGAATTAGAAAGCTCCTAAAGATAGTACAAGGATCTGTCCTGAAGGCACATTGAATAATGAAAAGAAAGATAGATCTGGAATCATTCTGAAGACCTGTATTTAAATCTCAGCTCTACTAATAGATCCTGTTATCTTTGATTGTCACATCACCTATGTGGTCTCCATTCTTACATCTATAAAAATCAAGAGACCTGTGAGGTCTCTTCCCTCTCTGTTGTTCTGTGAATCCACACTCAAGTAGGAGAAACTTCGAAGTCACCACTGAAATGTAATCAGTTTCCAATTCAAATAGTCAGACAACCCATGTACAACTTACCTTCCTTCTGGAGTATTTCCTAAATCATGGCTATTTCTAATATCTATTTAAAACAAAGCCAAGGATGTGTTTTGTTGTTGCTATTCTTGTTTTCTCTCTGAAGGTGTGTGTCCCCTCCTAATGCCAGTAATATTACCTCTGTTTTGCAACATCTTCATCTCCTAGGAAAGACTTGTCCTTTGTCATACCTCACTGCTTTGCCTTAAGAAGCTTTTCTTCTAAAGATGGGACCAATAAACAATTAGTCATGAGTTATACTGATTAATAAAGAGACAAGCATACTTAACATATATGAATTAGGAAAACCTGCATTTAAATTTTGACTTAGAAACTTAACAAGCTGTATAACTCTGGGGAAGTCACTTACCCATTGAGATCACAATTCCCTCAGCTCTAAAATGAGTAGGTTGAATTCAGTGATTTCTAATGTTCCTTTAGTCCATAAAGCTATGAACCCATTACACAATTCAATTTCTAATAATAACAGTAACAAAACATAGAGCACAACTGAAGAGTCTATATTTGTAAAATGGGAGCCCATCTATAAAATAAAAGATTAAATTATCTCTAATATCTCTTTCCATCTTTAAGTCATGTGGGTCTAAAAAAGTAATCTCTCCCCTGAACTCTTATAGAACTCCATGTGATAGAGAAGGTAAATTTGTTCTGGGTTTCACAGGGCAGAACTAAAAACAATAGATGGATATTGCAAATAGGCAGATTTTAATTAGATACTAGGAAAATTTAACAATTAAAAGCTTTACAATGGCAGTGAATTTTCTCTATTCTTGAAGTTCTTCAAAAGGATCTATCCGGATTACCTCTTTTCAGTTATGATGTGGAAGTATTTCTTATTCAAGTGCAGGCTGGATTAGATGTAGATGGTCTTTGCAATTTCTTCTGCCTCTGAGATTCCAATAGAGCACTAGACATGGAGTCTAGAAGACTTGAGTTCAAATTTGGCTTCATACTTACTAGCTGTGTGATCCTGGATAATCTACTTAACCTCAATTTCTTCAACTGGGTATCGTAATAGCACCTACTTTCTAGACTGTTATGAAGAACAAAAGAGATTATGCTTGAACAATGTTTAGCACAGTGCTTGGTACAAAGTGAGGGCTGTATAAATGTTAGCTATTCTTCTTAAAAGAATATTTTGTTTTTAACTTTCCTATGGTCCTTATCATACTTTGGATTATAATTTGGAGATTTATATGCTTGTTTCATAACCTGTTACAAAAAAAAAGTCTACATCTTAAGGATAGGAAATATTTCTTATTTATATTGCAAGCCCAGGTAGTCCACAGTCTATTAAGACTATGCTAGTAAATCTTAACATCAGGCATTACAGAAAAAAACAAAAATAAAAAAAAAATAAAGAATGTGCACAGGAAAAATTTTAAAGCTAAATATGCATTTTTAACACTTTTCCCAATATTTTAAGTGAGGCATTATATATGAAAAGCAACATTTCTAAGTGAGTAGTAACCAGATTAAAATATAATTGGGGATTATTTAAGAAAATAAATAAAAATACAATAAAACACAATGTTAATATGTAATTTTCTTTATCAATAGGAAGCAGTAGGGATCCTTATGTAAGGTTTAGTGGCAGCATTTTCTATCTGAATTTGACACCTCTGGTCTAGATAATCAACCACATAATAAGTCAAGTCTTATAGCATTTGCGATTTTTGAAATATAAATGCCTCACACTAAATATTTAATATTTGCTCTTGGCTGGTTTGAGCTGGCTCCAGCACACCCTTGCTTGTTGATAGTAAAACGCCAATGAATATTTATTGAATTTAATGCATTATTGATTGGGCAGAAACAATAATTAAACTCCATTAAACACTACCTTGTGATAGAGACTAGACCCATGATTTCATTGCTATATGCAATATAGAAAACTATAAGAAAATAATCTTTTCCAAAACAGTTTGGCGCCTTTCCTAAAAATTAAAGAGTGTTACAGAATTGCCTAGAGTATTAAGTGACTTTCCTGGAGTTAGTTACACAGCCAGTGTTTGTCAAAAGCAGGACTTAAAGGCATTTCTTCCAGGCTTTGAGATAAAGTCTCTATTACTGTGACATGCTTCCTTTCTCACATGTAACCCATCTTTAATGGTCTAGAAGGTACCTTGAAATTTTATAGTGATACAGGAACAACATTATGCCATTATTTTCTATTATATTACAAATGAGCCAGAGAAAAGTTAGTTTAGAGAAAATGCCAATTAATTAAGAATTCCAATTGTCAGGCTATTGAGTATAGAAGACTTTGCTGTATTTTCTTCAATGAATCTCACCTAGTTCTAGACATCCCAATTATCTAAGTTCTATATTCAGCAAATGTTAACCGGACCTCTAATAAGCATTGTTTAAGGTACAGAGAGGATAAGAAAATTCAGTTCCTGAAATCAAGGAGTTTATTATCTAGGTTGCTCTTAATGTCCATCCATATATCTATTTTGATACTTTTGTTATTTATTTAATTCTTGTTATTTGAATTCCTGTGTAAGTGCATTTTAGTTTGTCTTCCCATGAGGAAAAATGAGATAATATTTATAAAGTACTTCGCCCAGGACCTAGTACATAGTCTGAATGTGATAATTTATTGTTCCCTTACTTTTTCCCATGATAGTGTGTTCCTTAGAAATTTTCCTGTCAGTATTCAGTGTTGTTCAGTCATTTTAGTTGTGTTTAACTCTTTGTCCCCTCATTTGGGGTTTTCTTAACAAAGATGCTAGAGTGGTTTTCCATTTCCTCTTACAGCTCATTTGACAAATGAGGTAAACAGGGTTAAGGGCCTTGTCTAAGCTCACACAGCTTGTAAGTGTCTGAAGTTGAATTTGAATTTAGGTCTTTCAGACTCCAGTGCTCTATCCACTGAGCCACCTAATTGTCCTTAAGTACTCAGTACAATAGTCTAAATACTGAAGATATTTGGAAAAATGTTTTGGTCAATTTTGCCCATATTGTTACTCAAAGATATTGAAGCAAATGGTTTCCTGAGTTTTCCGTGAAAAATCTTAAAAAAACATATAGTTTGTATGTTAGAACACTGAATAGTCTTAGACTTGGGCCTTGGAAAAATGGAATTTGATAGAGAAGGAGGAAAGAAATCCATGAAAAATATCCAGGAAAGTAGCAGCATTCTATATCAAAATAGTGCCTGAACATGGGATTCAGTCCCAATTCCACCACTAAAGAATGAGGCATTTAACTTTGGTCAAATTACTCAAATTCTCTGAATCTCAATTTCCTCATCTTGCATATGAAAAGGAATTGTTAAGAGGATCTTTGAGTTCCCCGGATTGAACATTCAATGTTCTTTTCAAATATTAAAGATTCTGAGTTCAAAATGTTATTGAGTGACTTCAGGTATTGTTTTTCTCCAGCAGACAGCAAAAAATTCTTCTCCTTGCTGAGCATAACGTCACACAGCTCATTTGCCTTCCACAAGTTTTCGGTGGTGATTTATAACAGTAGGTACCATCAGTTGGGAAATGTGCTTTCTTTCTGGGAGCAAAAACAAGATTGGGATGAGGCCGGATGCTTCTATCATATTTCAACATGTTGACTTTCTCTCTTTGCAGTTTCTAACCTGAAAATCATGGATGCCACCAAGTTCCCCACACGGTACTGCTACTGTTTAAACAATCAGACCAATGATCTCTCAGGTGGGTATGATTGTCGACAGAAATTGAAGCCAACTTAACTTTAAAATTAACTTTAAAATAAAAATCTTGAAATGGTATTTACACAAATATATTGTATCTAGGTTATATTGTAACACATGTAAAATGTATGGGATTACCTGTCATCAGGGGGAGGGAGTGGAGGGAGGGAGGGGATAATTTGGAAAAATGAATAAAAAAATAAAAAAAAATTAAAAATTTTTTTTAAAAAGAAAACAACGAATCTGAAGAAAAGATATAAAGTTTAAGGCCATTGTAATAGTAAATATATACCTTCTCACAGAAAAAAAAAATAAATAAAAATCTTGATTGAGCTTGCCTTCTCCATCTATATTATCAAAGGCAAAATCCTATTAATTTCTTTTCTTAATTAATATTTAATTACTATATTAATGGCTTCTGTTTTTCCCCTTATGACCTTTAGGAGTCTATTGTGGAATCCTACCTTCATAACATAATACCCAGTTGCTAGGCAAGCAGAGACTAATAATTCCCTTTGACTTGAAAAACTATTTCCTTACAATGACTTTTCATCCAGGAATTTAAAATAAGTTATAAAGCTCTTATAGTCTTTGGGATTTATAAACCATAGTTCTGGTCCAGCTAAAGGCCCTTGAGTATGGAAAATCAATCAAAAATCCAATTCAACAAACATTTGGGCAATTCAAGAGGCAGCATGAAATAGTAAACAGAAGGATGTCATTTTAATCAAAAAGATTTCAAACTCTACCTCTGCAAATTCTGTATCTGATGGATACTTGCTAAGTCATCATGGGTAAATAATGTGCCCTAGATAACTCTTTAAAAATATAAGGCATAGACAAAAGTTGATAATCTGCATTAATGAGGTGTTTGTAGATGAGGACTTCCACTTTTAAAACAACAATAAAACAAAATTCAAGACATTATACTAGGTACTGATATTACATAAATGAAACATGACATAGTCCTTGGTCACCAGGAGGTTTACAGTGTCCTGGTAAGATGAGACAAGTATTAAGGTAAGCATTCTATAAAGCAGGATAATAGGATCAAAGATTTAAGACTAGAATTCATTTTAAAGGTTATTCAGTTTATTCCCTCTTTTTATTGTTGCTAAGTCATTTTTCCTTGGATTCAACTCTCCATGACCCTCATATATGGTTTTCTTGGCAGAGATACTGAAGTGGTTTTTACCATTTCTTTCTTCATCTCATTTTGTAAATGAAGAATTGAGACAAACAAGGTTAAGTGATTTTCCTTAGTATATAATAGTACATTGTCCAAGGTTGAATTTGAATTCATGAAGATGAGTCCTTTTGGTTCCAAGCCTAATGCTTTATCCACTGCAACACCCAGCTGCACAAACTGAGGCCCACAAAGATAAAGTAAGTTTCCCTAAGATAATAAGAGAAGTTGAATTGGAATGATGTGTAGTGTGAGGTAAAGGCAATGGAAAGATGTACACAAAATCCTCTAGGAATATATTAACCTGGGAAAGATCAAAGAAGATTTCTTGGAGAAGGTGGCACCTTACTAGGCTAAAAGGAAGAAAAAAAGATTTTGTAAGTGGAAATATGGAGAAAATAGATTTTGGAGCTACAACATAGTCCAAGTGAATACATAGAGTTCTAGAGAGAATGAAAACTTTCTCCCCATAGAATTTGTCTTCACAACTATATTCTAGCAGCCTTAGAATGCTGGAAAATCCTTCCACTCCTGAAGCATTTTCTTTTGAGTGATCATTTCCTCCCAGAATCCTTGCTATCATATTCTAGCAGCCTTTCATTCAGGAAGATCCCTTTACCCTTGTAGTATCTTCTTACTGATCATTTTTTCCTAGAACCTCCCTTTTAAAAAATACACTCCCTCCTCCCAAATCAAACATATTCACTCTTTTCATTCTTCTCTGCCTTTTCCCCTGAATCTCTATATTTCTTTCTCCACCATATTCCCCACTGAGATAACTGTATCATTCCCCCTCTCCCTTTTTTGTTTAGTCATTTTTAGTCATATTCAACTCTTCATGATCCCATTTGGAATTTTCTTGGCAAAGATACTGGAACAGTTTGCCATTTCCTTCATAGCTTCTTTAGCTTTAGATGGGGAAACTGATGCAAAATGAATGAAGGGTCTTGCCCAGGGTCACACAGCTGACAGTGCTCCATCCACTGACACCAGCTGCCCTCTACCTAGGTTCTTTTGATTGTGTTGTCTTATCCTATTAGAATATAAAGTGATAAAAGGCTATTAATGTCTTTCTTTTTACTTCTATTTGTATCACCAGTTCTGAGCACAGTGCCTGGCCCAAAATAAGTACTTAATAAATAATTGTGGTTATTGAAGATCCTGGTGAGTTTTGTCAGGAGTAAGTCAAGAAAGATGAAATGATAGGAGATTGTAGTCAGAAATTAAGGATTCTAAATCAAGTTGAATCATAGGTAATAGTCAGATTAAAGATATGGCTAAATGAATCAAGTAAGGATAGCTAACATTTTTGTAGCATTAAAAAATTTGAAAAATTACATATATGTGTATACATAGATATGTATATATTATATATGTTGTATATATATGTTTGTATATGTACAAATACATGTGTGTGTATACACACACACAGGTATATATATATATATATATATATATATATATATATATATATATATATATATATATATTCCCCATGGATCCTAACAACAATCCTATTAGGTTAATGCCATCACTATCCCCGCTGATTTAGAGATGAGGAAGCTGAAGCTGACAGAAATTCTTTGTCATTGATCATAAAAACAGTTAAAGTCTGAGGTATGATTCAATTTCAATTGAGAACATGGAACCTTCAAAATTTAATGACCTGGGAGGACAGGATGGTCAAGGAGATGATGACATATATACCAGCAAGAAACTGGTTAACCAGGTGCTGAACCCCATGAGAAAGAAGGAAAGATTGTAGTTAAGATGGCTACCTGAATGGCAGCAAACTGCCATCACACCTACTCTAGTAAAATCCTAACAATAGTAACAGATTGAAAAAACAATCAATAAACCTGATGAGAAACTAAAGTAAATTCTTTATTCCATGCTAGAAACACACAAAGTCAACAAGAAGTCCTTGGGCAGCTGGAAAAGGGGCTTGTCAGAAAATCCAGCACTGGAGCCTTTTCTATTGCTCCTTAATTCCAATGCTTTCCTTCTCTTGATTATCTCCAATTTATCCTATACATATCTGGTTTATGCATATTCATTTGCATGTTGCTTCATACAATAGACTGTGAACTCCTTAAGAGCAAAGACTCTCTTTTAGCATCTCCAGCACCAGCTAGCCTGATAAGAGACAGACCAGAGACACATATCCACAGGACTCCATATTCAGAGGAAGAAAAAGTAAAGAAAAACCCTATAGTAATCAGAAATTGACACAGAATGTGGAAACCCATTGAAATAAGCAGCAAACAGTACTTTCATGGCAGCATCTAAATCCAGATAAACCAAGTCCTGAGGAATAGTCTGCAGCATTCTGTCTTGAAACATCATAGACAGCTATGAAGAGCTATCATGATAAACCTCAAAGATCCCAAAAGCCCTAAAACCTTGGGCCCCCTAGGATCCTGATCTCCACTTTCCAAGGAATGTCCACAATAAGAAAAACAATTCAAACTAGAGCAAAGGAGAAATTCAGAAAGAAGTGAAAAATAAGTCTGAAAACAATTTTTGTTTTTTTTTTTCTCATGTGCTTCTAAATAAGGATTACAAACCTGTTTTATTCCATCTTCTAGATTTTACAGCTCTCCTAGTTGACATCATTGGGAACTCCACTAGCTACCTCACCGAAATTTTCAAATCGACCTCCATTCTTTCAGGTGGGTTAGTCATGAAAGTCCAAGGCAGATTTGGGATTTGCCATCCCTGAGTACATATAAGTCAGCCACCACTTTCCTCCTTTTCCTGTTGCTGTTTTTACATTCAACAAATAAAGGTTTCAAAGGGAGCACTTGGCCTATAAGTAAAGCTTGGGATTGTAGGAACGTGGAATGGTAGCATCTTCACTGAGAGCTGGAAGGGAAGCCCTTTTAGGCTGTTGATCATTTTATATATGAGGAACCTGAGGCCCAGAGTTGTTAAGTGACTTTCCAAGCTTCACTGGACTATCCAAGGCAGGATTTGAATCCAAATGTTTCTGACTCCAAGTGTAGTCCTCTATCTATATTATTATTCTGCCTCTTTTGAATCCAGAAACAACAATCCACACACAATAATCCATCATTACCCATATTGTGCTATACATGTATAAGTATATAGCAATATATGTATTTATTGTTTCAGTCATGTCTAACTCTTTATGAGACCAGAGTGGTTTGTCTTATTCTTTTCCAACTCATTTTACAGATGAGAAATTGAGGCAAATAGGGCTAAGTGACTTGCCTAGGGCCACGTAGCTAATAAGTATCTGAGGACAAATTTGAACTCAAGAAAATGAGTCTCCTTGACTCCAAGCCTGGTATTCTGTTCTCTTCACCAAATAGATGCCTTCAAATGTATGTATGTATGTATACACACATATATGTATGTGTATCTATATATACATATGTGTTATACGTATAGATGCATATATAGCTAATTGGTCTGTGTTTTGGGTAACTAGCCAATTAAGGTCTAACCCCGGGAACATGAAGACATTTGAAAATCACTGATTCTTGGTGAACTTATTCCTTGGACCTTCATTCCTCCATCCTACTACACAGCTACTGTCAGCTAATTAATAATTAGGAAGATAGGTGGCAAAAGAGAAAGATGTGACTCTTTCAGTTAATGCTAAAATAGATTTGAGGGTCATATTGCAGATGTAATTATACAAACACAGTAGCTTCATTCTGTGAGCCATATAAGAAAATAAGTTTTACAGATGGTCTTGAAGAGAGAAAATGTGGACTCTGCATTCTTTTTTGTGATGCTTATTACTTTTGTGTCCATGTACAAATTCTCATCTGTAAAAATAAAGATAATAGGACCTGACATACTCCCTAGAACTATTAATAGAGAAATATGATCACGAGTCTGTCCTATGTCAGTGATATGATGATATGCTGAGGCGCACATTTGAAGTTTGGTTTGGTTTCTCATCTTACATAACATATTACCTAGTTAATCATTAGGTTGGGGGATGTGAGAGCCTGCAGGGAATATACCTTGATTTGCTCCTTTTTTTGAATAACAAATTAACTGATTATTAAAAAGATTGATCTAATTAATTCCCAGGCAACTGGATTGTCAGCAATTTGACAGGAAACAAATGGCCTAACATATGCAGAGTATCATAGATTTAGAGTGAGACAGAAGAACCTTGAGTTATTCGGTCCCACTGATATAAGATAAGAAAACAGAGGCATGTAGAGGTGGTAAAAAAAAAAAAAAAAAATTGATTTGTCCAGAAGTCACACAGTAAGCTTCAAAGTAAAAAATCTGATCCCATATGCTCTGATTATGGAGCTAGTTCTCTTTCTACTCTACCATGATATACTCATGTACTACTACCTAGTTCTGTCCTGGGAGTTTTGTCCCTCAGAATTCACATCAGGTTTCATTATGTCCAGTTGTCAGTATCAATTGCCATTGAAACACTTTGGATTTATGTTGTGCATTACACGTCCCTCAACATCTAGGTCTGGGAATTTTCATTTATGCAGAGAAATTGTGACATGGATGCAATTACAAAGCTGTCAGCATGTATTCATTTGTCTTTCAGTGAGTCAGAGCACTGAGTCTGACTGCATCTACATCTGTGTGATGACAGGGAAAACAGGTGAGACAGCTGATCTTTTCTTATAGATGCCAGAAATAAAATGTTGCTCTCTAGTTGGCAGAATCTTTTAGGGGGATGGAATTTTGTTTTTCCCAATTAGGTTTTTCTTCTTTTTCTGCAGGAAGAAATCTTTCTGACTTCTGGGAAATGGTGGAAAAATCCCCTGTTATTAATTACACATTTACCAGTAATGTGCCTGGTGTTCTGGGTAAGTGGATTAAAATACAAATAGATATATGGGTAGGTAGTGCAGATAAACAGGGCAGACAAGCAAGCAGACAGACCACAGGGAGGGAGGAAGACAGGCAGGAAGGCAGAGAGATAGGCAGATAGATAAATACACAAATAGGGCAGACAAGCAGATAGCAGGCAGACAGGACAGACAGACAGGCAAACCGGCAGACACACAGGCAGGTAGACAGAAAAGGAAGAAAAGCCAGGAGACAGCAGATAGATAGGCAGGAAAGCAGAAAAGTCTTTTTAAGAGGCCAGCTTTCTGGACAGGAATATCTGCTCATTCTGAGAGAGTTGGGCTAAACCAAGATGTTTCTGAATTCCAACTTACATTGCCCTCCTCTTTCCTTTCTAAGCAAATCTTGTCCATCCTTCAAATCTCAACTCAGATGCCAGCCTTTTGTATGTGCTGTAGTAAAAAGCCTCTTTGATTTAGCTAAAAGTTCTTGGGTTCCAACTATGGTTTTTCTACTTAATATTTTGGTAATATCATCTAACTTCTCTAGACTTTAATGTCTTCATGAAAAACCAAGGGGATACACTAGATGACATCTAAAACATCTTATACATATCCTCTGCATAATCCTCTGTTTTGATCCTCTGAGATGTATTCTAGATCTAGATCATCAACCTGTAGAAGGAATCACCTTAAAGGTAAAATGCTTTATTAAAAAGTCCTACTGTAATCATCAGATCCTTTGTCTAAGTAAAGTCTTAAACCAATTCTCTCTCATGGCATGTTCTGCTTCCTAAGTAATAGCATTATGGTCAATTAAATATTTCCTGTGACAAGCTGACACAGGAGAGTATCACCATGGCCCAATATAGTGGAAAGATCCCTGATTAGGCTGGAGGAGCCAGCATTTGAAATCTGCCTCTCCTACTTCCCACCTTCATGACCTTCTTTGGACAGGTCACTTAAAATCTATGAGGAGGTTGGAAGAGATTACCCTGTCGGAATAATTTCCATCTCTAAAATTATTATCTAGAGATTTCTAACTATCCTTCTAAAACTGCTGATGTATACAGAATGTTCCAAAAATCTTATCTTTATGTACTTTATCTACTTTCATGGCAATTTTACACTGCTGAAGCTTAAAACAATTCTTAAGATTTTGGGTCAAGCTATTTAGAACAGACACACACCGATACACATAAAATGATAATATACAATCCAGTTAAAAAAATACAGATTGTTGTTTTACTTAACCTGATTTAACCTAAATTATATCTCCATTTTGCTCTTTCCCACTAACATACTCCTTTGTCAATTTGCAGCTAATCCAGGGAACCAGTGGAGAGTTTCAATGGAGCCATTTTCTATAGAGTAGGCAGAGGGGCCATCTAGTGGTGGAGATAATAATAGCAGGGTTTCCTTATTTCTGAGAATTACAGATAATCAGAGGGAGATTTATGGTTAATGAAATAGATGCTGAATAAGAATCACACAACTAGTAAGTTTTAGAGGTGGAATTTAAATGTAAATTTGTGATTTGTCTAAAATCACATTTATGGCAAAGCTGGAAACCAGAACAGCTAAATATGGTGTGCTTTTTCAGATCCCAGTCTATAGGGGGTTTTTGGTTTGTTTTAGTTAGAGGGATGTCTAACCCAAGCATGTGAAAGCTTCCCTCTATGGAATGGTCAGACAAGAACAGTGTTCTGAGAACCATGAAAGTAGAAAAAGTAAACACTGTAGAATAATTGGAGTTCTGGTCAAGTGTTAAGGATACCAAAGTCATCCACTGGATCTTGGCTCACTTACCCTAATCCGTGCTCAAGTCAAGACATCCTCCTGTAATGTCGTTGGTCCTTTCTGAAATATAAGAAAAACAAATAAACAAATCTAATTACTTCACTTCATAGATGAGGAAACTGAGGTTCGGGGAAGGAAAATTGGCTTGGACAAACTTATCCAAAAAAATTAATGGGAGAACTATGAATAGAACCAAGTTCTATCTTCCCCTGATACCCCTTACCCCAGCAAAATCTTCCCATTGCAATGCTACCTGTGTCAATCTGAGGACTGAAAATAAAGATTTATTTTTAGTGCAAATGGCATTGGTATATGATAAAGGTATCTTAAAAACTGAAAGCCATAATGATTTGCTTTTTTTTTATACTTGGAGGGATGGAGACTCTGAAGGGTGAATTGATTCAAGATCACACAAATCAAATTTTAACCCAGATGCCCTGTCTCTACAGCTAGCTCTCTTCTTAAAATATTGCCCAAATTTTTTTTTAGCTAGCTACTTATAGAATCCATTTGGCATGTGCTGGAGCCAACTTGAATAAGCCAATTTAAAAATTTTCAATGTGAGCACTTATGCCATGGAAATCAGCAAACACCAAAAATCCAGACTTAATTTGTTGCTTTTTAAATGCCTATACTTAAAGAAAGTGATAAAGAAAATATGAATAATGCAGATTAAACATAAAAGAAGGTGATGAGTTCATTTTATTTCTGGTTGTTAAATATTTGCTAACACACCTTGGTATGAACATGGATGCACAAGAAGCCTGAAGTTAAAGGACAGAACACTAGATTCTAGATAATCTTGATTCGGCACTTCCTACTCACAAAGATCACTTGGCTAGAAGGTGTTAAGATATGGCTTCAAACCCACCCCTGAGACTCAATTTCTTTTTTGCCTACATAGTATCATGACTATTTATTGAGTATATGGAGGGGGAGAAAGAAAGGAATAGAGACAGAGACTCACAGATAGAGACACAGAGAGAGGCAGAATGGAAGAGGAAAGAAAGAAAGAGAAAAAAAGAAAGACAGGAAGAAAGAAAAAGGAAAGAAGGAAGAGAGAGAAGTAGGAAAGGAGGGAAGGAGGAAAGAAAGAAAGAAAAAGAAAGAAAGAAAGAAAGAAAGAAAGAAAGAAAGAAAGAAAGAAAGAAAGAAAGAAAGAAAGAAAGAAAGAAAGAAAGAAAGAAAGAAAGAAAGAAAGAAAGAAAGGAAGGAAGGAAGGAAGAAGGAAGGAAGGAAGGAAGGAAGGAAGGAAGGAAGGAAGGAAGGAAGGAAGGAAGGAAGGAAGGAAGGAAGGAAGGAAGGAAGGAAGGAAGGAAAGAAAGAAAGAAAGAAAGAAAGAAAGAAAGAAAGAAAGAAAGAAAGAAAGAAAGAAAGAAAGAAAGAAAGAAAGAAAGAAAGAAAGAAAGAAAGAAAGAAAGAAGGAAGGAAGGAAGGAAGGAAGGAAGGAAGGAAGGAAGGAAAGAAAGAAAGAAAGAAAGGAAGGAAGAAAGAAAGAAAGAAAGGAAGGAAGGAAGGAAGAAAGAAAGAAATGTGCAACATTAAAAAAAGAACAACAAATCAGAACAGCTTCACTATAGCTAGACATCTAACTAGTCTGATTTTAAAGAGAGAGGAATGTTAAATTGTTCATAGCAAAATCAGAAAATAAAAGAAGCTAGACAGAGGGGGGGGCAGGGAAGAAGGGAGGAATGAAGATAAGGGGAGAGAAAGACACAGAGACAGAAAAACAAGTAGTTTCATTATAATATATGTAAAAAAAAAAAAAAAAACTCCCTTTGAAAAGTTAATAGGGCATTGAATTTGAAGTTAGACAGCCCTAAGTTTAAATGTCATTTCAGATACTTACGTCCTATATGATACTCTGAGTAAGTTACTTAATGTCTCTCAGCTTCAGCTTACTCATCTGTAACATGAATGGATTTGTCAATAGACACTGAGGTCTTTTTAAGCTCTAAATAAATCTTATGAACTAACTCTTATACAATTATTTCTAAAATTCTTTAAATAGGATCTATAGCTCTAAATATCCTATCCAGTTAAATATGGCTTTTAAGGTCTCTTTCAAAAATCTATAATTTTGGGAATTTGCCTACTCTGATTTTTGAAAGTTTCTCATGAAAATAAGTGAAATTAATGTATGTAAAATACTTTGGAACAGCAAAGTACTATATAAAGATGAGTCATCATTATTTCTCAACAAAAATTATATATGTTGTTTAACTTCCAGTCTCCTGACAATACTGATTTTTAAATCAAAACTGTTATGCATTTCAGAGTATATATTTTTTTGTCTCTCTACAGCCACTAGAATGACTACCTGGGCTCAGAGTGAGTCTCTGAAAAAACCTGAAGAAATGGCTACAAAATTTCCATCATGGACACAAACCATGAGATTGGAAGGATCTGGAATTTCCTCTATGAAAATTTCTTCCCTAATGCAAACTGGACCTTCACATGAAGATGAGACCCTATACACAAGAACACCTTATAGATTTTCTCCCCTTACAAGGATCATGATGACACAAGACATTTCATCCTATACATACCTAACTACAGGTAATAAGGATTTTTTTTTCCCCTGAGGCAAAGGGGTTACACAGCTAGGAAATTTTAAGTGTCTGATCTCAGATTTGAACTCAGGTCCCCTCCTGACTTCAGGGCTGGTACTCTATCCACTGCGCCACCTAGCTGTCCCTAATAAGGAATTATTTAAGTGAATAGAAAGAAGTCCACATACTCATCTGCCACACACAGCATGTTTAAAAACACTGACCATTATTAGGGGGAGAAAATTCACAGAAAATGTGTAAGGCAAAAACATAATCATTTATTGATCATAGTGTAATTAAAATTTTATTCAAAAGGGGGTCTTAGAGGAAGAATTAGAAATTAATTGGAAAATGAGTAACTTAATCTTAAAGAAGTTGTGAATAAATAAATTCTAAAAAAAACCCTGAAAAATATTTTAAAAGAAAATAATATTAATGAGACAAAATACTAAAATTTATGAAATGCAATGAAAATAATACTTAGAAGAAATTTTATAACTTTGATCAACAATTACAAAAAGATCAAATCAAAGAATGGAAAATGCAACATTAAAAAAACAACAACAACAACAACAATAAATCAGAACAGCTCCACTATAGATAAGACATCTAGCTAGTCTGATTTTTAAAGAGAGAGGAAAGTTAAATTGTTCATATCAAAATCAGGAAATAAAAGAAGCTGTCGAAATTTTGCTGAAAATAAACTGACAACTTAGAAAACATAGATGAATACCTACAAAAATACTAAAGTTAACAAAAGTAGAAATAAATTATTTAAGTGAAAGAATATTTAAAAAGAAATTGACCACACTATAAATGACCTGCAAAAAGTAGGAGGGAAACTCCAAGCTAGATGCATTTACAAATAATCTAACGAACATTCAAAGAAAAATTGCCATTAATATTACCTATAATGTTCTGTCTTCTCCAGAGACTGCTGATCGCTCTCTGGGAGGAGATCTGCTGTCTCAACTGCCATCAACTCTGATCTAGAGTAGAGACTTCTCCACTTGCTCAATGTTGCTTCTTTTATCCTCCCAGAGAATGGGCATGGAGTAACTCAGAGGCTTCTGGGAAAAAATACTTCAACCAAGTAACTTGCTCCTCTTAAACATGCAAGATCCTCCCCAGAAGCTTGAAGGGGTAAAACTCCCCTTTAAGGGAGGAAGCAGAGAATTGTTAAGTACTGACTTAGCATTTAGTAAGAACCTAATATCTCATTATCTCATTAGCACTTAGTAGGAACCTAACATCTCCCCCTTTCTTTTAATTTAGAACATAGGGTGGTCATGACCTTGAAACATAAATCCATCAATATAGGAGGCATTACACATAATTACATAGATTACATAGTAACATAGTAACATAGTAGCATAATATATACTAGAAGTATGTAGCAAATAACATGATCAAATAATCATAAACTGAGAATTTATAAATGTCCATAAGTCCATTGTCTATTAGTCTCATGTTGTGTTAGGAAATCCAGTGATTCCTGCTGGTTTTAAAGTTCTTTAACAGTCTTCTTATTAGCCATGCTCTTTCAGTGTCAGATGTTTCTTAGATTTTCTCCTTTGTATTGAGGTCTTTCTCTTTTTCTGTCTCTCTCCAATGGACAAGGAGAATATACTCGTTGGCACCCATCTGATTCCTTCTCCTTCTGAAGAAATACAAGTAAACCCTCTCCCCCAGGCAGTTAACCTATCTGGTCCCTTCCATTCACCACTTTTTGGGGCTCTCCACATCACCTGGTGATTATCTAAGGACAGTGGAGCTGTTCCAACTAGACACTGCCCTTCTGGTGGATTATAAAACCTGTCTGCCGGAGCCAGTGCATCTTTGTCAAAAATTAGAAAATTAATGGTATAGAGAACTAAATTTAGGAGTTCTCTAGGGTAACCTGTGGCTCCCCCTTTCTTTTGTTTTTGGAGGAGTGTCTTAATGTCTCTGTTTCTTCTCTCTACTATTGCCTGGCCTTGTGGATTAAAAGGTATTCCAGTAGTTGTAAAATCTAATACTGTGCACAAAAGTGTGCAAAATATTTAGAAGAATATGCAGGTACATTATCTGTTTTTATTTCTTGTGGCATACCCATAATTTCAAATGCTTGGATAAGGAATTTAGTGACCACTCGGGCTGTCTCTTTTGCTGTTGACACTGCAAAAGTGAATCCTGAAAAGGTATCTACTACCACGTGGATAAAAGACAGATTTATAATGGGTCACATCCATTTGCCAGATTTCATTGGGTCTAAAACCATGAGGATTCTTCCCTGGAGGGAGTGTAGGAGGGTGGAAAGGAAGGCAAGCTGTACAGCTTTTTACTATGTTCCTAGCTTCCTCTCTTGTTATTCCAAATTGTAAACGTAAAGCTCAAGCAGCCTGATGATATTTAGAATGAGATTCTTGTGCTTCCTGAAATAAAGGAGTACTGGTTAACATAGTTAAAAGGCTATCTGCCTTTGAATTTCCATCAAAAATAGGACCTGGAAGTCCACTATGTGAGTGGACATGCAAGATATAAATCTTGCCTGGATGCTTTCTTACTTGCTCTTGAAGTTCCTTAAAGAGCTGATACATATTAAAAGCTACAAGTTTTATTTGGGCTGTGGCAATTCTTTGTACTATACCTACTGAATAGGCTGAATCAGTAATTATATTTACGTCTCCTGGGTAATAAGTAAGAGCTAGCATAATAGCAAATAATTCATTCTGTTGAGTGGACTGAAAAGGAGTCCTGACTACTCTCTTTATGGTTAAATCATGAGAGTATACAGCACAAATATTTTCTTTGGAGGCATCTGTAAAGATTGTTGGTCCTTTAAGAGGAATCTTAAAAACCTTTTCTTCAAAAATCCATCACCAATTATGTAGTAGCTGGGTTATCTTTAATGGAGACCCATGTGCAAAATTTGGAGCTGTGGCCAATAAAATTTGCCATTCTGGGATGGTCTCATATCATACATTAATTTGTGCATTAGTATAGAATGTGTATATTTTTTCAGAACTTATCCCAGATAATTGTATTACTCTCTTAATAGCCTTTAATAAAATTCTAGCCACAAGCACTGGGTAAGGAATAAGGCTTTGTTCTGGTTGTGCTGGGAGGTTCACCTACTGTCTCATTGATTAAGGACTGCTGTGGGTGCCTCTTTTGTAGCAAAACCTGATATTTCCAAGGGTTTTTGAGTGACTCTTTCAACCACATTGGATAAAGCCAGTTCAGCTTCTCTCAAAGCCTTTTGTGCTTCTTTTATAAGCTAGTGTGGTGAATTTAAAGCACTATCTCCCCTTAAAATGTCATATAGAGCATATAGAGATTGCAGTTGATTGGTAGTTAAGCCTAACACTGGAGGCATCCATTCAATATCTCCTATTAATTTTTGGAAATCATTTAAGGTGTATAACTTCTCTGTTCTTAAATAAAGTTTTTGTACTATGAGTGTCTTAGGATATACTTCATATCCTAAATATTGAAAAGGAGCATGTCTTTGAATTTTTTCTGTAGCTATATGCAGTTTTTAGTACTTTAGTGTTTCCATGGTCTTTTGTAGACATGCTTCTAACATCTGTTCCTCAAGTGCACATCCCAAAATATCATCCATATAATGTAACAATATTAGTTTTGGAAATGCTTTTCTTACTGGAGCAAGAGCAGCAGCAACATACATTTGGCACATAGTAGGGCTGTTTTTCATTCCCTGAGGCAAAACTGTCCATTCATATCTTTTATAAGGCTCAGCCAAATTAACACTAGGCACTGAAAAAGCAAATCTTTTCATATCCTCCTTATCTAGAGGGATAGAATAGAAACAATCTTTAATGTCTATAACCCAAAGAGGCCATTCTCTTGGCAACTGAGTAAGAGATGGAAGTCTAGGCTGAAGAGTTCCCATAGTTTCCATCTGTTCATTTACTCTTTTTAGATCAGTTAACATCCTCCATTTTCCAGATTTCTTTTCACCACAAATACTGGGGAATTCCAAGGACTTAGAGAAGGCCGCAAGTGTCCTTGGTCAAGTTGTTCGTTCACTATGTCTAATAAGGCCTGAATTTTATCACTTCTTAAGGGCCACTGTTCTCCCCACACTAGTGAATCAGTCTTCCACTGAATAGGAGCCGGTGAAAGTGCAGGTAGGCCTTCAACAGCAGCCATGCCTAAAAAGCTGAAGTTCTTATTTGTAATCCTATCTGCTGTAAAATGTCTCTTCTCCACAGATTGATGGAGATTATTTCAACCACAAAAGGAGTAAAAACTCCTGTTTCACCTTCAAATATCCATCTCAAAGGCCTAGCACTAACTTCTGCTGCTATTGATCCTCCTACCCCAGACATGTAGGTGGCTGCCTTAATCTTTGGCCAGTGATTGGGCCAATTGGCACCTCTAATAACTGTATGATCTGCACCTGTGTCTACCAATCCTTCAGATGGCATTCCATTTATATAAAAAGTAAGCAAAAGTCAGTCAGCTGTCACAGCTGCTATACAATATATTCCTGGATTTTGTTCATTGGAATCAGAATCTGGGCAACTATCACCAGGTTGCTTATTAGGGGTACATAACAATAAGCCTGATGCTACTACTTCTCCTGGTTGATAAATCACACGTTGTCTACCTGTGTTAGTGACTGGGATATTAGCTACACGTTCTCCAGTTTCTCACATCAGTGTATAGATGGACACTGCTTTGTAAGCACTCTCAGAAGGTGAAATGATCAAGCCTACTGAGCCTGGAGGCAAAGGATCCATAGGCTCAACAGGAACAGATTTCACTTCTCCAGGGAGTATCTCAGTAGTCTCTACTGCACACAACTCTATTTTTCCTAATTTCAATCCCTTTCTTCCATCTGATTGCCTTTTGGCTGATTGATCATGTCTTAAAATTCTCTGGATGTAACCTCGGCTGCCATCATGCCCCACTTGAGGGGCTGCAGCTGGGCCCTGCCTCTCATTTCCATGGGCCAATCTACATTTTGAGGCCCAGTGAAAGCCTTCATGACATTTTGGACATGGAATTTTAGGTCTTCTCTCATCCTGTCTTTTCACGCTATCGCCATATCTACACTGAGCTCTTAGATGTCCAATTTTTCCACATTGAAAACATTGCCGAGTTTCTCTAGAAGTCCCTTGCCAGGAGGGATTCTGTCTTTTCATGTTCATAATAGTCCAGGTGTAAAAAGCATTTACATCGTCTTATGATCTCCTCTAAAGGAGCATCTTTGTCTAATCTCCATATAATTCTTTTGCAAATCTCATTGGCATTTTCCTTAGACAGATGTCTGGTCAATATTTCTGTAGCTGCATTTTCTCCAATAGTTCTTTTGACAGCAGTTTGCAAACGTCCCACAAAATCTGCAAAAGGTTCATTGGGACCTTGCTGTATTTTAGTGAAAGCCTCTCCCCGATCTTTCTGTCCAGGGAGGGAACTCCAAGCTTTTATTGCAGCCTTAGCAATTTGCTCATATATTGTCATGGGATATTTAACCTGTTCTTAATTCTCTTCATAGTGACCTTCATCAGCTAATTGCTCAAAAGTGAATTGTGTGTTAACTCCTATTTCCAAAACGCATCTGACTTGGATTTTACATAATTCATTAAACTCCACAAGCCATAACAAATTTTGTTCAGGTTCTAGACATGTCCTTGCTATGGATTTCCAATCATCAGGGGTCAGGACTTCAGATAAGACAAACCATCTAGTAACATTTTAACATAAGCTGATGTAGCCCCATAAAGGGTACAACCTTTTTGGAAATCTTTAATTTTATGCAAATCTACAGGTATATATCTTCTCCTTTTTTGACCTACAGAGTCAATCTCTGCAATCATAGGATATGCATGTATAAAATCACTTTTATCCTGTCCTTCTCTCTTAGCTTTAACCAATGCTTTTTCTAATCTTGTCAAAGGCTGCTTCACAGGTGATTCTGTTTGTATTTCTGCCTCTTCCCCTCCTCCTTCTTGCTCTACCCCTGAAGGGTTAATTGAGGGAGGAGATGGGCAATGCTCCTGTTGCTCAGAATTGTACTTAACTTCATTGTTATCTGATTCATCCTTTTCACCTAGTTTAGTTGACACCTCCCCATTTTGCTCCTTCTTCTCTTCCTTTAGAATAACAATTTTTAAAGCCATTTGGATTAAATTGTAGGTATGAAGTGTATCTTTGGAAATTGAGTTTGGTTTGGAATTGGAGTGTTCACCTAATTGCTTTCCTACTAATTCCTATTCATCTGGATCCAATTCTTCTTCCAGAGAAAAACAAGGACCTGCACAGTTTTTTAAAGTTCAGTAATCTCCTCCAAAATTATAATCCATCCTTGGCTTTTCGTAACCTTGATAATGCTCTCTAAATATTTTCCTTTAACAGAAGGCATTTGCCCCATTTCACTGAAATTCTACTTTAGCTTTTTAACAAAGTTAAACAAAAGTTTAACAAAGTTTCCTTGTTACTCACGCTTCTGGGTCAGAGAGACTTTTCCACTGGGATCTGGAATCGGAGGCTTTTCCACTGGAATCAGGATCTTGTCTGTTCTTGTTCTTGTTCGGGCGCCAAAATGTGAAGGTCCGTTTTAGCTCCTCTGAAGGGCTCAGAATAAGTCTTTGTCAGGATAAGCAAAAGTCCTTGCCCCATGTTGTGGACGCCAATATGTAAAGTTCTGTCATCTCCAGAGACTGCTGATCGCTCTCTGGGAGGAAATCTGCTGTCTCAACTGCCATCAACTCTGATCTAGAGTAGAGACTTCTCCACTTGCTCAATGTTGCTTCTTTTATCCTCCCAGAGAATGGGCGTGGAGTAACTCAGAGGCTTCTGGGAAAAAATACTTCAACCAAGTAACTTGCTCCTCTTAAACATGCAAGCTCCTCCCCAGAAGTTTGAAGGGGTAAAACTCCCCTTTAAGGGAGGAACCAGAGAATTGTTAAGTACTGACTTAGCACTTAGTAAGAATCTAATATCTCATTATCTCATTAGCATTTAGTAAGAACCTAACAATTACCTAACATGTTTGTCAAATTGGGAAAAGAAGGGAGCTTTTTAACCTCTTTCTATAATATAAACATGACCATGATACCTAAAACAAGGACAGTTAAAACAGAGAAAGAAAACTATAAGCCCCCATCTCTAATTGACGCCAAAGAAAGGAAACAAAAAATTAAGAAACAGGAAAAACAATGTATTTAAATTATTACATATTTGGAACAAGCTGGATTTATACCAAGATTGGCTTATGCAAAGTTGGTTAAATATGAAAATATTCTAAACAAAATAAATCACATTACAACATAAATAATAAAAACACATGATATATATATATATATATATTTTTTTTTTTTTTTTTTTTTGAGGCTGAGGTTAAGTGACTTGCCCAGGGTCACACAGCTAGGAAGTGTTAAGTGTCTGAGACCAGATTTGAACTTGGGTCCTCCTGAATTCAAGGCCGGTGCTCTATCCACTGTGCCACCTAGCTGCCCCAAAATACATGATATCAATAGATGATGAAAAGTCTTTTGGCAAAATCCAATTCCATTTTCTATTGAAAGCACTAGAAAACACAGGAGAAAATGGAATAAATGGACATTAATATAATAAATATTCTTTCTCTAAGACCAAAGTCAAATATATAATAGATGAAAGTTTAAAGATCTTTTCATTAGATCAAAAGTAAAAACAAGAATGTCTATTATCATCACTACTACCTGAAATAATCCTAGAAACACTCACTAAACAAAACTTAAAAAAAAAGAGAAATTGAGGTTATAAAATAAATAAAGCAACAATGGTTTATCTAAAGCAGTTTCTCAAACTTTTGTTCACAGAATTTTTATATTATTAAACATTATTGAATATCTGTCCAAAGAGTTTTTCTTTATGTGGATTTTATTTATAGATATTTACCATATTAGAAATAAAAACTAATTTGTAAACACTCAAAGTGTTTCAGAGATCACTAAGATTTTCTGGAACACATTTTGAGAACCACAAGAGAATCCTCAAGTGGCAACTAAAAAAATAAATAAATTCATTGATGTTACAGGCTGTAAAATAAGTCCATGCAAGTCACTGGCACAACTACTTATTATCAACAAAACCCATTTAAAAGACACGAAAAATTTCATCCAAAATAATTACATAAGATATAAAATACTAATTACCAAGATACAATTAGGAATTATATGAAAGAAACTCTTTACCAAAAAATGGACTTAAATAATTATAGAAAAGATAATTGCTTATGTATAGGTTTACCAATACAATTAAATATGACTTATGTGGATTTATTTTGAATCCTGCAACTATGATAAAGTTATTAATTGTTGCTAATAATCTCTTACTTGATTCTCTAGGATTCTCCAAGTATATCTAAGTATATCATCTGCAAAGAGTGATAAGTTTGTTTCTTCATTGCCAACTTTGATTCGTTTAATTATTTTTCCTTCTCTTATTGCTAAAGCTGACATTTCTAGTACATTTACAATTAAATATGATAATACTATCTAAACTACTTTCCTTATTAACTTTCATCCCAATCAGACTACCAAAGGACTATTTTATAGATCTAGAAGTATAATACAATTTACTTATAGGAACAAAAGGTTAAAAAATTCCTTTCATAAGGGAAATAAAGAGAAGGGGAAATAGGAAGGAAGAGGGATTAGAAATACTAGTTCTAAAACTATACTTCAAAGCAGTAATCATCAACATGATCTGGTAATGGATAAAAATAAAGAGGGAAATTAGTAGAATAAATAAGTTACACAATATATAAAAACAAATGAATACAGAAGCACAGTTTTCAATAAACCCAAAAATCTCAGCTACTGGACTGGAAATTAATCTGCAGAAATTAATTATAGATCAACATCACATATGCCAATGTAAACTTCAAGTAGAAATACAAAAAAATTAGAGGAGTAATTATATTTCATTAAAGAAATTATATGAGTTATAATTATGAATATGATCTTGTGAAATATGAATTATATTTCATTAAAGAAAAGTGAATGTGTTGAATCCTTGAGACAGAACAGATACTTTAGTGGACATCAGGAAATTCATTTTGGAAACAAACTTTATATATGTAATGAATGTGGAAAAGCCTGTACATCATTCACACCAGCTTAAAACCATATATGTGTACTAAATGTGGGAAAACCAAAAAGGAAATCTTACTAAACATAAAATTGTGCTGGGAAAAAATCCCATAAAGGTAATGAATGTAGAAAAATCTTCAGAAACAGAATACCTTATTATTCAGCAAAAAATTCATACTGAAGAGAAATCCTATAAAAGTAATGTGTGTGGGAAAGTCTTCAGCCAGAAGAGATATTTTATGTATATCAGACAATGCATGTTGGAGATAAATCCAACAAATATATTAAGAGTGGAAAACCAGAGAGGAAACTTTAATATACATTAGAAAATTCATCCTGGACAGAAACACTTCAAATGTTATGAATGTGGAATAACGTTCAGCCAGAGAAGTTACCTTACAATAAATCAGAAAATTCATACTGGATAAAAATCCTATAAATGTAATGAATACGGGAGAACTTTCAGGCAGAAGGAACACCTTGCTGTACGTCAGAAATTTGCTTAATACAATGAACACTGAAAAAAAATTCCTGCAGTCAAAAGAAGAAATTTCCTATTCAAGGAACAACAAGGAGGCCAGTGTCACTAGAATAAAGAGCATGTGAAATAAGGGAGAGGGTAAAAAGACCAAAAGAGTAAGCATGATTTTATGAAGTATTTTGAATGCCAAAGAGATTTTATATTTAATCCTGGAGGTGAAATGGAATCAATGGAGTTCATTTTCTGTCTTCAAATGCTATCTGTAATTGAATTATCCTGTAAAAGTGGGAACCAGATCTGGAAATCCAGTCTCCTGATTTCAAACCCACTATGGGGCCATATTGAAAAGCTCTTATCTGTTCATTGTGACAAAAAGAAATAATTTTGAAAGACAAAATTTTGCATAAATTACAATCAATTTTCATCAATCACAACAGGTAAGAGATTAACAAAAAAATAGCTCCTTATGTTTTTATGACTTTGGACAAGAGATGATCCATCAAACAACAATTAAATTTAATTAACAGGATTGGAAGTGGATTATATTAAAATGAAGGAATAAGAATGTCATCCTTGGATAAGAAAATATACCCATGGTTTTAGGCTATCAATTAAAAAGATGTATACAAGACTGAACAGAACACAGCAGCATTCACCCATATGGGTCCTTGAACAAAAAAGGAAGTTCAAACTCATTATCAGCACAGTCCTACAAGAAACTGGACTTAAAATCAGAACTTAGGATAGGGAGTGGAAATTCAGAATCTTCCCCAAATATTGGTCATTGCTAATCATTTTTCTCACCATCTACCCTTTCTCTGTGTCTGCCTCTATTTCTAACTCTTAGAAAATTCATCTCTAATTTTTGCTTTGTTTTGCTTTTCTTTCTTTTCAGTGTTGAGTTCTCTACCATCATCATCAATGACTTTCAACCCTTCCAAGCAGGGAGAAGATACAACCAATGAATTTCTTCTCTCAGGTAAAGATTACTAAATCCTTATAAAGAGGTAATGTGCCCATCAAATAAACAGTTATATTCGGAAAATTATAATAACAGTGGACATTTACTGTATGTAAGGTTGGCAAAGAACTTTAAATATAATATCTCATGTGATCTTCATAAAAACCATGTGAATATGTTATTGTTAGTCTTATTTTACAGATGAGTAAACTAAAGCCCAAGAATTGTAAATAACTCACATATCTGAAAGAAAATGCAAATGCAAATCTTCCTGACTCTAAATTCAGTTGCCTCACTTAAAAGATGATATTTTGATGATAATTATTGTTATTATTCACATTTACAAAGCATGTTAAGGTGTGCAAATTGTTTTATAAATATCACCACATTTTATACTCACAATAACTCTGAGAGACAGGTCCTATTATTATCCCCACTTTAGATATGAGGAAACTTCCAAAGGGAGAGTCAGCATTCAAAGCCTCAGATCCCAGAGTACAAATTTCATGTTCTCTCAGGACTTGCTTTGGAGAATTGTAATGTTCTTCTCTTAATTGTAATATTCTCTGGGAGCAGGTTTCTTGAGGAGCTTCTGGAAGCAGCTTTAGGTTCAGTTCAATGTAATAACCCCAAATGCAGTCAGGAGTTAAAGTCCAAATCCGTTATTGTTTCCTTCTAAGTCTTGTCTCCTTCCTGGGGCCCAGTTAGCTTTAGTAGAGGCTTATCTCTCTCCTTGGTTCCAAGAGCTCCCTCTGAATGTCTTTGAATCCAAAGGTTTGTCCTTCTGCCTCCAAGAAAGTGCCTGTGGGCTTCTGTGTCTAGTCTTGAGAGTTTCTTGCTTATATTTCTGCCCAACTTGTGAATCTCCTCGACTTGTGAATCTCCTTGACTGAATCCTGGGTTTGAATCTCCCAAAGTGCATCCTGGTTGAGGCTCCCAGCCTATATATGCTCTCTTAAAGGTGTGAACTCTAATAAGTACTAAGTACATGTAGAGAACTGTTAAACATCCTGCTAAACAACCATTGTCTCTATTAATTCCACTGACTTAGCACCTTGTAAGAATTCTAACTTCTCCCACTTTCTTTTGATTTAGAACATAACATGGTTATGACCTCCCTGATTTCTCAAGGAGGTGAGAACCCCAAAAAAGAAGGTGATCACACCTTCCCTGACTGCTCAAAAAAGGAGTGAAAACACCATAAAAAGGAGGTGGTCATACCCTCCCTGACTTCTTACAAAGGGAGATGAAAACACCAAAGGAAAATGGGAAATCAGATTAGCGGGTTTCTGAAGGGGATCCTTAAAATGGGTATACATAAATCCATCAATATGGGAGGTATTACACATAATTACATAAATGACATAAACACATAGTAACATAACACAAGCTAGTATTGATGTAACAAATAACATAAATCAACATGAGGAATTATACATATCCAAGAAATAGTCCAAAAGAAATCTATTGTTCATTAGTTTATGTGCCAGGATCCAATAATTCCTGCAAACTTTGAAGTCCTGTAATAGTCTCATCAACAATTTTTCATCTTAAGGAATCCATTGACTCCTTCTGGTTTTCAAGTCCTGCAACAGTCTTATCTTGTGTTAGGTAATCCATTGATTCTGGCAGATTTTGTTCTTAGGTCTTCTCCTTTGTTTTCAGATTTTTCTCTTTTTCTGTCTCTCTCTGATGAACAAGGTGAATATGGCTTGTTGGCACTCCTCTGATTCCTTCACCATCTGTAGAAATACAAGTAAACCCTCTTCCCCAAGCAGTTAATCTACCTGGTTCCTTCCATTCACCACTTTCTGGGTCTCTCCATATCACCTGGTGATTATCTAAAGATAGTGGAGCTGCTTGCACTGGACACTGTCCTTCTGTTGGGTTATAAAACCTGTCTGCCGGAGCCAGTGCATCTTTATCAAAAATTTAAAAATTAATGGTATAGAGAACTAACTTTAGAAGTTCTCTAGGGTTACCTGTGGCTCCCCCTTTCTTTTGTTTTTGGAGAAGTGTCTTCATGTCTCTGTTTTTCCTCTCTACTATTGCCTGTCCTTGAGGATTAAAAGGTATGCCAGTGGTGAGTAAAATCTTATACTGTGCCCAAAAGTGTGTAAAATGTTTAGAAGTATATGCAGGTCCATTATCAATTTTTATTGTTTGTGGCACACCCATAATTGCAAATGCTTGGATAAGGAATTCAGTGACCAGTGGGCTGTCTCTTTTGCTGTTGGTATTGCAAAAGTGAATCCTGAAAAGGTATCTTCTACAATGTGAATAAAAGACAGACGACTAAAAGATTTATAATGGGTCACATCCATTTGTCAGATTTCACTGGGTCTCAAACCATGAAGATTCTTCTTGGAGGGAGCGTAGGAGTGTGGAAAGGAAGGCAAGCTGTACAGGCTTTTATAATGCTCCTAGCTTCCTTTTTTGTTATTCCAAATTGTAAAGCTAAAGCTCAAGCAGCCTGATGATATTTAGAATGAGATTCTTGTGCTTCCTGAAATAAAGGAGTACTGGTTAACATAGTTAAAAGGCTATCTGCCTTTGAATTTCCATCAAAAATAGGACCTGGAAGTCCACTATGTGAGTGGACATGCAAGATATAAATCTTGCCTGGATGCTTTCTTGCTTTTGAAGTTCCTTAAAGAGCTGATAAATATTAGAAGCTGCAAATTTTATTTGGGCTGTGGCAATTCTTTGTACCACACCTACTGAATAGGCCAAATCAGATATTATATTTATATCTCCTGGATAATAAGTAAGAGCTAGCATGATTGCGAATAATTCATTCTGCTGACTGGACTGAAAAGAAGTTCTGACTGCTGCCTTTATAGTTAAATCATGAGAGTCTGCTTGAGAATAGAAAGGTCAGTAAGTGAAGACTTTCTGAAAGACCTGGTATAAAATTTAGGTCTTGCAATATGGGTAGATTTAAATAGTCAGTGTATTAAAAAGTAGGCTGTCATGAAGACAAAGTGGGTTTCTGAGAGAATAAAAAGACCACTTTGTTAAACACTGAATTAATAATCTCCTCCCTTTCCTTTGGCCAAAAGATTCTAAAAGAGCTGAGAAAAAGCCATGAGTGTAATATCTATAAATTCCATTTTCACTTATTGTCACCTCTGAGAGAAAATAAAGTTTTTAAGCAAGACCCCAAGAAAGATTAGTTCTGATGGTAGCAATTCAGTCATTCACAAATATATTCAGTAAAAAAATATTTATTAAGAAACTATCATATTTAAGACACTGATTGAAGACACTTTGGAGATATGAAAGAATGACACAATCCCTGCCACACTGAGACCTATAGTCTACTAAAAGAGTATAAAATATGTATCCAAAAAAAAAAAAAAAAAAAAAAAAGCTTAATCACTAGATAACCTACGTACAAGATAGATAAAGAAAAGAGCCAAATTTTCTTCTATATGAAAAATTGGGGAGAGAGAGAACATGAGTAGTTGTCTGGAAGAACACTGCTACTTCCTAGAGTAGCCAATTCTACTCTCAGATAGCTTTATTAGAACTCTTTCCTGACACTAAACCTATTTCTCCTTTCTGCATAATGTCCACTCATTTCTCTGACCCTCTGGGGACAAGCAGAATTAATCTAATCCCTTTTAGTTTAAATACTTAATGATAACCAATTATTCTCTTTTTTAGATTGAGTATTTATACAGATTTGAGCAGATCTTTAGATACTTATGGTTGAGTTATGGTAGGTAACTCACTTAACCTCTCAGCCTTATTTTCTGTATGTACAAAATGAGACACAAAGATATCAATTTATGTCCCAGTATAGTTTAAAAAATCAAATGAGATAATATTTATTAAAGTGCTTGCAACAAATTAGGTGCTTAAGAAATATTTATTTCCTCACCCTTCCCTCCAGTCTTCCTAAAGACCTTCCCCATTTCCCACTCCTTTTAAGTACTCAAAGTTCACAAGCTGTCCACAGAGGGGTATTTCATTGACTGTGGAGAAGAGTTAGTGCTTTCAGCCCAATGATCCTTAGCTCTTTTCTGCTCAAAAACCATTGATGATTTTCCAATGACTCTAAGAAAACATTTTTAGTGGTAAAGAATTAAGAAAATGATGGATGTTTATCAGTTGGGGAATGGCCAAACAAGTCATGAATATTACAAAACACTTTTTTTTATAAGAAATGATGAAAAGGCTGATTTTTACAAAGCCAGGAAAGATTTACATGAACTGATGCTAAGTGAAATGAGCAGAACCAGGACAACTTTGTACATAGCAACAGCAACTATGATAGGCTTTAACTATTTTCAGAAATTCAGTGATTCAAGAGAATTCCAATAAACTTTGGAAGGAAAATACCATCTGCATATATCATAACTTATTCAGCCATTCCTCAAATGATGGGCATCTACTCAATTTCCAATTCTTTTCCACTACAAAAAGAGCTTCTACAAAGATTTTTCCTCTCTTTTAATGATCTCTTTAAGACCTAGTTGTGAGACTGCTGGAACAGAATATTCACCATTTTATAGCCTTTTGGGCATATAGAATTCAAAATCTTACCAAGAAGAAAGTTGAAAACCATCTTTACATGTAAATGGAAAATAATATATCATTGAAATAAAATTTTAAAAGATTTTTAAGATAATGTATATAGATTTAGAGTTGAAAGAGACCTTAAAAATATTCTAGGCCGGGCAGAGCCAAGATGGTGGAGAAGATACATGCAGATTTGTAAGTTCCCTTCTTCCTTCATTACCAATTAGTTAAATCAGCCTCAAAAAATAACGCTGGACTGATAAAAACCACAAGGACTAGAAGTACAACTTACCAGCTGAAGAGAATCTGGAATTTCAACAGAAGAGGTCTGTTCTGAGGGGAGGAAAAAAAAAAAAGGCCAGCACAGGCAGGGTTGGACTGGGTGCTAGCATACTATACCATACGGGTTGGGGAGAACTCTGGGATCAGAGAAGCCACTGAGATAGAGGAATCTGATAGAGGCTGTTAGCTCTTCTCTACTTATAAACAGCAGTTCAGAAGAGAAATTAAGTCACTTTAAAACATAAAGTCAGATCCTTAATCCACTCCAATCCAGAAGTGACCTAATAGATCTCCTCACAGCTGTGCAGACTGTGAAGACAACTTCTGCTACCCGTGGCTATTTCTTAGGGTAGTTGAGAGCCTGAACAGCGGGGACACAGCCCGAGGCAGCCTCTAATCCACATAGTGCAGGGCTCAGCCTAAGGCAGTGGAATTCTAGCAGCAGGGGAACTCTGAGAGAAGCAGAATCTTTGTAGTAAGGACCAAAGTTTCCAGGCAGACACTTCTGATTTGAGCACAGAGGCTTTTCACATCAGCTGCTGATATCCATTGGCTGAGGTTTGTGACACTTTCACTGTTCAGCCTTAAACCTCAAGGCAGTTGCTAGGCCACACATCGGGGTCCTTCACTGAGTACTCCTCACAGCGCAGCCATGCTAACCACCTCTGAGGCATTTCTGGGGAAGGGGGAGGCAAACTCTCTCCAAGAGCTCTCTCTTACTTCAGGCACAGGGTTGTTGCATTCTACCTTCAGTCTGGGAGGAAGCTGATAAATAAATAAATAAACTTCTTACCCCAAGGGCAAACCCCAACAGATTTTTAACAATGAGTAAGAAGCTGAAGAGAACAATTGACACCTTCTACACAGAGAAAGAGTTGGTATCCAACCACGAGGAAACTAACACCAGACAGTCTCCAGATAACACCCTAAAGGGGAATGATACCTGCCCCTCATCACATAACTCTCTCCTAGAAGAGACTATTAAAAAGTTAAGAGAGTTTGAAGAAAAATGGGGAAAGGAAAGAGAAGCTATGTAGAGAATAACAACGTCCTGAAATTTGAGTTGGAAAAAAATAAAGAATTCAAGGAGGTGCAGGAAAACAAAATGTGTGAATTAGAAAAGGTTAAAAAATCACAGGAAAGTAGGATTTCTGAATTGGAAAAGATAAAAAAAACCTCAAGAAAGTAGTATTTCTGAATTGGAAAAAAGAAAATAACTCACTAAAAAAATTAGTGAAATGGAAAAAAATTCAACAGAGCAAAAGAATTCATTTAAAAACTCAATTGGGCATACATATACGAAAAAAAAAAAACTAAAAAATGTGAATGAAGAAAATAACTCATTAAAAATCAGGACGGAACAAATAGAAATGAATGATTCATTGAGAAAACAAGAATTAGGCAAACAAAAAAAAAATGAAAAGCTAGAGAATAACATCAAATACTTACTGGAAAATTCTATAGACCTGGAAAATAGATATAGGAGAGATAATCTGAGGATCATTGGACTTCCCGAAAACTATGATCAAAAAAAGAGCCTAGATTCTATTTTACAGGAAATCATCAAAGAGAACTGTCCAGAGATAATAGAAACAGAAGGGAAAATAGGTGTTGAAAGAATTCATTGAACACCTTCTGAAAAAGACCCTAAAAAAAGAATTCCATGGAACTTTGTGTCTAAGCTGCAGAACTACCAAACTAAGGGAAAAATATTGCAAGCAGCAAGGAAAAAACAATTCAAATATCAAGGTGCCACAATAAGGGTCACAAAAGATCTGGCTTCCTCCACATTAAAGGATCGAAGGGCCTGGAATCTGATATTCCAAAAGGCAAAAAAAAACAAGGATTGCAACCAAGAATAAACTACCCAGCTAAGTTTAGCATTTTCTTCCATAGAAGAAGATGATCATTTAATGAAACAGAGGAATTCCATTTGTTTCTAAGAAAAAAATCAGACTTAAAAATTTTGATCTGCATGCACAAGACAGAAGAGAAGCAGAAAAAGGTAAAAAGACCTCTTGAGAACTGTATCTCTGTTGTGGATATACAGAAAGTCCACATGGATAATTTGATCTTACTGATATAATAAAAAAAAAGGGGGGGGAGTAGTAAAGGGAAGGGGATAGTATCAGAAAAAGGGGAAGGAGAGATAAAAAGAGGGACACTATATGCCAGGAAGAGGCATAGAAAATCTACCACATCTGAGGGAATTTAGAGAGGGGGAGAAACATTGTGTGAATCTTCCTCTCATCAGAGTAGGCTCAAAGAGTAAATAATTGACATGTTTGTTTTTCAGAGAATCCTCTCTCACCTCATTAAAAGGAGGGAGAGGAAAAGGGAAAATGAAAAGGGGAATAAGGGAAGGGTACAAGAAAGGAAAAAGGACTTAAAGGAGGGGGAGGGATACCAAAAAGGGAGGGCTGCACATCACAAGTGGGGTCTATAAATTAAATATTGGGGAAGGGGTTCAGGGGTGTCAAGGGATAAAAAAGCATAATCCAGGGATAATATGATGGCAGGAAATACAAAATTAATAATTTTAACTGTAAATGTGAATGGGAGGAACTCTCCCATCAAATGGAGATGGACAGCAGACTGGATCAAAAGTCAGAGCCCTACAATATGTTGTTTACAGGAAACACATTTAAAGCAGGGAGATACATACAGAGTGAAGGTAAAAGGTTGGAGCAGAATCTATTATGCTTCAGGTAAAGCCAAAAAATCAGGGGTTGACATCCTTATCTCATATCAAGCAAAAGCAGAAATTAATCTAATTAAAAGAGATAAGGAAGGAAACTATATCCCACTAAAAGGTAGCATAAACAATGAAGCCATATCAATACTAAACATATATGCACCAAGTGGTATAGCATCTAACTTCCTAAAGGAAAAGTTAAGAGAGATGCAAGAAGAAATAGACAGCAAAACTATAATAGTGGGAGATCTCAACCTTGCACTCTCAGAATTGGACAAATCAAACCACAAAACAAATAAGAAAGAAATTAAAAAGGTAAATAGAACATTAGAAAAACTAGGTATGATAGACCTTTGGAGAAAACTGAATGGTGATAGAAAGGAATGTACTTTCTTCTCAGCAGTTCATGAAACCTATACAAAAATTGACCATATATTAGGATATAAAGATCTCAAAATTAAATGCAGGAAGGCAGAAATAGAAAATGCCTTCTTTTCAGATCACAATGCAATAAAAACTACATTCAATAAGAAGTTAGGGGTAAATAGACCAAAAGGTAATTGGAAACTGAATAATATCATCTTAAAGAATGACTGGGTGAAACAGCAAATTATAGAAACAATCAATAATTTCACCCAAGATAATGACATTGATGAAACATCATACCAAAATTTGTGGGATGCAGCTAAAGCGGTAATAAAGGGAAATTTTATATCTTTAGAGGCTTATTTGAACAAAATAGAGAAAGAGAAGATTAATGAATTAGGCCTGCAACTTAAAAAGCTAGAAAAAGACCAAATTAAAACCCCCCAACAAAAAACTAAACTTGAAATACTAAAATTAAAAGGAGAAATCAATAATATTGAAAGTAAAAAAAAACAAACTATTGAATTAATAAATAAAACCAAGAGTTGGTTTTATGAAAAAGCCAGTAAAATAGATAAACCTTTGGTAAATCTGATCAGAAAAAGGAAAGAGGAAAATCAAATTGTTAGTCTTACAAATGAAAAGGGGGATATTTTGATATCTTAAGTGAAATGGATGACTACCTCCAAAAATATAGGCTTCCAATATTAACAGAGGAGGAGATAAATTGCTTAAATAGTCCCATTTCAGAAAAAGAAATAGAACAAGCTATTAATCAACTCCCCAGGAAAAAATCCCCAGGACCAGATGGATTTACATGTGAATTCCACCAAACATTCAAAGAACAATTAGCCCCAATGTTATATAAACTATTTGAAAAAATAGGGGATGAAGGAGTCCTATCAAACTCCTTTTATGACACAGACATGGTACTGATACCTAAACTAGGTAAATTAAAAACTGAGAAAGAAAACTATAGACCAATTTCCTTAATGAATATTGATACTAAAATCTTAAATAAGATATTAGCAAAAAGATTTCAGAAAATCATCCCCAGGATAATACACTATGATCAAGTAGGATTTATACCAGGAATGCAGGGCTGGTTTAATATTAGGAAAACTATTAGTATAATTGACCATATTAATAATCGAATTAATAAAAACCATATGATCATCTCAACAGATGCAGAAAAAGCATTTGATAAAATCCAACATCCATTCCTACTAAAAAGCTTGAGAGTATAGGAATAAATGGACTATTCCTTACAATAGTCAGGAGCATATATTTAAGACTGTCACTAAGCATAATATATAATAGAGATAAACTGAAACCTTTCCCAGTAAGATCAGGATTGAAACAAGGTTGTCCACTATCACCATTACTATTCAATATTGTATTGGAAATGCTGGCCTTGGCAATAAGAGTCGAGAAAGAGATTAAAGGAATAAGAGTAGATAATGAGAAAATCAAACTGACACTCTTCGCAAATGATATGATGGTATACTTAGAAAACCCCAGAGATTCTAATAAAAAGTTATTAGAAATAATTCACAACTTTATCAAAGTTGCTGGGTACAAAATAAATCCACATAAATTCTCAGCATTTTTATACATCACCAACAAAATGCAACAGCAAGAGATACAAAGAGAAATTCCATTCCAAACAAATGTCGAGAGCATAAAATATTTGGGAATCCATCTAGCAAAGAAAAGTCAGGAATTATATGAGAAAAATTACAAAACACTTGCCACAAAAATAAAGTCAAATTTAAATAATTGGAAATACATCCAGTGCTCTTGGATAGGCCGAGCGAATATAATGAAGATGACAATATTCCCCAAACTAATATATTTCTTTAGTGCTATACCATCAGACTCCCAAGAAACTATTTTAGTGACCTAGAAAAAATAACAACAAAATTCATATGGAAGAATACAAGGTCGAGAATTTCAAGGGAATTAATGAAAAAAATTCAGATGAAGGTGGTCTAGGTGTACCTGATCTAAAACTATATTATATAGCAGCAGTCACCAAAGCCATTTGGTATTGGCTAAGAAATAGACCAGTTGATCAGTGGAACAGATTAGGTGCAAAGGATAAAAAAGGGTACAATTGTAATGCATTATTTGAAAAACCTGTTGGGAAAACTGGAAATTAGTATGCAGAAATTAGATATGGATCCACATTTAACACCATATACCAAGATAAGATCAAAATGGGTCCATGATTTAGGCATAAAGAATGAGATCATAAATAGATTAGAGGAACAGAGGATAGTCTACCTCTCAGACGTGTGGAGGAGGAAGGAATTTATGACCAGAGGAGAACTAGAGATCATTATTGATCACAAAATAGAAGATTTTGATTACATCAAACTAAAAAGTTTCTGTACAAACAATACTAATGCAAACAAGATTAGAAGGGAAGTAACAAATTGGGAAAATACTTTTACAGTTAAAAGTTCTGATAAAAGTCTCATTTCCAAAATATATAGAGAACGTAACCTAATTTATAAGAAATCAAGCCATTCTCCAATTGATAAATGGTCAAAGGATATGAACAGACAATTCTCAGATGATAAAATTGAAACTCATATGAAAGAGTGTTCCAAATCACTACTGATCAGAGAAATGCAAATTAAGAAACTCTGAGATACCACTATACACCTGTCAGATTGGCTAAGATGACAGGAAAAAATAATAATGAATGTTGGAGGGGATGTGGGAAAACTGGGACACTGATACATTGTTGGTGGAGTTGTGAAAGAATCCAGCCATTCTGGAGAGCAATTTGGAACTATGCCCAAAAAGTTATCAAACTGTGCATACCCTTTGATCTAGCATTGCTGCTATTGGGCTTATATCCCAAAGAAATACTGAGGAGGGGAAAGGGACCTGTATGTGCCAAAATGTTTGTGGCAGCTCTTTTCATAGTGGCTAGAAACTGGAAGTTGAATGGATGTCCATCAATTGGAGAATGGTTGGGTAAATTATGGTATAAGAAGGTTATGGAATATTATTGCTCTGTAAGAAATGACCAGCAGGATGAATACAGAGAGGTTTGGAGAGACTTATATGAACTGATGCTGAGTGAAATGAGCAGAACCAGAAGATCACTATACATTTCAACAACAATACTGTATGAGGACATATTCTGATGGAAGTGGATATCTTCAACATAAAGAAGATCCAACTCACTTCCAGCTGATCAATGATGGACAGAAACAATTCCACCCAGAGAAGGAACACTGGGAATTGAATGTAAACTGTTAGCACTACTATCTACCCAGGTTATTTATATCTTCGGAATCCAATACTTAACATGCAACAAGAAAATTGGATTTACACACATATATTGTATCTAGGTTATACTGTAACACATGTAAAATGTATGGGATTGCCTGTCATCTAGGGGAGGGAGTAGAGGGAGGGAGGGGAAAATTTGGAAAAATGAATACAAGGGATAATGTTATAAAAAATTACTCATGCATATATACTATTAAAAAATTATAATTATAAAAATTAATTTAAAATATTCTAGGCCAATATCATTATCTTAAAATGGAAAAATTGAAAATCATAAAAGTTGTCATTGTGATAAATTCACATAGGTGCTAAGAGGCTGAATAAGAACTGGACAACCTAATATTCTTTTCATTTACAATACCTGTATACTATATATTATCATTCCCTTTATTTTCCAGTCAAAAAAGCCTTCAAACTGTGTTTTAATTTTATCTCATCCTTACATCTAGATTATGCCCCCCTATTCCTTTCTACCTGTTAAAATATTTCTGTTTTTTGAGATTGAGATGGGATTTCACTTTTTCTGTGAAGCCTTACCCAATTGCTGCTGATGATCATGTTCTCTCCTCCCAGTTTTTCAGAGAGCATAAAATTTAGAGTTGTTATCCCCATTTTACAGGAAAATGAGGTAGACAGAGGTTAGACTTGTGCAAGGTCACACAGTTAGTAAATATCTGATAGATTTCAGGTCTACCTTCTAGCATCCTCTAATAAGATCAGAAGTAAAGTAAGAAGGAATTCTTTAAATAATAATAACATATATATATAGATATGTACATAATATAAAACAAAAAATAAATACAAATAGTAAATTTGCAATTTAACAATAAAGAAGAAACAAATTAGAGTTTTCTTTATTCATCTCATAAGTGACCTAGTGATTAAACTTTTTTTTTTTTTTTTTGTATGCATGTCTTGTACCCGCTTATTTGACTGTAGGTCTCAGTGTGGTAGGGATCGTGTCAGTCTTTCATATCCCCAAAGTGTCTTCAAGATTCTGATTTCATGAGTTTGTACACTTCCAAATTCAGTGCTCTTCCATTGCAGCCTGCAGTACACCATTCTACTTCCATTTGGAGGGTGGGAGTGGGCGGTGGGAGAAATGTGAATTTTTGTTGTTGTTCTTCCTAAAGTTTAAGTCCTATTCCCATTTAAAAGGCTTTTAAGATTAGTGGGAAAAAAATTTTTTATCATTATGCTGGAACCCATTATATGTTCTAAATTCAATCTTTTTTATTACTCAGAAGTTGTCTCTAGTTTTCCAAATAGTGTAAATGCAGGGAACCTGCACACTAGCTAAGCAACCTGCATACCAAACCCAGGCAAGCCCTCAGCCAATCAAAGTGGATACTGATGACATCATTGTTTTCCATTGGCTCACAATGTTTTCATTCTATCTTCAGACTATTACTGCTTCAGATTTTCTCTTTAAGAGACTAAGTTTAACTGGGGCCATTCATATCAATCTCTCCTGTCTTTTAAATTTTTTACAACTTGTCTCTTTTATTAACTTGTTTTACTCAGCATAACAGCCTATGATTTTTTTAGTGGGATTTATGAAACAGTCAAAAGGTTAATTATTATATGTTTGAGTTGTAGACTGGTGGATTTTATGGAGATTAACTTCTCTAAGGCTTACATGATAAAATACACTTGCGCTGAGAGAGAAATACTTTAGTGGCAGATTGCTCATTTGGTGCTGGCAATCTTGAATAGCAAATAACCTCCTTATTAAATTATCCAAGCCTAGAAACATGTTTTGAATTACCCAAGGAGTGGTCATGTAAATGACTGCCATTTGAATTTTCATTTTAAAGGAATATGCTTCAGTGATTTGGGTATATAACCAAGACTTTGATAATGCTAGCTAAAAATACTAAAATATTATTAAATTATTAGTAGTAGTAATATTATTATTGTAATGTTAGTATTTATAATATTAATAAAACATTATTAAATTTACTAAACTCCCTAATTGAGTTTCCTGCTTTTAACGTCTTTCTGCACCCATTCATCTACCACACAGCTGCCAAAATAACCTACCTAAAGCATGGATCTAATAATATTGTCCTCAGAATCCTTACGTGGTTCTTCCTTCCTCTGCCTCCATAGTCTGGCTCAGCCTACACAGGAGCAATAAATATTTTCCCAAGTGTTTAAATGTCTATTTATGTGAAGATTGTTTTGTAATTGTGTTCATATAGTTTCTGTGTCTTGACTCCCAAGTATTTTATATTTTTTCTTTTAATTTTAAATGGGTTTCTCTTTGTATCTCTTCTAACTAAATTTTATTATTAATATACAAAAATGCTTATGGTTTGTGAGGGTTTATTTTATATCCTATAGTGTTGTTGAAGTTGTTCATTGTTTTCATTGGTTTTTTTTTAGCTGACACTTTAGGATTCCTTAAATAAATAATCATATCATTTCCAAATGTGGTCTATACTTATTCCCTCAATTTCTTTTTCTTGTTTTCTTATTTATTGTTAAATTACAAATTTACTATTTGTATTTATTTTTTGTTTTATATTATTATTTAAAGAATTCATTCTTGCTTTACTCCTTACCTTATTGGAAAGTCCTGTAATTTATTGCCATTACAGAGAATATTAACAAAAGATAGACCTGAAATCTATTCCTGTCTCAGATATTTACTAGCTATGTGATCTTGCATGAGTCTCACCTCTGTCTACCTCACTTTCCTGTAAAATGGAGATAACAATGGCACCTTTCTCCCAGGTTGTTGGAAAAATCAAATGAGATGATATTTGTAAAGTGCTTTTGTAAAACTTAAAGCTAATCCTTATTAAAGAATTATAAATTAATTTATTTCATTCTCACTTTGAGAAATAGGTATTATAAGTGTTATCTTCATTTTATAGAGAAGGAAAATGAGGGCTAGAAACATGAAGGGGATTGCCAATGGTCTCAGACCTAAATTTGAAACCCCAAGTCTTCTGACTCTAGAGACTTGAAAGAGCACATATCATGATGTCTTTCCCTTTGAGAAGATGAGATATGTGAACACTAAACAAGCACACATGATTCTTCTAGGTTGCCTTGAATAGCCACTGACTAAAAGTTGCTATTTCATGAACCTTCTCTCAGAAGAATTGGGACTGTTTTTATTGGGGGGGGGGAGTTTTTTGTTGTTGCTTTTTTTTCTAAAGGACTAACCTCTCCAGCAGAGAACTTGGCAGCTCGGGAGCACATAAATTGTGCTACAACCTGCAAAAGGAGAATTGTAGTAAATTTAACATGCTGTAGAATTGTTTGGAAAGAGAAAAGTCTCCCATTAGCCCATAACTCTGTTGATGTTTTTCCTATGGTTATGAGGCAGCACATAAATTGTGCTATACTCCAGGACCCCAAGAAACCATTCCAGAAGCAAATGAGGGCTGAACAAGGGGTTGCTCTGTTGATGGATCATGGGCCTCATGCTGGGCCCCTATGATGCTTCTCTGCAAGGGTTGTCAAGACATTTTTCCAGTGTTCCCTTGCACCTGGGCTAGGGCATTCAGAGCAGGTAGCAGGGGAGCTCATTATAGCAGAGCTTTCAAAGAGGTACCCGAGGCAGAATTATTTCAAACTGCCATCCACAGACAGTAGCCCCATCTTTCACAAATTAGCGCCTCGGTGGCCTATGAGAAGGGTGACTAAGTTAGTGCTGTAATGAGCCACATTTCAAGGTCTTTCTGCTTTATTAATATCCTGTTTTGATGAGCAAAGGAGCTGGCTTTTCACTAGGCTGTCTAGGCTGGGGTCTGACTCAGGGTCTGACTAACTCCCGGTTCTCCATGCATGTACAATTCAGCTCAACTGGACTTCTTGCTTTTGCTTATACATGGCATTCCATCTCCTGTCTCTTTACCTTTGCATTAACTATTCCTTATTTTTAAAGGAATGCACTCCCTTCTTACCTCTGGGTTTTTGAATGTTTTAGAATGAATCATTTAGGACTTCACTAAATACTACCTTCTGCAGAAAGGCTGTCTTTGTGAAAGCTGCTATTGCCTACATTCTCCCCATTCTCTGTCTCTCTCTGTCTCTTTAAATTGCATAATCCATGAAGGAACATTCTTTGTTTTTGGTACTCTAAACACCTAGCAAAGTGCCTGGGACAGAGTGTGCACTTAAATGTTTGGTGATTGATTGATTGAAGACATTAAATCACACTTTTCTCTTGTCTCATTAAAGGAACAGATACTCTCGGAACAGATACTCCAGGACCAACCAAAGCACCTGCTCCAAAACAGCCACTCACTGGTAAGTTCATTCCTCTTGTAAAATGTTTACTTATTACTACTCCCATCCCTTTATAATGGTCAAATTACTTCTAGATTGTAATCTCATTAACTCATCCCACAAAGAATAATTTTATTTTAATACTTCATATTCTTCACAAATCATCTCAGTCTCAAGTTCATAGTTAAATCACTTTCATTGAATTAGCAAAATCATTGCAGAACTGAGAAGTAATAGGTACATATATAGTGGAATTTTCCAATAGCTTTCCAGGAGCAACCTATCAAACAAAGCTACCCTTACATGTTGATAATTGTTATCTATCCCCTACAATTTCCTGGAGTTCTATAGAATCAACTTGGAAGTTCAATGTCTCATCACAAATTTCCCATCTCTAAGCTTGGCTGGTGTGGATACAGATAGATTAACTCACTATAGACTGGAGATTCTATTGGTTGAAAATGTAAGGTAAAATAGAAAAATAGAGTCATTGGCTCTAGAATATATATGTGTGTGTGTGTATATATATATATATATATATATATATATATATATATATATATATATATATACACACACACACATATATATTAACACACACACATATATATGTATATATATTCTTCTATAGAGGAGTCCCAGAAAATTCATTATCCATCAGTTTGGTTTATATAACCGCATACTCCCTGCAACAAGCAGCCCTAAATGGACAATTATTCAAACATCCTCAAGGCTCACAAGACATCTGATTGCCCCTTACCCAATGTCATTGTGGTGGCTCATTCTGCTTTTGAAGAATTCCATTAGAAAATATTTCCATACATTAAGCCAAAACCTGCTTGTCAGAATCTTCCATACACTGGTAATACAATATAAATGTATATACAAATGTAATACAAGGTAATACCAGATAAGCTATGGTTACCTAAGTTCCTCTATTTGTATTACATCTCTTATAAGTAGAGTTCTTTTATGAAGTTAAAATTTTAAGCTAATAATAACATTTTGATTCTTGAAATTATTTGCTGCCTTCTTGAATTAAAATTAAGAATTAAAACTCTTCAAAATTTTATTAAGGACAAGCCTTCAAACATATAGATTATAAGCTCCTTCCGGGCAGACTGTTTTTTTTTTTTTTTTTTGGTTTTTTTTTTTTTTTTTAATATTTGAATCTCCAAACATTTAACACATTCTCTGGTTCACACTGTAGGTGCTTAATAAATGTTTAGGGAAGCTATCTGGCATAGTGGATAGAGTGCTGGGTCTAAAGTCAGAAAGATCAAATTATGAGATCAAATATGGCCTCAGACACAGTTGTGTGATCTTGAGCAAGTCATTTAGCCATGTTTGCCTCAGTTTCCTCATCTGTAAAATTCAGTAAAGAAGAAAATTGCAAACCATATCAGCATTTTTGGCAAGAAAAAAACCCCTAAAAGTGTTGTAGATGAGTAAAAGAACTGAGCAAAAACAAAACAAACTAGACCAGTTCTCTTCCATCTTTAATATTTTTATTCAGCATCCATGTGGAAAAATAGAGAAAGTTCCTGGAGTCAGAAACTGACTCCCCTTCCTAAGTTCAAATCTGACCTCAGACACTTAAAAGCTGTGAGAACCTGGACAAAATCACTTAATTCTCTTTGCCTCTGTAATGAGCTGGAGGAGGAAATGACAAACCAGTCTGATATCTCTGCCAAGAAAACCCCAAAGGAGATCATGAAGAGTCAGAAACAAATGAACAGCCACAAATAAATATTTACTGCATAACTAACTGTTATGACTATATTCACCTATAATCTTTTCTTGCCCAAGCTAATTTTTTCTCATATGGCACAGTGACTAACCTGACTGCCCTCTTCTGTTATACGGCAGCTTGTCCATTTCTTCATAAAATTTATTCCCCAAATGGGTCACAACATTATGTATGTGGCTTGACAAGGACACAACACAGGAGATCTCTGCCTTATTTTAGGGACAATATATTTGTGATACAGCCTTTCATAATCTTATCCTTTTAGGAATCTTATCCTTTCTGCAAAACATTCAGAGACCTACCAGTGGTAGATCTTGAGTCTGTACAATTAAAGACTTATTTGGAGGAACTGGGGACGATTTTGGAAAACTACTCAACTGAGTGTAACCCCATTTGGGGTCTTCTTGACAAAGATACTGAATTGCCTTTTCCTTCTACAGCTCATTTTACAGATAATAAAATTGAGGTAAACTATGTTAGGTGACTTGCCCAGGATCACATAGCCAGTAAAAATCTGAGGCTGTATTTGAACTTACATCTTCCTGACATCTCTAATCTTTGCACCACTTAAAAGCTGATGAGACAGTCATTATAGGATCAGAGATTTAGAGGCTAAAGGGGCCATAAAGACCTATTTGTCCAAGTCCCTTATTTTTGAGTCAAAGAAACCGAGCTTCTGGGAAGTTAAGTGATAGATTCCCAAAACTGTTTCATACAATTGCAATCCTATGCATTTATTTATAATCCAAAGCAAGCTTTGTTGTTGTTGCTTTAATGAACTCTTTTTTTCCTCTGCAGTTGATTTTGCTCCAGCTTTGATATCTCCCTCTCAGTCTCAGCCATCACCTTTCCCTAAACTCCACCTTATATCAAGTAAGTGCTCAGATACCTGCCCTGGACTCAGCTCCTCCTGCTTAGGCAAAGACATCATGTATTAAGATCCAGCAATAGATCATTAGTCAATTGTCTCTGTAGGATCTCTGATTCAGCTACAGCCAATGTTTGAATGTTCATTTGAGCAAGTAAAGGGTCAAGGATTTTTTTTATACTGATTGACAATATAATAGAAGGCATCTAACTTAAGCAATCTTTGGTGTAATCAGGAGTAGTAGTTAGCATTCCAGCTCCAACTACTTATGAGTTGTGCAACCTGGAGTATGTTACATCTACTCTTGGAGACACATTTTTCACATTTAAAAATGAGAATCCTGGGGGCAGCTAGATGGCATAGTGGATAGAACACTGACCTTGAGGTCAGAAGGACCTGAGTTCAAATTCAGCCTCAGACACTTAACATTTATTCACTATGTAACCCTAGGCAAGACACAATCAATCCCAATTGCCTTGCCAAAAAAAAAAAAAAAAAAGAAAGAAAAGAAAAAAGAAAAATGAGAATAATATTTCCATCATTCCATCTACCTCATTAGCTTGTTATAGAAAAGTTAAAACACTACATAAATAGGAGTTATTGCTATTTTCTGGATCTTGATTCCTTTGTCTTCAAAATGGGAATCATAGTAGTCACAATACCTACCTCATTGTTATGGGAAAAATTATTTACAGAGAAAATGTTCTATTGTTGCTGCTGCTGCTTTTAAACAATTGTCAGTAATTATCTACTTCAACATGCTGGAAGTCTTAATGTGATATACTTTGATAAAAACCATGATCTCCCCTAATGTGATAAGGCTCCTTTCATCAGTAAGGTTTATAACCTATCCATAGCTCCACATCCTGAGCATGTACATATAATCTACAACTCTTTAAGTCATCCATAATTTTAATTTTTTAAGATCATAGCATTCAACAATTAGCAACAACATAAAATCATAAGGAGAATACTGTGTTTAAGAAAATCAGATGTTTGAAGAGAAGCTTGGGATTATTGAAAGGGCTGCATAATTTCCCAAATGAAATCCAGCACTGTCTCCCCATTTTGTTCAATCCTGGATCCTGACAACTGTCTTATGTTAAATAACTCCTTGGTATATCTATAGAGTGATTTCTATAAGAGTGATTCCATTATTCATCCAACTTGAGAAATTTTGGTAAATAACTGGAAAATGCACAATCAGTTCAATGTCATCTGCAAAGAGAACATCTGGAGAACCCAAGTTATATTGGAAATCCTATTCCAGTTGAAATCTATGAAGGGTATTTTCCATGATTATGACAAAGATTTTTGGAAAAGACATGTCTTTCAGGATTATACTTCTCTTGATATTGTGACTCAGAAAATTATTAAATCATATCATTTCTTTAACTGTACAAATTTAATTCATAAATCTTGTATTGTGTAAGTCACTACAAGATTTCTTTGACAGTCATTCAATCAACAAATATTTATTAAGCTCCTACTGTGCACCAGAGACTATGCTAAATGCTGGTCATAAAAAAGAGACAAGACATAATCCCTCTTCTCAAGAAGTCATATTCTGATGGGTAAAACAATATACAAGCAACCCTGTCCAAATAAAAACAGGCAGGATAAATGAAAGTCATCAATACAAGAAATGAACTAATATTAAAGTTTTGAGATTGCTTGACTGTTATAGGAAAGAAAAAAGTCCTGCTGTTTTGCTTCTTTTAATGATTTTTCTATTTTTTCTACCTTATCAGATTGTCAACTGCCTCTTCTTGCTGCCATGTTTGACTGATACTAGGAAATCTTTCATCCTTTCTGATTTAGCTCTTCTAATGTAGATTATGCCTAGAATTTGTTGAATTATGTATAAAATTTGTTCAAATTATATAAAAAATATGAAAAGCGGAAGATAGGTAGGTGATGAGGTGGATAGAGCACCAGCCAAAAAGATCTGAGTTCAAATCCCTCCTCAGATACTAGCTGTGATAGTCTAAAAAGTCACTTAACTCTGTTTGTCTCAGTTTCTCAACCTGTAAAAATTATCTGGAGGAAAAATTGGCAAACCACTCTAATATCTTTGCCAAGAAAACCATAAATGGGATCATAGAAAGTTGGACAGGATTGAAATGATTCAGCAGCAACATGAAAGGCTGAAAAGCTCTATTTTGCAACAATTGCTCGGATTTCAAGGGAACAAAATTTGTAATACCTCAAGGTATCTCAGATGAGCTTAATTTATGCATTGGAAATATCTTTCCATAAGAAAGCCTTTAGAGTTTTATTTTATTCTTTAGTTGAATGATTTTTAAAAATAACCAGACAATAAACTTATCAAGATATTTATTCTCAACATTTCTCCATCATTTGTTTGACCAAGATGGCATCATTTGTGAAAGCCTGTATCTTACTTTATGGTTTTGTTCTTTTGTTTGTTTTTAGTAACAATGGGATAGGGATTAGATCAGTGATTTAATTGGGCTAATGGAATTCCTGGTTAATCTGGATTTTATTTATGGGGAGGTAAGTGCCACTGGATTGAAGAGTATATGGTGAGGTGTAAGATTAAATACAACTGGAAAGAGAGAAGCAGGATGTATTTCTTTCATGCATCTTTATTCAGGTCCAATTAATTTTCCTAATCTAATCCTTTTAGATATCATTACTACTTCCTTACACAGCACATTGGACACTAAAGTTTGAAGTCCAGTTGTACTGGTTTCACTCCCATAACAAATGAAAATATATATTGCTACAAAAATGTCCATTTCACTTCTTTTTATTATCCTATCTTCATTTTTATTTATCAGTACACCCAGGACAATTTGGCTTAACTATGTCAAAACAACCTACTAGTTCATTTTTTCCCTATCGCTATACTAGTTTTGAGGTAATACTGCTTATAATCTTCTACTATCACATCACGTAGTATTTTCATTGCTATTTTTAGATTACCAAAATGCCTTCCCTTCCCAGAGATTCTCTTTATAATAATAATATTTTAAAGGAAAAAAATCATGGAATGATATATACAATTTACCATACCTTTTGACCTCCAACTCAGCAAAGAAGGTATAGTGAGGTGAGGGTGACCTCATTCTTTGTACTGTTTTGAAAATGTTATTGTGCTCTAAATTAGGACTCTTAATTGACTGCCCTTTCTCAGCTTGGGAAGGAGATCAGGCATTTTCTGTCTGCCTTTTTGGCCTCTACTCCATGTAAAATACTTTACAGATATTACATTTTTCCAAGAAATTATAATAATCAGATGAGATTTCTTTATATGTATTCATTCTACTTTTCTGATTAGGTTGAATCTGAGCTATTATCATTACATATATTATCTCCTCATATTCATCCTTTTGTCTAGTTTGCTGTTAATTTCACGAGGATCAACAAAAAGCCTGACTACACACAGAACTGAATTAGTGTTGTCCAATCATCACAATCGTGTCCGACTCTCTATGACTCTATTTGGTGTTTTCTTAGAAAGTATATTGGAGCTGTTTGTCATTTCCTTCATCAGCTCATTTTACAGATGAGTAAACTGAGGCAGAGTGAAGTGACTTGTTCAGGGTTACACAGCTTGTAATTGTCTGATTTGAATTCACAAAGTTTAGTCACCCTAAATCCAGACCTGGTACTCCATCCACTGTGTTACTTAGCTTCCCTCTGAATTAATAGCATATAGTTAAGGCTAGGGGACATACACACACTGAATTTGGCATCAGAGAATCTGGATTCTCATCCCCACTCAGCTACTTACTACTGATGTGACTTTGTACAACTCACCTAATTATTCTGGGAATCAGTTTCTTAATCTAAAAAAATAAGGGAGTTGGACAAGATGGTTTCTAAGCAAGGAGGCAAAGATGAAGAAGAAAGAGCATTCAGAGAAAATATGCAGAGAAATTAAAGATTTTATTTATGGGGAGGTAAGTGCCACTGGATTGAAGAGTATATGGTGAGGTGTAAGATTAAATACAACTGGAAAGAGAGAAGCAGGATAAGTTATAAAGGATTTTGAACACCAAACAGAGGATTTTGAACATGATCCTAGAGGTGATAGCAAGTCATTGGAGTTTATTGAGTTGGGAAGAGGATGCCATGATCAGATCCGTGGTTTAGGAAAATAATTGGCAACTGAATGAAGGCTAGATTAGGAAGATACTTGAAGCAGGTAGATCTTCAAAAAGATTTTTCAATAGGGTTTGTGGATAGATAGAAATGAGGAGGAGACATTGGGGTAGAGCACATATTTTCTTCAGACTTAGCCCAGTCCTTGAGTAGTTGAATATCTTATGGTATCAATTCAAGACTTTGGTTCTATGATACCTGCAGAGACAATCAACTTTTTCAATGTCTGTTCTCTGATATATCTCAATCCTACTTTCTCCTTTATCTTTCACAAGTTGCTCTGAGCTACTAATTCTTGGCTAAACTTTATATATATGATCCTTGCTCATTCCTTTCAGCTTCCAAACGCTCAGAATTTCTATCTGGTTCTGAGAATCTAATCCTTTTTATACAACATTCCCAGTGTATGACTAAGTCTCTTACACAATGACTTTTATTGATTCAAAGAGATATATATAACACAGTTCACACTCATTTCTGACTGATTGATTGAATCAAGAAGAGTTCTTATCTAACAAAGGAAATTGCTTTTACACGGAGTGAGATGATCAGTGAAACTTAACTCTCTACTTGTAAAATGAGAATTGAATCATATGAAGTCCCTTAAAACTCTAAATCCTAGAACCATGAAAATTATACAAATAAAGTTTTCTTTTCTTTTCTCTTCTGTCATGTTAGTTTGTCACAAGGAAACAGATATTCCCCCTCTGTGAGCTGTCCATTGCCTATGAGGCTTTCTTCTTAAAAGCAGCATTCACTCTTTCATGACAGTAGGGCATGGTATAGAAGGCTGAAAGAATAATGTTATATTTACCCCTAAATGGTCCGTTTTGCCAAGCTGACTAAAAGAAGGGAAATGTTCCTCCCAACAATTTTTTGCCAGTAGTTAAATTTTTTACACCCTTAAAATTTATTGGAATGCCAGAACTTTTGGATCATACTTACAAAGCTGAAGCTCACAAAATGGCTACACAATTTTGCTTTAACTAACCAAACAAGCATTTGCTAAGCTCTTAGCTTAGCTTAGCATAAAAGACCCTATGGTAAGTTATAAAGAAATAAAAATAAAAGTGAAAAAAATCCCTGCCATTAAGGAACTTACATTCTACCAGGTATACAATATATACCTATAGAATCATATACAAATACATATTAAAAAATATCAGATAGTTCGAAGTGAGTGGCACTAATAGCTAAGGGGAATCAGGAAAGGCTTAATGTGGAAAATAGTGTTTCCCTGAGTTTGAATGAAACAAAGGAATCTAAGAAATAAATATGAGGGAGGACAGTGTGCAAAATGATATAGAGATTTGTAATTTTATGTATGAAAAACCTTAAGAAAGTACATTTGCTTAGCTTATGGAATATGTGAAAGAATATCATGTATTATAATGGTCAAAGATAGTTTGGGGTTGATTGTGAAGATCTTTAAATGGCAAATGAAAGAGATTATATTTTAATCAATCAATAAACATTTATTAGGTATCTACTGGGCCAGGCACTGAATTAAATGCAGGATACAAAATAAAGGCAAAAGACAATCCCCAATCCTCAAAATTGGAGATAATAGGGAGAGAGAACATCAGTGTAATTTATTAAATAGGAGAACAGCATGATCAGAAATGTTTTAAAGAAAGGGGTATTTAAAGAGAATCATTAGAATGTGTCCCATAGGGAAATTCTTCACTCAGAGCTCAATCATGGAAATCCTGAATTGATATAAATTAAACTGTCTAGCAGATGGCCCACCACCAGCTCATTAGCTCAACAACACACACAACTACTAATAATGACTCCTTTTCAATTGTTGGTTTCATTAGTGTACGATTTCTGAGCAAGGAAAATTTGCTTTCCAAAGTAGATGAGAATCTTTAACTTTTATAGCCTTAGAGTTGCTTAGGGAACTGAAAGATTAAGTGAGTTTTTCAAGTTCAGATGAAGCAGGATTAGAGAGATTGAATCTGTGAGTTTAGGGGTATGAGAATCTCCTAGATGAAGTACTCTCTATCAATGAAGTACCTTCTGTACAACTTAGAGTCTTAGAGAGTTGCTTAGCTCACAAAGGGGTTGACTTTCTCCAGATTCTCCAGCCAGCTTTGTCAGAGGCAAAATCTGAACCCAGGACTTCTGACTCAAAGCAACTCTCTACTTATTATACTAATCTCCTTCAATACTACTTTATAACTCTTAAATAATAATAATAATAATAATGATTAAGAAAAGCCTTAATATAACCCTAAAAATAGAAGACACATAATCATTCCTGTAAGAGCTTGATGATTCTAGGTTCAGGGAATATGTGTGAAGTACATCCACAAAGCTGGGCTGCCACTACTCCTCAAAGTTACCTGGAAGGGAAAAGACTATATGTATAGTCCAGTGTTTGCCATTGTTATTCACAATAAGAAAAAAGAGGAATTTTCTGATCTTTCTAGAATAAGTAAACAAATAGAGTAGTCAAAAATAAGGTAAGTCAAGGTCAATGCTTGGTGAAACCTGCAGGCAAGTGAGTCACCTGCTCAGACAAGGTACTCTTCATCCTACTGCCTAGTCACAATAGAAGAACTGTGAGAAAGAAGTTAGTTTGAAAGGAGAAGCTGACTGCCATGAAATGAACAGATGGAGCTCATCCCTCCTCGAGGCCTGTTGAGAAAGTTCTGCCAAAAAAAAAAAATGGTAGGAAGGCACTCTTTCAGTGGGGACTCATTTGAGAACTAACTTCATGTCTGAGAAGGAGGGAAAGTTTATTTTAGTACCTTCTTCCCCAGACAACCTAATAGCATCCAATTAACCAAGAGTGGGATGAGCTAAGAACTAAGTTATTGGGTATCCTATGATATTACCTAGGTAAGTAGAAAACTGGAAAAATCTCATAATCCCCCACTTTGGTGGACTGATGAAATTCATCATTGTGTCTACCATATACCAAAACCAGAAGAAACAACAAGTACCCAACACCCAAATATATTCACCTCGCCTCACTCACAGAACCCCAAAGCATCAATATCAATTTTGATAATATTATATTTCATCTAGCACTACACACTTGAAAAGTCCTTTCCTTATGACAACTCTTAAGTTGTCATAGTAAAATTAGAGAGGAGCAGCATAGTGGAAAATGAATACTTTTGTCCCTACTTGTCATAAGTATTATTATTTCCATAATAAAATTGAGTAATGCTAGGTTTGAGAATGATAGAATGACTGTAACATGGTTACAGGCTAGTATATTTGGGGAAGGAATATAGAACATACAGATATCATAAGATCATAGACCAAGAGCCTTCAGGGACCTTCTTAGATCAGAGGTCATCTAGTCCAAATTTCTCATTTAAAGACATCAAGTGATTTGTCCATGATCACATAGCAAGTAAGGAAAAAAGTCAAGATTTGAATACAGGTCCTGTGTTTCTAAACCCAGGACCACAATACTTTTTTTAAAGTCCCCTACTTTCTTCTATTATACTGCTTGAATTGCTCCATTGTACCTGTGTCCTGGGACAAATAAAATGCATTTTGTTGTCAGAGGTATCCATTTCTCAAAGTCATTTCTAGTAGGGATTTAGGGATGTAAGGTTCAAGGAAAATTTTACTAAATGGTGATATCCTACTCATATCTTTCTACTTACTATCTTTATCCCAAAAAAAATGTGATTACAAAAAACATTTTGAAGCAGATGAAGAAAATGATAATAAAAATAATCACAATAGCAATAATAATAATGATAAAGTAGGATATATGTGTAACTTTCATTTCTATATAAATGAACCTAGAGTTGCTTGGCAACCATGTTACATCATCCATCTCCCAATCACACAGTCCTAAAGTTGAATGTCCATCCTCAGCCACTTACAAACTGTGTAAGATTACAATTATCTCATTTGATTCTCACATCAGCCCTGTCCCCATTTTACCATGAAGAAACTGAAGCTGAATGAGATTAAGTTACTTGTCCGGGATCACCTAGTTAACAAGAGGCTGAGGCCAGATTTGAAGGACCCAGTTCAAAAGGATAACATTCAGCTTAAGGAGTATGGTGAGGAATAGGAGCAGGGGGGGGATGTAACTTGGTTGCCAAGCAACCATAGCATTATTTACATAGAAGCAAAAAAAAAACAACTCACAGGGCAAGTGAGTGATTATTTCATAGGATTATAGATTTTAAAAAAAAACTAGAAGAAATGTTATGAATCAAACCCCTCATTTTATAAGTGAGGAAATTGAGGTCCACCCCAGTGACATGACCAGTCCTAGAATAAACAGAATAAATGTTGGTTCTGAGATTTGAACTTGGATCTTCCGTCTTTTCCACTATACTACCCCTCTCCCATTTTGAACATAATTACTTAAGGAACTTCAAATTACTTCTAGCACCAGATGACAAGGTCAGCTCTCTCACCAGAGACTTGAAGAACTCTAGCTAGCTGGTATCCTAGCAAAAAGATGTCCATTTATAGCCTTTATAGTTCCCTTGGGTCATCTCAGGCTATCCATCACTAAACTAATTCTGCTTCTAGTCTTTTTCTTCTGGTAACTAAACTCTCCAAAGGCCACTTTGCATTTAAAATCCAAGCATCTTTCCTCCAAGCCTGATTCATGGATCTAAGGAATATACTCCAATTTCACCCTGCTGTTTTTTAAAATCACCTTAAACTTCTTGCATTTCTGATAAAATTATATTTCTGGAATATCTGTCATTTATCACAGATCATAGAAGTCTTCTATCTCTGCAGAGATGGGAGGGGAGAGGAGGAAATTTTATTCTTCTCTTTGAGCTTACTCTGCTCATCCGAAGTCTTCAGAGTCAGCTTTAGCTTTGTGTTTTAAGAAAGATGAATACAAAATGTTCAGCCCTTGCAAATGTGGCCTCATTGGTAGTTATGATATGCATTCTGAAAATTACAAAAGGTGCAACTGAGAAATACTTCAGGTAATCTGTCATTGTCCTCAGGAGGAGACTTTCTGATCAAAGATAGTTAGCATATAGCGTAGATGAGATAGATATTCCCAGTTTACAGTTGAAAAAATTGAGGTGCAGGAAGGAGAGAGAAGTAATATTCCCTCAATCACGAAACCATCAAGCTTCAAAGGCAAGCACAAACCCCAATGGAAAACAAGTTCCTTTAGTAAAAGGATTCTTTTATTTTTGAAATGTGTACATTTTCATCACCAATACAGATCAGAACTTGTAAACACACACAAAATCATGCACATAATAAGTTCTATATAAATGCGTATTCCTTTCCCCTATTGCCTTGTACTTACCTATCATAAACTTTATAGCTCCTCAAATGTATGTATTAATGTCTTTCCTATTCCCATTAGAATATAAGCTCCTTAAGGATAAAGACTATTTTTGTCTTTGTATCCCCTATGCCTAGAATATTACTTGGCATAAAGTAGATTTTTAATAAATGTGTATTGTTAATTGATTAATGAGGACAATAGTACTTGATATTGCTTAAAACTAGGGGTATTCTAGAGCCAGATCAGGATACCCAGTTATAAAATTTACAGAGTGAGCGTGTATGCTTCAAAAATCATTAAATAATAAAAGTCAAGGCTTTATTTATTGTTTTGTGGATTTTCTAGGCTTTAAAAGTAACAGAAAAAATCAGTGCGTAGACCAAACTTAAAAGTGTGTTATATGCATACTTTTTGGAGAGCCAGTTGGCAAACATTTCCCAGCATATGCCTGATTAAATCCCAGGATTTTGGAAGAATAAAATGAAAATAAGTAGGTAAAGCACTATATAAATATAAGCCATCATAATAATTACAGGGAACAATTCAAGGTTTTAATTCTGATAATCACCGGCTAAGATTAAGTAGTGCCTGCTTTTATGGGCATCCTACCTTTCTGGTCTCTGAGATGCTTTCAGAAAGACTAAGAATTCTTGCCTTAGTCAAGTTCCCCATTTGAGAACACTCCCAGCATCACATTCATAATTTATTACACATTTTTTTTGACATGACCTTGAGTTTTTTGTGAGGGGTGGGTTTCCCCTGTACCTATCAGATGAACAATCAGTACTGTCTTTCTTTTCTGTCAAGTCAGTTTCCATAAGAGACACACTGAAAGCTATCTCTTTCAGACTAATTGCTCCCTCCTCTTCTTTCTGCCAGTGAATGCCATTCTATATTAACTTCATGTCAGCATTATGCAATCGGGACATATTTCAACAGAGTGTTATTAATCCAAAGGCAACCTGCATAATCCTTCCTTTCAAGTAACATATGATCACCCCAAACATGAAATGAATGGGGCTCTAAGACACAAAAATGCAATTATTCTGCCAGATACTTTCCCCATTTTCCAAGCATTCCACAGATATAGGACCCTCTAAAGTGAGAATTTCAGAATGCATTAACAGGGAAGGGGAAATAGATGTAAAATAAAACCAGTGTGATTTAATACAAAGATCAATCAGTCAACAAGTATTTATTAAATACCTACTATGCAACAAATGAAATGCTAAGTAAGCACTAGACCACTAACCTGGGACAAGAAATGAATGTTTTAGTCACAGACCTGCCGCTTACTAATTTAGTGACACAATTTGTTTCTCCTCTCTTGTCTTTGTTTCCTTTTGTTCAATGAAAGTTGGACTAAATCATCCCCTAATGTCCTTTCTCATTTCATATTCTATTATTTTGATACTCAATACTACTTGGCAAAATCTAGTGGGAAATTCTGTCTACTTGCTTAGGAGTTACTGGAAATAAGTTAGAATTATAGGATTTGGAGCAAGTACTAGAATAGTCAGTAAATATTTATTAAATGCCCACTATGAGCTAAGACTGAGCTAACTTCTGGGAATACAAATATAAAAAAAATTTACATTTCCTGCCCTCAAGGAGCTTATAATCAAATGTACGATGATAATACACAGAAGCTGAACACGGGGTGAGGAAAGGCATCCAATAAGTGCAGGGTATGGTGGGTAATGTTAGAATTATAGGATTTGGAGCAGCCAAAGAGATAGTGCTGACTGGGTCACTACCCTGATAGTTCCCAATTACCTTTAGGAGCAAATACAAACTCCTTTATACAGCACCTTTACTACCAATGTAGACTGCGGAGCCTTTTTCAAGCCAAACCATCAGATGATCCCTGTGATAACAAAGAAAATTACATAGTCAAGGAGAATGCTCTTTTCACCACACCCTTCTTTATCTTTCAGGATGTCCACAGCCATTTCTCCAGGACAAAGACTTGATGACCCTTCCTCTCACCCTTAGCCTCCAAAAGATAAATCCTTGTGTTATGGAGCTATGCCGATTTTATCAGCAATGCCTCTGTGTTAGTCAAAAGCAATATTCAAGAAAAGATACTATGAGGTAACCACACTCCCCTCAGACCCTTGCTATTTTGTTGGAATGTTTTCTTTAAACTGCTTCTCTTTTTTTTTGTTTACAGGAGGAAAAGTTGTCCTTTGGTTTGTGCAAAATGGTGGTTCTTATCATCTTAGTAACTGCACAAATGACTTGATTGAGAATTCAGAAACCAGTTTCTCTATATGGGATATTTCCATCTAACACACATGATCCAACACCCCCCCCAAAAAAAAAACACAATGTAAATAATTCAAGCTGTCTCACACAACATTAATTAATCAACTACTATTACATCTGAGGCATTGTTTTACCTTCAATTGATCCTTAAAAGGCATAGGATATAATACCTTCATTTCTAAGACATGTCACAGTATGTATCCCTCCCTCTTTTCCTTCCTACTTTTCTTTTTCCCTTTTTATATGTTATCCTCCTTCTTTAGACCAGAGTCCCTTAAACTTTTTCCTTTAAAGATGCCTTTTAACACAGAAATTTTTACATCACTGATTATGTAGGTATATAAAAACATTTACTGATAATAGATTATAATTTTGCAAAAAACCCCAACATTCAGTTGCATGATCCCATATAAAGTTACAATCCACACTTTAAGGAGCTTTGCTTTAGAATTTAAGTTCCTTGAGATCACGGCTATCATGTTTCCTTGGGTGCTTAGTGCAATGACTGGTACCTAGAGAACATTTAATAAATAGACTAGCATTCCTTCATATTTTGTTTTAAAGGATTAGATGAACAATGTTGCTAAAATTTATACTGCTTGGAGGTTAGTGTATTTGGGGCCCAATTATTGACTGGTCCTGAATTAATTGCCTAGATAAGAAAATGAGGTTTGAGCCTCTCTTCCTTAGACCTCATCACTAAGGTTTTTAAGAAGTAGGAAAGCAAGAAAGCACAGGATTGAGAAATGAAGACATGTGGGGAAAGGGAGGGAAGTGGGTCATCCTTAACTGTCCTTTCTTAGCATACACACATGAACAGGTATAGAGGCCTTAATGGGCTCTAGAGAGAGCACAGAGAAATGGCTAGAGAGAAGAAGGTCACACAGTAACAAAGAGGACAAAAGCATATGAAAATAAGGAACTAAAATAATAGCTTGAAATAATAGCTAAAAGCAAACAATTTTTTCAATTCCTACCTGTAAAATTAACCTACAATGTTGTCTGCTCCCTCAAGTTCCTGTATACAAAGTCAGCTTGGTTCAGTGAATAAAATGTGACATTTGGAGTCAGGAAGACCTGAATTCAAATCCTGCCTTATCCATTTAATATCTGTGTGACTCTAGGCCATTTAAATTACCTTTGTTTGTCTCACTTTCCTCATCTACAAAATGCAGATGATAATAGCACCTACCTTTTAGGGTTGTTGTGTAAAACAAATGAGTTAATGAGGATAAAACTCTTTGGGAATTTTAAAATAAATTCTAGATATTATCATTCATTAATCATATCATTTCATTCATCAATCAGTCTTCATAAGACTTTGTCCTAAAGCTGGTTGGTTTTTTTCCCCTAAATACATTTGGAAACAAACTTGAGTTCTGGCTTTACATTGTGAAGTAAGAAGAGTGAGTGTTGTTTTCAAAATCTTGTGCATTACTCCCTAGCCTCCCATTCCTGTCAGACTAATGGAATTTGCTGGGGGATAGGTCAGAGAGGTCTCTGCCTCCCTCTTTCAAATGTGAACAAATCACAGTTCTTCCAAAGGCTAATACCAGTCATTTTCAGAGCCAAATGTATGGGTCAGTAAAGGAAAATTGGAGAATGGGCCCTGTAATGTTTCAGAAAATTTGGTCAGGGATTTTTGCCTTCCCTGAAATGCTGACAGGATTTCTCTTCGCTGTGATTTTTTTTTAGATGCTGCCATAAGCAGAAAAATAGAAGAAAAAAACACAGTCCTCTTTAGCCCTGAGATCCTGTCTACTTCCAAACCTTTAATATCATTTTTAAAGTCTACCAAAGGACCCACTGGAACTAAAATTGATTGGTTGATTGGAATCTATAGTGTAGCAGATTAGGAATCAGGAGACCTGGAACAAGTTACAATTCTGATATCTATTATCTGTGTGAATGTGGATAAGCCATTTAACCTTTAGAAGCTGTCCTCTGTAAAATAATTCAATACCACTCATACTCTCTACCTTACAAAGTTGTTATGAAAAAGTGCTTTTTACATCTTAAAGTAAAGTGGTGATTCAATCCAATTCAACAGTTATAACTATTATTGATCAACTCTCTTCTAATGAACTCTTAGTCCTTCAACAGATGCCCTTACTCTCTCTCTAGCTCTTACCTTTGGATATCTTATCCAGTATCTCCTGTTTCCTGTAGGTAAATGAATCAGCCAAGGACAGTTTATCAAGGTCTTGAGAATCAGGAATTAGGAGAAAATGAATAAAGGGAAGGAAGAATAACATTCTACCTTATGGGTATTTGTGGCTACTCTTTAAAAATAAAATTATGATTAAAGAGTGAGGCTCATCTACAGCAGATGAACTGTGGATCTGAACTGGGAGAAGAGAAAATATATACTGAAAAGACAGGTCAGGTTAGGAACACAGTATCTTCACTCCAAAATTTAGAGCCAAGAGAACAGAAAGACTGGGTTTGGGAACAGTAAAGTGGGCGTAGTAAGTCCATCCTACATCAAAAATTTAAGATTCTGGGAGGGCTAATGAGATGACCATTTGTAAGTCAAAGATATAATCTGCCCTAGTATACTTGAGGTTGATTAAAGACAGAGATTATAGGAGTTGAATAAACTGAGAATCTAGGAAGCTAGACTGGACAAAATTGGTAAGGAAAAACCTTAGCCAGACCCTAATTGTATTGGAAGCAGAATTAATAAATGCTAACGACAAGGATCCAGATTGGTTTATAGTTAATAAGAAGAGAAGTGATTGCTGACTGATACTTATGGTGACAGAAAGGACTGAATGTGATGGCGGGGAACAAGACTTTGTTAACTCCTTGTTAATTCCTTTTATCTCCTGCTTCAGGGAGTATAAGGGAAGGAGTAGACAGCCTTGTAAAAGAGTGCCAAGAAATGTGGTGTCTTCAGAAAAAAAGCCTAGGCTATAGCAGATCTTAGAAAATACAAGTAATCTAAAAGAAAGAGATCTAAGACCATAGGTTTAAAGCTTAAGGAAGGGACCTTAAAGTCTATCTAGTCCAACTTATTCATTTAACTATGAAAAAGTTGAGATCTAGAGAAGTGAAATTGAAGGCTCAAGATCATACAAATAATTTTGTCAATAAACATTTATTAAACACCTACTATGTGCCAAGCACAAAATAAATAAATAAATAGAAGAGCAGCATTAGAACTCAAGTCTTCTGACTCTAAATGCATTGATCTTTCCATTGATCTACAACCAAGGATAGTTGTTAGAGGACATAGTAGAAATGAAATGAAATAGAGAGGAAATGTAGTAGAGGAAGGATGTGGCTAAGTTTTCTATAAAGAGAGGCAAGAGGTAAGACTGTAGAGTCTGGCCAGATCAGGACAGAGGAGAAAGTCGGAGAAAGATCCATCCTAACTTGTAATGGCACTTGCTGAAATGAGCATGATAGGTGTTTGGCTACAGACTCAAGGATGGTAGCCTAGATCTGGGAAAAGAAGCAGACAGAGAGGATAAGGGGTAAAAATTTCAATCCAATTTTCCCATTTATCAGTATATGGAGCATAGACTTATTTTTCCTGTTCTAGCATCTTCCTTAGTCTATGAATAAGGGCCTTGACCTTATATACATTAGTACCACTGGTCATATTGTCAGCATTGAATGATGTTTCTTGAGAGCTTCACAAGAATGGACGAAATCAAAGAAAAGCATGATACTGGACTGAACTGAGTTATTCTATATGTTCCTGGAGCCCCCTGAGCTGTACTCATATGCAGTTGCCTATACCATCTGGGCAAAAGTGATCCCAAAGACAATATGGTCTTATGAAGTTTGTTTCATCCCCAAAAGCAACTACAAAGCACTGCCAAAATGAAGACTAGTACATTGCAATCATTCTCTGACTATTAATAAGTCAGGCCCAACCTTACATATTTTAAATTAAACTCCCCAGGCTGTTCTAAATGTAAATTGCTAGCTATTGCAAGTTTGTCTCTTCTCAGACTTATATTAACTCTCTAGGTTCTGCACTGAGTACTATTCCTGGTTCTTGAGAAATGCAACCTACATCTGTCAGAGAGTGACAAGGATGGCTCATTCCCACAGTAAGTACACTACCTATCAACACTTTTTTTTTTTTATTCATTTTTCCAAATTATCTCCTCCCTCCCTCCACTCCCTCCCCCCGACGGCAGGTAATCCCATACATTTTACATGTGTTACAATATAACCTAGATACAATATATGTGTGTAAATACCATTTTCTTGTTGCACGTTAAGTATTAGATTCCGAAGGTATAAGTAACCTGGGTAGATAGATATTAGTGCTAACAATTTACATTCACTTCCCAGTGTTCCTTCTCTGGGTATAGTTATTTCTGTCCATCATTGATCAACTGGAAGTGAGTTGGATCTTCTTTATGTATCAACACTTACTTTACTTACTTTAGTTAGTTACTTTAGTTACAACAAATATCATTACCAAGAAAGGCTTTGTATAACACAACTCCCATAGAAACAGACTTCATTTCATTAGCATAGGGAATAGATGGTCAGCTTCTCTCTGACTTGGTGTTTGAGAGAGTTTCTTAGAACATTGAGAAGCTAAGGAATTTGCTCAGATTACATAGCTAATTGATGTGAAAAGCTCAAATTGAATCCAAGTATTCTTGGGACCAAGGACAGCTCTATTCTCTAAACTACAGTGTCTCTGATAACAATAAGAAGAGCTACCTTTTGTGTAGCATTTTAAGGTTTGCAAAGCACTTTACACAGATTATCTCATACATACAAGATATCACTTAAATGAGATCTTATTAAATGTGTAACTGAATTGAATAACCTGGGAGCAAAAGATTCTTTACAGAATAAAAAGTAGAGACTGAATAATTATACAAGGAATCATGCACTGGGTAGGGAGTTCCACTAAAGAGCCTCTTCCAACTCCAAGAGTCTGTGATTCCAGGATTCTTCAACTGCAGCTTAATTTGGGGCATCAATTTAATCCTTCAAGAAACATCTGAAATTTAATTGAGAAGTAAATAGTTGATGTAAGTAGATTGTGTGCTGGATCTGAGGTCCGCTAATACTTAGTTTAAATCTTGCCTCTGACATTTAATATCTATGTGACCTGAGGCAGATGACATCTTCTCAGGATTTCAGTTTTCTCACCTGTAAGTAAGAGGAGGCAACTAGTGCCCATCTCCTGGGGCTAATGTAGAAATCAAATAAGGAGATACACACACACACACTTTTGCATGTATGTATATTGTCCTTCAAACTTACATAAATGGAAATTATCATTGTTAGTGGCAGGATCTGAGCTAGTTCAGTTTGCCTTCAATTTAATATACAGATCCTCTTCCACAATCCCACTGCCTCAGTATATGATGGATGGAGCACACTAAGTCTGGCATTGTTCCCAGAATCACTTCAGTCAGACACACTGCATTTCCTTCTCCTTGTTCCATACTGGTGATTTTTTTCCCCTCCTCTTCTCTTTCAGCCTTAAAGCAAAAATGTCTTTCAAATATCTGCACATCTGTCTGAAGCCCCAAGGGAACCACTGAAGCAGAGCTATGAATTCATTCCACCTCCTTAGCTGCTTTCCTTAGTCCACAGTTTCAGCAAGATCACCACCAAGAACTGATTTTTTGTTGCTGTTATTTTTTAATCAGCTCTTTGTTCTCTCTTGCAGGTGTGTTTGATGTTAGGCCACTGTAGACAGGGAGCCAAGAGATTATTTAAAAAGAAAACACAAAAAAGTTTTCCAACCTATTTCATGTTCATAAACCTAGCAACTTTAGTCTTGTGGTTATCTCAGGCCCAGGCAGATCATTTGGGCACAGAAGACAAATGTCAAAATGCCTGAGAAGGTGACCCCACCTCTATATTAGAAACTGGTGTCTCACAATATCTCAAGACATCAAGACCTGCTGATAGGACAGAAATGCATTCCTAGGTTCTCTAAAATCGTCTGTCAGAGATTTCTCCTTTGTTTTCATGTTATTGTTAAGGAGGTAAATCCCAAAGAAAATGGCACTGATCCTGGTCTGGTGCTCTAGTTAAGATAAAATGTGTTTGAGAAGATATGGATCACCTCACCTTGACAGAGAGGGATTACCAGGGACAGAATGCTACATATATTGTCAAATGGAGTGATCATCGAAGTTGTTGCTTTATTTAATTAGTAATTCCAATTTGTTCTCTCCCTCCTTTTTTCCCTTTTCCCCTTCCTCCATCCCCCTCCTATTCTCTGTCTCTTTGTTTTTCTCTCTTTCACACACACACACACACACACACACACACACACACACACACACACACACACACACACAGAGTTACTAGCATCCTCTCTCACAAAAGTACCTTTTTTTAGTTTTATATCTTCATCCATCCCATTTCCAATGAATATATATCTTTTTCTCCCCATCTTTCTAGTTCATCTTTATGTGTTGTCTTCTTCCATTAAAATGATAGGAAGGGCTTTTTCTTTCTATAGGGGAAGACTATCTTGTTCACTTGTATTTGTGTCTCCAACACTTAACATTTAAATGACACACATAATAAATGTTCTATCTAGCAATCTATCTATCTAAATAAGAGAGTGATACAGAGACAAACATATGCATAGGTGAATAGATAGAAAAAAAGAAAGGAGGATAGATAGATAGATAGATGGATATATGATAAATATACAGATTTTATTCAATTGTTTCAGTCATTGATAGGGAGATAAATAGAGAGATGATAAGTAGATAGTAGAAATTTTATTCATGTGTCTTAGTCATAGATAGACAGAGACAGATGACAGATAGATATTCTATATATACTGAGCAGCAGTGTGATGCAGTGGAGAGAAAGGTGGCCTCCAAAGCAAGTCCATATTCAGACCCTGTCCCTGATACACAAATACCTGTCTGACTCTGGGCAAATTATTTAAGTTTCATCGCCTTAGGTAGCTCTCTACAACTATAAAGGGCATAGAAGCTTATTGCCTGAATTGAGAGAAAGGACTTTATTACCCAGGAGTTATATATGCCCATAAAAGTACAGGACCTCTATCTCTCTATATATAAACATATATGAACATATTGTTTCCTCTCTTGGAATGTAAGCTGCTTGAAGGATGGGAATGTAAGCTGCTTGAAGGATGTTTCATCTTTATCTTTGTATCCCCAGAGGTTAGCTAGTGCCTGGCATATGGTAAATACAAATAAATGCTTGTTGACTGACTGTTTAATTCTGGCATAAATTAAAGCATATCTGGAAATGACTGATATAAAAGCAAAAGCCATTAATGAAACTTTTTTTTAAACTGAAGGGGGGAATAAAAGAAAAAATAAATAAAAGGAAGGATAAAGTCTGTCTCTCCTAGCCCAATGTCTGATATATTTTTCAGTTGTCTTTTCAGTCATTTCTGATTCTCTGTGACCCTATTTAGAGTTTTCTTAGCAAAGAAAATGGAATGGTTTGCTGCTTTCTTCTCCAGATTTGTGCATAGTAGGAACTTAATAAATGCTTATTGTCTTGATGCTATATTGCCTTAAAACTGGAATCAAACTTTAATCAACATATTTCTGAACATTTTGATTTTGCATAGCAAAACCATTTCAAGTATGGGAGGGGATAACAAAGCCAGCTTTAATAATTTTTTTTAAATAACCCAGACAAACCCAGGAATTATGTGTTTATTTGTATGTGTGAGCATGTGTGTGTACTCATACACATGCAGGTGTGTCTGTGAAGATACTAGGTGCCATCCCAAGAATAAAAAAATTCAGGAATGGAAGGGATATTAAAAACTATCCCTTTGTCCAACCCCATACCCAATGCCTGGATCTTCTCTACTATATCCTTGGTCTATCAATCAATAGATGGTCCACCTGACTCTTTGGGACAGAGGGAACACCCCTCTAGAAATAGGAAACCCACAGATTCACCTCACAGTTCTTTTCCTGCTGGGTAATATGAACCGTCAAAATTTCAGCCTTCAAAGGAATTGAATTTTAGTTTCCTGTAACTTCTAAGTAAATTTCCTTTACCTTCACCTGGATGGTCAAGTACATTTCATAGATCTTTTGATTTACAAGGGAATCCACTTTTTATTATATTAAATTTTTTGACAAAAATCTTCATGTTAGGTAGTTATCCCTCTTCCAGAAGAACTTTGCTTAAGAGACATTGTTACTAAATATTAGAGCAGGAAAAAAACCATGTCTCTAATTCTCTGACAAGTTAGGGAAGACCTGGCACATACAATCACACAAGTCATACAAGTCACTGATTCTGACGTCTTAATGTTACATATAAGGAAGTCAAGATTCCAAGAGATGAAAGGACTTGGCCAAATTATATTACTTTCCAGTGGAAGAGAGGAATTCAAACACAGGTTTTTTGACTCAAAAGTCAGTGGCCTTTTATTACAATTTTGATGCTCTCATCAATATGTTCCCAGATCCTCAACCACTTTTTTCTGTGAGAGACAAAGCCAAATTTTCTACCAACAGAGCAACCTAAGGTAAAGGCAAATTTTTTTTTCATCCTGTTATCGCTCCTGAACAAAATTCCCAGGTTCATGTAAAAATACTGACCCACAGAGAGACCTAGCAACAATATGTTATAGTAGAAATAGCAATAGATTTGAAATCAGAAGCAATAGGTTCAAATCCTAACTATTAATCCATTACCAAGTAAGGCACATTACCTCTTCTGGATGTCGGTTTCTTCAGGTATAAAACAAGCAAGATTGAACCAAATAGTCTTTGTCTTTAGCACTCATTGATTTGAGAATGGGCTAATAATGGTACATTGAAGTATAATGCTGTGCCATGAGAAACAACAAATATGATGCACTTTGAGAAATATGGGAAGACATACATGAACTAACGCAGTGAAGTAAGTAGAGTCAAGAAAACATTCACACAATAACTTCAATTATGTAAACAGAAAGAACAAATAAAATGCAACAAGAATTTTGTGAATTGACCAAATCTGACCTAGGAGAGGAAATGAGAGCATAGAATTGAGAATGTGAATCTTTCTTTCTTCATTGCAGATGTAGGAGACCATGGATATGAATGACTGCATTTATTATTAGGTGAGGCCAATGTATTAGTTGGTTTTGCTGAACTGATTTCCTAATCTTTCTCTTTTCATATCTTTTTTTAGAAAGGCTCATTGAAGTGAGGAGGAGGAAGAGGGCTATATTTGGAAATTAAGATGATAGAACAATAAAAAGCATCCGCCTATATTGTTGCCATATCCATATTTCCAAATAGATAGAAAATTTATATACATGTATATATATTACACATGTCAATATACATGTGTTAATCTCTAACCAAATCTCTGTTCCTCATCTGTAAAGTGGGCATAATAATATTCTTACCTCACAAAGCTACTGCAAGAACCAAATGAGATCATATCCCTAAAGCTCTTTGTAAACATAAAAACCTTTATATAAAGATTATTTTTAATTATTTATTTTAAAGCTATTCTTTCTACTTTAGTACTATAAATAAGAGAGTTGTATTTTTTCCAGTCATATTTTTTCCTGACAACTCATCTCTCACTTTGTGTAATTCTTCATTTTAATAAAAATGGATCATAAGCCAGACGTTGTGTTCTACATTTGTAATTATTCCTACTAGAAAGGATAAGATGGGTCTATCACTTAAATTGAAGAGTTCTGAACTACAGGAGGACTAAATCTTATTGATTTCATCTGCTTTCAATATGGTGTCAATATTTTTCCAGAAAAAGTCATTCCACCAGGCTACCTAAAGAGAAGCAAATGAAACAGGGCAAAGTTCCTAGACACATGTGTGGTGGGTTGGTCCTATGAGTAGCTATTTTACTTCTACTCGGCGAAATAGGAAGACCTAGTCTCAAAAAAAAGTGAAGGATGGGTGATTATAAAAGGTGGTGAAATTTGTTAATAGAATTAGGTTCAAGGTTCAAAGAGTAGAAAGAACAAAAGATATGTAGGGGAGACATTTAAGAAGTTAGGTCACATGTATACATATATTGTATTTAATTTATACTTTCACATATGTAACATATATTGGTCAATCTGCCATCTGGGGGAGGAGGGTGAGGGGAAGGAGGGGAAAAATTGAAACAAAAGGTTTTGCAATTGCAATGCTGCAATACCACCCATGCATATATCTTGTAAATAAAAAGCTATAATAAAAAAAATAAATAAATAAAATTAAATAAATAAAGTTTAAAAAAAAAGAAGAAGAAGCTAGGTCACATGAGGGTTGAAGTCCATCTATGTGTATGTGTGGATCCAGAGTTTCCAGGAAATGCTGTAGTTGAAAGAAAAAAGTGCTTCAGATGCTATGTTTGGGGATTAGCAGTGGTCTTTATTAATGAAGTTACTAATTATTTATTAGTGACTTTTTAATGAAAAAAGACAAGGATTACATGAATTTCCTTTATGGACTTGATCTTTCTTTGGTTAATTAGCTAAAAGCTGAGCTAAAAAATCCTGACAATTTAATAAGGGAGATATGAATTTTTTATAACATATTGGAGGCGTTTTAAACATTTGCAGAGAGTTAGCAAAATTGCGCCAAGATGTAGCAAAAATTTAATCTATGGTGGGAAAAAGCAGTAGGTAGTACATGTATCATGAATTCAGAATACTGAAGGACATCTGTTCTCTTAGCTGTCATTGCATTTATACCCTGTTTTTCTATTTTAAATAAATGAACCATTTCCATCTTTATTGTGTGTAATATGTAATTGATTATAAAAATAATACATGCTGATTATAGAAAGGCCTGGAAAGATTTACACGAACTAATGCTGAGTGAAACAAGCAGAATCAGGAAGACGTTGTACATAGTAACAGCAAGATTGTGTGATGATCAACTAAGAAAGATTTGGAACTTCTCAACAATTCAGTGATCCAAGGCAATCCTAATAACTCTGGATAGAAAATGCCATCTTCATTCAGAAAGAGAATTATGGAGACTGAATGTAAATCAACACATACTATATTCACTTTTTGTGTTCTGATTTTTCTCATAAATGTGTATTTTTAAAAACAATATACATTTATAATCAGAAAAAATGTAAAAAGAAAAAAACTTTTATATGTAGATGCAAAACAATAAAAATATATTAAATAAAAATATATGCTGTTCCTACTTTACCTGCTTTAATTGAATGGAATTACATTTATATAATACTTTAAGATTTTCAATGTATGTTACACATATTACTTAATAATAAACATAGCTTAATCTTTTAAGGAAGAAATCCAAAGGGTTTGGGTGTTCGTTAAAACTAGTGTGAATAAATATGAACCCTCAACAAAGTTTAAAAGCTTGTGAATTGCTAGGAGGACACTTCATGATGATGTTTTATCTCTAGGATTTTATTTTATTTTTTTACACCTTTCTTTTTTTATTATTTTTTTCTGATTATACCTGTATATTAACTTTTTTAGTACACATTTCTTTATGAATCATATTGGGAGAGAAAAATTAGAATAAAAGGGAAAAACCATGAGAGAAAAAAAAACAGAAAAAAAAATGATAAGAGCATAGCCTCTGTTGAGTTACATTCAGTCTCCTTAGTCCTTTTTCTGGATGCAGATGACATTTTCTGTCCAAAGTCCATTGAATTGTTTTGGATCACTGAATCACTGAGAAAATTCTAAGATAACAAGTCTGTAATCACTGATCATTGTACATTATTGCTGTTGTTGTATACAATATATTCCTGCTTCTTCTTTCTCTCAGCATCTGTTCATTTAAATCATGTAAAGTCTTTCTAAAATCATCATCATTTTTATAAAACAGTAACAATCCATTACCTTCATGTACCACAACTTGTTCAGCCATTCCCCAACTAATGGGCTTCTTTTCATTTTCCAATTCTTTGCTACCACAAAACAAGCTGCTACAAGCATTTTTGCCCATGTGGGTTCATTTCCCCCCTTTATGATTTCTTTGGGATACAGACCCAGTAGTGTCACTTTGCATTTCATAATATTGTCTTGGTTTATGGACCTATATTATGAATGGATCTCTTAGAGATCACTTGGTTAACCTCAACCTGGTTTAACCCATCTGCGAAATGGTTTACCCAGGTATGAGTTCTGTGAATGCTCTTACCCTAAAAGTTCTAGTCTCCCTATACCCCAAGCTATGGTATATGAATATAGTGGAATACTATTATTCTATATGAAATAACAAGTAGGTAATTCTCAGAAAAACCTGGAAAGACTTCTATGAACTAATGTTGCTTGAAGTGAGCAGAACCAGGAGATCACTGTATACAGTTACAGCAACATCATGTGATGATCAATTATGATAAACTTAGTTTTTCTCAACCATACAGTGATTCAAGACAATTTCAAAAGATTGGGATGGAAAATGCTAACTGTATCTAGAGAGAAAACTATGGAGACTGAATACAGATGGAAGCATTTTGTCTTCATTTTGGGGAGATTTTTTCTTGTGATTTTTCTTTTTTGTTCTGATTTTTCTCTAGCAACATAACTAAAATATAAATATATTTTAAATGATTGTGTATGTATAACCTAGATCAGATTGTTTGCTATCTTGGAGAGAAAAGAGGGAAAAGAGAAAATTTTGAAACTCAAAATTTATGGAAGTGAATGTTTAAAACTATCTTTTGGATAATGGGGAAAAATAAAATACTATTTACAAGAAAAAATAGAGCAGCTAGGTAGCACAGTAAATAGAGCACTAGCCCTGAAGTCAAGAGGACCTGAGTTCAAGATCTGATCTCAGACACTTAACACTTCCTAGCTATATGACTCTGGGCAAATCACTTAACCCCAATTGCCTCAGGAAAAAAAAAAATTAAAATAAAAACTGCCTCCCAAAAGCTATCATCAGTAATATTGGACAGTAGAATGAATTTTGTATTGATTTTCATTGAATTGAAATATTATTTATTTCATTGACTGTGAGAAATAAAAGTGACTGATACTACTTCTTGTAAGGGCTCTTTAAATGGGTGGCCCCAGTGCAACAGGAGATTGAATTCCCCAGAAGTAACCTCTGTGGATATAGGACTGCCATGTGGGTGGGATCCTGGCCATATTGAGATAGCTTTGTAATGGGTGACAGCTCTCTCACTGGTTGGCTGTGTGTGTGTGACCTCACAGGCCCTTTATAAGCCCACTGTAGACAGCAAGTCGCTCTCTTTAACCTAGCTCCCTAGCCTGGGGTCACTGAGCCAAGCTAATAGCCCAGAGAGGTAAAGAGTTTGGTAGTGAACATGTGGGTCTTCAGACCAGGTGTTCACTAGGGAGTTAACAAGTCAGGGCATTAAGTCATGGCATTATGTGAGTAGGTATAATAAAGGCTTTTAAGATTACATGTGGCTATTCTTGAGCGCACTACCGGTTATTAAACTATAGATTCAAGAGATCATGGCCAGAGACCTTTGAAAGCCTCAGAGGAGGCAAGCCGGATAGAGTTGACACTGCAAAGGTCAGTGGTCAAAGGTACTCTATTGGGCCTAGGACAGACTGGTAATAGTAACTGCCAGGAGGGCATGTTACAAATTCTCATAGTAAAAATTAGATGACAAGATTCAGGGAATGCCTTTCTGCACTCCAGGATTTCAGAAAGAATCTTTAAAAAAAATAAAAAAGGCCTATAATCTGAAAATCAAGGAGAAAAATATATAGAGTAGCAGGCAAGAATTCTAAGCCAGGTCAGGAGTTTGGAAAACAGAAGAATATGAAATGCAAGAGGAAGGGAGAAAAATAACCATTGAACACTTGGAGCTAAGAAACAATAAATTACTTTCAGAAAAGATTACTAGAAGTCTCTGACTCCCTGTCATAGGGGAACTGAAATAATTATATGTTATTCTGGTAGCAATATAGGTCTTTTGTCTCCCAGTATCCAAAAACTAACAGAGAAAATCCCTAAACTTAAAAAAAAAATTGGAGACTGGCTCATTCTATATTGCCCAGGCTGGAAGGGCAGCTCACAGAACCAATCTAATTACAAAGTGTGGACCTTTGACTTGCTCCATTTCTACTATGGGCTATTTCTACTTTGCCCATCCTTAGGTAGCTTGATGGCAGCAACTCTTAAAGACTTCAATATTGTTGCCAAATTGAGTATGAACATTCAATTAGCCATAGCCTTGATTCAGACCAGAAATCCTGAATTGAAAAGATCTACCAACATTAGCCTCTCCATGTAGCAGAGATAAAAGCATGTTTCACCATGTTCTGCTAGACTTTTCAAAACAAATGGCATCTACCCACTTTTGATGATGTATATGGACACAAATGATACTTCCAAAAGGAAACCAGAAAAATACTACTAATGATTATAAAGTCCTAGACAAGGAACTAAAGGACATAGGAACAAAGATGTTATTTTCTTCTGGGCTCCCCATTGAAGATGAGATACAATTAAAAAGAAACACTTTAGAGGCAAATCAGAGGTTATGAGAATGGGATTTGGATTTTTGAAATAACTTAAAATATAAGAATTGTAGTTTCCTAGCCAGGGAAAGATCATACCTAACAAAAACTATTAAGAATCTATTTGCTTAGTATCTTACAAATTTATTTTAAAAACTTTTAACTAAATATGATTTAGTATAGATTGGGAAATGAGTAAAAAAAATTATGGCATATGAGTTACCATGCCATAAGAAATCATGCATATAAAGAATTCAGAGAAGCAAGTAGATACAGGAAAATAACAACATGAATACAAAAACCTCATATAAAAAAGCAACAAAAATCTAGGATATTATGCAATTATAATGATGGACTTGATCCCAGAGAAGAAATTAAAAATGTATTTCTTCTTCTTTCAAAAGGTATAGGGGAGCAGCTAGGTGGTGCAGTGGTTAAAGCGACAGTCTTGAATTCAGGAGGACCCGAGTTCAAATCTGGTCTCAGACACTTACTTCCTAGCTGTGTGACCCTGGGCAAGTCACTTAACCCCAGCCTGGGGGGTGTGTGTGAAGGTATAGGGAATGAGTGTAGAAATTATCTGGACTCTGAAACTCATATATATGAGTTAATTTTATATATATATATATATATATATATATATATATATATATATATATATATATATATATATATATATATATATATATATATATATGTATATATATATATATATATATAATATATGTGTGTGTATGTGTATATATATATATATATATTAGTTAGTTTTGCTAAACTAATTTTTTTTCTTTTTAATTTTTTTTATCAAAAAAGAAAGCAAAAGGGAGAGTGGAGCCAAGATTTCGGACTAAGGCAGGAAGTTGCCAAGCTTTCTTCAAATTCCTTTAAATAATGACTCTAAACAAAATTTTAAAGCATCGGAACATACAAAAAGATGGAGTGGAACATTTTCTAGCCAAAGACAACTTAGATCAGCAGAAAAGGTCTGTGGCATTAGGATGGGAATTGGCACACAGTTCGGTGCAGCCCACATCGGTGCAGCCCTGGTCCCAATGCCAGAAAAAAAAAAGAGAGAGAAGAGAAAAGGGAGTATTCAAAAATAAAGATGGTAAAAATGAAAGATCGTTTTAAAAAAGGAAAATAGAGAAGGGAGGAAGAAAACTACACATTTAAATGTGTGTGTGTGTGTGTGTGTGTGTGTGTGTGTGTGTGTGTGTGTGTACAAATATGTATTAAACTAGATACTACAGAAATCATAACACGGGAAGGAAAATAGACATTAGGAAGCTAATAGACAAAAATGTAAAAAAGGAATCAGAAGTATAATTCAGGTTTCAAATGGCACAAATTTCTATACTTTTAGACAGTATTTTAAGTACAATGAAGTAGAGGTCACAACACAAAAGAGGTAAATTGATATTTCTTGAGTAGCATTGAGACTATAGTGGATGAGACTTGGAATATGACTCTGGATTAATATACCTAATTCAAAATAAACCAAGATATGAAAATTGAAATGATGTTGTATTGATTATTAAGAAATTATACTTATGCAAAAATATCTAGGAACCAGGGTGAGTTTTTTTTTTCTCTCCCTTCTCCCTTTTTTTAAAATTGATATCTCATTTTTATCACCTTCATTCTGAATATTTCCTTTTTGCCTTCTCTTTTGACAAAATTTTTAAAATACATGCTGGAAAGCAGTTGATAAAAATTAATATAAAATCAAACATTTTATTATAAGGGTTTATAAATAAAAGAGGCGGAAGAGAAAGGGAAATAGAATATATTACTGAAGCAGATCGGCTTTGCTTACAGAGTAGGTAGATGTACATTAAAACTGAAGTCAGGAGTTCCCTGTTTGCCAACTATAAATGAAGTAAACAAAAAATACACACACACACACACACACACACACACACACACACACACACGCTTGCCAGGAACAATGCCACAGGGCTTGACTATACCATTTGGTATTTGTGGAAGAATCATAAGATCAGCTGAAAAAAACTGTGGCATTAGCTCAAGAAAGCTCTGATATAAAGAAATGATGAATAGGCTGGCTTCAGAAAAGACTGAAAAGACTTACATGAACTGATGCTGAGGAAAAGCAGAAAAACATTGTATATGGTAACAGCATGATCAAATATCATAAATTTAGCTTTTCTCAGCAATTCATTCAGCAATTCCAACAAAATTTGCATGGAAAAAGTCATGTACATCCAGAAAAAGAACTGAGGAGACTGTTTACAGATTGGGGCATACAGTTTTCACTTTTTTTTTCTGTTGTTTTTTTTTCTTTTTCATGATTTTTCCTTTTTGTTATTTTTCTCTATCAACATGGCTCATATGGAAATATCATAAAAAATTAATGTTCATTTTTACCTAAAAAATTAAAAACATTAAAATATTTTTAAGAAAACAATTTTTTAAAAGAAAGCTCTCACAAGAACAAACAACAGTGTCCCCATAAAACCAGGGAATATTCTCTCATAAAGAGAAACAACATGAATGGGAAGAGTAGATATTTAGAGGGATCCTATCTAATGGGCAAACTTGTGAGGAACAACAGATCACTGTTAAGCTCTTCACCGCATGAAAGAGTTCTAGTAAGAAATCTTGATGTCACAGGACCACACACAATAACAGACTAAAGGGAAGCCATCAAATACCAAAGAGTTGAAAGACTAGGCAACTTGAAAGCCTACTAAATTAGCCTGGATCACAGAAAGGTTCCCACAAAATCAATAAACACCTACTGCTATTGAGAACATAACCAGACTTCCTTGTAAATTTCTGTTCACCCAAGGCAGGGAGGAGGAATGGACCAAGAGGGGTCCAAAGAGAAGAGACCCCTCATCAATTGTAAAAAGACTGTTAGGGTAGGTGACAGACCAGAAGATAAAGTCTCAGATGAAGATGAAACTAGGTATTTCTGCCTGCTACCCAGGGTAGAATGGACAATATTAATTGAAAACAGAGAGAGAAAAAAAAAAACAAACAGAGCTATCCAATTATTAACTTGTACCTGTTTTCTCTGCTTGAGAATAATATTTAAAGAAGAAAGAAAAGAATGAAAATGGCTAATTATATTGATATTCAAGCAAGAAAATTAAAGAGAGCAATTAAATGCTTTTGATGAAATCAAACCATGGAGTCCAAGAAAATTACATAAGGGTTCTGATAAAATTTCTAGATAAGATTGCTCAACCATTGCTGGTGATATTTTTAAGATTGTTTAGCATAGAAGAGATACTAGAAGCCTAGGGAAGGGCAAATACTGTCATTTTTTAAAGAAAAAAATGGAAAATATTGGTAAACTTTGAATATTATTCTAAATCTAATAAAATTAATTTCAATATATTAAGGCTTACTCTTGGGTTCAAGAAATACTATCTTATTTTTTAATACATGTAAAGATAGTTTTCAGCATTCATTTCTGTAAGATTTTGTGTGAGCAATCTCACTTGGAAATTTTGTTCTCCCTCCCTCCCCCATTTCCTCCCTTCTCAAGACCACAAGCAATCCAATAAAGAAATAAACTTCTGAGATACTACAGAGGGATAATAAAATGAAGAATTTATCTGGAGAAAAATCTAAAGGTTATTGAACTTATAATAGAAAAAAAATTAGTTTCTAGAATAAGAAGGTGAATAGTCCCCTGGTAAAAATGCAAGTATTCTCTAATGTTCATTTCTGAATCCTACATTTTCAGAATTACATTAGCAGGCAGGACAGTATCCAAATAAATGTAATCTGGATAATAAATAGCTTGGAGCACATGCCATCTAAGGACTGATTGAACAAACTAAAGTTATTTATCCTAAGAGTAACATAATAACTATCTTTAAATGGTTGAAAGGCCCGACAAATGGAAAAGAAATTACATTTGTTCTGTTTAACTCTCAAGGGCAGACCTGGGTAGCTTAAGCAAAAATTTAAGTTTGATCTAAAGGAAAAAATGCTCCAGCAATTAAAGTTATTCAAAAATTGAATGGCACACTGAGCCACACTGAGCCACAGTGAGTGGTGCAAGGTCTTGTTGGAGGCCTTCAAGCAAAGGTTGAGGATTAAGTTGCAATGGTCATTCTTTTTGTAAGGTCTTATTGGAGGCCTTTAAGCAAGGGTTGACAGTTAAGTTGCAATGGTCATTCTTTTTCAAGTATATAGTTTGGATTAAATGGGTTTGCTTTCATCTCTGAAATTCTATGATTCTGTCTTGATAATAACTACTCATCACAGTGAGATTATCAGCCACAACATTATGAGAAATTCCTTAAAAGAATCTGTGGTCATTTTCAGGGTTCCTTCACTCCTTCCCCATCCGAGATGTATGTGATCATTCAGGACAAAAAGAGGTATTGTGATCAGCAGGATCAGCAGGAAAAAAGGAATCTCCTGGAACTGAGCAATTCCACTAGCTTAGGGCTATTTTCCTGATCAACAGGAGGGGAAGAAAACTCTTAAAGATCACAACAAATATTTGGGGATATGTGAAAATCAAGAGCTTTTTGAAAATGAAAACATGGAAGGCAGGTAATCCAACGAATAAGGGTGCTGGGTCCAGTCAGAAAGACCTGATTTCAAATTCTACCTCAGACATTTACTAGCTAGATTATATGGGCAAGTCACTTAATTTCAATTTCCTCATATGTAAAGTAGGAATAATAACTGCACCTACATCACAGAGCTTTTATGAGCATCAAATGAAATAAGACTTCATCAAATGAAATAATATTCAGCTCTGCAAGCCTTTAATTCCTACATAAAACTATTGTTATTTTCTTCATATAAAATTAATTTTGATAAATCAAATTCTCTTGTCTTATTTGTTTATGTCTTATTAATGTTATTTCTTCTGAAATAATGTCTTTGCTTCCAGTTTATAAAGAATTTGAAATTGTTATCTTTGTGAATAAACCCTTGAATGTCCTAGGAAAGCTACCTGTTTAAAGAATTCCTGCATTAGTTCCTTTATAAAGGAGGAAATTTCCACTAAATGGATGGTTTGATAAGTCCTAGTATCCTTTAAAGTTTAAGGGGGAATCTTTAAGGGATCTTTGATAGAAAAACGGTGATTGAACATTGAGTCAGACTGCTCAGCTCTTTCCTGTTGTCAACAGAGATTGGTGCCTGAAGGCTATCCCTACGAAATAACAACTGATATCAGATGTAGCCATTTGTGGATAAAGCAGCTGAAAGAAGAAGGGGGACATGTTGTGTGGCCTTTCATCCACCTTTAATCACTAAGCAGTTCCATTCCTAAACCTGAGTCTTATCTCTAGGGTTCAAAGCCTTGAAGGAAGGTAGAGAACAGAGAATCAATTGTTTTCTAATTAGTGGCAGGGTATCTGAGCAGGGGTCCCTCTGGCCAATGCCCTGTGCAGGTGAGCTGCTTAATATAGAGCCCTGAGTGTTTCAGTCTGGATTATTCTGTCCCCTCCCTCCAATTATGTTTTGACATTTTATGAGCAGTTTCACTCACAAATGAGTAGGGGCTGTTGGCTTAGAGAGTAATCACCTGTACTGGGGGTAAGGGTATAAATCACTTAGTCCTGACTTTGTCCATAGACATTATCATCCATCCGACTGTACTGAAATAAGCCAATTCAGGTAAGTATTTTTGATTCATGTGCTACTGTTGGTTGTAGATATAATGAATGGGATGGGGAGACGGGAGAGTTGAGTGTCATTGAGGGAGAATGGGGACATCTCAATATAGTGATGGATAAAACACTCACTAAGTTCTAATACTCTGTGCCAGACTCTGTGTAATAATATGAGGAAGGTTTCAAAGAATTATAGGCATCTTCTTCTACGGTGTTCTGAGCCAAAAGAAGCTAACAAATCTCCCTTTTCAAATCTACTCACTATGGCCAGCTGGATGAAAGGTTTCTGCATCATGTCTATGTAAGCATTTGTTTCAGTATGTGAAATAAATACCTAATTCAGACATGAATATTTCCAGCCCTCAGATAGATGGAAACAATTCTAATTTTTATAGTCTTTAAAGTTTTGAAGGCACTGTTCTTTGATTGGGTAATGTAAGATTATTGACCCCCCTTCTGGCAGATGATCAAACAAAATTTGAGAAGTCAAGTCACTTGTTTAAGGTGGTACAGTCAAGGTAAATTAAAGGCAGCCATCACTGACTCCAAATTCACCACTCTTTTTGTTATGCTGCCCAACCTCTGTAGATAATGGTGAAAAAACAAGGAATGACAGTTTCTTACATTTATGTAGCATTCACCACAATCCTGAAAGGTAAGTAAAGTAAAAATTATCATCTCCATTTTATGGATAGGAATACTGAGGCTTTAAGAGCTTTAAAAGCCTTGCCTAAAGTCACTCAATAATCATCTGAGATAGAAATCACACTGAGGTCTGTGGACTCCCAATCCAGTGTTCTTTGTATTACTCCATGTTGCCTGTGAAGGAAGGCTAATTTTTGTCTTATTTTACAAAAAAGAAGCATTCAAAATAATTGCATTAGTACTTTGATAGAACAATTGCTTTAAGTATTTGAAGGCTGTTCATTATGATTTGAAGATTTGGACTGCTTAGATCTACTGTTCTTGTTTTCCTTTTCTTTGATTGACCACAAATTAATCAGACAGAAATGAATAAGCAGAAATAAAGGAAATGTGGGCAATCTGGGATTGCCACAACCAAGTAAACACTGACATGAGAAAAGAATTTAAGGAAGAGGATGTAGGGAGGTAGTGAAGAGATGAATTATTTTTTTAATCCAGTTAGTCAATAACCATTAAGAATATGGCAGGCACTGTGATAAGTGCTAGTGATACAAATAAAAGCAAAAAAAAAAATTCTTTCCTGGTGGTCACATTTTGATGGAGGAAGATAAAGAGTGTACAAATATCTGTATGTATATGAGATAACATACAGAGGAGATGGTAGGCAATTTCAGAAGGTATGAAAAACTAGGGGAGGGCAGACTTAACATGGGATTCTAGCCAAATCTGGAATCCAGGAGAGACGAAGAGGGAAAACATTGGAGGCATGGATGGGCAGCCAGTGAAAAGGCATAGGATTCAAAGATTGTCTTGTCTGAGAAACAGAAAATAATACATGTGTAGCTGACTTTTAGACTGTGAATGGGAATAAAATTTAAGAAAAAATATAGGAAGAGGCTAAACTAAGAAGGCCTTTAAGTGCTAGACAGAAGATTTTTATTTAATGCTTAAGGAAACAGAGTTTAAATATAGGTGTTGACATGGTCAGACCTTCTATACTCTATAGAATACTCTATAGAAATTACCTTGGCAATTGATTGGAAGATGAATTCAGGCAGAGAGCAACTAGAGACAGAGATAAGTTAGAAACCTATAGAGATAGTCCAAGCAAAGAGTGAATAGAAGGTAAAAAGTAAAAGATTTGACTATTTGTGAAGTGAGTGAAAGCCAAGGTTCAAGATAATACTAAAGGATTATCATTTCTCAGAACAGGGAAGTTCAGAAGCAAGAGTTTGGAAGGAAAGACAATGAATTGTTTTATAGTTTAATATGTCTGTGGAAAAAGAATAAAGTGAAAAGTGCCCAGCAGAGAACAAAAGAAAATCTATCAGGAAGCAAAGAAAAAATGGACAGTTATGAATAGAATGTCTTCTATTGTTGTATGTGCTTTCTTGAAATGGAAATTCATTGTTGCCTATTTTGAAATCTCCCTGATGTTTCTCTAGACACATGGCAATTTTTTTCCTGTCTTTCCTTTCCTGTTGTGTTTTTCCCTAATTTTCTTTTAAGTTTTAAATAAATAAATACTTAAAAAGATTCTACGAGCCATCTCATACAAGAGATGGAAATGTGAAATTGGAAATTAGGAGAAATTAGGTATAAATCTGGGAATTATCTGCTTTGAGATGATAGTTGAACCCATGGGATCTGATAAAATCACCAATTGAGGGAATAAAGAAGAGAAAAAAACCTAAGTTAAGGTGTTATAAAATGCCTAATGTTAGTGACCTGAACAAAAATCCATCCAATGAGGCTGAAAAAGTAGGAGAAACAGGAGAGAATGGTATCATGAAAACCAAGGGAGGAAAGAGTAATTAGTGATTAATACTGTCAAAAACTGAAGAGAGCTCAAGGTGGATGAAGAGGTCTAAAAAAGGCCATTAGATTTGCCAATTAAGAAGTATATGGTAACTTTGGAGTGAACCATTTTATTAATTATACACTGTGTTATTAAGCATTTAAATGGAATAGGAGATACAGGGAAGCTTCAGTGGTCTCATTACCTTAGTCTTAACAAGAAGGGCAAAAGTATAGGAGGTAGCTAGGTAGTATAATGGACAGAATACTGAGTATGGAGTCAGGAAGACTACTTTTCTGGGTTCAAATCTGTCCTCAGACATTTCAAGGTTGTGTGACTCTGGGCAAGTTATGTAGCCCTATTTGTCTCAGTTCCTCAAATGTAAAATGAAATTGAGAAGGACATGGCCAAGAAAATGCCAAATGGTATCACAAAGAGTCAGATACTATTGAAAAAATGACTGAACAACAACAATAACTCAGTCAACAGAGTTCTGGGCTAGAATCAGGAAGACCTGAGTTCAAATTTGGTCTTAGACATCTTACTAGCTATGTCACTCTGAGCAAATTAACCTTTCTGAGCCTTAATTCTGTACTATCCAAAATGGAGGACTGAATAAAAAAATGATCACAATTTACAATTCTGAAGTTTCTTACAACTTTAACATTCTGCAATTTAAAAGTGTGACTTGGTGGAATTTATGTAATTAAATTAAATATTCCAGATCTGATATTGCCAATACTCTTGGCATAAAGTAGGTCCAACAATGGTAGGCATCATATTTTCTCCTCAGTGGAGTATGTTCCACAGCACCAGTGTCTGCAGATTCTCTTAAAATTGGTCAAGTTCTCTAGCAGAGGAGAACATTCTCAGGATATTAGGAATCCTGTGCTTTCTTTCATGAACTCACAATATTTTGTCCTTGATGATAATATAGGTTCCATATCTTAGGGAGTTCTTTGCTTATCACCCCCCAAGGTCCAGGGGGCATGTCATTATCAGATCTAAATCTCTGATGAATAAATGAAAATCTTGTCTCTGAAAATTTATCCACATTTTATAGCTATCGCGGTATTATCAGCATTTTGTGCCAAAGTGAAATATATCCAGGTCCCTGAAACATTTTATTATAAAAACAAAAATTGCTAGGAGCTAAAAGAGAACTTTGATGAGAGAATATATTACATTTGGAAGAAATTTTACACTGCAATGGTAGAGCTGGAGTGAATCTTATTTTAAATCTGAAGAAATTTTCTCTGAAAAGCCCTAAATTTCAATAGCAAATTAAGGTTTTCAAAGTACTCTCTTCCCAACAACTGTGTGAGCTGCACGTGTTGTTGTCCCCATGTTACAGATGAGGAATTGAGGCTTGATAATTGAGCCCAAATCTAAGTCCTACTTTCTAGCTCCTAGGACAGGATGTCTCTGAACCCCAAAGTGGAGAATTATCTATCTGAAAGTCTCAGAGTGCTATAATAGCAAGGATCCAGGGTTGGAGCACAGGCTTCAGATAGGCAATCAAGTGCTCCCTCTACTGACCTACACTGCATTCCACTGATAAAGGCTTCCTGTCTGCATTTGGTTTGCATAATTAATATTTGTTGAATTGAATTGAACTGAGTTGAGCAAATATTCTTCATCACATTTTACTTCATTCAACAGTGTGCTGATTCATTTCTATTCTTTGGATGAAAACCATGCTTACATTTGTCGTGATGAGTATGTTGATGTTGCCAATTGCTGGTAAGTGAATATCCTTTTTCAAATTCAACATAGAGTAAAATATCTAACTAGTTTAAAAAATGTCCTTTTAAGATCTTAGTTTTGCTGGGAAAATGAGGGGGTGGGGGACTGAGGAGAAAAAGGTGGTATTTTTCTGAAAGTGTAAGTGCAGAAAATATTTTCATATATTTTGGAAATTCAAGATGGGCATAAGTGACTTGGGAAGTTGTGGCCTGTACCTTCCTGAAGGTCCACAGTCTCAAGTCAGAAAAGAAATTATACTGGCACCTCTCTCTATTGGTACATTATAAGAGCTCATGATTATATGCCTTAATATTTTAATTATATTCTTTAATAAGAGTGTCTGAACTTATTGGTATGGGCTCTTTCTCTATCCTTCATGCCCTAGCAAATGATTTAATGTGAAAGTTTTCTGTGAAAAAAATGAAAAAAAAATATTTTATTGGCTGACCAAATTCCTTGTGATGAACCTCCCTAAATACAATTGGGCTGGTCCTCATGAAATAGAAAAATGTCATATTCAGAACTCAAGATTTTCTATTTTCAAAAAATGACTTACCAATATAGCCACAGACTGTGGAGCTCAGTTTCCTTCTCTGTAACAGAGAGACAATAATGCTTATCCTGATCACCACCCAGCTTGATGATGAGGATCAAATGAGAAGAAGGATGTGAAAGAAGGCAGCGTGCTATTATGGAAAGATATACTCTTGAAAGTCAGAAGGCTCAAATTCTGCCTTTGACATTGACTGTATGATTGACTTTAAGCAAGTGACTTAATTTTCCTGGGATTTAATTTCTACATCTGTATAATGAGATGGTAGGAGGGTGGAGAGAAGGTTTAACTAGATGGACTCTTGGGCTACTGACAGACAGTTCTAGCACTATAAAAAATAATAAATAGCACTTGGAAAATAAGACATAATCTACAAATATTAGGTATTGTTATGTATGTAAAGTACCACTAACTTATATAGTTTTAAAATTAAATTTTAACTGTACAAATCTTCTCTACTCATTTATCAGTCTAGTTTACTATCTTATTTTTCTCATCTCTCTCTATCTTGTCACCAAAACTGAATTTTTAAAACTTCTTTCCAGATAAGCCTTCCTTGACAAATAAATTAAACCTAAATCTCTATAGTGTTCAATGACATACTCACCATGCCTCCACATAATATATTTCCTCAAACCTTTCTGCTTTTATTTAGGTTATTTTTTCTGCATAGAAATCCCTCTCTCTTGCTCTGTCTATCTCAGTTTAACATGGATTTAGTTCCTTCAAGTCTCACCATCTCTGAAATTCAATTTGATTCAACAAATACTTTATTAGCATAAATGCCTACTATTGAAATATGAGAACTAGGGGAAGAGTCAGGAAGAATGTGTTTCAATTTCCCTTTTTGAAATACACTGACTGTATAGTCAATTTATTTAAATTTTCAGTAACAGGCAGCTCTCTATTTCTGCTACAAAGATGTTCCCATCTTTATATCAGAGGAGGTATCTTCTTACTTGGATGCTCCTATGTTGCAGGTAACAGGTCTAGACTTTACAAATATAATCAAGGCACTGTTCTTGGTGCTGAGTATGCAAAGACAAAATAAGTAAATAGTACTTTCCCTCAACTAATTTGGGCAGAGATGATGCGTACAAATAGAAAACCTCCTCCAAATACTTAAGACTGTACTGTTCTCTCCTTCTTTGAACCAGAATCAGAGAAATTTCAGTAGTAGAATAGTTCTTTGAGGTTAAAGTTAAATCATTTAACCATTAAGAGAGCTGAATAACTTTTTGCTACAAACTCTCCAAACCAGAACATCAAAAGAAAGGAATTATATGCCAGATAATAGAGCCCTTACAGCTGACTCCATAAGATAAGAAGGTAGAACATCTGTGCACAAGGTTAAAAACTCCATGCATTTTAACTCTGGAAAACTAAGGTTCTTAGTACCCTTACCCCACCTCCCCAATCACCTTCACATACTAATTGAAGTGAGATGTGTATCTCACAAGCTTATAATTCAGGCTGTTTTAAAAAAGATACCATATAGCAGGGACGCAACCCCAATCCTTCCCTGATCCAGTAAGAAACAGAAGATAGTGAATTTTTACTGTTACAAAGGAAAATTATTGACAAATGAAAATCTCTCCCACACTAGTCTAATGCTATTGATTGGTTGGTTGATGATTAATAGAGATATCTAGGTCTGTACAGGGAATGTTGTCAACAAGGGCAGTTATTTTAAGGGGATTGGAGTGATGATTGGTTGACTGGATGGATTGACCTACATTTTAATTCCAAGTCTAGTGTTCTACTCTTATCATCTTGTGCCAACTGATAAATCCAACACCATTTTGAATCCCATGGGTTTATTTTTACCCTTATACCTTTTCTTTTTTTGTTCTCTATTTTTCTCTATCTCAATTCTTTTATATGAACTAGCTCATTCATACAACCCAAGGATAGATTCTCAGATAGTGCTGGAAGGTACCCTAAAAATGACCTAATATAATATCTTCATTTTACAGATCATAAGATGGAGACCCATGGCAGCTAAGTGACTTTCCTAAGTTCATGTAGTCAATAAGGATCAAAGAATGAATCTAAATCCAGATTTCATCACTCCAACGTTAGCAGTATTCTCTCTAATATACTCTTATATTGTCTTCTAAATCTTAATGGGATGGAAACATTTATGATCTATGGTTAGAGTATATGAGAGCTGCTCTACTAAAAATAAGTAGGAATGAAGTAAAAAAGATATTTCTCATTAACACCAATTGGTAATAATATCAACTAGAATTATGGAATAGAATTTAATTATCAGTCACATGAAGAAAATTAAAACATAGTAATTATTAAGTAGGAGATAATATTTTGCAATTGCTTCTTCAGTGGAGAGCAGCCATTCTTACACCAGTACCTTTTATGCTAATTAAACAGATTGTGAGAAATTACACTGCATTTGAAAGCCGCCAAAGCTATTACTGGACCTTTGTGCTACTGACTAGCATTTTACAGGGTTCTTTCAAAATCACAATAAAGAACTGTTTTTCACTGGAAAGGTTTATATTTTTTTTTCAAAACATGATGAAAGAGCACTCCATGACACTTTTGGCATAGAGATGTAATTTTCCAAATTGTAAAAAGATTTTTTTTCCTCACCAATCACTGTAATAGTCTCCTATCCAGTTTTCCATCTTTCTGGGGCATCTCACCCCCCACCCATCCTTCATACAGCAGCCAGATTCATCTTTTAATACACAACTCTAATGACATCACTCTCACTATTCACAACTTTTTCCTACTAATGTTCACATACAACACTGTTGACCACCTTCTTTTCTTGTATAGGCTCTCCTCTCTGGATATTCCATGACTCAATTCTTCTATTCTAGTTTTCCTCTACCATTCTGATTGCTTCTTCACTGGATCTTAGGTTTGGGTGTATCCCAAAACCCAAGTCCTCTTCTCTTTATACTCAGTGAACTTATCCATTCCTGAGGCTTTAAATAGCACCTCTATGCAGATAACTTTTCCACTTTATATCTAGCCCCAAAGTATGTCCTGGTCTGTAGTCCCATATCAATAACTGCTCATTAATTATTTCAAAATGACTATCTCAGAGACATCTCAAATTGAATATAACCAAGAGCTGTCACTTTTTTTCTTCTTCATCCTCACTCTTCAAGTCTTGTCATGTTTGTGCTCATAAAAATTTTTCATCTGTCTTCTCTCTATTCACAGTGTAACTATTCTAGTTCAGGCCCTCATTATTATTGGACTACTATAATGAATTCACAACCACTTTCTCTAATTCCATCCCCTGTAATCTATCTTTCACATACTTTAAAAAATAAGTATCTAATGCACAGGTATTTATAGCAGTCACTCACCTGGTAGATCCTTTTGAAATAGTATTGGTCTGATCAGCCACAGTCACCCCAACAAAGAGGTTCATTTTAATCCTTTTCAAAAATGATCAATCAACCAACAACATCTCAACTGGCAATATTCCTTATGCCTTACCACTTTTATTTGGTGGAAATGCATTTTTGAATGAGTTACAGAATTATTCAAACAATTGTGTCTCCTGTTTATAATGTCATATCTAAAATATTGTGCCTATAAGATGATCAGCCTTCAAATGGTATAAAAAACCTGTATTCACATGTAATTAGCCTAAAATTCTTATTCCTAAAACCCATTTTCCCATTAAGAAGGCAAAAGTGATCAATCCTCTCGTAATTGTACTTGAAGAGGCTACTTTTGGGAAAGTGAATGTCTCAACTCTTTGGTACTAGGGAGTTTTACTCACACTTACATTTATTTATCTTACCCAGAAAGAAACTACTTATTTTAGAACAAAGAAGTTTTATTTTGTTTTGATTTGTTGGTGATAGTTTCAAGGAGAGAGGGTAGTTAAAATTATCATAGGCCAGGGTAAAGGGAGATAAACATTTGGGAAAGGTCCAGTGAAATTGGAAATTCTATTCTGGCCATAAATTTAATGCTAGTTTTGCCTCTCAGAAGGAAGAATTCAGGGAAGGATATGTGGCATCCTCTCAACAACATTCTCTCCAGTTGATTGATCATCAGACCTCTAGACCATATGATATAAGAAGCATATTGAAATACTGCTGACTTGCCCAGTTGTCTTGGCCCATTGACTGTCCCAATGTCTGCTCCACTATCTGGTAATGATCAGCCAGATGGGGACATTAATAGACAGAGAAAAGAAAGAAGATGTATTTAAAATGTTCATTTTTAATTGTTTCATAATTATTTTCCCAATCTATTGCCTCACAACTTGAGGATGAATAATTCTCAAGAAAAATCATTATTAACCATTATATGCAAAGACTTTTAGGAAAATTTCCTGCTAAATACAAATTAATTTTCTACTCAGTAAAACAGACCCTACAGAAGGAAAGTCTTTGCTAATAGTTAGACAAAATTCCTACTTAAATACATAGTCATGGGATTGTTTGAGTAGGCGATGCAATGGACATGATGCTGGCCATGACAATAAGCAGGCAGCAATATAAATCTTGCCTCACATATTTGCTAGCAATGTAATCTTGGACAAGTCATTGAGGATGTTGGATTCTATCTTAGGGGAAATGAGGCTAGTTCTTCATCTATTTATGAAAAAACTGAAGCCCAAGGTAAGGGCAAGTTACTTGTCATCCTTATAAAAGGATTTAGAAGTAGAAGAATCTTAGAAAATATTTAGTCTCATGCACAGTTGAGGAAACTGAATCTGGAAAGGAAAGGTGGCCTGAGATCATATAAGCAATAAAGAGTAAAATTGGTATTTGAATTGAATGTGTCAGACTATATATAGATTCAAGATTTTTTCCACTATTCCAGTAATTCTTAACCTTAATCAGGTATTGGACTGGATGCCCTCTGAAGTCACTTCCAGCTCTACGTTTCTTAATTATGAACTCTAAAGACAGTAATATACTTTTCCAATGCTTTGACTGATTTGGTTGAGTTTCTTCGTTCTTCCCTTCCTCCATATCCTTGAATAGATAGATAGAAAAAAAGAAAGAGAAATAGATGTGTACATATTAGATATATGTACAGATATCTACAAATACACACATATCTTTATATATTTATTTGTGTAGATCTATTAATTTTCTACTTACATGTATATGCATATGTATACACATAGAGATACAAACACACATATGTATATTTCATTTCTAACATTTACTAAATCATCTAGAATAGATCAACAGGATCTTCCGGGTAACAAGAAGTGGCTCAGTGGGGCAAGATAATATATGTGGCTATTGCTTTACATCATTGTATATACACCCCATCATTGATATACAAACAGATGTGCTTCCATTCTATTTGATCTCTTACCTCTTACCTCACTTCACTATCCTTACAAAGTAGGAAAGTTTTCATTACCATTTAAGACTTTTCTTTGTCATAAATAGGTGGACAAGCTGGGGATACACCTGACCTTCCATCGGAAACAACTCGAGGATTTCCAAGAAATATAAGTGAGAATCTTTTGAATTTTTCTTACTAAGTTAGGTTCAGTAAGGAATAGAAGAGATTTGATGGGGATGAGGGGAAAAGGGAGGGAAAATAATCTTCCTATATGACAGGTAAAGAAGTTTGTTTTTCCTAATGGTAAAGGAGTCAATCATTATGTTTTGTAAAGATTTAGAAGTTTTTCTTTTTCTTGTAAATCCTGCCTCTTAGTAAATAGTATGCCATGATTTTCCCCATATGCATCTCTCAAATTTGGTAGGAATATTCTCCCAACTTATTCCACTGGTAGAATTTCTATCAGACTGTCTACAGTTCTGAAGTTACAGGATTCCCCAGTCCAGTGTTTGATTATTCTTGCAGGTATGTGTTGGCGAGTCAGTGGTATCTAACAACCTTTCTTTTTCCTTGCTTGAACAGGGAAGCAATTTTCACCATTCTGTCTGCTAAGCCAGATTTATCTATCTTTTAAAGATACATTTTACAGGGCAAGGATACATAGTGGTTTTGGTCCTGGTTCTGGTTCTGGTAAACATCTGAACCCCCTTGTTTTCTTTATCATTCTGAAGATTATACCCATAATGGTAGTTGATTCAGCTTTCTCAGGAAAGAGCAAACTTCCTGAAATGTCTGAGAAGACCCAAAATGTCTGGGCTGGATGTTTTTTTTTTTCACTGTGAAAATCCAGGACACTTTATAACCAGTATAAAAACTCAATGGGTCAGCAACAATCCCTAGCTCCCATGTGACTTGAAATTCTATCTGTTTCATATTCTAGAGACTAGAGTGTTAGGCAGATGTCTATCCTAAGAACATTAAGACTTCCCCAAGTGTTACAGGCAGATGAGAACAATTTGTTCCAATAGCCATGGAGGTGGTGAAGGTAGGTGTTTTGTCCTCCCATTGGAATGTGATGATTCTGGAACACATAATGAGGCTGAAGACTTTGAACCATTCTGCCTCACTTAAATCCATTCAAGCAGGAGTCATTGGTCCTCTGAAAATGAATGAAAAACAACAATAAATTGTATGATTGACCTCTTCAATGATCTATTTTTTTTACTCTAAATCAATTTCCTTTTTCTATTTCCCAGGCACTTATTTAGTTGCAAGGTTATTGACTACTCCCCCTAAACTGTCTTTCAAATCAATTATCTTACCTTCCTAAGGGTGGGAACAGAAGATAATTTTATTACTCTATCCTAAGCCTTTTCTAGCTTCTAGCAAAATAGCAGTTTATCTTTATACAAACTTTATTCTTTTCACGATGACACATTTTTTAAACTTTACATTTTTCCTCTCTTTTTAGATAACATCACATTCTTCAATGGAGCATTTAAGGATGTAGAAAGTGTAACATTATTTTTTGGTAAGTTGAATCCCTGATTTGTCAGGATAATATCAAGGCAATTGTTCTAACTGCTGGGAATAACTTCAGTTCCTTTCATTAAAAAAACATTTACAAAGGATAGTTTATGTAGGTAGGAACATAAAATCATTGATTTAGAACTAAGAGGAACCTTATAGGTCATTTAACCCACCCACATTACACATTTTATAAATGAGGAAATTAAATTCAAGAGATACTAAGCTTTGTATCAAGATGCACAAAAACTAAGTGGAATAACTGGGAATAACTTGAGACTACCTGAGTCCTCTATGACTCCAAATTCCACATCTTTTCCACTGTATTATATTTTTTCATCAGTTTTAAGGGTCATAGTAGATATTGGGTAATCTTGATGAGAAGAATCATTGCTCTTAGGACTTAAAATTCAACATAAGAGGTAGAACACTTATGAAAACAGATGATGACTATATTAGAATTATACAAGAACTGCCACTTCTAGAATAGCATATTGGGCATAAGAAAAAATACATCTTCCTCTTGTAGAGGGCCATTTTACTATAAGCTAGAGAGGAAAAGTAATTTAACCAAATGTCACAACTCCATAGATCCAACTTCAGGAGCCCTGTCCCAAAGAGCTTCTTTATTTTTCCCCTCTACTCTCTGCAGACTGCTTGGGCTCCCACTTTACCTGGCTACAGGCCATCTTCACCAACTTCCCGGCCTTGTTCCACTTTGTGAACAAGTTGAAGTGTGTGGCTGGCCTCTGCCCCAAGGACTTTGAAGACTATGGCTGCTCTTGCCGGTTTGAAATGGAGGGGGAACCCATAGATGAGACCGACAGGTAAGTGTAGAACTTGGGAGGGAGAGTTTACTGGCTGCCAGAAGTGAAATGAATTATGAGGAACTTCATCGGCTAGGCAGGGGTTAGAGCAACTCAGCTGTCCATTGACTTCCCATGGTATACTATTCCACTTTGGAAAAGGTTGTGGATGTGAGTAAATCAATATAAGAAATATTAGGGAGAGAGAGAAAGGGAAAGAGAGACAGAGAGAAAAAGAGAGAGGCAGAGTGAGAAAATGTATGTCTCAACAGATGGATAGATGAGACAGACAATCAGACAGATAAAGATAGAGATAGGTAGAAAGATGATAAATGTTCAGCGTACAGATAGACAGACAGACAGAGAAATAGATGATAAATATATAGCAGACAGACAGACAGACAGATATGTCAACTAAATGGCACAATAGGTTAGACTTGGAGTTAGGAAGACTGGCTTCAGACTCTCTTACTTAACCTCATCTGCCTCAGTTAGCTCACCTATAAAGAGAGCCAAGGAGGTATGTAGCAAATTACCCCAGTGTCTTTGCCAAAAACACTCCAAATGTGGTCATGAAGAACTGGACATGATTAAACAACAAATGACTGTGTCTATATATCTGAATCTCTACGTATCTGTATGCACATACAAATATATGCACATACAGAATATAAAAATATATGTGTATATATACATATATATATCTTATTATATTGACTCATATATATATATATATATATATATGTATGTTTTTGTGTGTAGATCTAGAATGAAAGAGCTATATAGTGTTCCAAAGTCTTAGTGAAATATTGTCTGAATAAATTAAAACTGCACCAAGACCTTTCAGAAACCCTGTATATATTCTATTTTTGGACAAGTCAAATTAAGTTTATATTTATATGAATGACAATGGATATAAGAATATATACACATATCTATGTCTAGAAGTGTGTTCTAATATATGTCTTTGTCCCATATATGCATGTATACTTACTTTCCTTATATGTATGTGTGTGCACACATACACAGGGATATTATATGGGTGCATAAGGACACATACCAAGGATACAAGGTATACACACATACATTCATATATATATATATATATATATATATATATATATATATATATATATATATATATATGTATGTATGTATGTATGTATGTATATATGCATACATAATACACACATATTGGGAATATAAGGAAATGCAAAAATACAAATATATTCATAGGAATATAAGACTATACATATACATATGTAGGTATGTATATATTTGTATATATAACATAAGGATACATATATATATGTGTTGTATGTGTATATATGTATACAAAAAGACAATATTAATATAAGGACATATATCTATATTTATGTATATACACATTGCAAGAAATATAAAGATAATAGCAATATAAAGACACACAAGGTATATAAGATAAACACACGTTATATTCCATACACACACACACACACACACACATACATGTGGGTATCATATTCCTTGTGCATGTCCTTATATTGCTATATGGTCCTTGTATAAGTTTGTCTTACCAAGCTGGAAAGGATCTTGAAGGAGGGAACTAGGCAGGGACCACATACTTGTTATCCAAGGCCTTGATTAGTCAAGTTTAGAGATATTATCAGACTAGCTACAGTGATGAGATTTTTGTTTGTTAGTTTTTTGCAATAGTGACTAGAAAGACTAGTTCAGATCCATCCAGAGACACTTAAGTGGCTGTAGGATCCTGAGCAAATCTTTTAAGCTTTCTCTACCTCAGCTTCCTCATCTGAAAAGGGGATAATAATAGCCCCTACCTCCTAGAGTTGTGAGGATTAAATGAGAAAATGTTTTTAAAGTATATCACGAACCTTAAAACGCTATAAAATGTTAGCTATTATCATTCTTTCTAAGTCATAGAGGGGCTGCAATCTTTCAGTGGAACACCACACTGTTCAAACTATAGTTTATTAAAATATTGAAGCAGCAAACTTTACTCAATCATTATGATTTTTCCCTACTTCACTCACCATAAATTATATAGTAAGCATGGGAATGTAGTGCAATGAGCACTATTTTTGAAGCTAGAAAACCTAAATTAAAATCTTGACTCCACAATGTATTTATAATATAGCCTTAAGAAAGTAACTTATTATCTCTGAATCTCAGTTTTCTCATCTGTAAAATGAAAATGATAATTTTTGCACAGTTGACCTCACAGTATTTTGAATTTCCAATGAAATGTTTGTTAAAATCTTTGTAGAAAGCTAAATAAGTCTAAGCTATTATTAAGCTTCTTGAGGACTGTTGGGTGCAAAATTGTTCAATCTTCAATAAAAGACACCGAAACAGAGCTCCAAGCCTCTGTATCTGGCCCCTTTAATAAACAGGAACTCAGATCTTCCTCACTATATTAAGATGTCCCCTGTTCCCAGGGCCTTACTTGTATAATTCTTAATGCCCAGATGCACGTAAAAGGCAAAGTAAAATATAGAGTCTCATTGGTTAATAGACCTTAGAAAGATCTGTTATATTAGATATTAATTATACCTTAAAATAATAAAACATTTAAATGTTAATCATGTGAAGAGTTTAACTGAAAATGAAATGTCCCTTATATAGCACTTATCAAGTTAAAAATGAAAATAAGCTGAAATATAAGCAGTTAAAAAAAATCCTCCAAGATCCTCCCAGACAGTCCAGAGATGATGCATCAGCACAGGTGATCACAGAATAGTCAAGGCTCAAGAGCCATCTTTATTAAGTGACTATACACAATTGTGAGTCTCCCACCCCTCATGTTGGGCAAGGAAAGATGGACCAGAGGTATAAAAATAATTTGGGAAACTTTCATTAGAACATCCCACCCACAATGGATTTATTCACAGTAAAATAAGCAAAAAAAAAAAAAAAACAGAGTCTGAAGTCCTTTCACTCACCTTAGCCTTGATCATGTATTCATCAGACCAAAAGGATGGAGATCCTCTAGTAAGCATTCTTTATAAACTTTATAACAGTGCATTTATGGCTTATCATTTAAAATTTGGAGCCTATTATAAGAAAGAATCTATCTCATCTAATTAATCCTAAATATATGTAAAATATGTATTAATATATATGAGTTCTATATTAATGTTAGTTAACCCGGCTAACTAAATGTATATTAATAAATAAATATAACATGAATAATCACTATCCCTATGGAATGACACTTATTAGAATAAAATAGGGTCTAAATAATCATCTGTCACAGGGCAAACTGATTTATTCATTTTTATATCCCTCAATGCCTAGCAAAGGCCTATAAATAAAGTAAAAATAATACAAGTTTGATATAATCATGATAAGTTTTTGACATGGTTCATTAAAGATACCTGGCCCTCACTACGTACTTTATTGATCAGGTTATTAAAAGTAAAATTTCCATGTTTTGAGAGGGGTTAGTGACTCCTATGTTATTAAAAAATAAATAATACCACCAACACACAAACCTTCTTCTGCTTTTAAACTTCCCAATGTTGGCCTGCTTTTAAAGACCTCCAGGCAAAAGTTTATCTCTCAGAAACTCTCAGCAAGAAGGAATCCTTGAATATACATGTTTTCATTCTGAAATGGGAAATAGATTCAGCTCAATGAGTTGGTAGAAGGAGGAAATCCTTCCCCTGCTTCCCTTATTCTATTGCAGGGATTGGGGTGGGAGGCTCCCAAAGGTATAAGCATCAGAGACTACGAAGCAAAGCAGCAATCCATCAAAGTCATGGACAGATCAGAATTATTAAATCATGCACGTTGAAAATGGATGGATGGATGAACACCGAATTTCATTTTCTTCACACCATCTGAGAGGATACCGGGAGCCCAGAGGGAACTCTGAAGGAGAGGTAGTTTCCTTGGGGATTTGCAGACCAAACCTGAATAAATCTTAGCAGATTTATTTAGAGATTCATTATTTTTCTATCTCAAATGTCACAGACTTCCTGATCAAAGGCAGCCTTTCCTCTGGATGAAGTTTTGATTACTCAGTCTATCAATCAACAAGCATATATTGAGCTCTTACTAACAGTACCACTATGCTAATGAATATCCTATTTTGGACAGTTACTAGATTAGAGGGGTGCCATATACATAGTGTATCTGATTTCAGCAAGTCATTTGAGAGAGCCAGCACTATGTCATCATAAAGGTGATAGACCTGAAGTTGGAATTTTAACTTTACAGCTGTGACCTCTGGCAGTTCACTCCACTTATGTATGGATCTTCTTTTCTCTTAAATTAAGTTTGTATTAGATGGAAAGACCTCTGAGTTCTTTTCTACTTTTATATCTATGAGTTGGTAATTCCAAATCATTCTTTGGAACTGTAAAGTAGGGACAAAATGTTTATGGGTCCTGGTTCACAGGACTTTGGTGAAGGTCAAATAAGATTTAGTATATAAAGAATTTTGCCAGCTATGTAAATATCAGCTATTATGAAATCCTTATGGTTAAGAGATAAGGATGGAAATTAGATAAATCTCTCAAGTCATATAGGAACATAAGGTACTCAAGGAATAGAATACATACATATATACATATATAATGCACACATATATGGAATATAATGACACACATATGTACATATACATATTTGTGCTTGATTTATAAACTAGATACAAAACGTTTTGATTATTGAGTTGATTGCAATCTAAGCAAAAGTTTCTATTGGAGTGTTCTGGGGATATGTCACAAAATGATCTGTACCCATGAAGTATTTAAAATATAGTTAGGATGAAAAATATAGACTCTTGAAAGATGGAGCTCATCCAGAGGAATGCAACCAATTTAATGAAGAGTCTCACAATCATACTGTATAAGAATTAATTGAAAGAACTAGGAACATTAAACTTGGAAAAGATAGTTTTCTTTGAATATTTTAAAGATTGTCTTATAGAAGAGATAAGAAATTTGATCTTTAGGGCAAAACCAAATGGACAAGATGCATTTCAGGATCAGTCTAAGGACAATAATAGAGCTAGTCAAAGGTCAAATGTACTGTCCTTGGAGAGAATGCTTTCTTCACTAGTGGCCATCCAGCTTTTGCTTGATTCATTAAGTTATTGAGGAGACTTGAGTTGGAATCCTGTATTGCTTTTAACTTTCTGTGTGATCTTGGACAGATCAGTTCTTTCATCTGTTAAACAAAAGACCTCAATGATCTTTAAGATTCCTTCAAGTTGTAATATTCTATGCTCTAGTGTTCTTTATTCCAAGATCCCTTCTGTATTCTAACTAGACTATTATGCTGTATTCTTGTATTCTATGCGCTTCCTTCAAATTCTGATTCCAAATATAATTTGTTGAGAGGAAGCTATCTATATGTAATTGTCCTACTGGGGAAAAATTAGAGTAGTATTAATCCAGAGCTGTAAATTCCCTTACAATCTACTCCAATCCAATTGTTTTACCAAGGAGAAAGCAGATCCATAAGGTAAAGCAGGATCATACAGTCAGTAAGCACAGAAGAGGCATCTGAATTCAAGTCTTAATCTCAGACTCTTCCCTCTAACACGATGCTTCTTTATTCTAGTAATACTTAGAAAAAACCAAAGAGTTCCTTCCTCTAACTCCCCAAATTTTATTTTTCTCCCCCCAACCATATGTCCAGTTGTTGTTTCCAGCACCGAAAATGTTATGAAGATGCTGCTGAATTGGAGTGCACCCAAGACTTAATCAGACTTTCCACTGATGTCACTTGTAGCAACCAAAACATGACTTGTGGTGAGTGAAATTCATTTCACTAAGTCCAAGATATCCTGGATAGCTACCCTGTGATCCTAGTGTAACGTGTGTTTGGGATACAAAGAACTTCCCTTCCTTCCCAAGATATCTTCTGCCCAGGGGAACACAAAACTGATCCAGAGGATTTCCCCTTCTAATCTATCACCCTTTGGGGGAATAGCACCAGCTGGAAAAACAACTGTGACAAATTTGATGGATATGTTCTGGTATTCTCTTTACAACACTCACTCTTCCCTTATAGGGCCCAAAGGATCTAGAGCTGGGATGAATCTTAGAGATCATCTAAAGCAAAGCTTAATTGTGGGTTGTGACCCCATATGGAGTCATATAACTGAATGTGAGGGTTGTAAAATTATGACTTATTTTCAGCAAATGTATGATTTGTAGACCTATTTCATATACCTGGGGTCACATAAACATTTCTCAGGTAAAACAGGGTCATGAGTAAAAAAAGTTTAAGAAGCCCCAGTCTTAGGGTAAATGAAATGAGTTGGGGAATTTTCTCAATCCTCTCCATTTATTTGGTCCATCTCTTTAGAGTCCAAGGATCCTTGTGAAAATCTTCTATGCAATTGTGATAAAACTGCCATTGAGTGTTTTCTTCATTCACATATCAACAATTCCCTTAATGGGCTTGACATTGCCCTCTGCATCCCTACAGTCACAGGTAGGAAAAAACAGAATGGATTTTTCAATCTCCTCAATAACACTTGCTATCAATCACTGGCTTTACCTTCTCTTCCTTGTTATTTATCCTTTGTCTAGTATATGATTCAATGACAGCTATTCATAAAGGGCCTGCTACTTTACAAGTCCTGTGTTCAGCCTTAGGGGAAATCTTGATTCTTACCTCTAAGAAGCTTAAACTCTAATGGGAACAAGAATACAAATAATTGTGATACCAGATAAGGTAAGAGAAGTAGAAAAGAGATAAATTAGAGATAGATACAGGCAAAATGTAATGGAAAATATGGAAAGAGAGAACATTTTCTTTTAGGTAAATAGATAGAAATTTTATTAAACACTTGCCATATGGCCTGCATTATGCTAAGAACAAGATACAAATAAAAGAATACATATACACACATATATGTATATTTTATAGATATACATATGCACTGAATAATTACAAATACACACATATGTATATGTATTAACACATATACATATGTGTATTCATACATACATGTACACATGGCTTTACAAATATATGCATTCCTATATTAATACATGTGTATGTACACATGTATGCAGATATTTGTGTATATGTGTTGATATACAAATACATATATATTTTAGGTATATTTACATATATATATATATATAAGATATATCCACATTTGTATATATATTTATAAATACATGTATATATTTATAGAAATATACATGTATGTATGTGTGATAGATGTATTTATATGTTTATGTATAGATATATATGTATATGTGTATGCATGTATTAATGTATAGATATGTGTATATGCATATATAGATACATACACATTTATGTATGTATATGTGTATTTATAGATATATACATAGTAATATACATATGTATATTATTATTCTTATAGGTATATACAGGTATAAGTATATAGATAGATAGATACCCATATATGTATGTATATAATATATATATATATATATGCATTTTACAGGTATATTTATAGATAATGTATATATTATATATACACATAGACATAGACATAGACATAAGCATGTAGAACAGCCAGTGGAAAATATGTGGAATTCAAAGATATCTTGTATGAGGAGTATGTGATTATGAAGAGTAGTTTATATGAGCACCTCATGATTAATATACAAAAGAATATTAGGATAAGAGTTAGGATATGAATTCTAATTCTGTCTTCTCTTTAAAGTTACTGAGTAATTTTCAACTTCTCCAAATCTCAGTTTGTTTATGTGCAAAATGATGACAGGTTTAACTGTCCTATCTATCCCCCTCAGGGTTCTAAAAATGAAATGAGAAGATGTATCATTGCAGGAATAAGAAAATGTCATTTTATTATGTCATTATTATCAAGACATGATTTTCAAATAGCCCCTTGCCACTGGCTCAGACCGAGGAGCCATTTATAGCCAAAGAATAGTAAATAAGAATGCTCATTTCATCTATTTTATTCCTAATAGGAACTATGAGAGAACAAAATATATATATTTAAAGCTATACTCTCAGTAATTCTTTTAATAAATGGGATGACCTAAAATCATTTTGTATACTCTGTTCTCAAAGAATGATTTCTTCTCTAGCTGGGCTGCTGTATTCAAGTGACTTTTCCAGATAGTTTACTCGCAGCAGCACTAATGTAGAAGAAGGAGGGTTCATATGGGGTCTTGAGGATCTGGGTCTAAATCCTAGCTCTATGTGGTGATTCCGTGACCCTGAGCAAATCACCTCTGTGATGGTGGTGTCCATTCATTGCAGTTCTGTCCTACGCTTATGATCCCATTTGGGGTTTTCTTGGCAAAGATACCTAAGTGGTTTGCCATTTCCTTCTCCAGCTCATTTTATGGATAAGGAAACTGAGGCAAACAGGGTTAATTGACTTGCCCAGGGTCACACATCTATTGAATGTCTGAGCTTTGTTCATCCTCACTTCAGGTCCTGACTCACCTCTCTGAGTCTCCTTTATGGCAGTATAAATTCTGCCTCTCACATTTTTTTTAATATTTATTGTTAGGAAAGACCTTGAACTCTCAAATCCTATAGCAACATGAGCTCTTCTCACCCAGCTCCTGCACATCACAGCCCCATGAGTTCCTGCCATCTTCATCCTTCCCTGGATTCTTCTGGAGATGTGAATGTCTAACCCAAAGGTGTTTCAATATGCACTAATGGAATTCTTAAGGTCTTATCATCTCTTTTCTCTCAAAGCTTCTCCTGTCTCCCAAGTTCCACAATTTGTCCTTTGGTTCTGAGACTGAGTTTAAGAGATTGAAAACTTTATTCTCTAAAGTTCTCTACCAATATTCACCTTTTCAGATATGAACAGCAAGGAAGAGACCATGGCCTTTCCAACTCACCGTAAGTCTTTCTCATTATACTTTCTTGTTTGTATGCTGAGGAATTAAAATGAGGTCGTATAGATGGGTGGGTACAGATAATATTCTCAAACTTTAAGGGCTTGCAGAGTACTTTCTTGATAGCAGTCTCATGAAGTTATTGCTAATTGTGAGACTTTGAAGGAGTTACTCTGAACCTCAACTCATTTATCTGATCAAGTCAACAAGCATTTATTAAGAACTAGTTATGTGCTTGTGCTAAGCATTAGGGATGCAAAGAAATGTAAAAATAATCCATGTGCTTAAGAAATGAACAAAGTAATAAGGGAGGTGACATGCAGGCAACTATGCATAAACAAGGCAAGCGAGATTAATTAGAGATAGCACATGAAAAAAGGCACTAGCACTAAAGAAGAGGCTTCTTGAAGAAGGTAGATGCTAGCTGAGAAATGAAGGAATCCAAGAAGCTTTTAATAGCAACCTATTTCCATGACTGTTTCAACAGAAAATGTCATTTAGGGAAAAAAAAAACACATTGTTATCAGGAGGTTTGCAAATGGTCCCACATCTACTGGTCTAAGATGAGGAGGCATTTGAGACCAATGAATAAGAAAGAAAAATACTAATGTCATTTACTTTACTAGCAGTGGGGAATGTGGATAAAATTAGAAAATATGTGAAAATGGGAAACCTTAAAATTCCATCCAAATATAAACCATGATTATCAAGACGTTTGCAAATTTCCCCCCACCTATTGAATCAATCTGAAAAACCATTTGAGCCAAATGAATAGAGGGAAAAAAAAAGTAATCTTTTGATGATATTGTTTTTGTTTTTATATAATCATTTCAGTTATGTATGATTCTTCATGACCCAATTTAGGGTTTTCTTGGCAAAGGTATTGAAGTAATTTGCCATTTCCTTCTCTGGCTAGTTTTACAGATGAGGAAACTGAAGTAAAAATTGGGAGTAAAGTGACTTGCTTAGAATCAAACACCTAATATGTCTTTGAGGCCAAATCTGGATTCAGGTCTTACTGACCTGACTTTAATCCTAGTGCTCTATTCATTCTATCCATCCAGCTATCTGATTCATTTTATAATACTCACATATTATTAAATCTTTTTATAGATAAGAAAATACTCTGAGCATTTAAAGTGTCTTGCCTGGTACTACACAGCTTGGACAAGAGCCAGGATTCATAGGGTCACTGTATGGATTTAACATACATAACATGTATAACTTGCCATCTAGAGGGTAGGATGGGGAGAAGGAGGGAAAGATCTGAAACACAAGGCTATGCAAGGGTCAATGTTGAAAAATTATCCATGCCTATGTTTTGAAAATAAAAAGCTTTAAATAAAAAGTTTTTTAAAATAAATTTTAAAAGACCATCCAGTGTAGTCCTTTCATTACACTGTTGAGATCCAGAACAGTCAAATGACTTAGCTAAATCCACCTGGGCTATAAATGTCTGGGGAAAGATTTGATCCTCCCAAATCTAAAGCTGATACTCTATCCACTGCACTATCTAGCTGTCTTCCATTTTAAGATGAGCCCCAGAAAAGTTAAATGAGTTTCCCAACTCCACATAGATTATAAATGGCAGAGCCAAGATTTGAATGCAACTCCTCTGGCTCCAAGTCCAGCACTCTGTACATAACAAGAGGCTTCCTCCTTGATCAAAGCATCTTCCAGTGGGCATTGCTGGGTTAAACTGGAAATATCTATGACAGCAGATGTGCTAAAATTCCCAAACTCAGCTATTCCTCTGCTCCCAGAAACAGGAAACATTAATTACCTTCCATAATGAGACTAATTCAAACATCCAAGTGCAAAACAGGTCCCCGTGCTGTACTTAACAGATGTGAATTTGCATTTGTTAGGATGTAGACCATTAAGTACCCTTTTTCTCCTGCCCTCACTGTTGCCTCCCTTGGATAATTAAGCTGGTCTGTGGGCTGCCTCATGATGTTATTAAGGTACAGGACTCAGCGGTGCTCAGAAAATGCACACAGACCAGGCAGAAAACTGCATACAGCATCTGTTCCCAATCATTCCTCACCAAGGTCATGCTGGGCTCATCTCTCCATGACTGAGTGTGGAAGTTTATTGCCAGCTGGGCCCTCAAAGGGATTCCACCCCCTTCCTCCTCCGTGGTTCAAGGCACAGTGGTCAAGGGCCATGAGGTTGCATTCAGCCCCCTTCCTCTCTGGAAGCTGTCAGGGCAAGTCGAATGGTGGGTTCCCCACTTATTCAAAGAGAAATTAGAGGGGAGACTTTTGATCTGGTAGGAATTGAAATCCCTTCTGACTCAAAGATTTTATGATTCAAAGAGATCTAATAATGAACTCATCATCTAGTGTACTTAGAAGCTAAATAGCTTCTAAGAAGTATCATGGCCTCCCCGGTTCTGACTATCACAGGCTTGGCTAAGGGATGATCAGCATAGCAAATAGTGGAAAGAGCACTGACCTGGTAATCAGGAGGTCCTGGCTCTGCTAATTCCTAGCCATGTGACCTTAAGTAAATCACTTAAAACCTCACAGAACATCAGGTTTCCTATCAAAGTGAAAGCTCCTTGAGGACAGGGTCTGGTTTTTTTTTTACCTGTTTCTATCCTCAGTGCTTACAAAGTGTCTTGCACATGGTGGGTACTTAATAAATATGTATTAATTGATTGATTGTAGAGTAAGAAGACAGGTTGGATTGGATAATCTCTAAATTGTCTTCCAATGGATTGAGACATTTGGGGTGACAAATTAATGATGAGAAAGCACTATGACTGTTAAGTGCGAGATCCGAGGATACCAATGCATATCAAAAGTTGATATCAAACCTAGGCATGAGTTCCAGGTTTTTCAATGACTGAGTGTGTAATTTTGTGTAAATCAGCCTATCTTAAAGGAAATAAAATCTGTAAAGCACTTTGTAAACAATGGAGTTTGCCTAATTTTAGATGCTGACCATCATTCCTTATATATGTTGCTTTCTTGAACTAGAATATAGTTTTGTGAAGGACAGACACTCTAGAATTTTTGTATTTTTTATCCTCAGTGTACCCAGCATATATTAAGCACTTTGAAAATTCATTTTATCCAAGATGATAATGAATGGTGGGAAGTGGAGAGCCCAGCAATGATACTTGAGCTTCTATTCTGCATCATACTCCAACTTTAGAATTTGAGACAAGAAAAAGACTGGGAACTTATAGATCTTTTAGGTCTTTTGAAACAATGAGAAATTAAGACCATTGATCAAAAGCCTTCATTGAGTTAATAGTAGTGCCAGGATCCAAACACAGTTTCTCTTAGTCTACTATAAGTTTCAGAAAGCTCTTGTGTGGTGTGTAAGTATGGGGGCATAACAGAAAAAAAAAAGGTTGTACAGAATACAAATTTTGGGGCACATCTAAGCAAACCTGGTTTACAGAAAGATGCAAACCTTCACCAACCCAACATTCTTTGTAAATCTTGGCAAAGTCCTTCTATCAGGATCTTAGTTATCTAATCTCTATTATCTTATTTTAGAGCTGTAACTATAAAAATCTCAGAAAGGCTGAGAGAAACTATAATGCAGAGTGATAGTACTTTCTTGATAACTTTAATATGATGGTTTGTACTTAAACAGGCTTTGATTTCTGCCTTAACTTCTTCACATAGTAGTTATGAATAAAGCACTTTTGTAAAATGTGGGAAGATATGTAATATATCATGTGAATTTTGCCTTTTTGTTTTTAATATTCCTACCCTATTAGAATACAGTCCCTCTATTTTTTCCTCTTTCCCTATGTTTATGTACTGTCTCCTGTCTCTCAAATAACTGACGGAGGACTTATTTGAATTTTCTGTTTAGAGTAATTGGTGCACAAATAGGTTTAATAATAGTCATGAAGATGGCTCAAGAGGAATTGCTAGCAGAGAACTTTGGTGATGTCAAACTGAGATTTGGGGAAGGTAAACATTTCCAAGTGTCTTCAAGAAAATAAATCCTACTTTCTATAGGAACCTTCCTTAATGTTTGCCTTTAATTGTTGGTGCAGTGGATAGAGCCTGGATATGGAATCAGGAAAATTCATCTTCTGAGTTCCAATCTGGCCTCAGACACTATTTGTGTGACCCTGGCCAAGTCATTTCACCATATTTGCTTCAGTTTCCTCATCTGTTAAAAGAGTTTGAAAAGAAAATGACAAATTACTCCAGTATCATTCCCCCCCCAAAGAAAAAACAGATGAAGTGATGAAGAGTTGGACATAACTACAATAAACCACAATCTTCAACTATAAAAAGTCATCTAGGATGCTCCTACCTAAGTCTTCTTTATTCTAAACATCCTCAGTTATTTTACCAGTCTCCATATGGCATAATCTTAAAGACTTTCATCTATCTCATTAACCTCCTCTGGATACATTCATCCAGTACATGGAAGAGGAGGGACAGGAGGAGGAGAAGAAGCAGGAAGAAGAGGAGAAAAAGGAAGAGGAGGAGGAGAAAGGGGGAAGAAAGAGAGGAGGAAAAAGGAAGAAGAGAAAGGGGAGAAGAAAAAGGAGGAGGAAGATAAGGAAAAAGAAAAAAGGAGAAAAAGGAAGAAGACAAGGAGAAGGAGGAAGAAGAGGAGGAGGAAGAGGAAAAAGGAGAAAAAGGAAGAAGACAATGAAAAGGAGGAGGAGGAAGAAGAGCAGGAGGAAAAGGAGGAAAAAGAGAAGGAAGAGGAGGAGGAAAGTAGGAGAAAGATAAGGAGGAGGAGGAGAAAGAGGAAGAAAGGAAGGAAAAGGAGGTGGGAAAGAAGGCTGAAAAGAAGGAGGAGGAAGAAGAAAATAAGGAGGAGAAGGAGAAAAAGAAAGAACAAGGAGGAGAAGAAAAAGGAGGGAAAAAAGAAGATGGAGGAGGAGATGAGAAAGAGAGGAGGAAGAAAAAGAGGATGGGAGGAGGAAAAAGAAAAGAAAACATGAGGATTGATGCTGGTGATTGTGTATTGTGGTAATAATCCCTACCATTTATTTACACTTTAAATATTTCAAAGCAATTTACATCTGTTATCTTATTTGATCCTCTTAACAATTCCATAAGTAGATTCTATCATTCTTACCATTTTACAGATGGAAGAAATTAAATCTAAGAGAGGTTATTTTAAATTTTTTAAGGTGTCTCATAACTAACAAGTTTCTGAGATGGGATTCAAACTCAGGTTTTCCAGATTCCAAGCAAAGTCCTCTAACCCCTTCACCAGATGATACAAAGGCAAAACCAAGAAGCTTTATATACTGGGGAAAAACTTCATAAATACAGATAAGTGAATCCAATGATATAAAAAGTCAATATAAGGTAATTTCCTACAATGAGGAAGGGTACTAACATCTGAGAAGATCAGAAAAGGCTTCACATAATAGGTGAAACTTTAGTTGAGTCTTGAAGAAAATTGGGAATTCTATGAAGCAGCAGTAAAGAGGGAGAACATCTCAGATATGAGGCAGAGCCTGAGTAAAGGCATGGAATGTTCTGTCCTGGGAAAAATTAGAAGTCCTGTTTGTTTAAAAAATAGAAAATGTGGAAGAGAGGAAGATACTGAAACCAGATTATAGCAGACTTTCAAAACCAACCAGAGGAGCTCATTAAAACACTTCTGATCTAGTCATTGCCTATTCTCAGGATTCTGCTCTCTTCTCTGCCAGTCTAAGAACCTGTCTGTGCAAGGAAATCAATGAGTATTAAAGTGGTATAACAACTCGAAAAAAATAGATTTTCATTTAGGGATCATTCCTCCATGTCAGAAAGAACACCAAACTAGTTGTCAGGAGATCTATGTTGTTTCTCTGATTCAACTACTAACAAGGGGAATGATCTTAGAAAAGTCATTTCACTTTTCTTGGCTAGTTTCTTTACCCATAAAATTAAGGGATTGGACTATAAAAGGAGTTCTTAAAATTGTGTGTGGTGGGGTGGGGGGTATCATAGACTTGAACATCTATGGTTCTTTTAAGGAGTGGTATAAATTGTAAAGACATTTAGAAAATAATATTTTGAAATGAAATTTAATATTGCAAAGGAAATTTGATTACATTGAAATAGTTACCAAATATATATATATGTGTGTGTGTGTGTGTGTATATTTAAATAAAATATGTCAAAATCATATTATTAAGGATAAGCTAAATGGCACAGTAGAAACAGAAAAAAACTCATCTTCATGTATTTAAATCTGGTTCCAGACTGTTATTAGCTGTGTGATTCTAGACCAATCATTTAGTCCTGTTTGCCTTAGTTTCCTTATCTGGAAAATGAGCTGGAGAAGGAAATAGCAACTATTTCAGTGTCTCTGCCAAGAAAACCCCAAATGAATTCATGAATAGTTGGGTACAAGTCTGGGTATTAATTCAAGTTGTGGGATTTCTTTTCATAGTCACACCTGAAGTTCCTACAGACAGCAGCTTGAAGGATTCCTCTGTGGAAGGTATGTAGAAGGGATTTTCTTCAGCATTATTTACTCCTGTAAGAAGACATCTCCATGAAAATTCTCCTCTGCTCCCTAGTAAGAGGGGGATCAATCTCATAGAAGGTGGAAGTGGATTGTAAAATGCCAAGCAGATCTTACAAAGCTGGAAAAGCTTTAAGTATGGCCCAGTGATGCTTGTGTCATTCTTCCCAGTAACTGAATAAGATTTGAAGATCTTAGTGGACTCACAAGCTCAAAATAAATCAAGAATGTGATTACTGACATAAACCAAGGGTGAATTAAAGGAGGCATTTGGAAAATAGCAGTCTCAATATACTCAGTCCTAGTCAGACCCCAAATAAAAGTGTTGTGCTTATTTCTGGATGTTGTGTTTTAGGAAAGACAATGAGGAGCATTCAATGATGAGAAATGTGATTATTAAAAAGGAAATCATGCTGTTTAAAAATTAACTAAATAAGTGACAATAAGTCTTTCAGAGGATCAGGGAAGTTTTCTGGTTGAGGTGATAGCTGGTCTTTTAAAAGATGGGGAAGAACTCAACAAATGAAGAAAGGAAGGAAGAAAATCTGGAAATAGGGAGACAAAAATGTGTTTGAGAGGCAGTAACTCATCCAAATTATCTGGAACATAACATGGACAGGCAGGGTTCTACTATTTTTGTGGAGGACCTTGAATGTCATGTAGAAGAATCTGAACTTTTCTCCATATGCTCCTATTTAATATTTGCTACATCAGAAAACTTGAGGGGCAAACAAGAGCAGATGTCATCATTATTTTGGTAGAAAGAGAAATTGAATCCCAGCAAAGTTAGCTTGATTTCTTTACATCACATAATCAGCAATGGTCCCTTCTCCCCACCACATCGTATTTTTCAGGATGTGCTTTTCCACTTGGTTCAAAGATCTTTACACATTTGGGGAGGGAAGTGACTGCTCCCTCATTTTAAATTAGATGAATTTTACCCAATCTTTTCGCTTCAGTTAGTTTAAAGATCAGCTAGGTCTTGCTGCTCTTAATCGATAAACACTTGCTTGGATTATAATCATGTATTTTCAATTGTTCCTACTGTCCCCAGTTCATAGAAATACACAAGGGATGGGAGCCCAGGAAGAGGTTACAAGGTCTCTAATTGGCTTCCTCTTCTATCATAATAGATTCTACCTTCTGAGAACAGAGGTGAGGTTGAGAGGAAAAATCAACCTTCAAGTGATTTTTTTCCTTTCTTTTGTTCAGCTATTGTCAGAGGCCATGAAGGCACAATACATCCAGATACCGTAGCACTGCAAGGTAAGTAGCCCATGGATTTTTTTGACTTGGATTTTATTCCCTGGCTATAGAATAAATTAATGAAGCCAAGTGCATTAGAGTGTGAAGATTGGGGAAGAAACAATACAACATAGACAATACCACAGAGAGAGCAATTGAAATAATCAAAGTGATCAGGAGAATTGGTGTCAATTTAGGAAAAAATAATTGAACTATTACTGTAAGCAGAACACACAATAATTACTATCCTTAGCATTTGGAGTTGGAGTGGGGGTATAAAGCAGAGACAAGAACTAAGAACCACATAGAGAAAAGTATAGAGTCATTAAGGACAGTCAGTTATTGTGAATCCTATTAGATAGTTCACTGAAAGCTAAACTTAGGTTCAGATAACAGATTTTAGATTTTGAGCAATATTTCATCTCATTCCTTAAATTCATTTGTCTAACTATTGGAGAAACAATTCATTTTGCCTAGCACCAACCCTTTATTGGTCTTGCGAGTGGTAGAAACAACTTAGGAGATTATAATATTAATAATTATAATAGTATTTGTAGGTTTGTGAAGCATTTTATAATTCTTTCCCTATAATAATTGTTATTATTATCATCTTATTTTATCCTCATAGTCACCTTGGGAAGCAGGTGTTATCCCTATTTTATAGGAGAGGAAACTGAGGCAGGCAAGGTTTGTTTGTTTGTTTGTTTGTTTGTTTTTTAGTTCCTTGAGTCATAGAGACAGTAACTGCCTAAGGCAGAATTTGAATTTTTTATACATTGCTCTACTTAAGAGACTAGAGTCTTTAGGGACAACATTGAACTAGTGAGTGAAGTAGAGCAGAAACCTGATGAACACTTCTGTTACTGTATTCTTTCTGTAGATAATTGATACAGTGACACAATCCCTACCACAATAGCATATCTAGTATTTGGCACAATGTTTATTGGTTGATTAACATGTTATCTTTTACAAGATTAAGGAAGCTGCACAAAGAAAGCCATACAGCCAAAGTGTCCCATTCAGAGGGTAACTATTTAACAACCAGTTTATAAGAGAAGAAATGTGCCCAGGACATGTTTTTAAGTTTAATCTGTTATTAACATTTTCTCTATTAGTTTCTTGAGTCTTGATAATAGACAACACAATAAATTAAGTCCTGATTTGTATTATTTGCTGATTTCTAAGATATAAATACTTACACTGAAAATTTAACAACCAGTTCTCAAGAGCCAGTTTGAGATAACTCTGACATATACTCGTCCCTAAGTAAGGGGAAAAGGGAAGAATGGGTGGGTCACACAGACAGCCTTGATTTTTGCTTTAGATCATGTACTGTTTGATGCTAGGTGGGAAGAACTGAGGGAGACTGGAGGAAAGTCTATATTATCATCATATGTTTTCTATCCAAATGTGAAAAATACTAATCTTCCAAAACTCTACTCTGGCCCCTCATGATGGTATGAAGATAACCTTCCGTTCTCAACGGCTAATTCAACATCTGGCGAAACTAAAAAATAGATTTTAATAGGGTCACATTGACACAGACAATGAAGTAGACCAGTATATTGGCCCCTTGATAATATAAATACATAAAGAAAAAATATAGTTATCCTCAGTCTTATGTGGCCCCTTCTGGTTCTGCAGTAATAATAATTTTTTTAAAAAAAGGAAAAATGGTGCTAAGAATCATACAAATTTTATACTTTCTATTAATTTTAACTTATCAATAAAGGTGAGATCCTTGCCTAGTGACCAATACACTTACTAAAAGAATTGAATCATTTCAGTCTTAATATAGTTGCTCTAAATGATACCAGAAGGAAAAAGAAAAGTTATAGCTAAATGACACATGTGTTTCTCCTTGAAAAAGCAAATAAAATAATTTATATAATTAGTTGCCTTAGGATTGGAGTCAGGAGCCCCAAGTTCAAATTCAATTTCAGCCACTAACTGTGATCATGTCATTTAACATTTGTTTGACTCAATTTCTTCACTTATAAAGTGGTGAAAATAACAGCACCTACTTTTTAGGGTTGTTGTGAGAAACAAATGATGTAATAAAACTATTAGCACAGCATTTGGCATGTAGCAGGAACCATATAAATGCTTATTCTCTTCCTTTCCTAATCCCTTCTCTACTTATCAAAAGATAAGAGGAAAATATTATTTCATGGATCATTTCTTATTGTGTTACTTATGATGAGCATTTACAAAAAGACAGCCATGAAGATAATTAGTTATTTGCCATCTGTTACAAATAATAATGAGATAAAGAAGTCCTATCAAGAACTCAAAAAGACCCACAAAATTAAGTCAATATACCCTTTAATGGAAACCAGTGAGGTCGTACTATATATGAATAGAGTGCTGGACCCAGAATAAAAAAGACTTGACTTCAAGTTCTGACTTACTAGCTTTATGACCTTATGCAAGTCACTTATTCCATGTCTGTAACTCATGCATGCTTGTCTGCTTCAATAACTCTAATTTCTCAGGGCTGTTGTGAGGATAAAATTATATAATATTTGTAAAGCACTTTGTAAAGCTTAAAGTGCTATATAAATTCTAGTTATTCTTACTAGATCTCCCCCATTCGATATAAAGAGGAAAATGCCCCCCCCCAAAAAAAGGAAAACATGGAGAAAAGGAGAAAATCTAAAGCCTAGGAGGCTATGCAAAATCTCATATCCATTTATCATGAATACTTTGAGAACAGTAGGGAAACTTTGGATATGGTGAATACTTTTTTTTAATGAAATATATTTTAATAGTAGGAAATATGGTACAGGGAAAAGTGAGTTTATAGGAAATGTGGTTAGACCCAATTAAGCCAGACCATACTAAAAGAATTTAAAGACAAAAAGTAGGAGAAAAGGAGATCCAAAAAATGAGTAAGACATGTAATGACTTTTATCACCAACTTTTCCCCTCCATCAATGACATAAAAGTTTCTATTTGGGATTTTAATATCATAATCTCCAATGGATAACATGTAGAAGCAGAAATATCACAAGGGAAAACAAAATTGGGAATAGAGTTTAGAGATCGAGAGACTCTCCACAAAAAAAGACATATGCTAGAGTCAACACAAGGATAGAGTAGACAGATTCTCCAAAATGTCTGAAAGAGAAGGTGATAAATATGTAGAAAAATCAAGAACTCCTTCCATTTCACAAATTCCCAAAAGGCAATTGAGAAAATAGCAACAACTATATACTCCCTAAACCTACTTTCCCATGTCAACAAAAATTGTATGTAAATAATATGAGCACACATCAGAGACTGGAAATAGCCTGAGCAAAAGTATGAGTATTTTAGAGGGAAGGCAAAGAGTAGTCTAGTTTGAATGGAGCCAAAAGTGCATAGAAGGGGAGAAGAATATGAGATAAGGTAAGAAAGGTAAGATGATACCTTGAATACCAAGTAGAAGACTTTGAATTTGACAGAATAAACTGAGACACTGAAGGTTTTTTATCAGTAAAGCAACACGGCCAGATATATGCATAAGATTATTAGATTAGATTAGACTAGACTAGATTAGATCTAGTCTAATCTAATCTAACCATAAAAGTCTAATCATAGTCTAATCATAAAAGATGGTATAAGATTGCAACAGATAGACTTTGGTAAATTATTCTACTGCAGACCACATCTTTCAATTGGAAAATGCAGACACTACAATATTCCACATTTTAAAAAGACAGAACTATTAATTATTAGATTCAAAAGAGCTATCTGTCCCTTTTGTTTGTTTGTTTGTTTTTCCAATAAGATCTCTCCTGTATCTGTTCCAAAACTCACAAAAGCCTTTGAAAGATATAACAACAGGAATGACTTTGTAAGAAAATTTTTAGTTGCCAGATCAAATGATGTTGAAAACAGAGCAATTCATGGTCACCAAAGGTCTTTTCTCTTGTCATAAAGAATTCCCAACTCTGAATCCCAATGAAAGAGGGATTTACTATAAATAATGCCTCCTTCCAGATGTTCCAATTTACATATCCCATTGTGCTGATAGCATAAAGCTCCAGCTCTTCTTCAGTGAGATCCATAGTCACTCAAAAGAGCTCAGACAAATCCAAGAAAAACCAAAGGGAGGAAGAGTGTGGTCTAAATTGAGATGTAGTAATTGAGATAATAAAATCTTATATTTTGGCTATAAGGTGACCTGAGAGGCTTTCAGGGCTGACCTCATTTCATAGATAAAGCTACTGAACTCCAGAGAGAACCTAGTTAGGATCACACAGTAGTTAGAGGTCTGAAATAGAATTGGAATCAAAATCTTACTAATTTCACATGCATCTATGTTTATCTGTGATATGCACATATATACATTTAATTTTTATATGTGTATTGCTATATGTACATCCTAGTACATACATAAAGTTAAGTGGCAGAATGGTTTGAGCATTGTTCTTGGAGTCAGAAAGACTTGAATTTAAATTCAGCCTTAGATATTTATTAAATGTATGGAACAAGACAAGTCACATAGGCAGCTTTGTGGGAATATATGTGTGCACACTCTGCATGTATGTGTATTCAATGCATACTCAAACTCAATATATTATAACCATGTGCTACATTTGTTATATGTGCATAAATGTGCATGTTTATGCACAATCATTCTAGCATCAATATTCTTCCAGTGATGATATATGGCTCTGAATTATAGAATACTGTGGTCTCCAAAAAAATTAAATTTGAGGGTCAACCAAAAAGCAATTGAGAGCTACCTGATAATCAGAAGCAAGAAGAATTATGCATAGGGGAGTAGATAATCACCAAAGAGTTATATAATCTAGAAAGGAGCTGGCCATAGAAAAAATGATAGACAATCAATGCTCCATTTACATATAATGTAAGAAGAAATAGGGAAAGATTCCTAACAAGTTGGGTAGAGATAAAATCATACAAGTATCAAAATAAGAACAATAGACCATATTTATATAATCTCTGTTGTTTCAAAGCTGTTTACAGGTATTCGGGCAAGCAATTACTTATTAAGTGCCAAATACGTTCTAAGCACTGTATTTCTGCTGGAGATAAAAAGACAAAAATGAAATAGTATCTTCCCTATGAAAGTTTACATTCTATAGGGGAAAGAGAACACCACATGTATGTCTATAAGTATACATAAAATAAGTATAAGGTAATTTGGAAGACTTCATTAGCAGGCAGGAAACTTGCCTCATGTGGAAAGTGGCCTTTAAGCTGGACTTTGGAGGAAAGAAAAGATTGGGAAGTCAGGAGGAAATGTGTTCCTGGCATGAGGGATAGACTTTGCAAAGGCAACAGAGATTGTTAATAGAACGGCCTGTGTGATTAAAAAAACAAAAACAAATGTTTGACCAGACTGGTCGAATGAATTAAAAGGAGTAATAATATTTTCTTGTGAAGTTCAGATGTGATGTTATCATCCCATTTTATAGATGAGGAAACAAGGGCTTAACCAAGTGCTATGACTTGGCCAATGGAATACAATTAATAAGGCATTAGAACTCAAATACAGTATACTTGACTCCCAGCAGGCTGCTCTTCTTGCCTGGATCATTTTAATTATCTCATCATTCCATTCACAACTATTATTGAATGAAGAACACTAGAATGTAAATGAATAATCCACAAATAAGTACAAGAAACAAAACAATAAAACCCATTAGAGGCCCAGAAGAGACATTCACCCTTTGAGAACTAGATTCCAGTGAATTCTCACGGTGAGAAGGTTAGATTTGTCCACTGTATCAAAAGTCAGAAGAAAGGATCTTGGTCTTTTGGATGGACACTACTTATATCTCTGCATTAAAACAGCGTCTACTGACTAATTTGTCTAATGAACAGTTTCTACACATGAGCTATCATTTATGTGTTTTAGGACCCATACAGCATGTTTCCATAATGAAAAGAGTAACAATGTCTGGTCTTAAACCTGTCGAGTCAGATGTACAAGCTTCCCAACTGATCCCTAAGGAGACAACAGGAAAAGGTAAGTAGGAATGCCAGCACTGTCCTTGAATCCAATTAGAGAGAATCCCTCCTGTCCATATAGATATAAGAAAGCTATTAATTCACTGGAAGGAGGATTCTGGACTCCAAAGTGGCAGTATTGTAATATTGAATTTGAGCTTATTTGTTTTGCTTGACTATATGTGTGTGTATATAATACATGGTATGCATATATACACACCCATTATGTATATATATATATACATATATATATATATATACATATATATATATAATATGAGAGAGATGTATGTGAGAGACAGAAATATTTCTTACATTTCAATAATATTCCATCATATTCATATTCCAAAATTTGTTTAAACATCCCCTAATTGATGAACATCTCCTTATTAAGTAACCTTACCTAAGCAATAAACTTTATGAAAATTAGAATGGACCAAATAGAATTTAATGATTCCATGAAACAATAAAGTGACCCAAAAGTGAGTAGTGAGTGACAAAGTTTCCATTTAGTAACTGCTCCTAAATCCTGAACAAGGTCTGATCCCTCAGTGTTAGACTTGTCACCTCTTTTCTCTTTAAGATATCTAACTTCTCTCTTCTTTGAAATAGATTTTGTCCCCATTATCTGTAGACTTCTCTCTCTTTTTGCTGACCTAAGCTACAAAAAAAAAACTCACTGTGATTTTTTTTATATTTTTCCAAACAGAATTGATATAGTAAGTTTTGTTGTTAAAGGAGAAAACTGAACTGTATTTCTTCCTTTTATTTTGACTTTTCCCATATTGCATATATTTAGAAAACAATCAAGCAAGCTATGTGAAGAGATTCTTATTTACACATGTAATTGTCTTGTAAATTTTTAGTGTTTATTAAATTCAGAATTAAAAATAATAATAATATTGGAGTCAAATCAGGGCTAAGCCATGTAGATGGTTTAAATAAATACTAAAATCATCTTTACTTGGGGCAGACAAAACATATTCCAAGTTAAGTGAAGATCAAGTGGAAATAAAAATGCCTAGTTGGGTTGGTACCTGCAGAGCTATAAGGTAAGTCATTCATTTAAACAAGAAAGATTTATTAAGCACCTACTCTATTCCAGGTACTGCCCTGAGTGCTGGAAATAAAAAAAGGAGGCAAAAGACAGGCATTGTCCTTAAGAAGCTCAGAGAGGACAACATGAAAATAAATATATACACAGGACAAATATAGACAAGATAAAGGCTTATTTCCAAATGGGAACTAAGATTAGAAAAGCTGACACTTAGCCTATGGGAAAGTCAATAAGATGAACAGAAATATCAGTTTCAGGAGAAGAGGCTCAGGTCTGATACTTTGGCTCCACTTGGCTCCCCAGAGCTTCAAACTTTGGAGGGAAACTACTTGGAATGTTCTTAAACGATCAGTGATCTAGGTCCCAGTTTGTTAAACTGTGGTTTATGAGTGAATTAGGGATTCCATAAGAAGTCTCATGGCTGAATGTGGGGTTGTGAAATTATGATTTTTTATCAATAATTGTTTGATGTGTATATCTATTTTATATACCTATCCACCTAGAGTCACATAAATATTTCTCAGTTGAGAAAGTATTATGAATAGAAAAAGTTTAAGAAGCTCTGTTCTAGGCAATTCCCCTCTAAGACAATAATTTGAAGAGAGTTGCCAACCTGCTTTGTATAAAGGGAGCTTCCTCAGCCAGGATCTACTTATATCAACAGAATCACAGGTCTAGGTCCCTAATGGCCATCCCTGCTCCCTATACTTACATTGATATGCCATTTTGGGTTAAAAGCAGTCTATCATCCCCATCACCACCTGATTCAATTGCCTCTATCTGACTATGAATTTATAGAATTGTAGCTTTGTGCCATCTGAATATCTGCTCAATATGCCATTTATGGTTTTTCCAAGACATTAATAATTTTTTTAAAGTCAAGCAGAGATGCATGGGCCCCAGTGGAGATCTTCAAAACTGATACTGAACTCCTCTTTCAGTTAGTCTATTCAATTACTCCTCAATTCATCCAATTGTATTTATTTTCTTGCCAATAAGAACAGCAGGAGAGACCTTACCAAACACTGCTTCTCTAGACATTCATAGTCATTCGTTTTGTAATGCTTTCTTTCCAGGTAGCTAAGTAAAACAAATGATGCCTTATAATTATAATTTTGAAGATAACATGTTCTTCTGTAGTCCTTTCATAACATCTCCCCCTCCATGAAGTCCCAGAAATCACTGACAGTGTCTTGGAAATTTTGTTTTTTACTTCTTTCAGTATTGACAGATCCTGAAAGATTCATCTGAGACAGCTGACCTGAGCTCATCAAGGACTTTTATGTTCTTGTTCATCTTGTTTTTTGTTTTGTTCTTGCTTTTGAAAGATCATTTGCCTTGGAAAGAGAAGACAGAAAAACAAGCATTGAGTAACTCTGATTTTTCATTATCATTAATTATCATTATTCTATTCACTCTAATCAGGGATCCTATCCTTTTGTGACTTTCATCTTTTCTTCAACAAAGTCATAAAAATTTCTTTTATTATTTTTAGCTTTCCTCACCAGCTTCTGTTCATATTGACTTCAGAATTTCTAATATTCCTCTTTTAAATTTTTTTCTTATTCTTTTGAAAATGTAATTTTATTTTTGAGTCTACATTCTCCTTCCCAAACCCATATCCTCATTGAAAAATTAAGAAAAACAAAAGCAATTACTAAAAAGAACTCATCTTCCTGAGTTCAAATCTGGCCTCAGATATTTACTAGCTCTGTGACTTTTGGTAAGTTACTTAGCCCTATTTGTCTCCTCATCTGTAAAATGGGCTAGAGAAGGAAATGACAAATTACCACAATGCTTTGCCAAGAAAACCTCAAATGGGCTCACGAAGAGTCAGACACAACAAGCAACTAAACAACTACATACATGTGCATGTGTATAGACATATGTACATATATGTGCACTTTAAAATTTATATATATGTGAGTACACATGTGTATGTATGACAAGATATGTATACATTTAGATTTCATCATGAATTCTCTGAATTGTGCTTAGTTATTATCTTGACATTCTTCTTACAAAACTCTGCCCTGCTTTTGTATTCTTCCTCTATTACCTGCCTTTGCTTTCATCTTCAGCATATAATCTTTCTTTTTTCAACCCTGGATAGTGAGTCGCCAAAGCATCTACCTTGGTATCTTTAGACAATCCCCCCTTTTCGTCTTATTGAAGTTCTTCTTTGTGTCTTGAAAATATCATTTTTGACAGCTTCTCATCCTTCCTGGGATAACTTCTACAGAATTCCAGCCTTCATTTGAAATCTATGAAATTCATTCAACCCAAATCTAGAGTGAATGTCAGGTTATTTCTTTCTTTTCTTTCCTCCATGGTAAGTTCCCTTCAAAACTTCCATCATTAATACCTCAGGAACTAGTTCCTCCTTAGGAAAGATTTAGATAAATTGATGCATTACATACTTGCTATAAAGGACTATTAAGGTAGGTTAGACACCAGTCTAACCTTTGATTGCCTTCTCCTAAAAACAAATCCACAGATCAGGTATGTGAGCAATTTATCCAGTGTGATGCAGATTGGATTTTTTTTGTAAGTTCATTTATTTTTAATACACATTGTTTTGTGAATCATGTTGGGAGAGAAAAATCAGAGCAAAAAGGCAAACCATGGGAGAGATTAAAAAACAGCAAGAAGAAGTGAATATAGCAGGTGTTGATTTACATGCTGATTAGAATTTCAAAGAAGGAAGCAGTCCTAAGAATTGTGTATTCTGACTTACCTAGTTTTATAGATAAGGAAACTGCAGTATGGAGAGGTTAGGTGCTGGAAGAATCTGGAAGTCTGATTTCCCTGACTAGCCTATACTATTGAAATGTTAATTCAAGTCATTGGATATCTCTGTAGTTTCTCCTAGTGAAAATGTGAAACCCACAATTCCAGGGTCTACTGATATCCCTAGTAAAGCACTAAGCATGTAAGTACACATAGGTCCCCTGTATCTAGCCATCCTTTCTTAGACTCTAATTTTAAAACTATGTGCATTGCATCAACTTAGCAGAGAAATTGCATCAGCAATGATCTCAACTGAACACCAAGGCAAAATGTCTCATTTGGATGACTGAAGGTAGTTTTTTTGACCCTTTGAAAGCTAATTGGCTTTACATAAGAGCGTAGCTTTGTTTAGGGTGATGGGAACAGGTTTCCTTCAGAGAAATTCTCTGGAGAAAAATTGAACTTGAGGTCCAGCATTGCTTACTGGTTCATTGTACATTTGGAGGCTCATCTTTATCTCTCCATGGCAGACTAAGTGGTAATATTCCCTGAAGTCTTAAGGAAAAAAATATTATGTTGCTAGGAGCCAAATTAGTCATAAGTCCTAAGCTGGTAAAGCCATTCCACAAACATGCTTCAGAGACAAAGATATGTCCATGTCCCTCCATATCTCTCACACACACCAGAAAAGGAGGCGTGGTAGGAAAAACACCCTATTAAGAGGCAAGAGATTCATATCCCATTTCTGCCATTTTATAGTTCTGTGTTCTTAAGCTTTACCTAAGATTCCCTTTTCTCATCCACAAAATGGAAACATACCCTCACCTACTTTATAACATTTTTAAGAGGATCAAATGAGATATAAAGTGCTTTGTTAGTATAGAGTGCTACTTAAAGATTGGCTAGCCTTAACAGCAGCAATAAAAACAAAAACAGGAATATTGATAAGTCCCCTAGAGTTATCAGGAAATCAGAGCTGCTTTGTAGAATGGGAAATGAGTCTTCAGCTAGACACAGAGGAGGTAGGAGCGAGCTTGAGTATAGGAAAAAGCCTCAACAAATCAGAAATTCAAGAGCAGAATGCTAAGCCATACCTTGAATGGACCTTTCAGATTAATAGTCACAAGCAGAAACAGAATTGAAGAAGTGATTCATAAGTTTTAGGCATTTACAATTAGAACTTTTGATGCTATTTTGTGCAAACACCTTATTTTTTACAGAGGAATAAGATGAAACAGAGTTAAATTGAGAATTCTTTATTATGTTCTTTAAAAGGAAAGCACTACAAAATATTGGGACCAGACATGAAGGGAAAACAAAGTAAAATGAGAAGATAGAAGTCATCTTGAACCTTGTGATTCTCATCTCTATTGTTTTCAAGAGAGTCATTGTTGTCAGTCCATAGTTAGAAAATATATAAAATCTTTAAAAAGATGAAATTGGTGGAATTCTAAAAAATATCTAGCCATCCTTTATTTACGTTTGGCCTCTAAATATGTTCTGCAGGGGCCTTTTCTTTCTAGGCAGAGGTTGGTGCTCCAGAATTTACATCTTCCTTTTCCTGTGTCTCTTTCCTTAGTTCTCTGGTAGCTAATGGAATAAAGTTATCACCACTAAGGTGTTAATGATGACTCATAATGGCTTAACATGTAACCTGTGTGACATTAGCCTTTAAGTGGCCACCTTCATTTCATTGCCCTTAAGATTAGGGTTAGGGTTAGTTATGGATAATTTCAGACACTTTAGGTCTATGTAAAGATATTTTTGTAGAGATAAGACTTTTCTAGCACCATTCAAAGCAGTCACCCATTGTGCCCACATGTAAGTCTAGCCCTATATAAGAGATCATCATCCTATTCAGACTGTGTGAAGAAAACCTTCCAGTCTTGTTCTGTAGATTCTCATTCTCACCTCCAAACCTGTACTTCATTATGTCAGAACTCTCCATCTCTGAAATAGAATTGTATTTTCAAGGCTTATCTTTTTGAGATGAATAAATTCCTCTACTTTTGCATCTGAGAGAATTGTCATCTCATCAGTCCTCTGGAGTCATAGTTGGCCATTTCATTGATCAGAATTCTTTAGTATTTCAATTATTTTTTCATTTGCAATGTTGTTGCTATGGTATAAATTGTTCTCCATTTTATTCTGAATTAACTTCTAGAAGTCTTGTCAAATTTCTCTGAAAACCTCCCTTTTATCAGTTTTAGACAGTGCAGCAATATTCCATTACATTCATACACCATAATTTATTCAACAATTCCCCATTTAATGGAGACCCTCTTTGTTTCTAGTTTTTTTTTTTTTTTTTGCTTTTGCTTTAGTGAAAAGACCTGCTATAAATATTTTGTATATGGGGTCCTTTTCTTTTTTCCTTGATTTCTCCTGGAGTATATGCCTAGGAACAGTATTGTTAAGGGTATATATGCTTCATTTTTAAAGTCTAAGTACCTTTTGCCTTTCCATTTATTTTTGAAATAGTTTTTAATTTATACATTTGGTCAGACTGTGAGCTCCTTGATAGCAGGGATAGGGTTTTTTTGTCTTTCTTTTTGTACATAGTACAATTGTACAATATTGTACAAATCAATAATTATTGATTTGATTCATTTTTTTATATCAAATTTCTCCTAAATCCCTTTCCCTTGTGAGGAAAGAGAGCTGTTTTTCATTTGCCCAAAAGACTGGAAATCCTTTCCAGACTCACAAAAAGTAAAATAAGGGTGGTCTGACCTTGGAATGATGATGAATGGGGGTGGGGGAAAAGGTATTATACTGGTGACCAATTTGGAAAACTTCTCTGATCCCTGTCAGTAATAATTTGGGGAAAATAATGTTTAGACAAGACATCCTTGGTCTCATGGTAGATGAAAGAAAGATTTATAACTACTAAGCATATAATCAGTTCTTCTATACAAATATTTCCAGAAGAATATTAATATCATGTGGCTTTTTTTTTCCAGGCTCCTCTTCAAAAAACTCAATTTTAACTCAATTTTAACTCAATTTGACTTAAATAAAAATGTTGCTGGGAAAATACTCAAAGATACAATGTGACTTAGTACTCGTTTAAATCCATCGATAACTTTAATTATAAAAATTGCCATCCCTACAATCCTCATCAAATAATTTAATAGGTGGAGGAGAGAAGATGGTTAGGTTACAAGGTCAGATCATAGGATTTTAAAAGAGATAAAGGGACAAACACCAGATATTGGTGATATTCTATCCACATTGATGGTAGATGCATTAAATAAACAATCAGCAAACACTATTACTATTAGCTAGACAATGGTCATGCAAAGATGAAAAAAAATACAAAGTCCTTGATCACAAAGAGCTTCTCAATTGAGTAGTGGGATGAAACATATTCATAAATAATCATAGTACAAGCTAGGATGTGGCAAGTGAAGTGGAAAAATCTGAGATATTCCTAAGTAATGACTTATCCCCAGAAATTCTGATAGGCAATAAGGAATGCTAATGATAGTATCTTTTATTTATTAGAGGTTTTGCATGTTTCTTCAAAGTACTTTCATGTGAATTATTTAATTTGATCCCTACAAGAGTCTTGAGATAGATAAGGAGGATGCTATCTACATTAGATTGTTAAATTCCTCAAACACTGCACCTAGTAACAGCCATATGATCACTGTAAAAGATTTAGCTATTCTGTGATTAATACAATAATCCAAGCAAATTCCAAGGAACTTTTGATAAAAGTGCTATTTATTTCCACAGACAGATTTGATGAAGTCTTGACTGCAGGTTGAAGCAAATTTGTTCACTTTTACATTTCCTGATTTTTTAATTTCTGGAAACATAGCTAATATGTAAATGTGTTTTATATGATTTATATATATATATATATATATATATAACTGATATCATATTACTTGTCTTTTCACTGGGTGGGGGATAGAAAGGAAAAAGAGAATTTGGAATTCAAACTTTTTTTTTTGTAAGTCCATCAAAATTACTTATCCAAAGTCACACAGCTAATAAATGTTAAATGTTTGAGGCTGAATTTGAACTCAGGTCTTCCTGACTCTAGGGCTAACATTCTTTCCACCACACAATCTAGCTGCCCCTCACATTTTTTAATGAATGTTAAAAATAAAGTTTTTAAATAAAAAAAAATCATAATCTAATTCATTTTATGGCTGTCTTTCTGCCTCTCTTCATATCTTTAGCACTTAGCAGTGCTAAATAGTGCCTGATTAATAAATGTTCATTGATTGATTATTGCTTGATTATATAGGAGAAAGCAAAATAGTGTAATAGATAAAACACTGGACTTGGAAATAAGAAAAGCAGAGTTCCTTCCTAGCAAAGACATTTATTAGCAATATTGAACTTGAGTAATTTATTTAACCCTCTGGGCCCCAGTTTTCTCATATGTAAAATGAGAGCATTAGATTAGGTGACTTCTAAGGTACCTTCCACCTCTAAAACTATGTTTTCATCTACAGAAAAGAAGGCCAAGAGACAGAGAAGCAATGGGTCTCACAGGTTTTTGGACTCCCAAGTTTTGTGGTCTTTCAAAGTCCCTCCCTCCTAAAAGGTTTATAAACTGCCAAGGATTTAAGCTCAGTTCCCTCAATGTCCTGAATAGCTGAATATTTGATTTTCTTTTCTTTTTAAAATTAGATTGTGACAGATTCACCTTGGTGCAACTGGGAGAAAGTGGAGAAGTCAAGCACGAGATGCCCCAGATTGGAGAAATGCTCTATTGTCTGACAGCTCGGTGCCCAGAGGACTTTGAATCTTATGGTTGTTACTGTGGTCAAGAAGGAAGGGGAGACCCTGTTGATCCCTTGGATAGGTATGGGGCATTGATTACTGCTGTGTGATATAGATGCAGGGCCCACTGTCAGGACACAGTCCGGATACAGGCATTGGTTCATTACAACTGAACTTCGACTCATTAAGACAAGCAGGAATAGGAATACTTTTTGATCAGAGTTCTATAACGTGTGTGTGTGTGTGTGTGTGTGTGTGTGTGTGTGTGAAAGAGAGAGAAAGAGAGAGAGAGAGACAGACAGAGAGATAGAGACAGAGACAAAGACAAAGGGGAGACAGAGAGAGAAAGAAAGAGGGAGGAGAGGAAGAGGAAGAGAGAAAAGAGAGGGTAACTGAACAAATCCAGACGCACAGATCTACTTACTGTTTTTCTCACATAGAATTCCATCTACCTTTGCCCTTACCTCCTCCTCACCTCCAACTTTTAACTCTCATGGCTTCTTTCAGGTTTCACATTCATTAACCTCTTCCACAAGAGTCCTTTCTTTAGTATTCTTGAGGATAATGCCTTCTCTATTAAGAGTATCTTCTATTTATTCCATGCATAACTTGTGCACACCCGTTTTTTGACATTGCTCCCCTTGGAATGCAAGTTTCTTGATGGCAGAGATGTTGGTCTTTTGTTTGTTTCTTTGATTGGTATCTCTGTTTTTATCTGACTTTACATCCCCAGCACTTAGCATAATGCTTGGCAATACTCAGCTTCAGAAATGTTGAATAAATAGCAAAAATCCTTTGAGTATAAATGGACTTTTCTACTTGAATTCTACTGAGACAAACCAATAATCAATTTGTTATTTGAATCATATTCTGATTGATGATTCAACAATTCATTTCTTCTTAGTGGAGAGTCCAATAATTTTTCAATCAATATCTGCATTAGCTTATTACACACATTGTGTACTTACAGAAAGGAGAATATATGAACATGATAAATGAAACCACTATTTGCTACCATTACAACTTTGTTTCCTCAAATAATTCCTTGGCTGGTTTCACCTAATCCCAGAGATTCATAGAATACAGTTTTAGGAATGTTGCTGTGATGTTCCTAGTTCCTAGAGAGCATTGTTAATATAGTGCTTTCTTTTTTCTTAAAGGAAGGGGAACAGGTTTTTGTTTTTAAAGAGAAAAACAAAATTGTTCTTGGACTGTTGGTGGACAAGACATGTTTTGCTTTGTTGTAGATGTTGCTTTTCACATCATTGTTGCTTAGAACAAGTGAAGAAATTTGGCTGTGAGTTAGACAGAAGTTCAGGATCCAAAGTGACATGTGAGGATCGCAAAGCAAAATGTAAGTGACTGCATGGAGATTGGTGGTCAAATGAAACCAGAAGGAAATCACTGAGTGCCTACTACATATACACATAGTCCTTCACTCTAAATAGTTTAATAATTATAGAGAGGAAATAGATACAAGAAAATGTATGTTTATGTATGTATGTATGTTTACATATATATATATATATATATAAAAGCAGCAATATAAATTTTTAAAAGTATTTTTATAAAAGTAATTATATAATAAGAAAAAGTCACAAAAATTAGGAAGATAAAAATATAAGAATCATAACAAAACTATAAATAATTCAAATTTATCTATATTGAATTTCTAAAACTATTAATAGTGCCTTTGGTTTTTACACCCTTGTTATTCCCCACTCACCTCAGCAATTTTCTATATAATAAAGTTAATATTTATTGATAAAACAATTGTCTAATATATGTATATTCTGCCCCTATAAGTCACTTACCTTTGTATCAGATATATTTCATTATGTATTCTCCAAAGATTGATTACTGTGAATAATGGGAGTCTGCTTTATTTATGTTGTAATCATTGTACATGTTGTCTCCTCTTCTTATTTTACTCTCAATTTTGGTCTTCAGATATATGCTAGATAGTCAGCATCATCTTGTGGTGATGGGATTTATGTTTCACTTTAGAACTAAACTAGATAGCTCTGAAGTTCCCTAAATCCATGAAATTGTTATTTTAAATTTAAAATTGTTATACTTAAATTTTGACTCCAACTAAAACATTATTTCTCAATGCTTTAAGCAAAGAATGTTCATTGAACTATGAACTATGAACACATGAGGCCTATAAAGAAGTATACAAAGAAAAGGTTAGATTACCCAGAAACCAAAATAGATGAAGACAGTTGAAGGAAGTGGAACTGTTTAACCAGAAGTAGAGGAGTCTTAAGTAGATTATGAGAGCTGTCATTAAATATATGAAAAAGTGTAATGTGGAAGGGTTATACATGTTATACTTAGCCTAAGAAAGAAGTTGAAAATAGGCAGATTTAGGCTAAATATGAGGAAAATTTTGCTAAAAATATAAGCTGCCTAAAAGTAGAATGAATGGATTTTGTAACTTTTTAAAGAGAGGATAGACTAACAGATTAAAGACAGCATTTAATAAGCACTTAATATTTGAAAGTCACTGTGCTAAATGCTACAGATACAGATAAAATTGACAACATGTGAAAGAGTGAAAGGCACTGGAGAGGGAGAGTACTTGGATGGGTGGAAGGAGACTTTATAAGACCAAATTAGAAGAACGTGTATGTATCTTCAAATTTGTGAAGGGCTGTCACATTCAAGAGAGATCAAATGTTTGTTTTACTCAGTCCTAAAAGGCAAAACTAGGACTAATAGGTAGAATTTAATTAAGGGGAAAACAATTAGATAAACTTAAAGAAAAAAATTTCCTAAATATAAGAGTCTTGAAGGAATGGACTGGGCTGCTTTGAAAGTTTGCACAAAGTCTTTCAGCACTGGAACAATCCAAGCAGATTGTGCTGTCACCTATTAAGGTTGCTATAGGTGATAGCCAAGCTTTATATAGAGGGTAAATTGAATATCTCCAAAGTCCCTTCCAACTCCTCAAGAAATTTACAATCCAGTAGGAGATTTTATTCCCATACTTTACAATAAAACAAAATGGTGCTTTAATAGGAGCATTACAGCTAACATATTTCTATATAAGAGGTGATAAAGTAGAAAGAGATCTCAACTTAAAATTTGAGAAGATCTGACTTTGTATCCAGATACTTCCAGATATTTTGTAATAATGAGCAAATCATGTAATCCTCTGAGTCTTTAAAAGGGATAATAATATCATACTATCTATGTCACATGGCTATTTGTAAGAAAAGTCTTGGCAAAAAAAAAAAAAAGTTTTATTACTAATTAATGGTGACAAGGATAGAACATTCTCATTTGTCCACTGTTTTTGCCTCTGTTTCTTTAGGTAGAGGGCAGAATCTGTGTGAGAAGCTTCTGTGCTCCTGTGATCAGACTGCTGCTGAGTGTATGGCTGCCGCTGCATTCAATGAAAGTCTCAGATTCTGGAGCAGATCCAAATGTCAGGAGAATGGAACACTATGCGAAAACAGTAACCATGAATGGCCTTTGGCTCCCACTGGTTTAGGGACGAGGAGCTCAAGCTCTGATGAGAGCAGCAGTGAAGAGTCTATTGCTTCCCATGTGAGGGGTTTCAGAAGAAAGAAAAGATTTTTGGGAAAGCTATTTGGCAATGACGATTCCAGAGCAACCCAAGAACAATAATGTCAGATTCCTTTTTAGTGAGAGATACCAAAAGCAGGTCTTCTAGAACTATATTGTTCCAAACTTTAGCTTTCTGAAGCCTTGGGTGCTTCATCATAATGATGATTTTCTACCTTCCCCCCCACAGGTGTGATGTGATGGGAAGATTGAAAAAATAAAGAAGGCACACAGAAAAGACATTATTATTGTCGTACTTGTTAGAATGCAAGATCAGAGTGGTCTGGATACACTTTTTTAAAAAATTTGTAATGCATGCATTGTATTATGGAAGTTAAATAAACATTCAAATTAATTGTGTTTTTAGACCTCTACCACTTTAGATGACAATGCATAAATACTGCTAGGGGATTATATAGGAAAAGGGATGAGAGAATTGTTACCTGGACACTTAGTCTTTGAATGCTATTTCTAGCAAAGTTGTGCTAATGGTAAAAATCAAAGTTAGCAGTTTAGGTAAAGGATATTTTAATCAAGTAATGCACCACTTAACTAGCAGGCAACCAGGTGGCACAGTGGACAGAGGGCTGGCTCTGGAGTCAGGAAGAACCATCTTCCTAAATTCAAATCTAGCCTCAGGTACTTAATTATGTCACCCTGGGAAAAAATCAGCTAACCCTGCTTGCCTCAGTTTCATCATCTGTAAAATTAGTTGGAGAAAGAAATGGCAAACTACTCCAGTATCTTTGTCAAGAAAACCCTAAATGTGGTCATGAAGAGTCAGACACAACTGAAAAAGAACTGAACAAAAAGCACTTATTTATATAGCAGCATGCATATGACTATAATTAGTTGTTTTTCAATCCCAGAAATAAGAATGTAGTTTGTCATCTATGAGTCTTTGAGGACACCTGAGATTACAATTCTGCTCAATTCAATTTAGATTCACCACCTGCTTCAAGAGCCTCCTATCATGAAGTTATATACAAGAAGTACAATTTAATTAATGCAACAAAAAAGATATTTCTTAAACAATAAAGTACATTCTGAACAACACTTTGAAAAGATAAGCAATCTCACACTACAAATGATCAAGATTTTTTATGAGAGGATACAGGCTTTCAGAGGTTTTGTATAATTGTAAATTGTATGCTTTTATTCCACAAGGTAAAGCCTACACACTCATCTCTGTAGCTAGGGGAAAAATTTTGACTTCTTATACTTTTGACTTAGCATATCTTGGGATGGCAAAAAATATGGGATCAAAAAATATAACAATCAGGAATTTCAGTGATCATGCAATCTCACTATTCTATTGAGGAATCGAGGAATCCTTATATCTTTGACTGGTGGTCATCCAACTTCTGCTCCAACATTCATGATGGAGACCTTGTTGCCTCTTAAGACAATCTTGTTGAAGCATCTTGTTGGACTTTCTATTGGGAAAGTCATATCTTGAGTAAAACTTTTTTCCCCTTCATTGATCCCATTGATTCTGTGCTCTCTCTGTTTAGGCATACCATCAAGTGATAACTTCCAGGACAGAGAAGAGAGACTGCTCTGAGCTTGGCTTTCCTAGCAAATACCTAACCTTCAGCATATAAGATATAAAAGTGATTAATATAGAAAAGGCATTCCAAGGCAATCAACTTCCATTCCAAGTGTTATCATTTCACTCTGCTGTCATTTGAAGGTAGTGAAATATCTCCTCCACATCAGCAAGTATAGGACTCAGATTCTACCCAGAATTCTATTATTTTTGTCTAAAGGTTTTGTCATGTATTAAACTGCGGGGAAAAAAAAAAACTCTCCTTCCCTTTCTTTCCTAAAAGAGGAAGATTTTTAATGGAAGATATTTAATGGAAACATTCTTTCTTGAGATCAGGTTTTGAAAGATGTGAAAAGAAGTTTACCGAATAAACTTTTTATTCATCTGAGGTAATTAGAGAGGGACTAATGCTGGGAAGGATGGGGGAAGCTTGAAGTGTTGAATATCCATGAATTGATAATTTATGAAATAATGAAACAGCAAACATGTCCAGTTTTATTAGGTCCTTGACAGAAAAGGTCATATTTGGCAGTGGGAAAAGGGGTGCCAGTCACACTTTAATTAAACAGAGTATTTGGAGGTAAAAAAAAAAAAAGCCTGGAAAGATGAAAAAGTCCAGAGACAGATCTCATAGGAATAAAATGGGGAGGTGAAGGAAGGCAGGCAGGATACATAAAAGGGTGGAGAGAGGGAGAGGCAAGAATTTCACCCATGTAACCAGGGATTAAAGTTCTGGCAGCATGGACTTTATGGAGAAGTGAGAAAAAAACTGGGGGGGGAAGGAGAGAGAAGAGTTTGAGAAATTATTTTATTGTTTTGTTTTGTTTTTTTGTGGAAATAGGCCAACATCCTATCTATGATATTTTGGGTTTAGTTCATTGACATATTCAAATTATCACAAAATCATGAGCATTCTTTTTGATATTCTTCTAGTCTGGAGCTTTGGAAGTCCAGATTTTGTATGGAATTCACATTTCAAAGGATCAGAACCTTAATACCTTACAAAGATTGTTCATTGTTCATTTGTTCTAGATTGTTCATTCCTAACCTAGCAATATATTACCAGCATATGGATTTTAGTTAATTGTAAAGGGCTTAAACTCTTAAAAGGTGTGCTTGAATGAGACAGCTTAGCACTTAAGGTTAATTACCTATTGAACAATAACTCTATTAGCATGTTTGGAATTTCTCTTCTCTCAGTTAATGCTGCCTCTATGCTTAGGGTTAAGAGAATTGTAGGTAAGGATTGGAGGGTGGGATGAAAGAGGCAAGAGAACTTCACTTGGCCTCAGGATGAGGAGGAGAAAAGTATAGAGATTCATGGAAATTCTGGACTCTAGAATCAAGGAAGCATCCTTGGCAAAACCAAAGACTTTTGCTTATCCTGACTCTGAGGCCTCCAGGGAACTAGCCCAGAATTTATAGTTAATATATGAAACAACTTGTAAATCATGCTCCTTTGATCTTTGAGACAATTGATATATATTGTGACTTAAGAATTGCATAATATATTAATCACCCTCTCTTGGGTCAGGATGGTGGATCAGCAACTAGTTGTGACTCCTCCTACATAACCAGAGAAGCTAAATTGTGAGCCCCCAAACCCCAGCATAATAGGCTGGACTTGGTCAGGCTCACTCAGCTCAGTGGGAAACTCTGCAGCATCATTGGCCCCAGCACAGTCAGGGAGAGGCACCTCTTTTCCCTGCAAAAGAAGCTTGGGACAATCTCCTTTATGCCCTAGTCACAGAGCTCGTTTTTTAAAATGAACAAAAAAGCAAAAAGATCTCTAAATATAGAAAACTACTATGGAGACAGGAAAAATTAGAATGCAAACCAGAAGAGGAAAACATAGGCAAAATGCCTACAGGCAAAACCTCAAAAAGAGATATGAATGGGTCTCAAGCTCAAAACACTCTCTTGGAAGAGTTTAAAAGGATTTTGGGAGAGAGAAAGAGCAGAAGAAGAAGAATAGGGGAAAGAAATGAGACCTATACAGGAGAAATATGAAAATTTTGGGGAAAATATCAGCAGCTTCAAAAAGGAAGCACAGAAATTGACTGAAGAAAATGCCTTAAAAATTAATTAGGTGAATTGGAAAAAAAAGCTTTATTATATATATATATATATATATATATATATATATATATATATATGTATATGTATATGTATATATATATGTATATATGTATATGTATATGTATATATATGTATATATGTATTTATATGTGTGTGCATACTGGAAAAAAAAAACCCAGCATCTTTAAAAATAAATTTGTCAAAATAGAAAAAGAAAAAACTCCTTAAAAATAGACTTGGTGAAACAAAAAAAGAAAACAACTTGAGGGGGGAAAAGCCACTGAACAAAATAACTCCTTTAAAAGTAAAATTGACCAAATATAAAAGGAGGTAAAAAAGCTGACTGAAGAAAATAATTCATTAAAAATTAGAATTGGACAAATGGGAGTGGATGACTTAATGAGATATCAGGAATAAGCCAAACAACACCGCACCTTCCCCTAAAAAAGAAAGAGAAAAAGATAGAAGAAAATGTAAAATACCTCACTGGAAAGACAACTGACTTGGAAAATAGATCCAGGAGAGACAATCTAAGAATTATTGAACTACTGAAAACCATGATGAAAAAAAAATAAATCTGGACATCTTTCAAGAAATCATCAAGAAAAACTGCCCTTATCAGGGAATCAAAGAGTAAAATAGCCATGGAAAGAATCCACTGATTACCTCCAAATAGAAACTCCAAATGAAAACTTCGAGAACTATTGTGGCTAAATTCCTGAGTTATCAAATCAAGGAGAAAACATTGCACGCAGTCATAAAGAAACAAATCAAATTTTGAGCAGTCACAATTAGGATTACCCAAGACGTAGCAGCTTTCACATTAAAGAATCAGAAGACCTGGAATATGATATTCTGGAAGGTAAAGGAGCTTGGACTACAATTAAGAATTAACCACCCAACAAAACTGAGCATAATCTTTCAGGGTGGGAAATGGAATTCAATGAAATAGGGTATTTCAATAATTTCTCATGAAAAGAACAGAACTGACTAGAAAATTTGACCTTCAAAAAAGTTTAAAAACTGATTCTTGATATCTCATTAAGTCATCCATTAAATTGAAGGTAAGAAAACTATTGAATTGATAATAAAGCTAAAAGTTGGTTTTATTTTTAAAAACAACAAAATAAATAAACCTTTGATTAATTTGATATGAAAAAGGAAAGAAGAAAAGCAAAGTACCAATATCAAAAATGAAACACCATTAATGAAGAGGAAATTTAAAGCAATAATTAAGAAGTATTTTGCCCAATTACATGCCAATAAATTTCACAATCGAAGTGAAATGGATAATACAAAAAAACCCCATTAATTGGCCCTATTAACAGATGAAAAATAAAATATTCAACTAGCCCCATTTTAGAAAAATAACTTAAACTAGCTATTAATGAACTCTCTAAGAAAAAAAAATACCAATCATTTCAAATGAAAAGACCATAGCTGAACAGAAAATTTGATCAAAAAAAGCTGGAAAAGGTAAACATAGAAGAAAAAAAGCTATGTTTTTTAAGGGTTAAAGAAAAGATAGATCCAAAAGTGAATTCTACCAAACATTTAAAGAACAATTAATTCAAATACTATATAAACTATTTGGGGAAATAATGGAAAAAGGAGTCCTTCCAAATTTCTTTCATGACCCAGATAAGGTGGTGATACCTAAACCAGGCTAATCCAAAATAGAAAAAGGAAATTATTGACCAACTTCCCAAATGAATATTGATGCAAAAATCTTAAATAAAATATTAGGAAAAATATTACAGCAATTTGTAACCAAGCTAATATACTATGAGAAAGTGGTATTTATCCTAGGAATGCAGGACTGGTTCAATATCAGGAAAACTACAAGCATAATTGACTATATTAATAATCAAGTTCACAGAAATCATATGATTATTTCAATAGATGCAACAGAAAGCATTTGACAAAATACAACATCCATTCCTATTAAAAACACTAGAGAACATAGGAATAAATGAAGTTTTCCTTTAAATGATAAGTAGATTCTATCTAAAACCATCAGCAAGCTCGACCTATCCATAACCACTTGATATTCTTTTGTTTATATCTTACTTTATTTGTGTGAAAAGTGTTTTGCAAAAAGTATAGTTCCTGGCTTTGTCTTGGCAGGAATCTCCCAAATATTTTATAGCATCTATAGGGAGAAAATTATAGGCAGGAAGAACAGTCAGTGAAAATGACAGGAATCAAAAATGCACTTACATGTGCAAAGAACAGCAAGGAAGGCTATGCCATATTGTTTTTAGAAATACCATCATTAGTAATTTTCATTCTATGCATATTGTTTTACTTAACCGTAAATTTGGACATTACAGAAAAAATGAAAAAGCTAAAAGCAATTTTAGCTATAGAATTTTAATCACAGAATGCAGAGTTGAAAAGTAATCCAGTTACTATCTAGTCAAATTCATTTCTGAAAGAATTACCACTACAATATAGTTTATAAGAATTCTTGTGGCCTCTAGAAAACCATTTTATACAAGGAAGCTCGCTTCACTTTTGAACGGTTTTAATTATTAGGTCAGTTGGTTTTTTCCCTGACTTTAAGTGCAAATTTACCTCTGAATCAACTATCCACTTTTCTTAATTCTGCCATCTGGAGTTGAATAGAACAAATCTAAACGCTTTTCAATGTGATAAGAGTTTTAAATACTTGAAAAAAAAACTATCATGTTTCAGGAGTTTTTCTCTTTTACATTTTAAACATCTCCAGTTCAAATGACATTAGTTAGATGGAATTAGTATCGTTTATTTACAATCCTGCCTTTCTTCAAGTTGTCTAGGTTATTGCTTCCAAAAAAGTAAAACTCAGAATAGAACCCAATACTCCAGATGTTATCTGACTAGTGCAGAGTACATTGGGATTGCTTATGTCCTTATTACTAAAAGCTATGCTTCCCTTAATGCAGCAAAAGCACATTAGCTTTTTGGATTTCCATATCTAAGTGATGACTCAGTTTGGCCTGAAAACACTGTTAAAAACCCTTATTTTTTTCTAAATAGTTACTACCCACATCTGTTCAACTTATACTTGTAAAATTGATTTTTTGAAGCAAAGTGTAAATTGTTAAATTATTTTAAATGTAAATTAAATTTTCATCAAATTTCATTTTTTAAAGAAAATTTAATCCTCATTTTATTCTATTCTATTGAAGTCTGTTTTGGACAAGGTTTTGTCATACAGTTAATTAAACTTAAGGTTTAAAATTAAAGTTAATTAAACTTCATGGTTTGGAAAAATGAAAAATGAACTGTATTATCTATATCTATCTTTAAATTATTATAAAAATATTAAACTGATCAAGCAGAGATCCATGGGGTGCACTCACAGAAACTTCTTTCAAAGTTGACATCAGCTCATTAATGTGTTTTGAGTAATGCTATTTAGCCAATTTCAAATTCATCTAATGTCAGTTCTAAATTGATCTGTCATCTAAGTGTACTATATCTCTTAAAGATCTCCATAAGAATGGCATGTGGTTGTTTAACAAACTCCACCAAAATCTAGAATAAGAGGCTATTGGTTCTTTTTTTTGTTGGCACATGTAAGTTATGAATGTCTACATGCATTTGTCTAGCTGTGGCTTTTAGGAAGGCAAAACTATATATATATTTTTTTCTCCCTCACTTCAGTCCTTCATCACCCATTGAGAGGGCAATATGACATGTGAAATCATGCAAAATATATTTCCATAATAGCCACGTGAAAAAAAACAAAAAAAAAGTTTCAGTTTCCATTCAGTTAATCAATTCTCACTCTGGAGTTTAACTTTAAATTTTATATTTTATATTTACATTTTAATTTAACTTTTCCTTTCAGATTTTGGATACTATGCTTAATATTTATATTACTTCATTATCAGTGATATCTTTTAGCAAAATATATTTTTCCTGATTTAACTCTTTTAATTAGATGTTTTTGCTTTTACTTTGTCTGAGATTATAATTGTTACCCTTGCCCTTTTAATTTCAGCCAAACTGTAATAGATTCTCCAGCCTCTTATTTCAACTTTTAACTTTGTGTATTTCTTTCAAAATGTGTTTCTTGCAAAACCATATTGTTGGATTCTGGTTTCTATGCTATGGATTTTGTTTTATGGGTGAGTTCATCTCATTCATATTCATAGTTATGATAACTATTAATTTCTCTCCATCATCTTTTTTATAAATTGTTTTTTGTTTACCTCATCTCACCTCAAAAATCTATTTTGCTTTTGACTATGGCTTCTGTCAGTCCACTTTTGTTGCACTTTTATAGACTTATTAACTAGCACTATCCTTACTCTCCCTCTCACATATCCAATTATGCAATATATCTAATATTTGATCTCTTGTCTCTAGTCACCTAGCCACCAGAGGCTTTCATCACCTGGTATATACTATTTCAATGAACTTCCCTACTTCTCTTCCCATTCAACTGTCAATTGGTTTTCCTAAAGTGAAGATTTGACTATATCACCCCCTGGTCAATAAGTTTCGGTTCTAGTCAATAAACTCCAGTGGTTCCTCATTACCTCCTGAGTAAATGTAAAATTTGGTGGCATTCAAATATTTTCATAATCTTCCTCCCTATTCTCTTTCCAGTCTTTTTACCTTATTTCCCAGCCTTTATTCTATGAGGTAATTACATTAAACTCCTTTGTGCTCCTTATATGGCAATCCATCTTAAAATTCCACACATTCACTGGCTATCTCCCATTTTTGGAATTACTCTCTCTTCATGTCTCTTGGCCTCCCTTAGATCCCTGCTAACATCCTATTCACCACAAGATCTTCCTTTCCAGACCTTCCTTAATAGGAATACTTTCCATCAATTAGCTTCAATTTATCCTGTATTTTGTTTGTGAATTTTGTTGTGCTATGTCCTTTGTTCCAATGTGAGCTAGAGAGCAGGAATTACTGTTTTGTTTTCCTTTTGATTTTCAAGTACTTCATATACTGCCAAGTAGATTATGACTACATAATAGACACTTAACAAATTCTTGTCAACTGACTGCTCTACCACAATCCATCCTCCACAGAATTGCCCAAGTGACTTTTCTTACATATTTGTTCATTCCACTACTCAATAAAGACCACTGATTCCCTCTTTCCTCTAGGATATAATATAATTTGTTTGACTTTAAGGTCCTTTACAAACTGACTTCTTCAGTAATGATTTCTTCTCTTTTGTCACATTGTATTCTGGCTAAATCCTCATACAGCATTCCATCTCCAGTTGCCATGACTTTAACATTAGCTATTATTACCCTCTCTTTACTTTTATCTCACAAAATTCCTCTTTCAAGATGCAATACTACCTTCTAAACAAAGCATTTCCTGATTACAACTGTTAAGGTATTTCCTCCCTGCCTTTTATTTGTTTTGAAATATTTTTGATATACTTCTATATGTAAATGTCTCCTCCATTAAAAAGTAAACTTTAGTGAGGTTTTGAGAGCAGGGAGTATTTTGTACCTTCAGAATCTAGGATTTTGCCTGGCATATAGTAGAAACATGAAAAATGTTGATGAAGCCATCTTCCTCTCCATAATTTTTCAAAGATTTGCAGTTGATCATGCAATCTTCCCCCCCCCCCCCCAGTATCTGAGGATGTATGTGAATCAATACTTGGATTAATCAAGAACAACAAAATGATCATATTATCTTAGGCCACATCTCTGTAGTAACCATTTTTGTTCTTTTTTAATTCAAGTCATTATCCTTGGCAGAGAAAATAGAAGCAAAATAAAAGTTTTAAAATTCAGAAGCTACTCTTTGTTTTCTCTCTTGCCAGATATCGACTCATCCATCAGGAAGAGCAGTGTTATACCTACCTCCATTGATCCTCTTTTCTCTCATAGGGCATTAAAAACAAAAACAAAAAATTCATTGTCCCTAGCTTTCCTTGCCCACTGAAGCTGCTTCTGGTTGAATATTCCTAGCATTCTTCTTTCAGGATCATTTTTAGATTAAATTTTGTATTTTTTATTTTACATATCTTTTAATAATATGACCTAAGTTGCCTGAATTATGTGTGTATTCAAACAAGTCTCAGTTTCCACATTTGTAAAATAAAGTAAATGAGCAAAATACTAGTCTTATGTATTTTTAAATGCTACCATCTGTAATTTAAGTGAATACCATAATTTCTCAGGGAGAAAACAGCTACACCTGTGGAGTACCTATCTCTATTGATTATCTTCAAGATTATAAGGATTATTTGATATTTATTTATGGGTCACTTCCCAGGCACTTAGGTGATATAGTGTATTAAGAAGTTCAAACTCTGTCTCAGACACTTTGTAGCTGTGTGACTCTAGGTAAGTCACTTAAAACTTGGTTTGTCTCACTGTCTTTATCTGTAAATTAGGATAGTACACTTATCCCCAGGGATGTTGATTGGATAAAATGAGATAACTGGAAAGTATTTAGCACTATCCTAGTACATAGGGGGCACTATATAAGATATTACCTATTAAATAACAATGTTTCCTTAATTGTAAAATGGGGAAAGTACCATCTACTTCAGAGAATTGTTTTAAGAATCAAAAAAGATAATTTATAAAGTGCCTTGCAAATTTTAAAAATCTTATTTAATATTTTATTTTTCCCAATTACATGTAATTTAGCTTTTTTTTTTCAATTTTTTTTGTTTCAGATTCTCTTACTCCCCTTCCCCCTGCATTGAGAAAGCAAATAATCTGACATAGGTTAGACATGTGTAGTCTTGCAAAAACACATTTCCATATAAGTTATTCTGTGAAAGAAAACAGACAAAAAAAAAAAACCAAGAAAAACAAAGGAAAATATCTTTGAGATGCATTCAGGTTCTACTATTTCTTTCTCTGGTCTTGGACTGCACCTTTCATGATAAGTCTTACAGAATTGTCTTGGATCATTGTATTGCTGAAAGTAGCTATGTTATTCATAATAAATTATTATACATATAACATTACTCTTAATGTATACAATGCTCTGGTTCTGCTCATTTCACTTTGCATCAACTCACGTAAGTCTTTTCATGTTTTTCTGAGAGCATTCTGCTTATTATTTCTTAAAGCACAATAGTATTCCATTAAATATACAATTTGTTCAATCATTTCCTAATTGAAGGACTTCTTCTCAATTTCCAATTCTTTGCCATCACTAAAAGGATTTTTTTTTGGTACATTCCATTCATTCCAATAGAAACCACTGAACTTGACTCGTTACTAGAAAACATATATTTTTTGCTTCTATTTTGGGATACAAACCTAGTAGTGATATTGCTTGGACCAATTGTATGTGTGGTGGCCTTTTGGGTGTAGTTCTAAATCGCTGTCTAGAATCATTGAATCAGTATACTTTACCAATAGTATTTTTTCCCACATTCCCTACATTTGTCATTTTCCTTTTTTGTTATATTAATCAATCTGACAGGTCTGAGATACTAGGTCAAAGTTATTTTAATTTGCATTTCTCTCATCAATAGTGATTTAGAATACTCTTTCCAATCTGACTGTAGTTTTGTCTGAAAATTACCTGTTCGTATCCTTTGACCATTTATTGTGGCAAGGCTCTCATTTCTATAAATGTGACATGTGTTTTCTTTATTTGAAAAATTATCAGACTCACTTCAAATTTATTTTCATAGAAATGATTTCTATTTCCTTCCATTCTATTCCTATTTATCCTACTCCTTTACCTTGTCCATGTGTTTTGCTTCTGATTTTGACCTCCCCCAAACTGTCTTTCTATTAGCTTCCCTTCCCCATCTTTTCTTATCCCCTTTCCTTCCTACTTTCCTATATGGTAAGATGATTTTTACACCCAAATGTGTACATTATTTCCTCTCTGAGCCAATGCCAATGAGTAAAGTTTATGTGCTACCTCCCTGCCACTCCCATTTCTTCTTCCACTGTAAAATATTTTTCAACCTCTTTTACATCATATTTTATCCCATTATACCTCCTTTTCCCCTTAGTGCATTCTTCTCATCCCTAATTTAAAAAAAAAACCCCACCACATTCAATTCATATGTTTTCTATGTATACACCTAACTTCACTAATAATGTTTCTTGGAGTTACAAATATCATTTTCCCACGTAGGAATATAAACAGTTTATCAAATCCTTCATTTCCCTTTCCTATTTATCTTTTATGCTTCTTTTGCATATAGTTATTTGAAAGTCAATTTTTCTTATTCAATGCTAGTGTTTTCATCAGAAATGCTTGAAGGTCCTGTATTTCATTGAATATTCATCTTTTCCCCTGAAATAATATTTTGTTTTGCTGGGTAGGTGCTTCTTGGTTATAACCTTAGCTCTTTTGCCTTCAAGATTATATTCCAAGTCCTCTAATATTTTCTGAAGATCAGATAGAAGCTGGTAAATCTTGACTGTGGCTCCATATTTGAATTGTTTCTTTCTGGCTGCTTGCAGTGTTTTCTTCTTAACCTTGGAACTCTGGAATTTTGCTATCATATTCCTGGGAGTCTTCATTATGGGATCTCTTTCAGGAAGTGATGGTGAATTCTTTCAATTTTTATGTTACCCTCATGTTCTGGAATATCAGGAGTTTTCCTTGATAATTTCTTTAATAATAATACCTAAGTTTTTTTGTTTTGTTTTGTTTTGTTTTTTATCATGACTTTTAGGTAATCTGATAGCTCAAATTCTTAGATCTATTTTCTAAATCAATTGTTTTTCCAATGAAATATTTTACATTTTTTCCTCTATTTTTTTTTTATTCCTTGACTTTATTTGAATGTTTCTTGATGTCTCATAGTCATTAGCTTCTATTTGTCCAATTCTAACTTTTAAGGAATTTTCTTCAGTTAACTTTTGTGTCTCCTTTTTCCATTTGGTCAATTCCTACTTTTTAAGGTGTTCTCTTCAATGAATTTTTGTTTATCTTTTTCCATTTGGCCCAACTCTACTTTTAAAGGTATTCACTTTTTTTTTAAACCTCTATTTGGCCATTTTTTAAGGTACTCTTTTTGCGTGTGTGCATGCACCTCCTTCACCCAGCTTTTGACTTTTTTCATGATCTTCTTGTGTAATTTTCTCTTCCCAATTCTTCCTCTACCTCTCTTATTTGATCTTTCTAGGCTCTGCTAGAACGTAAGACCAGTTCATATTTTCTTTGAGGTATTTTGACTTTGTCTTCTTCTGTACACTTTGATGTCACCAAGATGACTTTATAGTTTTGAGTTTTGTCTTTTTCCCCAATTTGGTCACTTTTCCAGCCCTATTTCTTGACCTTTAATTCTATGCCAAAGAGGGGAAAACATCCCAAACTTCTAAGGTTTTTTGTGCAGTTGTTTTCAGGGATAATTCTGGGAATCTCTTAAGTTTTTGGCTCTTCCAAGGTGGTATGAAGCAGGGAGAGGTATATTTACTACTCTCCTGTACTATGCACTGGTTTATGAACACTCTTTTTAATCCTAAAATTATGATCAGGGACCCTGCTCCCCTGCAGGGTCAAGCTCTGCTGTGCTAGTGATCCTCTTTGAAGTGGACTATAACACATGTCTGGCCCACATCCAAGCAGAAGATGCAACAGTCCTGCCCATGGTGCCAGCAAATAGAAGCCTATAATCTCCTCCCAACCCACTGTCTTGACCTCTTAATGTCTGTAGGTGAGAGATCTGAAAACTACTAGTGCTGTCACTGATTCAGTTGCTCCCAAGGCATGCTCTTGGTTTGCTTGGGGCCCAATTTTGTGTTAGCATGGCCTACACTGGACTGGGCTCCTCTCTCACCCTGGTACAATAGAACTTTCCTGCTAACTCTTTGAGTTATCATTGGCTGGAAAATTGTTTCATTATGTCTTTCTGAGGGTTCAGTTGCTCTTGAATTTGTTTAGGATCATTATTTAAGGGTATTTGTAGAGATTTGGGAGAGTGAGTCCCCACCTTAACTCTACCACTTTGGCTCCTCTGCCTTGCAAAATAAAGCCAAGATCACCCTGGCAAGAAAAATGCTACTGTGTACTTCAAGATACCAGAACAGATACTTCACACCCCTCCCCAAACATTGGCCACAGGATGAGTTTCATAGCCTTTGGTTTCTTTAGACATTTTCCCATCGATTCTGTTGGGATACAATGGCTCTCAAGTTCTACAGAATCCTTAATGAAAACATGTGCTAGGCTTGCCTACAAAGTTCTAAGTATTGATATATTCTTTGCCTCAGATGGTTTCAAATCATTCATCAAAATCCCATCTCTCTTCAAATAAGAAACTAAGTGGGGAAAATGGTGATGTATTAATGACCACTTGTTTTTTGGCAAACCAGGTCTATTGGAAGGTGGTACACAGAAACTGGATCAATTGTCATACATGGACTTCATTTTCAAAGGATGGTTGGCAGCCTGGTGAAGTGGAAAGAACAGTGGGATTTGAAAGACTTCATTACCATCAAGGAAGGAATAAAAGCTCCATAAAACGGCTGACAAAACATGTTTTCCACCTTTTGGCAGGTGTTGGGCCAGAATGCAGAAAAACATTTACAATCATGGACAAAATATTGATGTTATGTTTGGGTATAGTAGTTACAGGAAGGGTTTCTGGGAGGAGTGTGTATGTGTGTGTGTATCTATCATGGGAAGGTTTTTAAATCTTCCTAATCCACTCTCAGAAAAGTCTATTTAGGCATCTGGCTACCAATGGAGAGGAGAGATCATAAAATCTGAATTGAAAGGGACCTTAGGAGCTACTTAGTCCAAACCATTTTACAGTAAGAATCTCCTTTCACAACACACTCAACATTATCCAGTTTTTGTCTGAAGATGTAGAGAATTCACCATCTTTTAAATTTTAGCTCTAGCTTTGCTATAAATTATCTAATTCAGGATATCAACAATTTATATTTGCAAAGCATTTTATATACATTATCTCCTTTGAGCTTTATAACAATCCCACAAAGGAGGTACTAAATCTCTGAGAAGTTTAAGTGATTTGTCCCTGTTCACACAATTATAAAGTTTTAGAAGAAGGATGTGAATCCAATTTTACTCCTAATTCTAACTTCAACATCATTTCCACATTAGCACAATAATTTTAATCATTTGTTTTCCCTCATTTGTAAAATGAGGTTCATTCTGGGTTTATGGTTTTTTATGACTTGTCATAAAAGTCATCCTTTACCTGAAATTCATAAAAGAATCACAGTTAGGGATAGCATTATTGGGGAGGAGGGTCAGGACTGTCAAAGAGGAGACTACAATAATCTAAAAGCCACAAGCTTAGGATGTGATAGTAAACAAAATTAATATTAAAATCATATATGCCTAGATTTAGGCTTGTGCTCTGATGACAAGACTATATGCAACTCTGTGGTCCCACTCGAAGATTTAAGTGAAGTACTTCCTAATGCAAACCATATTTCTGAAATAAAGCTGGATGATACTCCATCTTAATTCAGATTGTTCTTTCAAGCTTAGTTAACACATAATACCAGTAAAAATCATATTAAAGTCAAAAATACAATTCATCATGTATAATTTAAAAACAAAATAGTAGATTATACATTAGTGTAACTTTTAACAAAAGGTAGGCTAAGACTTATACAATAATACTTTCACCTACAATTTTGAATATTCTTAATCATATATGAACAGATTCTGATAGTGGGAAAAACATTTGGTTCTCACTTTAAAAGATATCATTTTTCAAATACACAGTTACAAAAAAGTTATAAAACTGCACATGACATGACTCCTTGTTATTTTTTTTGGTTTGTTTTATTGCTTACATGTCAATCACACAGTGTATCCTTATAGTTAATGAAACTGGATTCATTACATTTACTACAGAATATATCTTCATGGATAAAATAAGATTTTAAAAAAAGTCTCATTTCCATATTGACAACCCAAGAGATGAATATTACTTCTGGAAATGGGTCTTAATTTTATCTTGAACTAACAAGTACAAATGTACTATTACAAAATACAGTAAATTAGGAAAAATTCAAAGCAAAGCTCAAATACATATAAAATTTGTTGGACTCCAAGTGAAAAATCAAACTTTAAAGAAACAGCCACCGGTACTAGAGGTCCAGTATACACACTATATATTCTAAGTATTAAAGCTGTTCAAGAAGAATGAAATGATACAAAACAACTGTGTACATTAAAATAGAATACTTAACAGTTTATTTGACTTAATAACTACAGAAAAATAAAATCAACACAATCAGATGGTAGACAAATTCCATACTCTAAGACTTCAAAATGCCTAAAAGACACATATACATGTACCTGCAATGTTCCTGTGACACAAGAAATAAATCAAAGAAAATATCCATTCTCAGAACTTATAGCCAACAGTCAGTGTGGTAATCAAGAATGTATAGGAGTTTACTGTAGTGAAACTGAGGAAAACTTAAACCAACAATATATGAACAGACTAAGGGAAAAGTGCAATAAAAGCCAATTACATTTTCCAGGGTACATGCGATCAAGACATGCAGTAAATGTAAATTTTTCAAAACAAGAAAATATGTACAGCAGTTTGTATATTGCATGAGTGCAAATGAAAATACATTCTTAATTTTTTATTTTCATAGATTATTAAATTATATATATTTTTTCATACAAAAGCACACAGTGTTAAATTTATAAAATGGCATCCGAGTGGATGATGATTGTTCTGCATTCTGTCCCATTTAGATTCTTTAAAAAAGGAATGTAGGTCAAAAAATATCTTACCTTAAAAAGAAAATCAAAGTGGGAAAACAGGACAAAAGTAGGCATAATGATGCAAAAATTTTTGTTCAATTAGGGTGTCAAGCTGCAACAGCAATACCCCCAAAAGAATACTGGATATGCTCTTCTGTTGTCTACAACTGTGAGCACCCTGTTAATTGGGAAATGGCTAGTTTTGAGAACATTCCATCTTGTTTCAATGTGTCATTTCATAGGTTTAATTGATTACAACATGGAGCATGCACTATTATACTTCCAAAAAGCATCAAGGGAAACCATTATTTTGGCTTACATATTGAAAAGATTTACAATGACTTTGTTTATCTCTTCATTTTTTCCTGTTTCAAGCAGAGCCTAAAATAATACACACAAATTCACACAAACACTTTATTACAATTTTCTAAATGAAAATATTAAGTTCCTTTTAGCTTTTGAGATGCTTATGCTGCTTCATGTAAATGGCAATGTAGGTTGAAAAATCTTCCACTCAAGGTACTGGATTGTGGAACAGATGATTTTTAATCTTCTGAAGAGAATTTCAAAACGGACCATGAAGAAAAAAAGTGTTTATTAACACCTAGTGCCAAGGAATTCACCAAAATACATACCATTTTAAGAAAATACTATCAAAAGCATGTCAGTACACACAAACTGTAGCACTGATATTAGCAGATATATAAACCTATGAAATTCAGCACACTTGTTCTCTAAAACCACAGGGAAGTCTAAGGTAATTCTAAAAAAACCCAGATATACATGGGTACATTTGGTTCAAATCTTACAAAATAAACTTAAAGTTAACACTTAGGAAGGCTGAAACTATAGAATTCATTAAAAAATAATCAACATGTAAAACAGTACTGAAAATTTAAATTAATATGCTATGAAGAGAAATGTATAGACTTCTCATTTTTTGTATTATGAATTCACAAGTGAACAATTAACTTCTTAAAAATGTCTTTCTATACTAAATATATCTCTCTTAATTAATGAAGCCATAGCAAAATATGACTGCAATTTCAAAGCATGGCCTATAAACTATATATATATATATATATCTATGATGTGAAAAATATTGCACAGTTTGGTGCTCTAAGAGGAAGCTTCACACTTCTCAAGAACAGTTAAACTTTTAGCAGAAAATACAGTATAGCTGTACCAGATTTGTAAAAGTACGTTATTTTTTTAGATCACAGTCTTTGAACACATCACACAAATTTGTTACTGTAAATAAGCAATAGTGGCTTTCGACAACTTATTCTAAAGCAAAGAAGAAAAAGCCACCAATTCAGAGCTTCCGGGATTGCAAGAAAATACATGTCTTTGCTATTCTATATGACAAGCAGTCAAAGACATTTTTGTTAAAAACAGTTCTGTATAAGTTTATGAAATACATCATATATACTCCGTATGTTTGTAAATTCCTATTAAGGATTTGAAAAAAAAATAAAAAAACTTGCTTTTGAAATAAGCATTTATGAAAAGTTTAAAATGTACTATAGAACATGAAAAAAAATCTCAGTTGCTCAACTTTTAAAACCAATAGGGAATTCAAATGGAAAAAACAAATTGACATGACAGATCTGTATGCTCCATTATATTTAAGAGAATACAGTCTAAAAATGTCTAATTTACTCTGGCAATCAATCACTTGGTTCAACTTTAGTTCCCTAATTATTTTGAATAAATATGTTAACTGGAATGAGGCAAATTAACCCTAAAACTGATTTTAGCCTTGATTTTCAACTTTAAACTAAATATGATTCAGCAGACTCCATAAGACTCAATACACACAGAGATCTGGAAACTTCATCTCATAAACTGGGACAGACTGGTACTGGGCATGTCCAGATGTGATGGTCAGTGTTCCTGATGGACTCGGAGGTGGACTGAAAAAGATAAAAAAAAAAAAAAAAAAAAAAGGCATCAGCACAGGTATATCTAAAATTGTTTTTTGTTTTTTTTCTCTTCTTCAGAGAATTCTGTTTTCAAATTTATCATTGATATGGCCTCTCCAATTAGGTTACAGAAATTGTGATGTCTGTCAAAAAAAACAGATGGTATTGCCTGCCAACTTAACTTCAGTTCTAATATTCAAGTCTAAACACTTGGTAATTCAAATTATTGTACTCTGATTGTTCCAGGTCAGAATTCAATAATGACATGCTTTAAAAACAAAAATGGCATTTTGCCTTGCTTTGTTTCACCAATCCTAGAGCAGGGACATTATTTACTAGACTATGAAATTTTTAAAAAGTTAACTAAGGCCTGAAGCCTAAGCTGTTCCTTTAACAATTAAGAGAATGTCTTCCACAGAAAAGCATTAAAAGGGAAATGGAAAATATAGGAATATTTCATGATATTATGCAAAATAGGAATATACAGGAAATGTGAAGAAAGAATAGATGAGCAAGAAAGGAACATTGTTGAACTTTTATTATAGGATAGCATTTGGTTTGTAATTTCAAAGAATTATGGAATGCTATAGGACCTAAAAAACCTTCACAAGATATAAAGGAATTATGTTACAGGGACTAGAAGAACAAGATAATAGCTCTAACCAAGAAGGTCATACTTTTGACTCATTGAATATTAATTAAGGGAAGTTAAATTTATTTTCACAAGTTATATTTCCTCTATTCTATCCTTTGGCATTTGATTTTCTGGAATCCTACTGTGTGGGAAAAATGACATAACACAAATGAAGCTCTGTGCAAAATTAAAGAATCTGGGTTGTTAGCTAATCCTTTTAGCTTTATGATACCTATAAATTTGATAAGCATGTCATTTATACCAGAGAAACAGAAAAACTATCAAAAGTAGGCTTAAAAGTTAGGTAAGAAATCTGAGGCTTATTTTTAGTATAAAAACAAGCAGTTTTATATATCCTAACAGGTCAAGATATAACATGATATGAATCATAAATCTTATGATTTTATTTCACCCATATGTATCTAAAAATACATAAATCAATCTGTAATGTCTACTTAGAACTAATTTATTTCCCCTCCATGTTTTTTTCCAAATGATTTGATTCACTGTTGTAGATATCTATAAGTGAATAACTGCTGTAAAAGGTCTATTTATATTAAGATTTTTGTGTGTATTCAAGAGATCAAGTTACTGCTTCTATTTAAGTTCAAGGTCAATCAACAGTTAGCTAAACTGAACATAGCATTATTTTGGCACAAGCATAAAGTACTATTTCAAAAAGTACATTTCAGAATGGGTAATCAGACAGCATATTAAAAGAACAAAGGAAATTAAAAATAATATGACCAATTGAGACAATGTTAGACAAGGTACTGTCCCTCAAAAATTAGTTATCTGTATCAATATTTATTCTGAACTTACTGAAGTCCTGCAGTGGGTAATATGGCACCATGGTCCTTGGCAATAATCACCTCTACAATCTATTGACAGTTCTATGAGTCTTTTCAATAAACCAGAAAAAAACAAAAACAAAACAAACAAAAACAGGAAATCTCTAGAACTCAGCTAGACTATTCCTTCAGGACAATAATGTGTACATAAGAGAGTGGGACAATGGAATGGAGAAAAGAAATATTTACTCTAAAAGAAAATGCTGATGTCCATTTCCTTAAATGTTTTTAACCATAACTATTTATTTTTTTAAATGGCTTTAAAATATTTCTCTGAAAGAAGAATTAGTTAATCCCAGCAAGGTTTTACATTCATAAATCCTTACCGTATGGTAAGTTCCAGTATTTGTGCAAGTCTGTCATGAAGAAAATTTGCCTATGAGGAGAAAGAGAATAATGGAGAAAGGAATATTAAAAATGCTACACAGAGCTGAACATTCTTCCAATGATTTGCATCATTACATATAAGCCTAATACATAACAGTAAGATTCAGCACTGAACATACTGGTCAAAAATAAAATTTGCAAATGACAAATAATTGAGGTTGCCAAAGTCTTTTCTAGTTTCTCTACATATATCAGTGTTGCAACATTCAGCACTATAACCCAGTGTAACCTGTGTATAATTCAACCCAACCAAAATAAAGAAATAATCAAGTCCATACTTTACAATGGCCACTGATAAACTGATAAGTGTCCAAAGGAGGGGCAATCAGGAAGGTACTCTGTGATCATGTAATGGAAGGATTGGTTGAAGAGAGACTGAAATTATTTAAGCCTCAGAAAGGGATTTAATGGATATAGTATAGTTGTTATCTAGAATTTGAAAAGCTATCATAGGGAATAATGTTGCACTGCAGAGTGCTGAACTTCCAGATAGGAAGACCTGGATTTGAATCTTACCTCCAATACTGTGTGGCCATGGCTGCAAGTAATTTAACCTCTCTGAGTCTCAGTTTTCTCATCTGTAAAATAGCACCTATAGTACCTACACCTCAAGGTTATTAGGAAATACAGTATCATATAAATGTCTTGATATTATCATCATTATGTTTGGCCCCATAGGACATACCTAGGAGCAATGGTTATAATTTCCAAAAAGAAAAATTCAGACTCATTTCATTAAAAGTAGGTATTTATAAAAGTGGAATTGGCTATCTTAGAATGTTCGTAGTTTTCTCCAAAATAATGGCAAATGAGCCAAAGCTAGACAACTACTTATCAGGGATACTGTACAAAGAATTCTTGTTCTGGATGAATCGACAAAGTTGTTGAATTCCATTTCAATTTGAATTCTGTGAATTAAACTGTAGAATCAGTCAAATAAAATCTTTATAATTGATGTGTATATAGCCTAACTTAGCAAGTGGATTACTACATGAAAATAGAAGTTGCTTTCAATAAATAGGTTTAAAATAAAAAATATAATTAAGAAATTTTCTTTCTTTGCCCTCTTTAATTTGCAATAATAGCAAAAAGCTTCAAAAAAGTTTAATTAAAATACATTAGAAAGAACACTTTCTTGGGAGTCAGGTAATGTAAGTTCTAATTAAGTAAAATATTCTAGTTGTAGTCTATATAAAAAATTAGCCACATACTTTAAGAAAGTTATCTGATCTCCTTGGGATTCAATTACCTTATTTTATCTAGTGCTAGAAAGGACCTTAGAGATCATCTTGTGTAAGCTTTATTTTTCAATTAAGAAACTTGGACTCAAATAGATCAGTAAAGTGGCCAAAGTCCCATATACAAAAAAGAACAAGTCATTTGAACACTATTATTTAACTAAATATATATATATATATATATATATATATATATATATATATATATATATATATATATATATATATATGATTGCATATAACATGCATTTCATGTTTGCTGCATTATATATACCATGTTGAGTCTAATATGCCTATAAAATAAAGGGTTTAAACTATATAATGTAGAATATTTATATGAACTATAAATGTTTAAAATCTGAGGGCCTTTTACCCAGTAAAATGCTAAGTACAGAATCCTGTTCTAATAGGAATGTTATTTTGTGACTAAAAGTGAAAATATGCGTTTCATAAAATAAAAAATGAAATTCATACATTCAAATCTGCTTTATCTACGCAAGCAAAAACTTAAAAAATAGTCTTTTCCAAAGAGTTTCTTATTATGTGGTCAATACATTTAAGCCTCAATATTTGTCCTTCTAAAGAATGATCTGAATTCATTTCTTTAAGTATTGGCTGGTTTGATCTTGCTGTCAAGGAACTCTCAAGTCTTCTGCAGCACTCAGCTTTCGTTAAAGTTAAACTCTCATAGTCATACCCTGTAACATGCACTCCTGGCAGTTACAATTACTAGTCTGTCCTAGACCCAACAGAGCACCTTTGACCACTGACCTTTGCAGTGTCAACTCTACCTGGCTTGCCTCCTCTGAGGCCTTCCAAGGTCTCTGGCCACAATTTCTTGAATCTATAGTTTAATAACCAATAGTATGCTCAAGAACAGCCACGTATAATCTTAAACGCCTTTATTATACCTACTCACATAATGTCCTGACTTGTTAACTCCTTAGTGAACACCTGGTCTGAAGATCCACATGTTCATTACCAAACTTCTTACCTCTCTCGGCTATCCATCAGCTTGGCTTGGCTACCCCAGGCCAGGGAGCCAGGTTAAAGAGAGCGACTTGCTGCCTGCAGTGGGCTTATAAAGGACCTGCAAGGTCACACACACAGCCAACCAGAGAGAGAGCCATCACCCATTACGAAGCCATCTCAATATGGCCAGGATCCCACCCACAGGGCAGTCCTATATGCACAGAGATTACTTCTGGACCACTCAATCTCCTGTTGCACCGTGGCCGCCCATTTAAAGGATCCTTACAATACCCCACTATTGGAAAGAACACACTTTTGACTATAAGGGCATTTGTTGGCAAGGTGATATCTGCTTTTTAGTATGTGGTTAGATTTGCTATTGTGTTCGTTCCAAGAGGTAAGCATTTTCTAATTCCATGACTGCAGTTGCTATGTGCAGCAATCTTTTGAGCTCAAGAATAGAAAATCTGACAGATTCTACTTCTCCTTCTATTTACGATCTTAGATATTTTGAAATTAAGCTTCAAGCCGATTTTTACACTACTTTTTCACCCTCAAAAAGAGACTGCTTATTACTCATATGGACCTGTAATCTCATCAGCTGAGATAAATTCTTCAGTGAATCAGATTGCAGATCAACCATATTGTCTATATTCTCTCGACAAGGAGATACATCCATGTCCTTGATTTTTCCTGGAATTCTAAGGGTACCAATGGTGCACTTTCACTCCACCTTTAATCTGTTGGTAGTACCATTTATCCTCCTCTTCCCTTACTATCACAAAACCCTTTTATGACTTCTTTAATTCTAGTCTTTTCAGTTTAACATCATTTATTTGTTGTACATACATGTATACACAAACATACGTATACATACACACACACAAAACCCTTCTTAGATGGAAGAAAATGTTAATCATCTAAAGCTTTGTGTTTTTATACAAATCTCTGGCTTTTCTTGTTCCTTTTTCAGTTTTTCCCCATCCTCACCTTTCTCATCTTTGTATTCAAGTCATCAAAAGTATCAGAGAACATATTTATTTGGAGGATCCTGTGTTTTGTAGAATTTGCTACCATTTCATCTTTGGCAATTAAAGTATAAGCAATATCAACAAATAAGTTTCTTTCCACTTAGCTGCAATTCTTTTTCTTCTGATTATATTAATAAGAAGAATATCATCTAATAATACATCCAGTAATTAGTCACTCACAAGAATATCACATTTAGTGTTCCAATAATAAAATTGATATTTATAGTCCATAGATTATGAAATTCTTAGCATCCTCTTCTATCATCAAGTCAAATGGGCTCTACCCAACAAATGATTCATTTTAAAGATTTCTTTTCATGGGTTGTCAAAATCCCAAGGAAAAACTATTCATGAAATCCTACTCTAATGCCAACATTACCTCTTGATATGGAATGGTGGGTATGTTTTTTTTAAATCCTCTCTAGTTCAAGTGAAAAATATTAAGAAATAATTCTCTCCACGCTAATTTTTTTTCAGACTTTTCTCTGAAAATATTTAGATTTTTCTCAAAATTTAACACTTATCTAGAGAAAATTGTAGATTTGGCCTGTATCCTTCCCTGCTTAAGAGACTGGTACCATGATTACTTAAGCGCAGTGTTCTTTTTTTGCATTTAAGGATTAAAATTCTGATCAAAGGAAAGAAATACTTCAGCTTTTGAACTTAAGAAAGGAATTACAATGTATGGGAATGACTGCCATCTAGGGGAGGGGGTGGAGGGAAGGAGGGGAAAATTTCGGAACAGAAGGGAGTACAAGGGATAATGTTGTAAAAAAAAAAAAATTACCTATGCATATGTACTATCAAAACAAAAAAATGTTATAATTATAAAATTAATTAAAAAAAAGAAGAAAGGAATTACATAGGGACTATTCTCAAATGCTAATAATCCAAAATGGTATTTTAACATATTATAACTTTGTTACTTGTTTAAAATTCCTATAAATATCAACTAGTCTTAGGGCTTGGGATAGAGAATCACATCTAAAAACAGGGCAGGGAGAAAAGGTTCAGATAAGTTGTGCCAATTGGATAATTCTCTCTCTTTAGGACAGACATATAGAAGTTAGATAAAAAAAAAAAAAATCACTGGTGAAAGACATATGTCTAAAACATGGAGTATATGTTATTAATATTTTTTTCTTCAATAGAGGCGACCTTGGGTCTCTGAACAGTAAGACAGCAGAGGCCTAAATCAGCTGAGCATGGAAAGGTATATCAACAAAAAAAGGACTGATTGGTGATGTTTTTTTGAGGTGCTATGGCAATCTAGGACAATGAAAATATATGCATTTCTTCTATATACACTAGTTTTCCTAAATTAGTAATTCTGATACAAAAAGAATTTCATCTTAAATACACAAACAATTCATTTTCAATAATAAAGCAATTTCCATGTCCCCTGAGAAGTGCAGTCTGAAGAAATGAAGTATATCTTTTCCTGGAAAAGGAAGACTATTAGTCATGTAGCACACATTATCAAAACAAGGGCAAAATACTAATTGTTACTTCAATTATGGGTATTCTGGAACAAAATCTATGAATTTTCCAGTGATGTAAAGTCCCTATGAGGAACTTCTACTGATTCAGATCAATAGCTTCTCTAACACAGCTATTTGGGGGGCACTGAGAATTTACTTGATTTGCCCAGGGTCACAAAGCCAAAATTTGTCAAGAGGTAAGACCTGAATCCTGAGTATTACTACCATTACTACTAATAATAATCTCTGAACTGCCAGATTACTAGATTGGCTTGCATCATTACGTGACTATTTACTGAAAGAGTTTTCAGAGTCTGGAGGATATTTCCTGGTGGTTTGTTAACCTATCTATAGTTTAAGAATTCAATTGAGAAACAACTTTTTTCACAAGAGAAAATAAGTTCACAATTCATCAAATATAACAATTTAATAGGTATGTCTTTTATCTTCAAATAAATCAAGATTGAAAACAAGTTCGCATTATGTTCTTTGAGCATTTTTAACTTTCACTAGGTTTTGCGCCTTCCCTTATGAAGTTTTTACCTTTAAAAGGTGTTAATTAGTTCCACAGCAAAACTAAAAGCAGACTTCAGTTTCTCTGCAGTTTCATTTGGAATTTCTCACTTGTATTTTTATGGAATATTACTTTAAAAAAATAAGAACTACTTGGATCCTATTTAATAAAAACCATATTTTGCCATAATGCCAAATTACATAGGTGCTCACTTTGGATTCACACTGTGCTGCAATTTCTTCAAAAGGTGCTTTCTGAAACTTCTCTATCACAAGACGCCTCTTCTCTTTTTCTTGTTCTTCCATTCCATTGGTATCTTTAAAAATATGAAAATGGATTAAATTAACAAGTCAGTTACCTAAAAAAAGCACATTTAATAGCAATAAACTTCCCATAAGAAATCCAAAGGATTTACATGATAGTATTGGAAACTACATTGATTTAAAAGTGAGGAAATAAAATCAAAGTATGACGTACATAACATTTTTGAAATTTCTACGTGTTTGCAACAGAAACAAAGAAACATTTAGAGAGGTTATTACATGAAATGGAAAACTAAAAATAAGGAGACTTGGAAGATAAGGCCTTATCTGTGCCAGGCTTGTATTTTTTGGCCTCTCTCTACAAAATGCATAGGCATTTACATACCATTACTATCCAAAAGACCTGCAATCCCAGAGATGTGTATGTTCCCTCCACCAGAGTAAACTGCAATTCATCCCTCCTTCCCATATTGTAGGCACTTTCTATATGGACTCCCTTAAGTCCTTCAAGGGGATCAAATGATCATATTGTGGGTCTTTACTTTAGATTTTTTTGACATTCAAAGTTAACAGCAGATTAATCAAATTAATGATTAATTTTTTTAGCTCTTTATGTTATTTCAGTTTTAAAAGTAGCAATAACAACTAATAAAAATGATTTTTTTCCAAGTCTTTTCCAGTCCTGTCTAACTCTTCATGATTTGATTTGAGGTTTTCTTGGCAGACACCCAAGTAGTTTGCCATTTTCTTTTCCAATTCATTTTACAGATGAGGATATTGATGCAGACACATTGTCCCATGTAGAGAAAATAATTTATGAGGCTCAAATAATGTAGTTTCAAATCACCCCTATGTCTAACAAGAAACTTAAAGAGTATTTTATGCTTCTTTTTTTGATATCTAAGGGCATCTAGGTCAGGCATCTAAGAGCAGAGAGTTGGACAAGGCTGAATTGACTCAACAAATAAATTTCAACATCTTAAATAAGGATCAACAAAAAGCTGAATTGTAAAAAATTAGTGGAAAAAATAAATCTCACCAATTGCTTTTTTCAATGCTTCAAAGGTTATTTCTTCAGTGGCAGTGACCTGGGTAAAAAATGATTTAAACAGAAATTAGTTGTGGAAGAGACTATTGTAAATATCAATGTAATCTAGTCATTAGTGATCTCATAATATTCAATTTTTTTTCCTTCTTTTCCTTTTCTTAAATCAAGTAATGCAATATAGAGCAAAAGAAAAGCTAGAAAATTTATTTAAAGATTGCTAGTAGCAACAGCCCTTTGTTTAATTAAGAAATTTCACTGTAAATGGAAAGGTCATATAATTATTAAAAAAAAAAAAGGTAATAAAGTACATAAGATGCTATAATATAAGGTGCCCCCAAAGATGATCAGAAAACTTAAGGTACAGTTCTAAATGTTTTTGTTATTTAATTAATTATTAATGTGATGTTCCCTAAAGGCAGAACAACCTATTAAAGTCAAAGTATGCCAATGCATAAGGATGAAGCAATAGCTTCTCCTGCCATTCTTGCTTTCTGCTATAACTCTCAAAGTTGCTTCCCTACTTCTTTCAGATTCCTCTTTTGGATTCACAATCTCATTTCACTTATCCCAACTCTCCAGTTTAGTCCTGTTAGCACCATTTATTATAATACTTTTAATTCTCTCTAACTCATCTTATTCCTAAAGATCCTTATGTCTTCTAAGTACTTTTAGCTTACTAGACAAATCATTTAAGGCTTATATTTACTCGCAGTTATTCTTCAATAAGGGGAAAAGACTTGGTGAGTATCCCAAACTGGTGTCTCTCTTCCAGAGATCTCTTTGATGAAACTATGGTCTCTAGGCCAAGTGACAAGGACAATACTTACTAAAAAGGTGTTACAGTTCAGCCTATGAAATCTACTTTATTTACTATCCCCTCTTCATACTGACTCCTAAGTAACTGTAACATATACAACTGAAATATTCAACCCCTACATTATAAACAACTGATATAAAGAACATTTCTAATAAATATTACTTAAGTATGGTTAAGCAAAAATCTCTCTAAATTCATGCATATTCTTCAATACGACTGAAGGACACAAAAGAGATCCATGATTTATCTTACCTTTAATATTACAAGCAAAGACTTGACATTTCATTGGTATAGGAAGCTGATTCAAAATAAAACTTCCTCTACCAACGAAGACTAACAACGGTTATGTAATTTATAGTCAGAGTTTATAAACAGATTTTGGAAAAGCTAAGTAACTGCCCAAGGTGATGCAGTCAGTGTGTGTTAGAGATAGGACTTGAATCTAGGATATTCTGAGTTGAGGCCAGTTGAGTATCACTATGCCATAATGCCATTCTGATTTAAAAAAAAAAAAGCAAATGATCTAATTTATGCCATTTCTATATTTACTGTTGTATTCAACAAAATTAAAGCAGACCTTCATATATATTTTAGGAGAAACACAATAATCTGCAATTGCTAGGACTTTGGACAGGCTAAAAAAAAAAAAAAAAAAAAAAGGAAATATGCCTGTAAGTCTGACTATCTAAGATTTCTTACACTTTTGCTTATCTGAGTTATAGGAAAGCATGAAAAGGCAAACTTAATATCTCTACTGATAGTTTCTGAAATATATTACTCACATGGAAGATGGAAAGTATTTCAGTGCTTATTTAAACCAATTTCCATCTAAAAATTAGGAATCCTTATTACAACATACCTAAGAATGATTATCCCAGCTTTGCCTGAAGACCTCCTTGAGGTCCAATGCTGAAGAAGTCCAATCTACTTACAGATCTCAATGTTAGGAAGTTTCTACCTATATATAATCTTTGCAACTTCCAGGCACAGCCTATAGGTCTGCCCTTTGGGGCCAAACAAAAAATTAATTTGTGGTAGCCTTTCCAGTAGTTCAAGACAGCTATAACATTCCACTTGAATCTTCTCTTCTTCAAGCTAAATGTTCCTAGTTCCTTCAACGGACTGCATGACACAGCACGAAGTAGGGGTGCTTTACCATTCTGATTTCCTGCCTCTCAACATTTCTCCTGGTTCATGATGTCCTTTCTAAAAAATGATGTGTAGAATTCAACATAGTCCTCCAAAGATTGTCTTACTAGGGCAAAAATACAGAAAAACTATAATGTCCTAGTCTTGAAAGATATATGACAATTTAATGTATCCTAAGACTACACTAACTTTTTTGGCTTCCATTTAATAATGTTGCAGGGCAGCTAGATGGCACAGTGCATAGAGTACCAGGCCTGAAGTCAGGAAGATTTATCTTCCTCAGACATTTACTTAGATGGGTAACATTGGACAAGTCAATCAACTTTGTTTGCCTCAGTTTCCTCATCTGCAAAATAAGCTAGAGAAGGAAACAGCCAGCCAATCCAGCATCTTTGACAAAAATAGAAACAAAAGGGGTTATGAAAAGTTAGACACAACTGAAATGAGTGATCAACACAATCATAACATTGATCCATTCTGAATGTGCAACATTATATCCCCCACATCTTTTCCACACTAATTAATCATGGCTTCTTCATAATGTACTATGAAGTTAATTCCTTGAACTAAATTATAAATCTTACATTTATCAACTAAATTTTAGCTTTTCAGTTTCAGTTCCAAACTTTAGCTTTTTAATTTCAATTCTATCTACCCTATCAAGATTTGGGGGTAGATAATAGAGTGGGGTAAAGGGGAAAGGAATTTATGACTCTCCTCTGCCTTGCTAGCTATCTCTCCTCTCTCTGTGCTACTTGTAAGTTTGATAAGGATCTTATCAATATCTTTAACCAAATCACATATTTAAAAAAAGTTAAATAACATAAGGCCAAGAACAGATCACAGGAACGCTCCCCTGGAAATATCCTTCCAAAGTAACACAAATATCCTGAGTCTAGAAAATTATCCATCATGAGATTTATCAAAAGTCTTACTAAAAATTGACACAAACACTCTCTCTCTCTCTCTCTCTCTCTCTCTCTCTCTCTCTCTCTCTCTCTCTCTCTCTCTCTCTCTCTCTATATATATATATATATATATATATATATATCACTTCTCAAATTCAGTATGCCTGTTGGAAAAAAAAAATTAGTCTAGAAATACTGGTTCTATATATATTTTTTTATGATTGAAGCTTCTTTCTTCCTTTACTTTTAATAAGCTCATTCTTAACCATTACAGAATTTTGCCAAAAACCATTAGCCTATAGTTAGTGATTGTGTTCTTCTTGCTTATCCTAGATATCAACTCCCTAACTAGCTATTTTCAATGTGTTCCTTCCAGGGCAAAGGTAACTCTTCTTTGCAGAAGAAAGAGATCTGCTCTAGTTCATTCTATTTGTACTCCTCATCCTATTCTCATATGATCAGTCAGTGCTATTGTAGCTATTCACATTATCTGTCACTACTTTTATTACACAGACACAAGCAGACAGGCATACACATACTCATCACTGAAGTTGATAAATTCTTTAATCTTTCACATTGGTTTCTTTTGACAATTCACCTCCCGTCTCTCAATGGAATAAAAATTTCCTATTTTGTACCTTCAAAATATCATTCTTGACAGCTTTCTACTTCTTCTGTGCTGACTTTTACTATAGAATTTTATTCCTCAAGACCCTATTTAGTTATCCCGTGAACCCTTTGAAATCTGATCTATAAAATCTAGGATAGATGTCAAACTATGACCAGACTTTCTCTCTATCACAAACTCTATTCTAGTTAGGACAGAAGAGTCAGTCACTCCCTCACTCCATGTGCTCATGTAATACTCCAGACCTATTTTATCTGTTGGTAGGAATCAGATAAAAAGAGAATTCCACAATAGAATTTAAATTCCTTGAGGGATTGGCAGTGTGATTAATTCACAGTAGAGATGCAAATAGAGGTTCATTTGATTTGAAAATCTTTGAAATAATTGTTTTTCATATAATTCTAACTCATATGAATAGATCAATTTTTCAAAAGGGATGTTTCAAGGGTTTCTATTCTTAAAATAAATGATAAGCTAAATAGCTTAATACACAGCATTGAAAAATGTACTATTTACTCAAAAGCAAAATAATTTATATTCCATATAAAGTCTCTCTTAATCAAGAGCTGATTATAAGTCTCATTTTTTTTAAAAAATAGAAGATAGGAAATTGGGCAATAACAAATAGAAGTTTCTGAAAACAGAAAAACTAGAAAAAGGATTAAGCAGTGGTTTCTTTTTTATTAGCAAGGTTCTGAGCATATAAGGCAAAAGAAAATCATAATTACAGTTGTTTCATTGATTCATCAGCAAACTTGTGTATTAGCTGATTTCATTAATATAGGGAACTCTTGTTGAGGAAACCGATAAGCACTGATAAATTTATCAGGAAACTGACAAATGTATAAAGATCATTACTTCCTCTGAAATTTAGAGTTTTGGAAAGTTGCTAAGGCACTGCAATGTTAAGTACTTTGTCTAGGGTCACAAAGAAATGCAGTATATTTTAGCAGTGAGGAATAAACTTAGAATGAAATTGAGACCAACCATATCCACTGTTATGGCTGCTGTACACATATGCAACATCCTCACACACCCACATATATATATATATATGCATAAAAGTTACTTATAATAATGCCAACATTTTTTTCTTTTTTTAAAAATAGATACAATGTTAAAATATTAACTATAGTCTACTGGGAGAAAAATATGTATAAATGAGTCAATATAAGATAGGGATAGAGGACTGGTCTTATGATTTCATTATTGTAAAAATGATTTATCGGATAAGGAAACCCTTTTGATTAATGTAGATTTGGCAGCTTGACTATAACTTCTTAGACAGTTGACTAAAGATCTGACACATTAAATGATTGACCCAGAGCCACAGCCCTAATGTGTAGTTACTAAGTTATACTTACTTTCATTACAAAATATATACAAAAGTAATTTTTTTGTGAGGGGCAAAAAGAAGAATGGGCAAGCCCTAATGCCAGAATGGATCATGAAAGTACTAGTTGGTCTTTGAAAAAAGATTGAAATTCTGGCGAGACAGAGGTAAAGGGGAGAATATTCTGAGCTCAGGACTGTGTGCAAAGAGCTGGCAATGGGAGAGGGAATTTCATGTACATGGAATAGCAAGTAGGCCAGTTGGGCCAGAATGTATAAGGAAAACTATTTTATCTACAAGGATACAAAAAAACATCTTATTAAATGTTCTATAAAAATCAAGATACACTAGTATAAGAAAATGATGTCAGTTTGGAAGGCTTTATTCTTACTAAGTCCATACTGACTCTTAATGATCAGCTCTTTTTCTTCTAAATGCTCACAAATCCATTCTAGAATTTTGCAAGACATAAAGAACAAGCTTACCAGTCTAGTTTCCAGAATCCATCTATTTCCCCTTTTCTATGATTTTAAAATTTTGATATTTATTGCCTAGCTGGAAACTCTGTACTGTTACCTTGTATTAGAGCAAACATTTCCAATATGTGTTATGTTGAATGCTGTCCTGGTGAATAAGTTTGAAGCTGGAGTTTGGCTCAGCTGAATCTAATACTGTAGTATATTCGACTATTCAGATGCCCTGGATGAGACTTGTTTGACTTTACTGTAGCAATATAGAACCAAGTTTGCAGTACAGGAGCTTCAAATGGGAACACAGGGTAATAAATGCCTTTTAATGTAAAATTCATCTTCTGTTTAAAAACTATGAGTACTTTCCCCCCCATGTGAATATTTTATGCAAAATATCTATGAAATGAACTTCTCAGATCAATTTATAGATTAATTCAGTAATATCAGCTAAAAATGCTGTATAAAAAAGGTAGTATCAAAATAAAAAATTGTAATTAAAAAACGAATGGTTCATAAGACAGCATTGTATTTGGCAAACATATATGAAGAACTAAATTTAAAAAGCAAGCACCCCAAAAGAAGACAGTGGCAACAACCAGACATCAACACTAAAGAAAGGATATTATTTGCCACAATTATTAAATGGAGGTTAAGTTACCACTAGGCTTTATAACAGAAAAATCCGTAAAGTGGAGTAGAGAGAGGTTTCTGACTAAATCCAATTGGTAATATAATAACTTGCCCTTGATACCCCCAAGTCTCATTTTAATATTTGGAAATGCATCAATGTTATAGATCACAACCCCTCTATGACATGGCAGAGCACTTTTAAAAGTTGGTAGTTTCATCAAAAAATAAAAAGGTTAATAATCACTGTGTAACCAGCCTGCTGAGGTGCCACCAGAACTAGGCTGGTCTTTGAAAGACAGTCCTAATAGTCTATTAGAGGAATTAATTATATCTATATTTTTTTCTCTCTCTCTCTCTCTTTCTCTCTCTCTCTCTCTCTCTCTCTATATATATATATATATTCTATATTTAAATACCTATCTATGTAGACTTATACCTACATATATACATATATGTATGTATATGTATATGGAGCATTTCCCTGTTGGTAGGACCTGGCAGAGCTTGTTCTTAATTGGCCTGGCTTTCAAAAACTTAATTATGTAGGTGCCTGACAGAGACATCAGAATGAGATTTAAGCCAATCACTGAATATTTCTTAGTGAAAATAGTATGAATAATACAAACCCAGCAACTGCTGTCCCTACCTATCACACTAGTGTTTGAGATGTCAATTACCAATACAAATCAACTATCAGGAAACCTGAAGATCTGGGAGTTGCCACATAGTAACACAAGAAGTGATTTTAGATGATGTTCTTCACTGTTTTGATAACATTATTTTCATGGTTTATTTTGTATAAACAAGAAAACAAGTTTTTTTTGGAATGTGAACAATTTTTTAAAGAGGTAATATTTTCATAAAAACAGAGAAAAGATTCTGTGACTTCCTTGTCACAGTCTAATGATTTGTCCAGTCTTGGATGAATAAAGCATAAGTGAATGGGTGAAAATCTAGTAGCAGCACAGTGGTGCTATTAAAATTTAGGTCCAAAATAGGGAACAAACACTGAGAAGAAATGCCAATTTCTAAATAATCTATACTAGGAGTTTTTGAGGGTTGTTTGATAACATTGAAATCAAAGTTATAATTTTCCATCAATGGGAAAATTCCGTAAAAGCAATATGCAACCTAGACCAAGAGAATAATTCTATCTGTGACTAATACATATTTAATAAAATGATCTGATACACTAATTATATGATACCTTGTACATATCTTGTTGTACATGTTGTACAACACTTTATTTTTAGTAGTCTTCATAATGGCTATGATACTATGAACCTAACCTACAAGACTACAAGATTTCTCTATGATGACATAATATAACTATAAAGTTTAAATTGCTTTAGTATATAAGTTAAATAGCATATAACTAAATTGATATGCTAAATAAAATAAAAAGAACTTTAACAACCATGTCTTATTTAAGCTTGCTCCCAAAGATGAGGTATCTACATAAACTACCGTTCCACCTTTTTTTGCAAAGGCAGAGGTTATAAAAGTAGAACACTAATTTTAACCACTGCTGGACATAACTGATGTGCTAATTAGTATTGCTGAATTGTTTTTTTTCTCTCTATTTTATTTCTTTATCATATCATTTATGGACTAGAAAAGTGAGAGTTATTGGGAAGTTATGATATTGTTTAAAACAAAAACTATTTTAAAAGAACTTTAAAACCATGCATAAAAAAACTACTTTTCAACATTAAAAGATTCAAAGCCTAAGTAATATGAATGACTACTAAAACTTTTAAAATGCTTCTATCTAAAGGGTAATCTGAGTTGACATACTATATATTTCATTTTAAAGTAAGACATTGATAATATTCTATCAGATACAGTGGGAGGAAAAACTGACAAAAATTTTGACAGTCTCAAAACAAAGCTCACAGATTAACTTTCAATAACTTACCACATCTTCAACAGGGTTGCTGCCTGGTAAAATATCCACCTGGATAGATACAGTGTCTACAATGCTCTTCCTTCTAGAAAGTCGATCTTCATCTAGATTTAAAAAAAAAAAATTTGTAGTTTTTCTTTCCATTAGAAACAAGATTCAATTTTTATTTTTAATTGTTTTTGATGCAAAAAGAATACTAATATTCTCTACCTAGAGAAAATATGAAAAAGGTAGTTCAAGAAATATTTAAAGGCAGTGAGCTTTGTCTTTCATCATCCTCTCTTTAGTTTTTAATATTTTCCTTCATATTGGCTTATTACCCTATCTACAGACAGATATCTTACCTACCTCCCAATTTAATTATTCCCCCCCCTTAAGCTCAGCACTTTTCTTTATTTTTCTATTGCTACTGAGGGCATCACCATCCTTCTAGTAATTCAGTTCTGCTTCTTAGTGTGCTCACTCCTCACTCTGTTATATCTTTTTCTACAACAGATCTTATATTAAAAACCTTGTCTATTCAAAAAAACACCAACTCAGAGCGGGGCTTCCTTAACTCTTAGCTTGTTTACTTTTAAAGATCTTGCTCCTAATTATCTTTCACTATTACAAGACTGTGAGTTGCCCTTTCTGCCTTAACTTTCCCTCTATTCCAATCTGTCCTCCATGTAATCCCTACAGTAATTTTCAGAAATAGGGGGGCCTGACCACATCAAGCTCCTTCTCAACAAATTCCAATAATTCCCTATTATCTCTAAGATCAAAAATAAACTCCTCTAAATAACACATAAAATTCTTTACAACAAAGTTCCTTGCTGCATTGTCTTCTTTTAATCTTCTCTTGCAAGTCTATTTGTTATTCTTCATACACAGAACTCCATCTCTCATCCCTCTGCCTTTGTATCAGCTCTTCCTCATGCCTTTCCTTTACTCACTTTCCTGTTTAATTTCTTCACAGCTTAAAATTGTTCTTCAGGAAGTCTTGAAGTATCTTATTTACCCTAGTCATTAGGACCTTTCCTTCTAGGGGGCAGTTTTTTAAAACTTACCTTTACTTCATTCCTACCATATTATCTTTGACATTTATTAGCATTAGCCAGTAATCAACATTAACTATTCTCTTAATGTTAAATCTACACATTTCTTAATTATATGAAGTTAATTGAAGAGGAGGATCACTACATTAAGATTTTTAAATATTACTCAAATTTAAATGCAATTTTTTTTCTTTTGCATGAAATCAAGAGTTATTTAAGTTTCTCAGGACTGACAGTAGAAATTATAAGCCTCATTTTCATCTTTGATTGCTTTAATTAACTTTTTAAAGTATATCAGTCTTTTTCAAAGAGTCTAGTCTTCACCAATCCTACATTCCAGTTATTGCAGAGAAATTTAATCATTGCTATAGCAGGCATAAAAAAAGAAAAAAGTCAATTATTCAGTATCTCTAAAGTTATTTTCTACTTTCCCTGAAAGTATTGTGTGTGTGTGTGTGTGTGCACGTATACATATGTTGCCTTTCTGGTTAAAGGCAATTAATCCCTTGAGGTCAGAGACTATTTCATTTTTTCTTTGTACCTTTCAATGGTGAAATGAATGAATAGAACATTTTAAGCGCTTAACAAATACCAATTGATTAATGTTGAGATAAATCTTCCATTGACTCTCATGTTGCTCTCTATCTACTATTCTAGTTCAGTCAAACTTCTTGAAGGAATAATTTAATAATGTTGAGTTACATCTCCCTCCTTACTACTCATTTTCCCACCACCTTGCAATTATCTGTGTTTAATTTTCCCAATTATATGTTGATTTTCATTTCTACCACAGTTCTATGTTTTTTGAAAGTCATAAATGACCTAATAGTTACTAAATTCTATAATCCTTTTCATATTGGCAGCATGAAGAGTTATAACCACCATTCTCTCTTTTTGGTTTAAATAATAGACAAAAGAATTATCCTGCTTCTTCATACCTCAGAGAATCAGAGTTGGAAGAGATTTCAAAAGGTCCAGCTCACATCAGGACAAACTGTTCTTCCAACAAACAGCTTTGGTAAAGATGCTTAATTTCTGGACAGACTCCTATGTCTCCTATGCTAATTAATACATGTTGACTAACTGACTGAAATCGGTAAGAAGGAAAAGGATATAATTATAAACAAAAAGAAAAATGAAAAAAAAAAATCTACAAAATACTTTAGTCCTCCTTTCTAAGGTCATATTCTATCTAATCTATGAATCCTATTAACACATATAGCTGTTTCATTTTATAATGTAAGCTTCTTGAGAACAGGGGACCATAGTTTCTTCCCTTCCTTCTTTGATTCTTTAACTGGTACATATTACTGCCTAGGGGGCACCCAGATTTTAACCAGAGACCTCTTAATCTGTAGTCAAATGCTTTACCACTGAGCTGTATTCCAAAGAAAAGTGTAGGAAAGAAAAGGTATTAGACTAATTTCTAAATTGAAGGTCTACAGAGCTGTTATGTTAAACTCATTGTTGTGTGCCTGTGAAATCTGGGATGGTGTCATGCCAGGAAACTGAACTGCTTCCATTGTTTTAGGAAGATTCTAAAGATCACCTGGAAGGATAAGATACCAGACATTAAGTCCTTTTTCGAACTAAACTGCCAAGCATTCCAACTCTAATGCAGAGAGCACAACTCTTCTCACTTGATTGCAGTTTGAATGTCTAATGTACACTTGTCAAAAAGATTATTTTATGGAGAACTCACAGATGACAAGCACTCACATGGTGGTCAGAAAAAGTGATACAAGGACAGTCTCAAGTCTCTTAAAACTTTTAGAATAGATTGTATGGCATGGGAGACACTGGCACAGGACTGTCCAGCAAGGAGCAAAGATAATGCTGTGCTTTTTGAGTAAAACAGAATCGAATTAGTTCAGAAGAAACACAAGATGCTCAAAGTTAGAGAAGCTATCCCAATGTTCATAGGGACTATTTGTATCCAACTTGTGACAGAGTTCTGAGCTCATATTGGTCTGAGCAGCCACAGATGGACACATAATCAACTCTAACATAGTGATATCATTTTGGTCCTCTGAGAATATGGGTCAATAACCAGCTAGTATATGGTAAGCCTTTAATAAATGTGTGTCTATGGAATGGTTAACTGACTGACAAGTATTTAAGTGCAGGGTTCATTTGAGACATATAGTAATCTTAATTTCACTAGAATAAAATAAATGTAATAGGGGAAAAGATAAGATTGGAAAAGTGGATAGTGCCAGATTCCATAGGCTTTGGATATCTGGCAAAAGGAATCAACAGAACCCAACAAATGAGAGGAAGTGACCTGACTAGATTATGCATAAGACTAGTCTACCAGCCTTTGGAATGATACTTTAGAAAACGAAGGTATCAAAGGTAGGAAAGTTTATCATTAGAAGATAAGTGTGACTGTTCAAGTAGATAGGGTAGAAGAGGCCTTTTTTAGGATGGGGACAGTGGGAACTGATAGAAAGTTACAGATTTGTAGGACTCTCTTTCTTTTCAGTTCCATAGTGACTATTCTAATTCATACTCTTAATATTTCATGCTAGAACTATTTCAATAGTATTTTAACTAGTCATTCCATTTCCAACTTCTTTTCTCAAATCTGTCAAGTACATTTTCAACCCATAAATCTTTCTAAAATACTACTTTGATCACATAATTCCCCAACTCAAAGACCTTCACTACCTTCCCATAATTTTATCAAGTCTAATCACTTAAAATTTTCTAAAGCTTGGTCTTAGTTATCTTTCAAACCTTATCTCCTAACACTCCATGTGAGCCATATTCCCCACCAAATTAGTCTTCTGTCCATTCCTCAAGTACCTTTTATCCTTTCAAGGCTAGCACAAATATCACCTTCTTTATAAAGTCTTAATTGCTTATCCCAAAGGAAAGTTATCTTGGTTTCTTGAGAATTCTAAAGGCATACTGTTTTCATTTATATGCCACTTTTCTGGAAGGCCTCCCCACCAATGTCCTAATGTTCTCATCTAAATTGCAAGCTCCTTATATATACACATACTGTTTCCCCCCTTAGAATATAAATTACTTGATAATAGAAACTATTTCATTTTGTTTATATCTATCTTTATATCATTAAGTACACAGCTTAATAAATACTGGTGCATTGAAGGACATCTTTGCATTACACTAGCTTTTTAATCAGGCTGTAATTTGTTTATAATCTCTATTTGTGACCTAAATGTAATAATAAGGCTCATAAGAATTAAGACTTGTCAGTAAATAATGAAGTACTATTCACAACACCTCCTACCAAAAGGGATTTTCAAATAAATTAGGAAAAAAATTGATGGACTTCACCCACAACTCCTCCCTCAATCAAAAACCAAAAACAAATAACACCAATGAAAACCCTAATTTTAGATCAGCGGTAAAAACTTGAAAACAGAAAAAAAAAATTAAGTGTGAAACTTTTTTTTCAGCAAACATCAATATAAGTAGCAATAGGCTAAAAAAAAGCCTAAGAAACTCAGGAAAAGGATAGAAAACAGGCAAATATATACACATAAAATATAAACATATATATTCATACATATTATACTATATATCATATATATGTATACATATAATTTTAAATTGAACAGGAACTTATTTTGTTTTTAAAACCTCATTCTTTTCATATTGGAAAAGAAAAAAAATTGTCTTAAAGATACATTTTATGATTATTCTTATGACTGTGGCTAATAATTATTATATATTATTTATTGATAGGACTTAAAATTAAGAAAGGCCCAAGTATAAATAGAAGCAGAACACAATTCAAACACTATCATAAAAGTAAAAAGGCTCCTCAAAGTACATACATACCTAATGATAGTATCCAACAGATATAAAACTCCCCACCTTAGACAACTTGATCCTGCTCCTATTTTTCAAAGACTGTTAAAATGCCATAGTTTAATATATTCTCTGGTATTTCTTGCTAAATTGAAAAGAATTCAGATGTCATTAATCAGGAGTCACTTGGACACCTAGTATTTTTTTTGAAGCCATTTCCTTAAGATCCTTTGCATCACTACTTCCAAGTTCAACAAGACCATCTTCTATTCTACAAATACCCTTTTCATCTTTTCATTCCTCACTGTAGTGTTTAAGACATTTACTAAGAATAAAGGTATTGCTTTATGTTTACTTTTTTCTTCTTCAAAACTATATTACTGTGACCTAACTTTCAGAAACAGTACTTAAGAGACCCAGAACCCAACTGCTATTAACAATGCTTTACTGCCATCTTGTGTATCTGTATATGTATTATACAGAGGTTGGCTTAAAAACTGTATGAGTGTGTATGCTACACATATACACATACCTAATTTTAAAGTCTATACTAACTAAAAAGTTAACTTTAGCTAACAACTACATATGCACATGAACTATGAAAATTATTAGCTTAATAGTGAATAACACTGTACAAAACTTTTGGTAATGACTATATAATGCCAAGCTAATTTGAAAATTAAATAATGTATTATTATATGTATATAGATATATAATGTATATATATTCTTTCTGTGCAATTTCATAAAATAATTATTTAACTGCATACAAAAATCCCAAGATTTATAATTTGTCCAAAGGTTACTGATTCAAACATTAGATTTTACTTGTACAGAAGAAAATAAAGCATACCCAAAATATATATTTTACCTTCTTTTTGTCTAAGGATTCTGTAAGAACATAGTAGGCACTATATAGATATTAGTTATTATTACTGCTGTTATTGTTAAAGAGTGAGGCCTCAAAAAATGTTAATGAAAGAACATTTAAATGTTACAGACAAGTCTCTAAAACAGGCATTCAAGGACCTAAAAATAAAGCAAAAAACACATTAGGAATTTAAGAATTAGTTCTTTATTTTTCTTCACTCAGGTGAGAAGTGAAAAAAATTATATTACTTTCATTTATGGGTTAATGCTACAGATAGTTTTTATATGCCACTAAATGGCTTAACTTGTCTGTTTTAAGTGCTCTATTAGTATTAATGGCTGCCTTGCTATGGTGTGGTTGTTTAGTCATTTTTAGAGATGTCCAACTCTTCATGACCCCATTTTGGGATTTACTTGGCAGAATTACTGGAGTGGTTTGTGATTTTCTTCTTCAGCTGAGGTCAAAAAGGATACTTTAAATAAGTATCTGATGACTCCAGGCCCAGGGCTCTATCCATTGTACCACTCAGCTGCCTTTGATACTCCTTGACATGACTAAATCTAAAAAATAAACCAAGATCTTAAAAAAGAAATCCTTGTGTTCCAATATGCATTTTAAACTACTGTATGCCATTTTTCATTTATGAAGGCACTTAAAGACATGAATGGGTACTGCCACCTTTTTTCCACTGCCACAAGGAATGTTTTTTGCACTATTGCCAAAGGCAATTATATCTAAATCACATTCACTGCCAAGTTTTGTTTTTTGTTTTTTTGAAAATACTAATCCTTCAAAATCTTGCAGCTATACACCATCCTTGAAATTTATTTATAATGTCCTTCTTAGATTTTCTAGTTCTAATCCTCCTTGAATTCATAGCATTTAAGATTAATGATTTATCTTTTTTCTTGGAAATTCTCAAGTCTGAAATAATTCTGCATATTTTACTGCAGGGAAGCTGAATGTACTTCCCACAACTTTTCCTTAAAATTGGTACCTTTCCACTACTTGTTTATTTCAGTGGAATCTATTTATTCTGATTGCTATGTGTGTTCAAAACATTGAAATTGTTTTTAATTTATCCCTTTGCTCTATTCAAATGAACTTGATTTTTAAGCTATTTCTTCCCCTTAAAAAGGTAACAGACCTTAGGGCATATGCGGCAGCAAAGGATGCACTCCAAAGAAGATTCAAATTAAACACAAATTCTGGGCCGCACAGAATAAAAAGGTATTACACTGAGCCAAAGCTACTAGGGGTGCAGAGCTTTGGAACTGAGCTTCAAATGTAAGGTATTCCTTTAAATGACCAACACCTGCCACCACAGTGGAATAATGCTATAGCGCTGCCATCAAGAGAATTTTACTTCAGTAAACTATCAATGATTTACTAATAAAAATGCCTAACAAAACTCCCTTACAGCTCTACTTCCACTTCAACTCCCTATTTTTCCAAATTAATTGACCTCAATGTCTCATGGAAACTGATTTCATTGCCATATGGTGGCAGTGTTTAGAGTGATCAGAGGACCTTGGTGGGAGAGGAGGGACATGATCATCTGGTTCTACCTTAGGATTATAATGGGTAACCCATCTGACTGATTCTTGCTCCCTATATCTAAGCTGATTATCTGCTGGATGAAAATCTCTCTCTAACCCTTATACCTAAATTTTACACTAACAGTCCATATCTTCTTTCTGTCTTACTATTGCTTTGTATGCTTTCATCCCAGATGCCCACATAAGAACTGTTAGAAAAACTTCCAGATTCATACTGAAACTATTTCACTTTCCATTTTCTTAGCAAATAGACCTTGGGTTTCCCCAAGGTTTGTCTTATCACTGACCACACTCTGCAGTATTGGAGATTATTTTTCATGTTCCCTACATATTTTAATAGTCAAATTCAGGGAAAGAGTCAATCTTTTCTTTCATTTCCTCACTCTTCCCTTTTTCTCAATCATTAGCAAGCATAACTCAATTGAAACTACTCTCCTAGAGATTATCAATGGTCTTTGAATTGTTAGATGCAGTAGCCTTTTTTTTTTTTTCTTCAGTCTTCAATCTATTTAACCTTCCTGAAACTTTGAACACTTTTGATCACATCTTCTTCTGGGTATTAGATAGTTTCTTCTTTTGGTTTCAGTGACACCGCTTTCTCAATTCTCCTACTTGCTCAAATGTTTTCTCAATATTTTTTGCTACATCATCATCCTGTTCTCAAACATCCAGCCTGGGCCATTTTCTTTTCTCTCTACAATTTCTTTGGGTGGTCTCATAAACCCACAGGTTCAAGTAGCATTTCTATGAAGATAACTTCCAAATCCATTTATTTAGCCAAAACTTTTTTCTTGACATTTACTTTCATACTGCAAACTACAAAGTGGATATGTCTCATAAAATGGCTATCCTCTATCAGAATCTTGAATTTAATATGTCCAAAATGGAACTCATCATATTTCCTTCAATCACATTCCTTCTCCAACCTGCCAATTTCCTTATCTAAAATTTCAACTTTGGAATCATTCTTTGATATTCGTCTTCCTTAATCCATGTTATATCCAACCAATTATTAATCCTTGGTAATTCTACTTCTTTTGCATCTATGACATCCATTCCCTACTTTCTACTTGCCAAGCTACTACCTTAATTTAAGTTCTTATCATTTCTGGACCAGAGTACTACAATAGCTTCCAGATTATCTTTCTGCTTCCAAATTTTCCTTTCTTTACTCCATCCTATACAGTTAAGAAGTCAATATTCCTTAAGCACATACATGTATGACCGCATTACTCCTCTGCTCAAAATTTTCAGTGTTTGCCATTGCCTAAGTCATGGCCTCTACAATTTGGCTCCCATTTACTCTTCATCCTATTTCAAAATGATCACCTTTATATCCTTTATCTTTCATATCTTTTAGATTTATCCTTTTTATATCTTTATGTTTCAGTCAATCTGGCCTACATTTAGCAATTCTTCAAACTTAACCCTTTCTTTCATCTCTCAGTCTTGGCATAGGTTGTATTTTATGACTAAAATGCACTCTTTCTTCTCAGCCAACACCAAGAATTCTTGACTTCCTTAAAGATTAACACAGATGCCATTTCTCATACAAAACCTTTGCTAATGCTTCAGTTACTTATGCCTTCATCAATTATATTTCCTTGTATAATGAGTAATAGTCTACAAAGGAAAATATAAGTGCAATGTTTTGCACTAAGTAGGAACTTAATAAGGGCATTTCTGAACATATTTTATGACAAAATTCTAAGACATACTATTAAAGATATGCTATGATAAACATCCAGTAAAATTATGAAAATAAATATTCACAAATATATCCTAAAATTTAGCAAAGCAAAAGGAATTAAGTGATTTTGGAATCTCTTGAATAGCCAGCCAACCCTACAGAGTTGAACTTGAAAGGTCTCCATAGGAGTGGCCCAGGGATTTATGCTTGGCTTGAAATATTTAACTATACCTGGATGAAGCCATAGCTATATGCTAAAATTTTGAGAGACACAAAGCTATGGAGGACAATTGCCATTTGTTCAATTGTTTAAGTTGTGTTTGACCTTTCATGAGCCCTTGTGGGGTTTTCTTAGGAAAGATACTTGGAATGGTTTGCCATTTCCTTCTCCAGTGGATCCATTTTGTCTGACAAATCAGAGGTGAAGGGACTTGCTCAGCCAGCTAAAAAATGTCTGTTTGATGCTGTATTTAAACTCAGATTTTCCTTACTTCAGGTCCAATGTTTTATCTACAGAAACACCAGCTAATGTCTCTAAAAGTCATCACACTAAAAGGCAAAAATAGTATTTAACAAGATCTCATCAGGCAAGACTAAGCCAAATATTTTAAGAAAATTAGTGGGAATAAGCAATGTTATAAATGCAACAATGGGAAGGCACAGAAATTGGCTCATGTAACAAAGAGTTTTAAAAGACTAAAAGATCAATATGAGTTAACAATTTTAAAGCAGTCATGAAAAAGCTACAGCAATCTTAAGTTCAAAGAAACCAAGACTAAGGAAATACTATTTTCATTGCTTTCTATCATTTTTGGATCACACCTAGAAGCACTGGTTACTAAATTGGACACTACAGAAGGCAAATTTTCAGAGATGACCATATGGTAAAATGTCTCAATATCATGCCATTTCAGGATAGTTTAAGAGAATTCTGGAAATGATCAGATTTTGCCTGAGAGAAAAAGTGTAAATGGGCATCCTGATTAGAGATTTCCAACAAATAACTATGGTATATTCTACAAGGGATTTTCATTCAGATTTGAATTGTACTGGGTTGTCTCTAAGATTCCTTGCAACTATTTTAAGATTTTGTTTTCAGTGGTTTCTATTGATTTACCAGATACAAGAAAATTTTACTGAAGATAATGAAGAACAATGTTTTATATTAAAAGAAGCAATATAGTAGCCATCAGTGAAAATGCATTCTTATCTCCTACCTGGGTCTTCAGACCAGGTGTTCACTAGGGAACTGACAAGTCAGGGAATTAAGTCAGGGCATTATGTGAGTAGGTATAATAAAGACTTTTAAGATTACATGTGGCTGTTCTTGAGTGCGCTACCGGTTATTAAACTATAGATTCAAGAGATCGTGGCCAGAGACCTTTGAAGGCCTCAGAGGAGGCGAGCTGGGTAGAGTTCACACTGCAAAAGTCAGTGGTCAAAGGTACTCTGTTGGGCTTAGGGCAGACTAGTAATTGTAACTGCCAGGAGGGCATGCTACATATGACCTTGAACAAGTAATTTCACTTCCATAGACCTGTTTCATCAACTAGAAAATAAATATTTTGGCCTGAATGATTTATATATTAGGCCTGTAGCTCTGAAATTCTATGATTATTTATGCATTATTTATTCAAAAGTAAAGATTTTGCAATCTTTAATGATTAGCATTAAGAAAATCAACTATTGGTGTATATATAGCATTTGGTAATTTGGATTTTTATCCAATTGCTTAAATCTTGAGACAAATGACAGTTCACTACAAAAGCCACCAATGTATTTTATTTTCTCTTCTCAAAAACAATAATTCAACAGGCTTTTTTCTGAATATATTTGGCAACATTAAAAAGCACCTGTAAAATACCAAAATCATATTCAAAATGATACTAAAGCCATAAGAGAAAAGACTATGGAGATATCTAATTGCCTTGAAGGGGACACTATATTTTCTCTTTAATTTACTGTTAAGTACTTGTGTGTACAATAACAACAAGATTATGTAACAACTATGGAGACTGAAAATGGATCAAAGCAGAGTATTTTCATCTCTTTTTGTTATTGTTTGCTTTTTTTTTTTTCTTTCACATAGTTTTTTTTCCCTTTTGGTCTAATTTTTTTTTTTTTTTTTGCACAACATGACATATGAAAATATTTTAAAAAGAATTACACATATTTAATCTATATCAGATTGCTTGCTTGTTGGGGGAGGGAGAAAAATGTGGAACAGAAAGTCTTATAGGAATGAATGGATGTTGAAATCTTTATGTATCTTTACATATGTTTGGAAAAATACTGTGAAAAAAAGTATTTGTGTATGTCTCACACACACATACAACCCCCCCCTCCACTTTGATAACAGCAAAGCCTAAGAAAACAGGCAAATATCTACATATTCATATCTAAGATTTTCAGAAACTATTTGACAAGCTATTTTAAAAAACTAATCATTTTTTAAAAAGAGAAATGCTAAATTGAAATTAAACATATCTAAGATTTAAAAAAGAAACAGGGAGGAATGAAGGATAAACCAACTATGGCTACAGGAAAGGTTAAGAATAACACTAAGATCACAACTACATAGAACAGTTCAGTTCTAAAAGTCTTCTAAAAGCATTCTTATTTTAAGCTAGGTATGCACTTTCCTACAGGACAGCGAGGGAAAGGAGAGGCAAAACTAACACTTGGATTTACCTTTGTGCTTATGTCTGTGTTTGTGAGGTTTTTTGCCTGAAGGAAACAAAGCTAAATCCAAAAATTTTAAGAATGTAAAAAAAATTAAGTCTTATCCTTACATAAGTTCTACTACTGTGTTTTATTCTAAACATTTTCATTTCCCCAAAAACTCTTAAGGAACAGAAACTGGGAAGGTAAAATATTAAAAATTTTACAGTCATAGAAATAATACTGCAAAATATTATTTAGCATAACTATTACAATAGTATACATTCTATATAAATAAGCAATAGTGATAATGAGAAAAATTACTATTTGACTAATAGTCTTATTAAATCACTAGTTATAATGAAAATATCATCTCTTAAGGAATACATCTATGCATCATTTACAATATATAAAATTTCACTTAACTATTATATCTGAAAATTCAAAATCAAACTAAGAAATAAAAAATCTAAGGCTAAGACATGATAAATATATAAATAAAAGCAAAGAGAAAACTGGATAATCTATCAATGTAAGAACATCATATTATGATTTAAGAAAATAACATTTACTATATACATCGTTTGAGGAAACTATAAAGAAAAATTACTAATTCCTTTATATCAGGAACAAAAACTGAATATTCTCTTAGTTTGCATAAGTTTCACTTTTTGTTATTTCAATAGGGATGTACAACTTCTGAAAGCAGGACAATATTACTTTATTTTAGCCTATAGTATATGTCTCTGTTTAGAGAAATTACAAACAAGATTGATTTAAGTATAATTTCCCATTCTTTATTAGAGGAAATGTTACTATTCTTAAAGAGAGCATAATACCTGCTTCTGTCAGTTACCTGTGTTAAGAACTTGGGAGTTATGTCAGTGGGGCCTTTGAAAGTTGCTAGGTCATTGACCAGATTCCTGGTGATGAGCCTCTTTGATTTAGCTAAGCTACAGCTAAGATTGCAGATATATAGTCTGCTGTAAGGGTTCTAGTCCTTGTAGCATGACAAAATATTATTCTCTGCTAGAAAAGCCTTTTTGCAAATCAGGATTACCTCCAAACTATTATGAGACATTAAAGTAACTTTTGAGAGTCCCCCTCTTAAAAAATTCCTCTGTCAAAAACATATTTTCTGTCATTAAGTTTAGCTAAAGAAACACTGATATATTTTCACCAAACAATTTTGTTCAACTTTCCCAAATGAATTAAAAAATAAGTTTCAAAGAGAAGAAAGTATTTAAATCTCACAAAACTGAAGGGCCAGGGGGTGGAGCCCAAATGGCAGATAAAGCCATGAAACTATTTGAGCTCTCCTAGTTTCCCTCGAAAACCACATGAAACCAAACCTCTGAACAGAGTCTAAGGGAATGAAACTCCTCTTCAGCTCAAAATGGACTGGAAAAACTTCAAGAAAGATTACTCTCACTAAGGTGAAAAGGGTGATTAGGCAGCTCAGACATCCTCTGGGAAAGCCGGTGAAAGGGTCTTAGTCACAGCAAATCAGAACTAAGACTCAGTCCTGGCTCAGTAGAGGAGCAAATCAGGGGAGGCAACCTCCAGTCCCAGCTCAGAAGGCAAACTCTGAGAAACCAGGCTATTTCCTGAAAAGAGCAGGCAAAGCTACCGCTGCAAACACAAGGGTTCAGAGCTGTACAGGAAGCTTGGGAAAGAGCCCCTTTTGCCCCAGGAGCAGAGTTCAAGCATAAAAGTAAAAAAAAAAAAAAAAAAAAAAAAAAAAAGAGAGAGAGAGAGAAACTACCAAAAGGAAAAAAAAAAAAAAAAAAAAAAAAAAAAGAAAATGAGCAAGAAACAGAAAAAGAACCTTAACCATAGAAAGCTACCATGGTGACAGGGCAGACTAAATTTCACAGAACTTTCTGGCAAGAGATGCTATAGTAAAACATACTACAGGTAAGATACTATAACATTATTATCTTAGGTTACTTTAAAAGTAAACTCTAAAAGCTACTCTAATAATCTTCTGAAGATAGCTAATACAATGAATATATACACCTACTCAATAAATTTTAATATTGAATATTTGAACACCCATATAAAAGAACAAGATGAATTCAAACACTACCATAAAATAACATCTAATTACTCTTATCTTACCTGTTACTTGTGGCACATATGGCACTGTTAATCTTTCCACACTATATCCACTGCCTCCTAATGATTCTGCAATCTTGTTAGTCAAGAAATACAAATTTTTTTCATGTTTCTCCAGAGATTTTGGAAGCCTGTGAAAGTAAACAGTTTTTTCTTATTTGTTGGTATTTTACATTTCAATCCAGCTAGACAAAAATACAGAAGCCAAGAAAATAATACTTTCAGGATTAAGTCTGATAGATGTATGGTGTGTAGTGTGTGTGTGGCTGTGTTTTCCATACTCTAGTGTGAAAAAAGCTGAGATAGTATAGGCAATAATGGAGGCTATGTAAAAAACCTTGTAGCATTTCAAAAATTTGTTCAAAGCAGTCATCAAAAACATGCTAGTTGATTTTGCTATACTGACTACTATTATGAAAAGAACTGACCTTACAAATATTGGAGTTTTTACTCTTTGAGTGAGTCCATTCTATCAACACTTGAGCATCTAAGAGGGAAATAGTCCTATCTAAGTAAATTCATAGGTTCAACTGCTTGAAATTAAAAGTATTTAAAGCAACTTAAGACTTTTTCTAGTTCAACTGCCTTATTTTACATAACAGTAACAATCCCACAGGGAAGAAGTGACTCTTCAAGGTCACAAAGTTTTAAGTAGCAGAATCAGAACTCAAAGCCAGGTTCTCTGTATCATGAAATTTGACAACAGAGAATGGCTTTGGTTACTAATGGAATTCAGTTTGGATCTGGCCAAATCTCTCTCTAAAAAAAAAAAAAAAAAAACAGCTTAAATATTCTCAATTGTGAGATATTATTTCTATGAGACATGCAAGTTAATTGCAAGTTTTTAAACACAAGTTAAAAAATCAATTAATCAACAAATGTTAGCTCCAATGAGGAGCTAGGCATTGAACAAGACAGTGGAAAAATAAAAAGAGAGGGAAAAAAAATTCTCCTTGCAAATTTACAAAGTAATTTTTCACAAAACAAATATTTCTTTGCCTTTAAAACTGCTTGCAGTTAAATGTAGACCCATTTACATTTGCAAATTCAAGACTGAATATAACCCTCAGTTTAGTGGAAGAAATGAGTTATAGGAATTATATAAGAAAAAGAAAACGATAAATAATTAGTAGGAAACCCTATAGGGACTAATTATTCCTTAAAAATATGGTACTTCTCACTATTTCAAAGTCCGATTTTTTTTGTACAGCAAAATAACTATATGGACATGTATACATATATTGTATTTAACTTATACTTTAACATACTTAACATGTATTGGTGAACATGCCATCTGGGGGAGGTGGTGGGGGGAAGGAGGGAAAAAAATGCAACAAAAGATTTTGCAATTATCAATGTTCAAAAATTACCCATGCATATATCTTGTAAATGAAAAGCTATAATAAAAAAAAAAAAAATCATTTAAATCTCCAGTTCCCCCCCCAAAATCTGGTATTTCTTATACTATCAAAACAATGTTTAACATACATGCACTTGTCTCTGAAAATATGTTCTGGCAGAAAATAGGGTGCTTCCATTGTTCTTGTTTCAATAACCTGAAAAATATTTTTGTAAAGTAACACTTAGGATGTAGCAATTATTAAAAATGTATAAGTAAATAATTTACTTTAGAAATCAACATTTACATTATATCTTATGTACAGAATTCAGTCCACTTCTATCAACTTTATTTTAAACTCACAATTCTATTTATTATAGTTATAGTTAAATCAAGATATTCATGAAAAACAATTTTAATTTCAAATGCACTGATTAAACCTTTATGATACATTTACAGCCAGTAAAAATAGAGTATTTATTCTCCCAGACGTTACCGATGTTATACTTTGCCAACAACCTGAATATTTAAATTTGTCCCAACAGAGTAGATACTAAAAATACATTTTATGTAACAATTCCTTCACAATACTGTGTAGCCCTTCTGTAAGATGGTTTGGATTCAATCAGGGTATATGGCAAAATTTTCAAAAATTGGATTTTTTTTTAAAACTAGAAAATCAATTTGCAAAATAAAAAGTTATGTGAGACATAATTTTTCAGTCAGATAAGTAATATGCTTTTAAAGAATATATTAGACCTTCCAGGTAACCATTTAACAATTTCAAGTTGCAATTGACTAAATGTAATTACGTCTTCTTGGAAAAGGATATGCTTAGTTTAGCTAAGTTAACAATTAGCATGTTCACCTTGCAGAACATGTTTATATCAATACATGGTTTAAAAATAAGAACCATATTGTAAAAAAACTATACATATTTAGGCTTGAATTAAAATACATATGCATAAAATTAAATGAAAATTGTAAGTATTGGCATTAAAAATCATAGGTTAAAGGAATATATTTTGAAGAATAAGCCAATTATCAGAAAATGCTGACAATGTACAACATTGATGATTACATTACCTGTTACATAGAATTATTACAAATAACATGACATTTCATAAAACTAAAAGACAACATGCTGAAACAAAGCAATATGAACTTTTTTGGCCACATTACCTTGCTCACATGTTGGTAAAAAGCTGGAACTGCTATCATCTGACTTAAAAAGTTGAGGTACGCTCCAACTAATGCCATGACAGCACAGCGATGGAACATGGGTAAATTATCTTCATTAAGGATGGCATTATCCTTTAATAAGAAAAAAAAAATTGAAATAGTCCAAACAATAATGTTGCTTTAAAATTTTTCTGAAAAAATAATCAGTAAAATACAGAAACAAATACTAGCAGGATAATATCTGTTTCAAAGAGATAATAAAATGAAAAAATCTAAAGAATAAATTAATGATTAACAGTATTTCTAAGTCTTTAATTAAAATGCTTACCTATTTCTGTTCTAATAAACCATGATCAGTATCATTAATAATATATCTTTAAGGAAATAGTATCTCAAAGACTGTGTTTTCTTTGAAAAATTTCACTGAGATAAATTACCTGTAAAGCAATAGCTACTCGTATAAGATCAATAACCACTTCTTCATTGGCCAGTTCAATAGTTATAAGAGCAAGAGATGTATAGAGTAATTCAAAATTTTTCTGAACATTGTCTTCTTCCTTACAGCCCAAATAAATATGGCGGTATAACAGCTGACCATTCTGAAAAGACATCAGAAATTAAAAATATTCTTTACTTTAAACCAATTCATTAAAAAATAGGTTATTAATAGGTACATGACCATCCATTAAGGAGAAACAAATAAAAATGTTGACACAATGATAGAGAGGAGTGAAAAAATAGGTTGATTCAGTTCAATATCTCCTAACAATATCCTAACAAAAATCTGGAGTTGAAGCATCTGGGTTCAAATTCCAAAATGCTAACTGCCACCTATGTTTATTAACTAAATTATTTAATCTTTCTAGATTTCAGTTTCCTGATTTATAAAAATGAAAACAGTTTAGACTAGAGCAGGGATTCCAATCTTTTTATAGCATATACTCTATTTCTTGAAGGAAATCTGTTAAAAGTCTCAGGGACCATTTCTTAGGACAAAGGTTTAAAGGCCTAATATAAAATACAAAAAAAAAAAAAAAAAAAAAAAAAAAAAAATTATATAGAAAAATATCAAAATAATAATTTTTTTAAAAAAAGTTAATGCACTTTTTTTTAAAAATAGGATTATATTCATGATTAATTCTGATGGATGTGACTCTCTTAAATAATGAGATGATTCAGACCAGTTCCAATGATCTTGTGATGAAGAGAGCCATCTACACCCAGAGAGAGTTGGGAACTAAGTGTGCTTCACAACATAGCATTTTCACTCTTTTTCTCATTGTTTGCTTGCCTCTTACTTCCTTTTTCATTTTTTTTTTTTCTGGTTTGATTTGATTTTTCCTGTGTAGCAAGCAGTTGTATAAATATGTATGCATATATTGGATTTAACATATATTGGATTACTTGCCATCTAGGTGGTGGAATGGGGAAAAAACTGGAACACAAGGTTTTGCAAGTGTTAATGTTGAAGAATTATGCAAATATGTTTTGAAAAATAAAAAGCTTTAATAAAGAAAAAAAAAAAATTAATGCACTTGAGGATAAGAACCACTGATCTCTTCCAACTATAAATCCTGTTCACAAAAAAGAAAATGAAGCAACAAGAAGAAAACATTTAAATACAAAATTAAATACTTAAATACAAAACAAGAAAAAAACAAAATAGAGAAAAAAGAAAAACAAAACATTGTCATGTGTCCAGTGGAACAACAGGTAAGATTCAAAATACGTAACAATAAATTTCCACTTCAAGATAGCATATATAATAAAAGAAGACATTATATTCACACCTGCCTACCTTTTTTTTGCTTCCTTAAAGGTTTTCTTTTGTTCTCTGCTATGTACTTTTTACTATACACACACACACACACACACACACACACACACACACACACACACACACACACACACACACACACATTTACATACACATACATAGACATGCATCTAAAACAATATGAATATGGCTGAGATATAATATATATATTTCTCTTCAATGAATCTTTAAATTTGACTTTGAAATCAATGATTACTAGCCCTACTTTTTTTTCCCTAATTCCTGATCCTTGTTATTGTGTTTGTGCATATCTCTTTTATTTCCTATCCTTATTCAGCTCTTCAACTTTATTTCTATTCCTTAACTTGCCTTGCTGTTAACATTTCCTCCCATATATGCCTTCCTTATCTTCTCCCCCTACCCTTTCCTCTTTTATCTTTTTACCTCTAAACTACACACCTTGTCCCACTGCCATAAATCCACACAACCTTCTATATCCCAATTTATCCTCTTCCCCCCCCCAATTTCCTTATAGAATTTGAAGGGTGCAATACCCTTCTTGGTGTATGCGTGATTGTATTATTCCCACTTTAACCCATTCCCAACACTAATAGGCTTTCAGAACTACCAGCCCTCCTTCCTCTGTCATCTAATTCCTCCATATTAGTTCTTCCTCTGCGCTTCATTCACATGGCATAAGTACTATTTTTTCAACTTTTTCCTAGACAGTTTAATAGAGTCAGATCACACTCAGCTCTGCTCCAGTCTTTCTTATAAATAAAATAATTTAAAATAATTTAAATAGCTCTAGTGGGCAAAAGAGGAACAAAAGGGGGGCAGATCATTATTAAATACACAGAAGACTTTTCTAAACATTATAGTCATCTAAAAATGGAATGAATCACTTTGTGAGGTAGCAAATTCCAGTTATTAAATGTTCAAGCAGAAGAGAGATGATTAACAATCAGTAATACTACAGATGGGAGTCATAGATTGGACAAAAAGGTTGGATTAAATTACCTCTAAGATACCTACCAATCTAAGACTTTGTTTTTATTAAACAGATTAAAATAGATACTCATAACTTAATTTTTGTATCATTCTATAATAAAAGTTCTCACCTTTTTCATAAAACTTGCATCTTGTCTGGAAATTTTCTCTCTTTTTATCTTGAGGTCACCTACATCTGGTATGATTCTATGAAAACAAAGAATACATTATTTTAAAAAAGCATTATCACATATTTAATTATATCAAAATCACGTATGAAAAAACAGCTATTAAAATGTCTGAACTATTTTCAACATTGCTACATCAATTTCCATTTTCAATTATGCCTATGTGTAATAACTGTATTCTATAGTCAATTGTCAGGAATCACAAAAGTATTATTTACTTAATCATAAAACCATTATAATTTTTAAAGTAAAATCAGACTTTGTTAAAGCAAAAAAAATAGATTTTGTATTTAAGCTAGTAACTATTCAAAGACATTGTGAAATATGAAATGTTTCTATCTTTATGGCATACAGCCGTCTTAAAAACACATTTACAACTAGAGAAGAAGCCTAATGAAAGTGCATAATATGCTGGAGTCAAGGAGAATCTAGGTTTAAATCTCAATTTTGACATATACTAACTGTGATAGATGTCATTTAACTTAATCTAAATCTCAGCTTTTCCATCTATAAAATGACAATAATATTGATAGTACCAACATCTCAGGATATGATAAAACTCTAATAGGATAATGTTTGTAAAGACCAATGTATGTAAAAACTAGAGACTAAATTTAATTTAAAAACCATACAACTTTAAATTATAATTACTATGAAGTAAATCCAATATTTCTTAATTAAATGAAAGACAGGTAATAATTTTTGAAACCTGAAGGATCTATTGGGAGGGGATCTTCATCATTTTTTGTGCCCTTTGGCAATCTGATAAAAATCTATGAACTCCTCAGACTGTTTTTAGATGCACAAAATAAAATACATATAATTACAATGGAAACCAAAGATTAATGAAAATGAAGATATAAAACTGTTTTCCTGTCCAAGTTTATCCCAAAAGGGTAAGTTTTGATTCCCTTTAGAGGAATCTTCATGGATTCTAGGTTAAAAATCCATAGTCTTAGAATAATCTCTCTCACTTGATTATTTAATTTAAAATAATCTTTAAAATTTTAAACATAGAAAAATATTAATTAAATCAATTTTAAAGTAAAATTGCCTGATTCCTCGAAGTTTTGCCCGATTGTCATGTCGATCAACTAGGTTATGCAATATTTCAAGGACCAGCTGTCTCAATTCATAGTCTTCCATTAGAGATGGAGATAGTAAAGGATCAAGAAATGGGGCAGGTAGTGCAGTAACAATGGTCTTAGCTTTGTATCCAGATGTTACCTAAGAATAATTAATATAAACATGCACCATTATTACAAAATCTTTTATCTTTTCCAAAACCCCTTTTAAAGTTTCAAATTATCCTTTCAAAGACACATAAATATACAAAACATCTTCTGAGGGAAACAGAAATAAAAGCATAAAATCAGAATGTACCAAATAAGAAAACATAGTTACTTAAAACTTTTAAATGACTTTACTATAATCAATAACTATAATGAACATTAATTTGCAAAAAATAAAAAAAGAGATGGAATTAAAGAAAAAAAGTGAAAATTGAATTATGTGCAATTCATCTCACATATTTTAAAGCAAAAAGTTAAAGATAATGACACCTTTCTCATTTTGAACACTGGTTTTCAAAACTATTATACTATAAACAAGCTGACTGATTAATATTTCCATGCATCTATCTACTCTAAATGAAAAGGTTTTACATATCAAAATTCTTAAAATGCAGTCAATAAAGTAGGTGTGTTATTAACAGAAAAAGAGAATGATTATTAGAAGCAATTTTTTATAATGGCATGGACATAACACACAAATTTAAATGATCAATGAATTTTTCTTCAAAAATATATAGACCAGGGCTTGTTAATCCATTTTTTTTCTGATTCTGTCCTAAAAATGTATAAAACATGAAATGTATCAATATTGTGCTTGCATTAGACTTTTACTCTCCATAGCTTCATTCTCAAAGAGAGTGAATTAGATGCCTACTTATAATATAGGCTAGTATATTACAAAATAAAAGAGTGTTATGTTAAAAAGGGAAAAAAAAAGGTCTCCTTTCTGGTCAGTTGATTTTTTAAATTCTTTGCCCACATGCTCACTTTGGTTTATTCATTAATTATTTATTGACTTAAGAAATCAGTTTTAAATTTTTATTCACCCTACAGATTATGATGTGAGAAAACAAGATGATACAATGGATTAATTGCAAGACCAGAAATCAAGAAGACATATTTAAGTTCCCTCTTTTCTCTTACTGTATGATCATGAATAGCACTTTTCATTTCTCTTATTATCAGATAACTTTCTAATATTATAAATTATAGCCACTTACAAATTGTATTAACAGGGGTAAATACTATAGTGGTAAGTAAGTCTTTCTCCTTTTCCACTACCCTAAAAAAATATTAAAATTAAGGACATGGAAGATCTCATTTGATTACCTTTCCATTTTTATGCAGTTCTTATGACTCATAATATATTAATTCTTACAGGTCACAATGAATAATCATTACACTGGGCTAAGAAGGCAGAATCCATAACTTTTCTCAACTTTACTCCTTAGGAGTTCTATCCATTCTCTTTTTTTGGCTACCCTGAAAGTCCTACTACCTCCTCCTCCACAATGATTAGGGCAAAGTAGCTCCCTACTGCAGCAGGAGCAGTAGCAGCTCAATATCAAGACTTCCATCCATTCCAAAATTTCTTGGCCATTTTCCTATGGCTTCTGGAGGATCCTAGTATTAAGTAACAGCTTATACACAGGGTTAAAAGAGGAAGAAAACAAGAAAAAAATAGCCAATACATTTAAAGGAATAAGATTAAGGAATTCTTTATTTCCAGAAGAATTAATGCAACAACGAATACCTAAGTGAAGAACAATAAATATTTATTAAGTTAAAAGCATTTTCCTTTCATTGCAGAAACTTTTTTACTAAAAAAATGTAACTGTGGTTCTTTATAACTGAAAACCTTTTTCAGGAATATCAAATGACATGATTATCTACAATCTGTTTCTTGGTTTCTCATTTTTAAAAATCTGCTTTTAAATTATTTTCAAGTGAATTTAAATTCTAAACATGCCAAAATTAAATTCTCTAAAACATGTCAAAGAAATCTGACTCCTCAATTAACTGTGCTGGTAAATTCCAAAACATACATTCATTTACTAATTTAAAGTAACATGTATATCCTCTTTCAACTTGAAATATTATTTTTAAAAAAAGAACTTGATTTAAATATAAGAGGGAAATTGTCATTGTGTGTTTTAATAAACTCTGAATCAGGAATTCTAGGTGGCTTAGAATGGCCTCTAGAAGCTATATTAGTCTGGAGACCATTTTTTCCCCTGATTCTTCACCAAAGGAAAATAAACAATGTCATCTTGGGCTAAGGCATCTAAACTTTTTGAAATCTGTATTTTTTGGTCTGTAAACAGAGAGATTTGAATTAGATCTTTAATACTACTTTGAGCTCCATCATTCTCTGATTCTATATAGGAAACTATAAGACTTGTAAAGTTTAAATATTTTCACTTAAATACCCTTTGATTATTTCCCTCCCAGCCCATTGCACATTTCATATGACTTACCATAAGTAAAGATCTCAGCAACATTATCTGAATCCGTCTGGTTCCCAACTCCCTAAAATTTAAAGTTCTCAGGTATTAAATTTAATATTCAAGATTTGTATTACCCATTATTAATCACATTACTAATAGCTTACACTTCAAATATCCCATCTTTAAAAAGAGACATTTGCATATGCTTCTCAAGATCAAATCAAGTGGAAAGATTGCTGGCTTTGCAGTTAGAGGACAGAGGTTCAAAGCATGGTTCTACTAACTGCCATTGTGACTTCAAGCAAGTAACTATCTCTCTAGACCTCATCTTATCCAGCAGTAAAATGGAAGCATTGCTCTTTGATATCTCTTCCAACTCTAAATATATAATACAATGATGCTAAACAGAATTTTTATTCTTGTCCATATACATAATGTATGTTCAACCTACAGAAATATATTTGTTCGTATACAGAGAAAGGCTTGACTCAAGATTTAAAAAGAAAAAAATCATTCAAATTCAAAAACAAAAAACAAAATCAACTTAAGTGATCCTAGCCAAATAATTCAATCTCTCAGGACCCTGAACTCTTTAGACAAGTCACTGATCTGTTTTAGCAGAGAGAACACAAGGTCAATGATATAAAAAACAGACCAAAAGTAACTATAATTAATTTTTAGGTTCTCATTCTACATATTTATAACTAAGCAACATAACTGGTAGGCATAATAAAGATGACATATAGTTGTGACTAGAAATGTGCTTTCTTTTTTTTCCTTCTTATTAGTTTTACTTAACTGTTTTACCTTTTTACAAGAAAATTCTTATGAAGCAAGAGTAATCTATGTTTATATTGTAAAAAACAAAAATTTTAAGTGTACAAATAGAAAAAGTTGATGAACTGATTAAAAATTAAAACTAATTTTAAAATACAAATTTTACCAAATTAATGTAGTCTGTTACACAAATATGAAAACTACTTTTCCTTCAGAAGGACATCAATCTAAAATTAAGTTCAAAATTAAGTTAAAATTAATTAGAAGTGTGAGAAAACAGAAAGTAACAAACCCGAGTTGACTGGTATCCAAAGTATGTGTGGTAGTTCCAAAAACAGGTACTTTTCCCATAATGAACATCATGATCTCTGATCTCTGATAATCTGGTAAATTACTTCCAAAAAACCCTATAAAATATTTTTAATTTAATAGAAAAGAATTTTTATAATTTCCCAAAGTATATAAAACTGTAAATTATTAAACATTTTCAACATTCCAAAATATTTTTGTACTATTTAAAGGATATATAAATCAAATGTTTTCTCAGCTTCATTCATTATTAAATAATATACATGCCTATAATAGCTGCCTATATAGTCTGCTTCAAAATCACATTTAGACTAGTCAACTGAATTAAATTCAAATGAATATTAAAGTGCTTTATATATAAAAAGGCATTTTCCTAGAAAATTGAGGTATTTTTTAAAAAAGAGAAGAGGATTTCCTTTAATAAGAAATTAAAAGCTATACTTTGTAAACTTTGTACATAGTTTGTAATGACCTATGTGTATGCTATAGTCCCAGACTATAAACTATTTGAGGGCAGGGGATAGTTTGTCTCATCTTTCTCCTTACACACTTGTTGGTGATCTCATCTTCCATGGCTTAAATATCACTTCTGAAAATAATGCTCGTTAACTCTGAATATGAGCACTAAATATGAGCTATGACACTAAGAGATAAAGGTACAATGAGAGGCAAAAGTAGTCCACGCTCTTTGAGAACTCACTTCTAATAGGGAAAATGACTAGCAAACATCTTGTATACACATGACTAAGACAAAATTAACTGAAGGGAATCTCCAATTTATCTTATATATCTTGTTAGAATAGTTATTTGCATTTTGTTTTCCATGACAGACTTTAAAATCTTTACACTATAAATTCTTTGAGAGCAAGGATTTTATTGTCTTTTTTCCTTCTATCTTATACATTTCGCACAGTACCTAGAACATGGTGGACACTTAATTCTTCTTTAAGACCTCCAATGAACCTATAGTTTCCTGAGACATCCTATTTTATTTTCAAATGACTATTAAAAATGCTTTTAAATTTCTTTTCTTTGAAAATTTTATCTAGTATCTCCAGTACAAAGAACCAGGACTAAATTAATTCCTTATTCCAATTGAATGCCCTTAAAAATATCTGAAGATAGCTATCATACATATATCCCTTTCCACTTTGTAATTCTGTATTTGTAGGAAATAACTGTAATTTACTGACATTTCCTAGAACCATCAATTTTTAATATTATTAGATATCCATGAATCAAGGTTTACATTTCTGGTGGGTTCAAACAATGACAGAATCAAAATACCTATATTATTAATTCAGCTTTTGGGAGATAATGTAAAGGAGATAAGAAAAAAAAAATAAAAGCTTAGTAAATTTTCTTCTTTTTTAATTAAACATTACAAGTGGCTTGCTATTTTGTATATATACATATACACATATAATCTGTGCATGCATTATATTTCAGAACTGGTATAAATAATCTAATATATCAGCAAATGTTTAGTAGACTATGCTACAGGAATACATAAGGCTCTGTTATCATATAATAATATTTAGAAACTCAAGATCATTCAGTTGAAAAAAAAAAAAATCATGGCTCATATGTAGTCCTTAGCAAATTTACTCATACTCTTAGCAATCTGGAAACAGCTTTTACAAGTTCAGCCTTTCTAATGAAAATATCTCAAATTTAATGTCTAAGTTAAAAACTTATTGTAATTTTTTTTTGAAAATAATATTTGAAAATAAAATTCACTCACCTATTGTTTGAATAATAGCATTCTGAACAATCTTCTCATCATTATCTTTGGTGCTTGTGCTTACAGTGATGCTGCCCATAGAGCCTCGTCTTTCACCAGCTTCAAATTCAACACTGAGACGCAAATGCTTCAGTAAGGTGTTAAATACTTCCAGTACTGTAGGGCCTGTAAAGCAACATGTATAAGAATAGATGTTCTTTTCCAATATTAGAACCTTAATTAAAAATTAGAACATTTTATTGGCAATAAAAACACAAAACTAAATGAGTTATTTTCTTTCCTTAAGAAACCTACATTTTTCTAGAGTAAGAGTTCTTATCTTTCTCTGTATCATGGACTCCTTAAGCAGCATGAATAAGTCTAGGGACAATCCCCTTGTCAGGAGAGTATTTTTAAAACATAAAATACATAGTGTTACAAAGGAAACCAATTATTCTGAAATACAAAAACAAAAAACATATTCATGGAATCCAGTGTGGTAAAGGAATATAATACATTCACAGATGAGTAAATAAATACATAAATAAAATGCACAATAGTGATAAAATACCATAAACATTTATTAAAACCCAGTGTTCTGCAGATATTGTATTAAGTGCTAGATATGCAAAAAAACCCCATTTCCTTCAATGCGCTTACAAGAGAGAGAAGCTGGTGGCAAATGAAGAAATAACTGGTATTATGAGGCCTATGTAAATAGAAACTATGGCAGAAGATTTTTTTCTCTGTCTTCCAGTCCTCAAATTAAGAAGACAAAAACAAATGAGGGTACTAAAAAGGTGTGAATAGCAAAGCTGAAATAATATCCAGGATGATAAATTTCCTGGTCACAAGATTATCCTGGGGTGGAGATGAGGAAATAGAGTAGGGGAGTAAAAAGGGGAGTTATGGTGAAGATGATGACAAAGTAGAACCCAGATGAACAGCTGATGGAATCTGACATGGGAATATATTTATTATATAAGAAGAGGAATTAAGAAATCCATCACTCAGGCATTTATTAAGTGCCTGTTTCAGGCAAGAAACTGTGATAAACATAGGATATACAAAGAAAAAAAAATTAAAAGTCTTCAGACTCAAAAATTTACATTCTATAAGAAAAATAATGTGCACACATATAGAGATATACAAAATATGTAAAAAGTAACATTTTTAAAAATTTGGAGGGAGGCATTTACACCTAGTGGCACTTTGAAAGAGACTAGGGATTTTAAGATACAAAGATATAATGAATTCTCGGTTTGATGAATAGTCAGTACAAATGTAGGAAAAGAACAGCAAGATCAATTCAGGGTAGTAAGGTAAACCGATGGCAGCCTATCAAAGACTTTATTGGAAAAAATGGAAGTTTTCTCATATACGAAAATTATTTCTGTGCATTTGCATTCCTATCTCTTTTTTTGTTTCTTTAGTGAGAATTATCACTCCATATTCAAATTTTTCTGTTCTGACAATTTTCCTACTCTGCATGTTATAAATTCTGCTTTCCAAATTGTTCCTTTCAAAATATTCAGAAACATCTTGCTGTTTTCAAAGTTCTCTTGGGAATATACAGGGTCCTCTGCCTCATTGGGTATTTAATTTTCCTGTTTTGCAATATTTATTCACAGATACCTGAGCTCTTTTTTCTGATTTAGAAGCCATTTTCTCTTCTGTTATTAATATCTGCCTAGTATTATCTGTTTATGTTAAAGATCTTTGGATTTTCTTTCTTCTTAGAGCTTTGGTAATTTCAGTTCTTTTTTCTATCCCTGCCCTCCCTACCCCCCCCCCCCGAAATACTCAATTTCTGACTCCTTCTTTGATGGAAGTTTCACTGAGCAATGGATTTCAAAGTTATTTCAACCTCCTTATACAATGAGCATTTATGGCTCACTAGCCTACTTCTTTGACCAAGCAAAGAATGAGACAACATTGGCCCCAGCTGGATGCTAGGATCTTTGCCTCAAGATTAATGGAGTTTCCCATGTGTCTGTCCTGACCCACATCCCTCTTTTCTCTATTTTCTAGCTAAGCTTTCTTGGAACAGAGAAGGTTACCTACCACTACTGACTTTTAGCACAGTCTAAGTAAATTTCTGCAAATTGGATCTCTGCAGCACAGGGAAAATGGGATGGAGCATTTAGAATATCTTAGTTCTGTTGCAAGGGCATAGGTCAGTTTGTGCTGGACTGCTGAGGAACATGAAAGAAGACAGAGTTTTTTGAGAGTGTGTGAGCTATTACAGATTAGCCTTGCCTGTTGTTAGTTCATCAGTTTTTTACCCTGTTTGATTCTTAGTGTTCTGACAAGCTGAAATTGTTTCTCTCTGGGACATAACTTCTACCTTAAGAGTTTGAGAGATTGTGAATATGGTTTAAAAAAAAAAAATCTAACTCTCCATATTGCTGGTCATGTGACCAAAAAGCTCCAATAATCTTTTTTTTATCATTAGTCACTTAGGTTAGAAACAAGAAGGACATTTGTGATAATTATAATTTTTAATCTCCAAAGTCCCTTAATTTTAACAATTTCACATGCACATTCCTTCGTCTTGCATGATTCCTTACTTTCTGGTCTCACTTTTCATGTTAGGTCAAACTCTCCTTATGAGCCCTAAATTATTATAAGTTTGTTTCCCTATATTAATGTTGTTTATATATGGGTAAATGCATTTTATACCTGTGTTTGTGTGTCTGAGTATATGTGGGCATATATGCATGTAAGTTTAAGTATTTTATAAATAAATTTGTATATATACTTATTTCTGTTCTTAACTGCTTGGAGTAGATAGAGCAGATAAAAGGGGAAAAAGGGAAAAGAGCAAAAAGTACACAGCAGAGAACAAAAGAATAAACTACAAAGAAGCATAAAAAGAAGCATGAATATCATTCTCTTCTGTTATTACTTATGTTTTCTTGAAATGGAAATTTATTGCTATATATTTTGAATCCTCCCTAATGTTCCACTAGGCATGTGACAATGCTTTTAAAAAAGGAAAAAAGAAAAAGATTATACTAAGTATTTTTTAAAATATTGCTTACCTATAGATCCTTTAGCAGCAATGGCAACTGCTTCTAATAGAACCTGGATAATCCCTGCCCGAACACGTGGAGAATCTTTTTTTCGAGCATCAAGATGTCCTAGAGTCTCTTGGATCACATGGTGAGAATACTGTGCCTAATAAAAATGAAAAAAATATTAGACATTTAAAAGACAATTTTCTCTTTTTTTTTTACTTTACCTTATTAATTTATTTAAGGTATTTATTAATACCTTATTAATTTTACTTTACCTTATCAAGGAAATCTATTACAAATTTTTAATTTAAATACTTTTTTATTTATTATAATCTTCAAGAAATGGTAAAAATTTTTAATTTATCACATGCACTATTGAAATTATGCTCATATATTTGGCTCTAGGATACAATTAAGTTTTATGTGTCAACATTATTCAAATACTGTCTACCTTTCAAGAAAAGTAGATAATATATTAAACATAATTTAATACTATGGTTTGGGGAAATTAAAACTACATATATTTAAGAATTCATATCAAAAGAAAGGCTAAGTGGCATAGAGGATAGCACTCTAGGAATGTAGGCAGAAAGAGCTGGATAGGGTTCCCATTTCTAACACTTAAGCATTATTACCTTGAATGAATCATCTAATGTAAACCTCAGTTTCTTCAAGTGTAAAATGAGAATATTAACCGTAGTATTTATATCATAAGGATCAAATAAACATAAAACATTATATAAAAGTCAATTATGTTATACAATATATGTTATATATATATATATATATATATATATATATATATTATGTCATACAAAGCAGCCAATATAAAAATTTTTAGAGTGAATGTAATAGACAAGAAGCTACATGATACAGTGGAAAGGGCATAGGATTTGCAATCAGAAGAGAAGAGTCTGAATCCCAGATCTGACATATTTACTATGGGTGCCTAGATGAATGGTTGTCAACAAGCTGTGAATGAAATCTGGATTGAGGTCAATAGCATAAGATTAAAGTCTACATGTTCTTTAAAAGATAATTATTATAGTATTTAATCAACCAAATCAAGATTGGAATGAGAGCTATCCAATAATATGTGAAATTGTTATGACATACCCATCAAAAAATTATGTTTAAAAAGGACCTTAAAAATCAGGCATGTACAAGAGTACCTTGGGGGGGGGGGGGGAAGAAGGAATTGCTTCAATGTTTTACTTTTTCTGGTATAGCCTTTTCTAGGGCTCAATTCCAGAAACATTGTTAAGCCCCTGCTGCTGCATAGAGAACTCTGCCAGAGCAAAGGGCAATGATAATATTTGTTCCAAAGGAGCTTACACTTTTATCCAACTTTATCCTGACAAGTGTTTGTTAATTCTCCCACTCCTAATATAATAATGAAGACATTTGGCATTTATAAAAAGTCTTTAAGGTTTACAAAGATTTTTATCCAAAATTACTTCCTTAGATCCTCATACCAGCTGTGTCAAATATGTAAGAAAATTATCATGCATCTTTTTGAATGAAAAAGTCCACAAAGGCTAAGTGGCATACCCTGGAACACAGGGTTGACATGTGACAGCAGCCAGCACACAAAGCTCAGCTGAGGCCCATCCATGATGACTTATGTAATAACTAAGGACTCTATTATGTGTGTCTATTGTTTTAGTCAATAAGATTTTAGTATTCCCCAGTCACAGTCACCCCTCTCTTCAAAGATTTTCTTTAGGGCTAATGTGTTTTATTCTCATCCCCCCCCCCTCTATTATAGGGAACTCCTCTAAAGATGGGGGTAAGGAAGGACATTAAGAAATATAAGTGATATAAAAGTAAAAAATATCAATAAGAATTCACTTAAAATGCTATTTAGTTACAAAAATGCTTATTTTATAATTCAGAAATGACTGGCATATGATTAACTTATATGGTAGTCACTCTTTCCAAAAGTGGGCTGAAAGTTTGATAAGTGACATGGAAAATAAAGCAAAGGTAGTGATCAACCAAATATAACAATAAATATCTATTTAGTGTATTTAGTGTAATTTTAACCTGCTCTGTGTTGAATTTTCTTTGCTGAAGAAACAAATGAAACTTATTCAGAACTAATGTTACTTAGCAATTATACTAAAGCAGATAAACCTTACCTGAATGGAATACATTATAATTTTGAAGCAGTGAACTGCAAATTCATTGGGATCCCACAGGTTATGATTATCTAAATGTCTGTAAGCAAAAGAAAAATGCAGTTCAGCATGACAAAGTCTCACAAATGGCTTTGATGAAGAATATACTTTAATTGCTGTACATTTATTGAAAATCAGCTTTTAAGAAAAAAGGCAAGCAACCACAACCAAAGAAAATAAAGTCTATATCCCTTCTCTCCTGAGCCCTGCCCCCCTCTGCCTTCAAATAAAAATAGTGCACCTTAAAAAAAAAATACTAACTTACCAAAATGATTCACTTATGTGCAACACTGTAATCCCTAAAATGCTACATAATGATAATATTCTATTGTAAAATTCAATATATTTAAGCTTTTTTTTTTTTAAACGGCTACATAGCATCGGGTATTCAAGAAAAATGTTGTTCCCAATATAAATAATTTCTACATTTCATATGCATGTGTGGAAAATATGTGAATATTTGAAAAAAAAATTTTCCAATCTCTCTTCTTTGATTTTTCAAGTCCTTTTTAAGTTTTTTCAAGAACTCCTTTTCTACTTGGAACCATTTGATGTTTCTTACCAAAAAAAGAGTGACTTTTTTTAGTTCCATTACTAACTTCCTCTAAATATGAACTCAGGTCTTCACTATCCCCATAGTACCTATCCTATGGTTGGATTTTTCTTTGCTTAAAATTTTTTTGGTTGTTTAATTTTTTTAGAAGTTATTAGTGTAATCAAGTGCTAGTCCCAAGGTAATGGGGCATGATGTCCCAAGTATCAGGTCCTACTTTCTGAGGTCTATGACATCTGACTCAGGAAACAGATACATAGAATTATTAAGCTACTTGAAAGCGATAATCAAAAAAAGGCTCTAGACATCATCTTTCAAAAACAAAACAAAACTATCCGTGATATCCTAGAAACAGAGAATAAAATAAAAATTGAAAGAATCTACCAATCACTTTCCTGAAAGAGATTTCCAAAAGAAAACTCTCAGAAATGTTATAGCCAAATTTCTGAACTGCCAGATCAAGGAGAAAATACTTCAAACAGCCAGAAAGAAACCAATTCAAATAACAAGGAAACACCATAGGGATTACACAGGATTTAGCAGTTTCTTCATGAAAAAATTAGAAAGCTTAAAATATTTTCCAGAAGGCAAAGGAGGCTAGAATTACTGCAAAGAATCACCTACCAAGCAAAACTGGTTATACTCTTTCAGTACAAAAAAGTACATTTAATGAAAGTAGGGTATTTTCAAGCATTCCTGATAAAAAGACCAAAGATGAATAAAAAAAATCTGATCTTCAAATATACTATTCATGAACATAAAAACATAATAGAAAAAGAGAAAAAAGAAGAGTTCAATAAAGTTAAAATGTTTCCATTGCCACATAGGAAAATAACAATTGTAACACTTAAAAATCTTTATCACTATTATAGCAATTAGAAATATATATAGACGAGTACACTAAGATTGACTAAGATGGAATAGTATCCAAAATAAAATAAAATAAAAAGTGAGAAAGAGGATTCCAATAGGAAATGAGAAAAGGGAGAGGTAGAATGGCATAAAGTATCTTAAATGAAGAGGTGCAAAAGAGCTATTAGAGTAGACAGGAAAATGGGGAGAGAAGGATGAAAAAAGGGAGAAACATTCAGGCAATGCTTGAACCTTACTCTCATTTGAACTGGCTCAAATAGAAAATAAAATAAATGAAAAGTAGGGCATTAAAAAAATTAGTTTACCTTATAGAAAAGTAGGAGAGAAGGGGAAAAAGAGTAGGTGAGGAGACTGGGATTTATGGAAGGGAAGGTAAATTAGAATAGGTAGTGGTCAGAAGCAAAAACATGAGGATGTTATGGGCCAGAACTTGAAACAAGGTGCTAAGTCAGTGGAATTGACAAAGAAAATAGTTATTTAATTTAGCATGGTGCTTAACAGTTCTCTAGTTCAGTACATGTACTTAGTACTTACTATAGTTCTACAAGATTCACACCTTTAAGAGAAAATATATAAGCTAGGATTCAGTCAGGGAGATTCAGAAGCCAGAAGGTGCAGGAGCTTAAGCTCTCAGAACCAAGGAGAGAGATAGGCCTCTAAGAAAGCTAACCCGGCCCCAGGAAAGGAGACAAGACTTGGAAGGAGACAATAAAGGATTTGGACTTTAATACCTGTTTGCATTTGGGGTGATTACTGAACTGAAACTAAGGCTGCCTCCAGAAACTCCAAAGAAAACCCAACAAGAGAATATTACATTTTAGAGAAGAATATTACATGAGGGAAAGAGACAGAGAAACAAGAATAAACGGGGAAAATAGGATAGAGGGAAATATATAATAATCGTAACTGTTAATGTAAAAGGGATAAATTATTTTATAAAACAGACACAGATGGCAGAACAAATTCAAAACCAGAATACTACAATGTGTGGTTTACAAGAAACATATATGAAGCACCCACGCAAAGTAAATACTTTATTTCACTGAAATACAAAAAAGGGATTAAAAAAGTAATTATGATCACAGACAAAGCAAAAGCAAAAGTAGGTTTACTTAAAAGAGATAAGGAAAAATACTGTCTTGCCAAAAAGTATCATAAACTATAAAGTATGGTTACCTATTGCACATTGCAATTTTCCCCATTGTGGTTTCAATGACATGTATTAGCATAAGAAATTAAATGAGAATTTGGGGGAGTTTTGTGAAAACCACAGAAGACATGTAAAGGCCAGCAAAAGAAAAATAAAAAGTTTAGAAATCCATAAAGATATAAAATATACATAGGATATTGCATAATATCAACCCAAATTTTACAATAAAGTACTATAAATGCCCCCCAAAAGAAAAAAATAGCAGACTTCTCTAATAAAGGGAGAGGCAAAAAATTTCACATGTATTTTTTCCAGATTGGAGGGGTGTCATGCCCTTACCCCACATGCTGCACAAGTATAATATCAAAACTACATATAGAGGCCCCAGACTGAATAGCACCCAAATTTTTAAAAGACAAGTTAACTCAGTTTTAGTAGGAAATAGAAAATAAAACTATATTGGGGAGAGAGGGGAAGGGAACTTCAACTTTCCTCTCTGAAAGGTAAAAAAGAAAGAAATTTAAAAAATGAAAAGAATTTTAGAAAAGTTAGATATGATAAACCTCTGAAGAAAACTGATTAGGAACAGAAAGGAATAGATCTTTTCTCAATGGTTTATTCCACTTATACAAAACTTGACTATGGGTTATAGCATAAAATAAAAATGATACAAAAGTTTCACAATCAAATAAGAAAAGCAGAATGTTAAAAGCACATTTTCAGATTATAATGCAATTAATATTATGTTCAATAAAGAACTGTGGAAAGACATTAAATGTTAACTGGAAACTAAATAAGCTAATCCTAAAGAATTATAAGGTTAAAGATAACAAAGAAATACTCAATAATTTCATTAAAGAGAAGATAACATACCAAAAGTTATGACAGGCAGCCAGAGAAGGAAAACTATGCCTCTAAATACTTACATCAAATAAAATAGAGAAATAATAAATCACCGAATAAAGCACGCAATTAAAAAAAAAAAAAAAAAAAAAAACCCCAAAAAATTCAAAATCCTCAATTAAATGCCAATTGGAAATTCCAAAATTCAAAAGAGAATGATAAAACTCAAACTAAGACAATGAATAAAAACAAGAACTGGTTTTATGGAAGGAAAAGAAAACAACACTAAAATAGCTAAACCATTGGTTAATTTCATTTTTGAGGAAAAAAAAAAAAAAAAAAAACAGAACCAAATTACCAGTATCAAAAATGAAATGATTTTACTACCAGTGAGGAGAAAATTAAAGCAATTAGGAGATATTTTGCCCAATTATATGCCAATAAATCGGGCAATATAAGTATAATGGATTCAATATGTCATGGATTGGCATAAGAAATTAAATGGGAATTTGGAAGGAATTTTGTAAATATCGAAGATGTCATAAATGTTTACATAAAGTATATAAGTAAAAGGAAGTAGAATACTTAAATAATCCCATCTTAGGGGAAAACAAAAACAAAACCAACTGAACAAGCCATAAATGAATTCTCCAAGAAAAAATTCTCCAGGGCCAAATGAATCCACAAGCAAATTCTACAAACTATTTAACAAATAATCCTAATACTATATAAATTATTTGGAAAAACTGGTGAAAAAGCCCAATGTTTTAAATAATACAGACAAGATACTGATACCTAAGCTACCATGAGCAAAAACTAAGAAAACTATAGACCATTTTTTCTAATAAATACTTATACAAAAATATTAGGAAGGAAATTACAACAACCTATCTCAAGGATCATATACAATGATGAGGTGATATTTATACCAGGAAAACAAGGCTATGTCATTATTAAAAACTCTTAGCATAACTGATCATATCAAAGCCAGAAATAATATGATTATGTCAACAGATGCAGAAAAAGATTCTGACAAAATACAACACCCCTTCCTATTAAAAAAAAGAGTAACAAGATAGAAGATTCTTGGAAGATGATGTAGTAGGTTGGAAAATTCCAAGACTAGAGATCCCTTCCAACAAACAAGGTAAAATAACACTTCACGATGGAAAGTAGAAGAACAGCAAACAAACAAAAATAGGACAGAACAATGGTCATCCTGGGACAACCAGAAAAAATCCAAAGGAAAATATTAGGACAGAGATATGGTCCCTTTAAAGTATAAATATTTCCACCCTAGTTCCTCTGAAAAAGCAAGTGGTGAGTTCAAGGGATAGCTCCACTGACTGTAGCCTGAGGCCCAGCCACAGGAATTTTCACCTCCAGATAGTGTGGCAAGTCCTGAGTTGGGGAAGACTCTGCTGATTAAGGACACCAGGCACAGCTGTGTTGCTGAAATGTGGCTCTGGGTAAGGAACCAGCATATGCTCTGTGAGTGCAGAAGCAGTGAGGCAAGGAAGCCGCTGGCTACAGAAGAGCAAAGTTCTTGGTTTCAAGTTCTAGGCCAGAGGGGAGGGCTGAAGGAGGACATGAGTTAAGAGTCCCCATACCTCACACTCCACGACCTACTAAAACTCAGTTATGCTAATACTAATACTAATACTAATACGCTGCTATAAATTTTTTTAAATAAAAAGAAAAAAGCAGGCAAATGAGAAAGAACCCAAACATATAGAAAGTTACTACAATAGAGAAGACCTAGTGTTCTTCTTCAGAAGAGGTTACTTAAGTGAGGGAAAAAAAAAAAATCCCTGAATAGTAATGTCAAATAGTTAACTGTCCAAAAAAATCTTAGAACTCAAAAAAAAAAAAAAAAAAAAATTAAAAATCAGATGAAATAGACTGAAGAAAATTAAAAAAAGAAAAAACAAGATTATGAAAATAAAGTCAACTAACTAGAAAAAGACAGATCAAAACTCTTAGAGAAGAAAATGACTCTTTGAAAACTAGGATTGAGCAAGGGGAAGCCAACAAAATTATAAAAGACCAAGAAATAATAAAACAAAATGTAAAGAAAGAATGAAAAAATAGAGAATGTAAAATGTCTCATAAGAAAATCAACAAATCTTAAAGAACAAATCAAGAAAGATAACATAAGAATAATTGTAATATCTGAAAGCTATGATCAAAAGAAGAATTTTGATACAAAAACTAATTAAAGAAAATTGTCCTGAAGTGTTATAATTAATAGAGATTTAAGTAGGAAAAAAAAAAAACCCACCAATCATCACTTTAAAAAGATTCTATGAGGAAAACCTACAGGAATATTATGGTCAAATTGGAAATTTCCAAGTCAAGAAGAAAAGCAAGGGGAAAAAAAAGAATACTGTGACACTATAATTAGAATTCCAAAACACAGGAATACTATACATTGAAGATTGTAAGAACTTAGTTGTGGCCAAAAATACTGTGCCCAGCAAAGTTAAACATAAATATGAACAACAACAATGAAAAGACATTCAATGAAATGCTAGACTTTCAGGAGTTATTGCAAAAAGATTTGAACTTAATAGAAAATCTGGGACTGCCTAAGAAATACAATGCTAGACCTGTAGCAAATGATCACAGTAAACCTTGTGTGTGATAAACTAACTCAAAAGACCTAAGCTTTTAGAGGAACTCTATTTGACAAACCTGCTTTAAAAAAATAAAATAAAATAAAGTAAGATAAAATAAAACCTAGAAAAACTATGAAAGAAAATAGGCATAGACCAAAATTTATACCATATGCCAAGAGGTAAGGAAAAATGGGTGCATACTTTAGACATAAAGGGTGAGACCAAAAACAAATTAGGGGAGTATGGAAGAATTTAACTACCAAATGTATAAAGAAGGGAAGAATTTATGATGAAACAAGAGATAGAGAACATGATGACAATTTGAACTATTTTAAAATTAAAAGTTTTTCAAAACAAAATCAGTACAACCAAAATAAAAAGGAAAGTAGATGAAAATTGATAACTCTTACTTTATAATATATTTCGAGATCTGGTCAAACTAAGACCACTTTCCTTCACTTTTGTTTTTCATTAAATTCCTTGACAATGTTCATTTTTTGTTCTTCAAGATGAATTTTGCTATTACTTTTTTTCTAACTATAAAATACTTTGTTGATAGTTTAATAGGTACGACAGTGAACAAGTAGATTAATGTAGGTGGCATTGTCATTTTTGTCTTATTGATTCAGCCTGCCCATGACCAATTGACATTTTTTCCAATTGTTTAGATCTTACTTTATGTGTCTAGAAAGTGCTTTGTAATTGTTTTGATGACTATTACTTTATAATAATACATTTCGAGATCTGGTTAAACTAAGACCACTTTCCTTCACTTTTGTTTTTTCATTAAATTCCTTGACACTGTTCATTTTTTGGTCTTCAAGGTGAATTTTGCTAATTTTTTTCTAACTCTATAAAATAATTGGTTGGTAGTTTGATTGGTATGATACTGAGCAAGTAGATTAATGTAGGTGGCACTTTCATTTTTGTCTTATTGGCTCAGCCTACCCATGACCAATTGATATTTTTTCCAGTTGGTTAGATTTTACTTTATTAGTATAAGAAGTCCTTTGTAATTTATTCATATAGTTCTTGGATTAGACTTCCAAGCATTTTATAGTGTTAATAGTTCTTTTAATAGTTTCTCTTTTAAGTTTATTTAGCTTTAACTTTGAGATCATGATTACTACTCCTTATTTTTTTCTTTTTACATAATAAATTCTACTCCAGGTCTTTATTTTATATTTTTGTATATCTCTTTATTTCCTATCCCTCCTGACTCCTCTCCCTTATATTACCCTCCTTTACTCCTTACCCTCTTATTTTTTTATACATTTAGAAAATTTTCATTCCCTTCTAAATGTATATTGCTAAAAATCTCTCCCTTATCCTCTTCCCCATTCTTATACTCTTACCTTCTTAATTCTCTCTGAATTTAAAAGATTTTATACCCTTATATATATACTTTACTCTATTCCCAATGAGAGTGTTATTATAGAGCTACCAGCCCTTCTCCATCTAATTCCTTTGTGTTTCATACGTGATTTTGTTTTTTAGAATGAGATCATATTCTGCTCTACCCCAAATATCTTTTTTTTGTTTTTGTTTTTGTTTTGTTGTTGCTGAGGCAATTGGGGTTAAGTGACTTGCCCAGGGTCACAAAGCTAGGAAATGTTAAGTGTCTGAGACCAGATTTGAACTCAGGTCCTCCTGACTTCAGGGCTGGTGTTCTATCCACTCAGCCACCTAGCTGCCTTTCAAATTACTCAATTACTGACAATCTTAGACATGCAGATTGCATTTCCATATATGAAACAATATATATATAGTTTATTAACTTTGCCTAAAAAAAAAGATTACCTTATCCATGAATTTAGTTGAATAGAGACCATGAGATCTCATTATATGTAAATCTCCAAAAGAACAAAACAATACTAATTGTGAGTATTGGGAAACCAGAAACATTACTCAAAGCAATTAAATTTAATTTATCAGGCAATAAGTAAAACATATAACTGAGCTAAGTCAAAAGGGATATAAAACTGCATACCTTTTGACTAAGCAATACTACTACTAAATCTGAATCCCAAATACATAAAAAACCCAAAGAGGGAAATATTTACATTTTTATATATGTCAAGTAAAGTACTTAATGAACTACTTGGTAATAAACACCTTACTCATTTACCTCAATGGTCCATGAGAAGGATTATTCATCATTAGATTAGGGAAATCTGTATAAGAAATAATTCATTGGACCCCCTACTCTATTTTAATCAGTATTAACCAATTTGATATAATTCTATAGGGGTAGTGATTATAAGTTCTATATATTAGGTCCCAAAGTTATGAGCTATAGATAGTAAGTTCACCAGCTTAACTGAAGGAAGCTAACTAGAGGCCCTCCACCCTCATTTTTCCTTCTCATAGTGACCAAGTCCAGTGTGATGGAAGTAACTTAACTATTTGGAAAGTTCTCAATTTATTTTCATACTTCTGAACTATTCTTCCTTTTCCAAAACAAGCAGGGGACCAACTAACTTATGAACATTAAATCTGTGGAGATGCCGCATGCTTCCTTCAACAGTCTCCCTCCTGATATGTCATTTTGGCCCTCAAAAGTAAGACCTATTAATCAATGAGTTTCTGTGTTTCACTCTGCCTCTTTTGCAAGCTCAGATATCAAGCTTTACAAAGACAAGGCCTTAGAACATCAAAGACAAGGCATTTCATCATGAAGATATGAGAACCATTTCTGTAGAGGGGACCATGGACCTTCTAACAAAGTATCATTGGCTCAGAACTCGACTTAGTCTCTTTTTATCATCAATTGAAAAACTTTAATCCCCACATCAGAAACCAACAACAATAAAACACAACTTACGCAAAAACTGGTCGAACAGCATTACTCATGTTCCCATATGTTGCTCGGCCCAGTAATTCTCTAAAACAGTTTTCAGCCAACACAGCAGGATTTTCCTCTTTGTCACCTTCTGAAGGAGAAGAAGGAGGGCCTATTCGACTGATAAAAAGCAAACAGGAAATGAATTAAAGACTCTCCATCAGCATTTTTTGCTATTTCAAGTATAATACAAGTATAGACAATCCTCTTTACTTATGGCTTCCATTTAGTCATTTAACCTATTCACTAAAATGTATTTGTAACCCCAGAAGCAACATTCACAGGCCTTTTAGTGATCATTCCCTGGCATATTCAGTGCAACAAACATTCCCATTCCAATTTGAGCAATGTTATACTTTGCTTTGTTTGTTTCAACTCTCGTTTAAAAAAAAAAAAATCACATTTGTATGAGCCCCAAATTTTTCATATTTTTGTGCTTTTTCTGGTGATTTTACTATTTAAAATGATCTCCAAATACAGTGCTGAAGTGCTCTTTAGTGTTCCTAAGCACAATAAGGCTGTCATGTACCTTATGGGGGGAAAAAAAAAAAAAAAAAACTCATGCATGAGTTAAAATGCTACTGGTCATGAGTTTAATGTTAATCAATCAACAATATGGTATATTCAGAAAAAGGTTAATTCCTCATATGTATTGAGGCCACTTTAGAAGGTGCTAAGGACTTTCACAGAAAACTATCATATTTCTACTCATATGAAAGGGCGTTCCAAATCACTATGGATCAGAGAAATGCAAATTAAGACAACTTTTAAGATATCACTACACACCTGTAAAATTGGCTAAGATGACAGGAAAAGATGATGACAAATGTTGGAGGGGATGCGGGAAAACTGGGACACTGATGCATTGTTGGTCGAGTTGTGTATGGATCCAACCATTCTAGAGAGCAATTTGGAACTATGCCCAAAAAGTTATCAAACTGTGCATACTCTTTGTTACTACTGGGCTTATATCCCAAAGAAATCTTAAAGAAGGAAAAGGGACTGTATGTGCAAGAATGTTTGTGGCAGCCCTCTTTGTAGTGGCTACAAACTAGAAATTGAAGGGAAGCCCATCAATTGGAGGATGGCTGAATAAATTGTAGTATATGAATGTTATGGAATATTATTATTCTATAAGAAATGACCAGCAGGATGAATACAGAGAGGCTTGGAGAAACTTACATCAACTGATAGCTAAGTGAAATAAGTAGAACCAGGAGATCTTTATACACTTCAACAACAATACTATATGAGGATATATTCTGATGGAAGTGGATATCTTAGACAATGAGAAGATCCAATTCAGTTCTAATTGATCAACGATGGACAGAACCACCTACATCCAGAGAAAGAACACTGGGAAATGAATGTGGACTACTTGCATTTTTGTTTTCTTCCCGATTTTTCTTGTGCAACAAGAGAACTGTACGGATGTGTACACATATATTGTATTTAAGATATATTTTAACATGTATGAGACTACCTGCCATCTAGGGGAGGGGGTGAAGGGAGGGAAGGAAAAAGTTGGAACAGAAGTGAATGCAAGGGACAATGTTGAAAAATTACCCATGCATACGTTTTGTCAATAAAAAGCTATAATAATAAAAAATACAAAAAAAAAAAAAAAAAAAAAGAAAGAAAGAAAAGAAAAAGAAAGTGGAAAATAATTCATCCATGCAAAAATATTTGTAGTTCTTTTGGAGGTAGCGAAGAACTGGAAACTAAGGGGATGTCAATCAATTAGACAATGGCAAAACAAAGTATGGGAAATAAACATAATATTATTGTGTCATAAGAAATGATGAAATATAAAAAAAGAAGAATAAAGGACCTACACGTGCAAAATTGTTTATAATGGCACTATGTGTAATGGCAAGGAACTGAAAATTGAGTAGATGCCCATCAGTTAAGGAATGGTTGAATAAGTAATGGTATGTAATGTAATAGAAAATTATTGTTCTATAAGAAATGATGAGCAGGCTGACTTCAGAAAAAGCCTGGAAAGTCTTATATGAACTAATGCTGAATGAAGTGAGCAGAACTGAGAGAACATTGTATACAGCAACACTAAGATTATGCAATGTTCACATGTGTTGGACTTGGCTTTTTTCAGCAATGAAGTGATTCAAGGCAATTCCAACAGATTTTATGATAGAAAGAGCTATCCACATCCAGAGAGAGAACTATGGAGATTGAATGTGGATCAAAGCAAAGTATTTTCACCATTTTTTGTTGTTGTTGTATGTTTGCTTTGTTTTCTTTTTCTTTCTCTTGTTTTTTTTTTTCCCCTTTTAGAACTGATTTTTCTTGTGCCTCATGACAAATATGAAAATGTTTAGAAGAATTGCACATATTTAACCTGTAGTGGTTTGTTTGTTGTTTAGGAGAGGAGGTAGTGGGGGATGGACGGAGAAAAATTTGGAACACAAGATACTGTAAAGGTGAATATTGAAAACTATCTTTGCATATATTTGGAAAAAATAAGTACTTTTTTTTAAATATAAAGAAATTATGAAATGCATGATGTCAGAGAAATCTGAGAAAACTTATGTGGAATGAAGTAAGCAAAACCAGAATGATTAATAAGATTACAAAAATGAATTGTGAAAGACTTAAGAACTGTGATCAAACCAAAACAAACATGATGATTCAATAGATCTAATAATGAATGTCCATCATCTGAGAGAAAATGAATTATGCAGAGTAAGATAATCATAATTTGATTTGGGTAACATAAGAATTTGTTTTCCTTCGTAGTGTCTATTTGTTAAAAGGGTTTTCTTTTTTTCTTTCTTTTTTGCCTTAAGTGGAAGAGGAGAAAGAGAAAATACTTATAAACTCAAAACATTTTTTAACAATAAAAACTTTCAATATGCCACTCCCAAAGTTTACCACATAACTACTTAGATTCCAATTAAAAGTTTTACACTTTATATAAAAGTGTATAAACTTCTTAAGAAAGTTTATACAAACCTGTCAATATCTTCTGTTTTTTGCATGTTAAATAAGAGAGATGGAACAATTTTATCCATATGCTGTGGTTCCCATATAGTTGCCCGCAACTCATCATTAACTGTTTTGCGAACCACACCCTGAATTCCTCGGATCCCAGCTATCCGGATTCTAAGAAAAGAAAAAAAAAAAAAAAAAAAAAGAATTTGTAACTCCTAAGTTAAAGAAAGTTAGGTATGGTTATTTTTTTATTTATTTAATTTTGGGGGGGCTTAGCTAGGGAGAGAACAAATAGAGAAAACAATAATCATACATGAAGTCAGCAAAATGGAAATATCACTTTCTACCAAGGTCTAAGACATCAGGTCTAAATTAATAATGACTGGAGCAGGAATACTAAATGATCTAAAGCTTTAGATGTCTAATTAAAGGGAACCTATTTTTTGGTTGCTGAGTGTAATATGAAAAGTTGAAAATAGGTCTTCAACTGAGCTTTCTTACAATCTCCCTCAACTCTCTCATAAAGTACTATAATCTGTCCCTGAGATCTTCCTACTTCCAGGAATCTAAAAACTCAAAACCAAATAGAATAACTATACCCAGAATTCTACCCAAAATGCCCTCTTGAACTAATGACCTAGCAATTGATAAATTCAATGACTTTTACTTAGTCCTTGACCCCCTTGAAACGTTTAACATTGTTAATCACCATCTCTTCTTTCTACGTTACTTCCTGGGCTCCTACAACACTGCATTCTCTTGGATCATCTAAGAAATACAGATTGAATCCTCTATCTCTTCCTAATCATTAAACGTTAAGTTCTGTACTCAACCTTCGTCCATTATCCTTTGTTTTAGCAATATTCACTCCTCAAAGATGACCTTAAAAACTCTAATGCCTCTGGAATTCCACATCCACGTATACAACAATTCCCTATTGAAATTTTCTTAATATCTTATCAGCGTCTCAAATTTAACATGTCTAATTTCCAGGTCACGATGCAAGAAACAGACCAGTTAGTTCCCAAATACGTTCTCTAGAAAAACACTGTAATTCACAGCAAGCTGAAGAGTAAATTAAAAAACCTAATGAGAAAATATTGTAATTTCTACACACAGAATTACACAAAAGAATGGTACTAACTTGAGAACAATAGGAAAGTGAACTATAAGCAAATTCAATGCCGGCAGAGTAGCTTCCAGCAAAATTAAAATGAGTTTAACACATATAACTTAGAAAGCTCAATACTCAGAGGCTGTTAGATCATAATTCTCCATTCCAACTCTGAAATGTTATGAGTCCAAGAGACAATATGAATTATACTAGTTTTTCAAGCATGGTGGCAAATTATCATATACAGCATTATTTATGCAGGAAAATATGTTCAGTTACATACAACTTCATATAAGCAGTTTTAGAACATAATCTAATATCTGGCTGCATATGAATTGAAAATTTTCCTATGTTATAAGCTACAGGTATAAATTTAAAATTATGAGGGAACTTTTAAAATACCTTGAGGAAACACAAATAAATAAGTACTCTACATGTAATTATGCATTACAGCATGGAAGTAACCAAGTTTTCAGAAAAAAAGGAAGAAGAAAGGGATTGAGAAAGAGAGGGAGGGAGGAAGGGAGGGAAATTAATAATTATATTATATATAAATGTACCTAAAACATTTTCACTAGGGGGAGCTAAGCAATAATAAAAGGACTCCTTTTATATAATGTTTTCTTTTAAAGACTTTTAAAGACTATTTGTTAGTCTTTTTATTTTGTAGACCTATAATTTACATCAGTTTACATGAGATTTTTATTTTAATGGAATATAATGAAATGTCAGCTTATAATCTTAATAACCAATGTTAAATAAAGAAATAAATTACTTATTATACTATGGATATTTTGGTTTATTTCAATGACAAATTAAAGCTTATGAAGAAAGTTGAAAAATTAACTTTACTATCAAAAACAATAATACCTAGCATTTATATAATGCTAATTTATTTAACATTTGAAAAGCATTTACATCATGATCTCATTTTATCTTCACAGTTTGAGGAGGCAGGTATTATTATCATCCCTATTTTACACACAAGAAAACTGAAGCAAAGAAAGATTTGATCGACTTGCCTGTAATTACACTGTCTGAGCCACATTTAAACTCAGGTCTTCCTGATTCCTAGCACAGTGCTTCTATCCACTGCACCACTTAACTGCCTTGAAATTAGATTTTGCTAACACATATATACATATATACATATATATATGTATATATATATACATATATATGTGTATATATACACACACACACGTGTGTGTGTGAATATATACACATATATATGTATATGTATGTATGTATGTTCTAAATTAAATGTGATAATTAAAAGGTACAAGACACTTAGAAAAAATTAATGAAATAATTATTTCAAGTAAGAGGATTTGAATTGTGGACCATTTATTATAAGATATCTTTAAGAAAAAAGCAATTCACACACACAAAAATAGATTATTACACAATCTAATTATATGGCCTTAAGATTCTGAGAACATCAGAAAGTCACAATTTGTAGGGCTCAAAAGATTTAGAATTCATCTAGTGCAAACACTTTATTGTATAGTGGAGGTTAACTGTAGTATAGAAAGATTATAATAGTTTACTCAAACTTACAAGACAAGTTTATTGTCCAGACATGAACTAAGGAACTGAATCTCATTTCAAAATTCTTTCCCAATATCACTTTTGGGATTATCATAGACTCACACAAGCCTAGATTCTGAGATACCATCTCCAGATCCCACTATATGGATGAAACTGCTCTAGCCAAAGTAACCAATGCTTTGTTAACCATCAAATATAATGATCTCATTAGTCCTCATTCCTCTTGTTCTTATGGATATTGTTATATTGTTTAAGATTCTTCTCTACTCCTTTGGTTTCTATGTCACTGTTTTCTTTTTTTTTATTTTTATTTACTCATTATATTTCATATTAATGTTTTACTACGTTTATTGTTGTTTGCCCTAATTTTTGTTTTTTTCCCTTTTTTTATTAATTTTATAATTACAATTTTTTGACACTACATATGCTTGAGTAATTTTTTATACCATTATCCCTTGTATTCATTTTTCCAAATTTTCCCCTCCCTCCCTCTACTCCCTCTCCTATATAACAGGCAATCCCATATATATTAAATGTGTTACAGTATAACCTAGATATAATATATGTGTGTAAAACAAAATTTCTTGTTGCACGGTAAGAATTGGATTCCGAAGGTAGAAGTAACCTGGGTAGAAAAACAGTAGTGGGGGCAGCTGGGTGGCCCAGTGGATAGAGTACCAGCCCTGAATTCAGGAGGACCCGAGTTCAAATCTGGTCTCAGACACTTAACACTTCCTAGCTGTGTGACCCTGAGCAAGTCACTTAACCCCAGCCTTAAAAAAAAAAAAAAAAAAAAAAGAAAAAAAAAAAAGAAAGAAAGACAGTAGTGCAAACAGTTCACATTTAATTCCCAGTATTCCTTCTCTGGGTGTAGCTGTTTCTGTCCATCATTGATCAACTGGAAGTGAATTGGATCTTCTTTATGTTAAAGATATCCACATCAGTCAGAATATATCTTCATACATTATCATTGTTGAAGTGTATAGTGATCTTCTGGTTCTGCTCATTTCATTTAGCATCAGTTCATGTAAGTCTCTCCAAACCTCTCTGTATTCATCTTGCTGGTCATTTCTTACAGAGCAATAATGTTCCATAACATTTATATACCATAATTTACCCAACCATTCTCCAATTAAGGGGCATCCATTCATTTTCCAGTTTCTAGCCACTACAAAAAGAGCTGCCACATATTTTGGCACATACAAGTCCCTTTCCCTTCCTTAATATTTCTTTGGGATATAAGCCCAGTAGAACACTGCTGGATCAAAGGATATACATAGTTTTAATAACTTTTTGGGCATACTTCCAAATTGCTCTCCAGAATGGCTGAATTATTTCACAACTCCACCAACAATGCATCAATGTCGCAGTTTTCCCACATCCGCTCCAACATTCATCATTGTTTTTTCCTGTCATCTTAGCCAATCTGACAGGTGTGTAGTGGTATCTCAGAGTTGTCTTAATTTGCATTTCTCTGATCAATAGTGATTTGGACCACTCTTTCATGAGTGGAAATAGTTTCAATTTCATCATCTGAAAATTGTCTGTTCATATCCTTTGACCATTTATCAATTGGAGAATGGTTTAATTTCTTATAAATTAGAGTCAGTTCTCTATATTTTGGAAATGAGGCCTTTATCAGAACCTTTAACTGTAAAAATATTTTCCCAATTTGTTACTTCCCTTCTAATCTTGTTTGCATTAGTATTGTTTGTACAAAAGCTTTTTAATCTGATGTAATCAAAATCCTCTATTTTGTGATCAATAATGATCTCTAGTTCTCCTTTGGTCATAATTCATTCCTCCTCCACAGGTCTGAAAGGAAGACTATCCTACGATCCTCTAATCTATTTATGATCTCATTCTTTATGCCTAAATCATGGACCCATCTTGATCTTTTCTTGGTATATGGTGTTAAGTGTGGGTCCATAACTAATTTCTGTCATACTAATTTCCAGTTCTCCCAACATTTTCAATGAATTCTTATCCAAAAGCTGGTATCCTTGGATTTGTCAAACACTAAAGTAGTCTATTTCTTAGCCAATACCAAATGGTTTTGGTGACTGCTGCTTTATAATATAGCTTTAGATCAGGTACAACTAGACCACCTTCATCTGATTTTTTTTTTTCATTAATTCCCTTGAAATTCTCGACATTTTCTTCTTCCATATGAATTTTGTTAATTTTTCTAGGTCATTAAAATCGTTTCTTAGGAGTCTGATTAGCATAACACTAAATAAATAGATTAGTTTAGGGAGTATAGTCATCTTTATTATACTCGCTGGGCCTATCCACGAGCACTTAATATCTTTCCAATTATTTAAATCTGACTTTATTTTTGTGGTAATTTTGCTCACATAATTCCTGACTTTTCTTTGGTAGATGGATTCCCAAATATTTTATACTCTTGACATTTGTTTTGAATAGAATTTCTCTTTGTATCTCTTGCTGTTGCATATTGTTGGTGATGTATAAGAATGCTGAGGATTTATGTGGATTTATTTTATATCCAGCAACTTTGCTAAAGTTGTGAATTATTTCTAATAACTTTTTATTAGAATCTCTGGGGTTCTCTAAGTATAGCATCATATCATCTGCAAAGAGTGATAGTTTGATTTCATCATTACCTACTCTTATTCCTTTAATCTCTTTCTCAACTTTTATTGCGGAGGCTAGCATTTCTAATACAATATTGAATAGTAATGGTGATAGTGGGCAACCCTGTTTCACTCCTGATCTTACTGGGAAAGGTTCCAGTTTATCCCCATTACATATGATGCTTACTGACAATTTTAAATATATGCTCCTGACTATTTAAGAGTATTCCTATACTCTCAAGTGTTTTTAGTAGGAATGGATGTTGTATTTTATCAAATGCTTTTTCTGCATCTATTGAGATGATCATATGGTTTTTGTTAATTTGATTATTAATATGGTCAATTATATTAATAGTTTTCCTAATATTAAAAAAGCCCTGCATTCCTGGTATAAATCCTACTTGATCATAGTGTATTATCCTGGGGATGATTTTCTGAAGTCTTTTTGCTAATATCTTATTTAAGATTTTAGCATCAATATTCATTAAGAGATTGGTCTATAGTTTTCTTTCTCAGTTTTCACCCTACCTGGTTTAGGTATCAGTACCATGTCTGTGTCATAAAAGGAGTTTGGTAGGACTCTTTCATCCCATATTTTTAAAAATAGTTTATATAACATTGGGGCTAATTGTTCTTTAAATGTTTGGTAGAATTCACATGTGAATCCATCTGGTCCTGGGGATTTTTTCTTGGGGAGTTGGTTAATAGCTTGTTCTATTTCTTTTTCTGAAATGGGACTACTTAAGCAATTTACTTCCTCCTCTGTTAATCTAGGAAGCCTATATTTTTGGAGGTAGTCATCCATTTCACTTAAGTTATCAAATTTATTTGCATAAAGTTGGGCAAAGTAACTCATTATTATTCTAATTTCCTCTTCATTGGGAAGATCCCCGTTATCATTTTTAAGACGAAATTTGATTTTCCTTTTTCCTTTTTCTGATCTATTTATTGGATTTTTCATAAAGCCAACTCTTAATTTTATTTATTAATTCAATAGTTGTTGTTGTTTTTTTACTTTCAATATTATTGATTTCTCCTTTTAATTTTAGAATTTCAAGTTTAGTATTTGGTTGGAGGCTTTTAATTTGGTCTTTTTCTAGCTTTTTTAAGTTGCAGGTCCAATTCATTGATCTTCTCTTTCTCTGCTTTATTCAAGTAAGCCTCTAAACATATAAAATTTTCCCTTATTACTGCTTTAGCTGCATCCCACAAATTTTGGTATGATGTCTCATCGTTGTCATTACCTTGGGTGAAATTATTGTTTCTATAATTTGCTGCATCACCCAATCATTCTTTAAGATGAGATTGTTTAGTTTCCAATTACTTTTTGGTCTATTTACCCCTAACTTCTTATTGAATGTAGTTTTTATTGCATTGTGATCTGAAAAGAAAGCATTTACTATTTCTGCCTTCCTGCATTAAATGTTGAGATCTTTATGTCCCAATATATAGTCAATTTTTGTATAGGTTCCATGAACTGCTGAGAAGAAAGTATACTTCTTTCTATCACCATTCATTTTTCTCCAAAGATCTATCATACCTAATTTTTCTAATGTTCTATTTACCTCCTTAATTTATTTCTTATTTGTTTTATGATTTGATTTAGTTCTGAGTGCAAGGTTGAGATCTCCCACTATTATAGTTTCGCTGTCTATTTCTTCTTGCAACTCAACTTTTCCTTTAGTAAGTTAGATGCTATACCACTTGGTGCATATATGTTTAGTATTGATACGGCTTCACTGTCTATGCTACCCTTTAGCAGGATATAGTTTCCTTCCTTATCTCTTTTAATTACATCAATTTCTGCTTTTGCTTGATCTGAGATAAGGATGGCCACTCCTGCTTTTTTGACTTCTCTTGAAACATAATAGATTCTTCTCCAGCCTTTTACCTTTATAAGTATCTCCCTGCTTTAAATGTGCTTCTGGTAAGCAACATATTATAGGGTTCTAACTTTTGATCCAGTCTGCTATCCGCCTCTGCTTAATAGAAGAGTTCATCCCATTCATATTTACAGTTAAAATTACTAATTCTGTATTTCCTGTCATCATATTATCCCCAGATTTTGCTTTTTTCCCCTTGTCCCCCCTGAACCCCTTCCCCAGTATTAAACTTGTGGTCCCCACTTATGTCACGCAGCCCTCCCTTTTTAGTATCCCTCCCCCCTCCTTTTAAAAATCCCTTCCCCTCTCTTGTACCCTTCCCTTATTATTCTTCTCCTTTTCCCTTTTCCTCTTCCCCCTTTTAATGAGGTGAGAGAGAAATCTCTGAAAAACAAATATGTCAATTATTCACTCTTTGAGCCTACTCTGATGAGAGTAAGATTCACACAATGTTCCATCCCCTCTCTAAATTCCCTCAGATGTAGTAAATTTTCTTTGCCTCTTCCTGGGATGTATTTTCCCTCTTTTTATCTCCCCTTTACCCATTTTCTGATACTATCACCTTTCCCTTTCTACTTCCCCTTTTTTTTAATATCAGTAAAATCAAATTATACAAGTGGACTTTCTGTATATCTATAACAGAAATACAGTTCTCAAGAGTTCCTTTTACCTTTTTCTGCTTCTCTTGAGTCTTGTGGATAGAGATCAAATTTTTTGTTTAAGTCTGGTTTTTTTCTTAGAAACAAATGGAATTTCTCTGTTTCATTAAATGTCTATCTTCTTCCATGAATTATTTCAATGCCTATTTTCCCTTCTGTTTCAATTATCTCTGGACATTTCTCTTTGATGATTTCCTATAAAATAGAATCTAGGCTCTTTTTTTCATCATAATTTTCAGTAAGTCCAATGTTCCTCAAATTATCTCTCCTAGATCTATTTTCCAGGTCTATAGATTTTCCTAATAAATATTTGACGTTATTCTCCAGCTTTTCATTTTTTTGATTTTGTTTGACTGATTCTTGGTGTCTCAATGAATCATTCATTTCTATTTGTTCCGTCGTGATTTTTAATGAGTTATTTTCTTCATTCATATTTTTAAGCTTTTTTTTTTTTTTTTACCTTAGGGAAATATTTATTTTTGAATTATTTTAACCAGTAAGCTTCTCTAATGTACTTAAATCTCAAGTACAAAAATTTTAAATGATTTATTTTCATTGTAATTTAAAATAAACACATTTCTTTATTATAATAAATTAATTGATTAACATAAAATTTACCTGTACTTAAGTAGCATTATGACTTTATTCAAGATTTTAAAATGGCTCACATATTGGAAGGAATTTTGGGACATTGGATACTAGTTCATCCTTTCATAATTGATAGTAATTAAACAGTAATAAATTCATTGAGTCCTAAGATGTAATTCTTAAAATAAATATTATGAAAAAATGCTTTTGTAAATCTAAAAACTTTTTTAGATCTAATAAGTATATATTTCTAAAATGTAAAAAGAAAATAATGTTTATTAGCATATTTCTCTTTCTTTTTTTTCTTTTATTAATTTTATAATTATACATTTTTAACAGTATATATGCATGAGTAAATTTTTTATAACATTATCCCTTGTATTCATTTTTCCAGATTTTCCCCTCCCTCCCTCTATTCCCTCACCTAGATGACAGGCAATCTCATACATTTTACATGTGTTACAGTAGAACCTAGATATAATATATGTGTGTAAATCCAATTTTCTTGTTGCACGTTAAGTATTGGATTCCCAAGGTATAAATAACCTGGGTAGATAGACAGTAGTGCTATTATTTTACATTCAATTCCCAGTGTTCCTTCTCTGGGTGTAGTTGTTTCTGTCCATCATTGATCAACTGGAAGTGAGTTGGATCTTCTTTATGTTGAAGATATCCACTTCCATCAGAATATATCTTCATACAGTATTGTTGTTGAAGTGTAGAGTAATCTTCTGGTTCTGCACATTTCACTCAGCATCAGTTCTTTTTGTATATGTCCAATTGAGTTTTTAAATGAATTATTTTGCTCTGTGGAATTTTTTTCCATTTCACTAATTTTTTTTTTTTTTTTGTGAGTTAGTTTTTTTCCAATTCACAAATCCTACTTTCTTGAGAGTTCCTTATCTTTTCCAATTCAGAAATCCTACTTTCCTGTGATTTTTTAACCTTTTCCAATTCAAAATTTTGTTTCCCTGTATTTCCTGTTAATTCTATCTATTCCAATTCAAATTTTAGGACGTTGTTACTCTCTAGCATAACTTCTCTTCCTTTGCCCATTTATCTTCTAACTCTCTTTTCAGATCTTTAATAGTCTCTTCTAGGAGAGAGTTATATGATGGGGGCCAGGTAACATTCCCCTTCAGGGCATTATCTGAAAACTATCTGCTGTTAGCCTCCTCAGGGTTAGAGATCTGCTCTGTTTCTGTACAGAAACTGTCAATCTTTCTCTTCAATTTCTTACTCATTTTTTCCCCTGAGGCCAAGGTTAAGTGACTTACCCAGGGTCACATAGCTAGGAAGTGTTAAGTGTCTGAGATCAGATTTGAACTCGTGTCTTCCTGAATTCAGGGCTGGTACTCTATCCACTGCGCCACCTAGCTGCCCCTCTTACTCATTTTTTATAATTTGTGGGGTCTGAGTGTTCTGGGAGAGAGTTCCCTCCTCCTCCTCTTCCGGAACTGGTTCAGAGCCAGGGCTGAGGTATGCACAGTGAAGGACCCCCTGCTTTGTAGCCTAGGGAGTGCCCTAAGGCTAGAGGCTGAACAGTGAAATCATCACAACCCCAGGCCAAAGCCCCCTTCCCCATCCCCCTTGGGGCCCTGGATATTAGCAGCTGATCAGCAAATAGCCCGGGTGCACAGATCAGAAGTATCTTCATCCTAGAAAACACAGTCACTGTTGTGGGAGCTTCACTGCTTTGGAAGTTCCACAGCCTCAGGCCGAGCCCCCCACTATGGGATTAGAAGCTGACACAGGCTGTGTCAAGCCACTGCCTTGCAGGTTTTTAATTGCCCCAAGGAAAAGCCCCGGACAGCAGAAGGCTTGCCCCAATTTATGCTGTCTCCCTTCCAGTTTGGGGTAGCTATGCTCTGTCTTGGTAACTATTCTAATCCCCAGGGACCTCTCCAGCCCAATGGGCACAATAAGCTAGCCTTTAGTCTCTCTCTGTCTGTGCTAGTCCTTTTCCCCCTCCCTTCATTACAGACCTTTTCTGACGATGTTTCAGATTCTCTTCAGCTGGTAAGTTGTTATGTTTCTAATCTTCTTGATTTTTACCAGTCCAGCGTTATTTTTGAGGCTGAATTATATAACTGGTATTGAGGGTAAGAGAGAGCTGAGAAATTATCGTGTATCTTCTCCACCATCTTGGCTCCACCCTATGTCACTGTTTTCTCATGGTCTCCTTCCTACCTGAACATTTACATTCCAATTTCATTTGCTATATCATCTTCATTCTGCACAAAAAAAGTGAGGGTTTTTTTCATTTCATAGTCCAGTCCTGGATCTTCTTATCATCTCAGGAATTTACATGACCTAATTCCACTACTCTACCAATCACAAACTGCTAAATATCTCTGTTTGCATCACAAAGTCAATATATTCAAAATATAACTCTTATTTTCCCCTAAATTCTATCCTTCTTTTAAAACTTACCTATATATGTTGAAATTACTATCATGTTTCCAGTTTTATTCAAGTCATATTCAGAGCCCTTCTTGATTCTTTTCTCTTCCTCAAATTTTGTTATTTCATCAACCGTTTAGTCTTGTCAATTCAACCTTTATAACATCTTTTATGCCCCTCTCTTCCAACAATCAATATCCTAATTCAGATCTTCTTACTTCTCACATGTAATATTATAGCAGCTTCCTAATATTCCTGACTGCCTCAAATTTCTTCCCTTTGCAATATTTACTATCAGTCAATTGGCATTTCTTATTTTTAAATTTTGTTCATTTTAAACTTAAATACAAAGGACAAAAAAGAACATTTCTATGTACACCACAAAACTTAAAAAGTGGGTTCAACATAAAACCACAAATTTTCATTTTATATAGTTTTTTTTCTTTTTGGAAAAACTGTGAAATAAATACTATACATCCTTTTCAAGGCTACCCTGCTTTTCTGTCCTTCCTTCTAACTTTTCTTTTGCTCCCTGCTGTGAACTTTTTAATTTTTTTCTCTCTCCATTCTAATCACTCCCTAAAGAATACTACAATTAAACACAAATATAGATAGATAGATAGATAGATAGATAGATAGATAGATAGGTAGGTAGAGAGGTAGAAAGGTGGATAGAAAGATAAAACAGAGACACAAACCCTATATCAAAACCCATCTTATAAAATACTTCTATTTATCAGTTCTTTCTCTGGATATAGATAAAACATTATTTTAAACTGGCATTTTTAAAATACAGATGTATGATACCTTACTCCCAAATCCTCAGCAACACACATGGACTCATTGTTCTGATCAAAGTAACGTACTAGCTTTACTCTTTACATGACATTCCATCTTCCACTTTGAAGCTTTTGCATGATGCTCTTCCATGCCTAGAGTACACTCTCCCTAATCTCTACTTCTTAAAATTACAAAGTTCTTTCTGGATTCACTAAAATGATACCTCCTGATCTTTTTTTACTGTTATTCCTCTCTCATTCTTGAAGTTAGTTTGTATTAACTTTCTATGTACTTATATTTGAGAGGATGCATGTAATAATGGATAGTCAACAACAGAATCACTAGATGGATGGATTTAAGTTGCAAAGAAAGGGACTATCAGTTTCCTGATCTGGAATTTCTGTATGTTAATGAAATCATAGTACTGATCACTATTTCTATGTTTAATAAATATTTAGTAAAAAGTTTTAGTAAAAATTATGAAGAAATCTAGATTTCTAGAAAGCTAAGTGAACTTACACAGAGCATTCAACATTTCTCCATTTGCTGTAACTATACAAATGGATGGAATGGTGCTGGCTTGAAGAGAACCTCTGTTTTCTTGGTGTTGTTAGAGTAAAATTAGTACAAGCATTAGAGAATCAATCCACATTCTTCTGCACTATGCTTCAGACTCTATACTGACTACACAACTATCTGAGAACAAAAAGTTCAAATCAATTCAAACCTCCACTTTAGTCTTGGCTTGTAGCCTCTCGAAGTCAAATAATTTACCATCAGTGTGATAGCAGATCCTAATGCGATTTTTGTTCTCACTGAAGACACCTGAAAACATGGATAAAAACATGCTAAAAAATATGAGAGCAAGTATAATCTTTTTCCACTCGATTGGTGAATGGGAGAATGCTAGAGCAAGCATGTCTTTATGAAATTGATATACAATACTGGGGAACTTCTTTGAGCAACCAAATTTTGCCATAATTTTCCACAAACCCTCACAATTGACAATATCAAAGACTTTTACTAGAAAGATAAACTTTCTGTTCACATTTCTGTTCTTCTCCTTAAATATCTCCTCAAGTGTCAGGCAGCAAACACCCTATCAACTATAGCTTGGCCCTTTCTGAAGCGAAATTGGCTCTCAGGAAGATGACCATCTTTTTGATGAAGGATCAACCTATTAAGAAGGCCCATGGCAAAAATCCTGCCAGCAATAAGCAAGAGAGAGACTCATCTTTGACTGTCACAAAACAACCTATTTCCTTTTCCTTCACAGAGACAGACAATGGAGCATTCTTAAAACTCTGTAGGATAACCTCCTCCTCCCATATAACCCAGAAAATTTCAGTCAGCTTTTGTATGAGCAGTGGGTCTGCTGTCTTGTAAATCTAAGCAAAAAGGAATCAGTACCAGGTGTTTTATCACATGAAAGGAGCCTAATGACATTCAAAACCTCTTCTTCAATTGGAAGTTTGGCTAGAAAGGGATGGACTTAACTTGAGGTATATGGTCAATGGTTTCAGCATTGATTGATGATGTATTAAGAATACTATATAAGTGTTCAGGTCATCTATCACTAATCAATGTGGCTTCATTAATATGGGTAACTAAGATACACCCTATGTCTTTGGTTAATAGCCTTTAGAGGATCAGAAAAGTGCTTTGAATTGTTAATATCAGTATAAAACTGAATTTCATCAGTTTTCCTACTATGCCCAAAATCCTACATCTAAGTCCCACTTGTAATTTATTTCTGATGGAGCTAAAAGCTGCCTTCTTAGAGATAAATGAACTATTCTGTGAGCACAACCTGTAGAGTTTTTTTTTTTTTAGTAGCTTCTGAATTTCCTCATCATTTCTGTCAAACCAATCTTGATTTGCACAAGTGACCAAATGAGTAAATGCAGCGCTATGTACATCAAAACTCTAAAAGCTGCCCACTCCTTTTCTGTTCCTTTTTATACCAACCATGGGTTAGTTTAGCTTTCCATCCAAGTCATAATTGTTTATCCATGGAGAAATGTTCTAATCTTTTTACATTTAGTTTTCTGGTAGCTGTCTTACCTTTGGACTTCCACTTTTGTTAAATACTAATGTTTAGTTTGGGGAGGATAAATCTATGATCAGTCCAGCACTCTCATATCCTGTTTTTCTTCTCTTTACAGTGACATAGCCTATTAAATGCCTATGTCTGTTGTGAGGATGCATTCAAAAAACTTTAGTGAGTTTAGGTAAATGGGACACAGTGTTGGTGATTAAAAAGGTCATTAGTCACACAAATTTTCATAATTAAGTGACCCTTGCTGCTGATGTTTCCAACTCCATTCCTCAGAATTATAAACTTGTCCTCTTTCAGGCCACTGATAATGAGGGTCTCTTAGATGTTCATAAAATTGTTCTTTGACTTTATCAGGGTTGGTCATAGTATGAACAAATGCATTGTCATGAACCTGTTAGTCATTCCTTTTGGGACGGATACAAGCTTGCTGACTAGATTAATTTTAATTGTGAAATCTATGCCAGCCTCATAGCAATTGCCAACACTATGGCAACTCCAAAAAATGTATATTTAATTCCAATTGTAGTAAGTTGGCCTTAATCTGCTAGCCTTGTTTCACTCGGGCCCCCTGTTTACATGAAATACTTGCTAAGTTCTCTTAACAAGAGTTGTTTGTCTTTCAAGTCTACTCAATCTTCACAAAAGTTTTTATTTATTTATTGATGATTGAAACTTCAGGGTAAGAACCCTACCTACCATGGTAAGCAGGCCAGACTTACATAGGTATAGCAGAAAATTTGGGGGGGTACCTTTTCTAGCTCCTTCCTCACATCAGGAAGTGAAAAGTATATTCCTTAAAAATGGCTGTTAAAATACCCAGAGAGTTAGCAAATACCAGTGCTGATGACTCTATGGACTGGACTTCCTGTGTGCAAGGTTAAGATGAGAATACAGATTCTATTGTTTACATACTTGCTACTTCTCCACTTATTACTGCCACAGGACTTGAAGTAATTAAAATGGTAAAATGGTATGGTGATATCTTTTGATATTTTGTGCGAAGTCATTGGCCTCATTCTCTTTTCTAGAGTCATCTGATACCAGTGGCAAAACAAAAGTCAAGACAACTGGCAATAAATAGCCCAGGGTATAATGGATTACTCTGAATCTCTAAGCACTCCATAGTCTTCATGGTCATTGAACAAATCTATCCATTCCCCTGGGAGAAGTCTTTTTTAGAGTAGACACTCCCCCCCACCAAATCACCAATGAATTTGAAACCCCTCAGTTATACTCAATCTGGTTTAGCTCATCTGCTGAAATGATTTACCAGCATATAGCCAATGTACATGCCACAGAATTGGGTGGCACGTAGACACCAAAAGGGGAAAGCAATCCTGAAAAGGGGTTGGCAGCCCTAACACCAGAAACATCAGTCTTCCCTGAATATCACACCCCAGGAAAACAGTATAATTTAATAGAGCACATGTGAAAAGAAGCAATAAGAGCTAAAGCTAAAAAAATTAGGTAGCATCAGATTTTATTGAGCCTTGAAATATAGACTAAGGAATTTTTAATTTATCTGGTGAATAATAAAAAGAGATTGTGAGAAATGGAATGAAATGATTAGAATATGCACACAAAATATATTCTAACAGCAGTAGAAAAGAAAGATCAAAAGAATCGTGAAGATACGATAAGAGTTAATTATTAGAAGATGATTTCAGTATGCCAGGTAGCCAATAATAACGCCTGGGAAAGGAGGTTCTCATGGAAAAGGTAGGAAAATCGCCACCAAGCTAAACATGATCTGACACTCTTCAGTTCAAAAATCTTCAATGACCTCTTGTTGCTTCTAGCATGAAATACAAATCCCTTTATTTGGCAATTAAGACCTTTCACATGTTCATTACCTGTCTTTCTGAGTTTACTTCATATTACTTCCTTGTACTACCTATACAGTCCAATGAAATTAGATTACTACTTATTCCCGTTATATGAAGTTCCATCTTGCACTTTTTTCCACTATCTCTTTTAGACAAACTCTCGCATGTCTCCCATGTCTACTATGTGCTATTTCCTCATCTCTGCCACTTAGAAACTCTAACTTTCCCAAGAGTCCAATCATTCCTAATCCATTTTCATCCTCCAGTATCTCCCCAATATTAACACTAGTTTTGAAGTACTACTTCACCATTCCAATCACTAAGAAATTCTCTTTCTGAAAACAAACCTCAAATAATATTTAGCTTATCACTTCTCTGTAAAGTACATATCTAAAGGCAAAATCATGACATTTGTCAAATGTTACCCCTAGCTTCTAATTTGAGAACTCTTATGAAGATAGAGATTATACCTTTTTTTTTGAAAAATGCACTTTGTAACTATTTGTTGAACACACATATAGGACATGTACATTTTAGAGATGTTTAGAGCATAGCTCTTCATAATTTCTTTAAAATTTGTTACAAAACATGAGCATAAACGAGAAATCCATGATCACATAATGTTCTATTAAAGTTCTGTAACAGAAAAATTATACATACTCTTTCCGAATTTCTGGATCACTATGACAGGAATGACACATGGCACTGAATCGAGAAACGAAAAAGTCATAACGTCTGTGATAAGAGGGTGTGTCTTCTTCAATATTTGCAAATTTAACAAACTAAAAAAAACATGAAAAGGCAACAATAAGTATTTTTGTTATTTCTTCAAAATGTCAAGACAATTAGTAAAACTTTTTATATTTTTCAATATATAATTCCATAAGCATTAGAAACTTAAAAAAGAGAACTTCAACAAAATAAAAAATCCTTTTTAATATCAATAATAAAACTTTTAAAATTACATTAAATATTAAACAGTAATATTGTTCATGTAATATGAGTAAATTATTCCAAGTATAAAATTGATATTCTTGAATTCTATTTCTATTCATGATGAAACAAGTGGAAATAGATTCAAATTTAAACAGAAGTGAAAGATTAGCAATAAAAATGTAAGCTATTATACTTATATCATAAGTCAACAATAATAATACCAATAACAAAAATAGTACTAAGAATAATAATGATGAGAGGAAGAATGGTATAGAAGTTAGAATCCTGGTCTCAGAAACAGGAAACTTAGGAATAATTCTACCTCTGCTCTGGTAGAGTAAGATTCCTTACCAGGTATAAAGGGCTAGAACTGAGCAAAAGCACTTGGATAATGGAGCATGTGAGACTAATTGCCAATTGGACGGTTCTCTATTAACTTGTTTGAAGGTTGACCCTCCTCAGTTGTTCTGTGCTGACTTGATTGGTGGGACAAAGAGGGGGAAGTGATGTGTGGGGGAGGTAGGAGGAGGTAGGAGGAGGAAATAGAGGCTTTCTCTTCTGGCGGTTGAGAGAGGAAGGTGGTGAAGGTGGTGTGGAGATTACTAGATCTAATCCCCTGAGGGTGACCTCAAGAGACCAAGAATAAAGACTTTTGGTGATCCTGACTCCGGCTGATTTCTGGGAAGACAGAGTTCCAGCATTTGGCGTCCAATGTGGACCACCAGGAGATTAGGTGAGTATTCTAATAGACAAATAAGGAACTTACCTTGTTAAGGGCTAAACCAGCAATCTCTTATAGCTGAAATGGGGCAGATGTTAGTTATAAACATTCCCTGGACCTCAGCCGCCCCTGCTCCAACCCCACCTCCAGCCCCACCCAGGAGTGGTGCTATAGAGAGTATAAAAATGGCATACCATTAGAAGGACTGGTGGACACAGGTGCACATCGCACAGTTAATAGAGGTGCCAACTGGCCTAGTCACTGGCCAAAGACTAAGGCAGACACCTACATGTCTGGGGTAGAAGGATCAATAGCAGATGAAGTTAGTGCTACCCCTTTAAGATGGATATTTGAAGGTGAAACAGGAGTTTTTACTCCTTTTATAGTTGAAAAAAATCCCCATCAATCTGCGGGGAAGAGACATTTTACAACAATTAGGGTTAAAAATGAGTTCTTTGGTTTTTTAGGCAGGGCTTCTGTTGAAGGCCTGCCACCACTCTCATCTGTTCCTATGCAATGGAAAACTGATTCAGGCCTTATTAGACATAGTACAGGAACAACTTGACCAAGGACACTTACAACCTTCTCTAAGTTCTTGGAATTCCCCAGTATTTGTTGCAAAAAAAATCTGGAAAATCTGGAAGATGTTGACTAATTTAAGAAAGGTAAATAAACAGATGGAAACGATGGGAACTCTTCAACTTGGACTTCAATCTCCTACTCAATTGCCTAGAGAATGGCCTCTGTGGTTATAGACATTAAGGATTGTTTCTATTCTATCCCTCTAGATAAGAAGGATATGAAAAGATTTGACTCTTCAGTGCCCAGCGTTAACTTAGCTGAGCCTTATAAAAGATATGAATGGACAGTTTTGCCACAGGGAATGAAAAACAGCCCTACTATGTGTCAAATGTATGTTGCTACTGCTCTTACTTCAGTAAGAAAAGCATTTACAAAAGTAATGTTATTATATTACATGGATGATATATTGGGATGTGTACCTGAGAAACAAATGTTAGAAGCATGTCTACAAAAAACCATGGAAATGCTAAGGAACTACAAATTGCACATAGCTTCAGAAAAGATTCAAAGACATGCTCCTTTTCAATATTTAGGATATGAAGTATATCCTAAGGTGCCTACAGTACAGAAACTCTCCTTAAGAACAGAGAAGCTAAACACCTTAAATGACTTCCAGAAATTGATAGGAGATATCCAATGCATGCGTCCCATTCTAGGCTTGACTACCTGTCAATTGCAACCATTATATGACATTTTAAGGGGAGACAGTGCTTTAAATTCACCATGCCAGCTTGCAAAAGAAGCTCAAGAGGCTTTGAGACAAGTTGAACTGGCTTTATCCAATGTGGTAGAAAGAATCACTCAAAAATGCAAATTAAGACAACTCTGAGATATCACTACACACCTGTCAGATTGGCTAAGATGACAGGAACAAATAATGATGAATGTTGGAGGGGATGTGGGAAAACTGGGACACTGATACATCGTTGGTGGAGTTGTGAAAGAATCCAGCCATTCTGGAGAGCAATTTGGAACTATGCCCAAAAAGTTATCAAACTGTGCATACCCTTTGACCCAGCATTGCTGTTATTGGGATTATATCCCAAAGAAATACTAAAGAGCGGAAAGGGACCTGTATGTGCCAAAATGTTTGTGGCAGCTCTTTTTGTTGTAGCTAGAAACTGGAAGTTGAATGGATGTCCATCAATTGGAGAATGGTTGGGTAAATTGTGGTATATGAAGGTTATGGAATATTATTGCCCTGTAAGAAATGACCAGCAGGAGGAATACAGAGAGGCCTGGAGAGACTTAAATCAACTGTTGCTGAGTGAAATGAGCAGAACCAGAAGATCACTATACACTTCAACAATAATACTGTATGAGGATGTATTCTGATGGAAGTGGAAATCTTCAACATAAAGAAGATCCAACTCACTTCCAGTTGATCAATGATGGACAGAAATAACTACACCCAGAGAAGGAACACGGAAGTGAATGTAAATTGTTAGCACTACTATCTATCTACCCAGGTTACTTATACCTTCGGAAGCTAATAATTAATGTGCAACAAGAAAATGGTATTTACACACATATATATTGTATCTAGGTTATATTGTAACACATGTAAAATGTATGGGATTACCTGTCATGGGGGGAGGGAGTGGAGGGAGGGAGGGGACAATTTGGAAAAATGAATAAAAATAAAAAAAGAAAAATAAAAAAATAAAAAATAAAAATAAAAAAGTAATGGGGAAAAAAAAAGAAAGAAAGAATCACTCAAAAACCCCTGGAAATATCAGTTTTTGCTACACAAGAGGCACCCACAGCAGTCCTTCATGAAGGAGACAGTGTGATAGAGTGGGTGAACCTCCCAGCACAACTAAAACAAAGCGTTATTCCTCACCCAGTGCTTGTGGTTAGAATTTTATTAAAGGCCATTAAGTAAGCAGTACAATTATCTGGGATAAGATCTGACAAGATATACACCTTTTATACTAATGCACAAGTTAATGTGTATTGTGAAACCATCCAAGAGAGGCCAATTTTGTTAGCCATGGCCCCAAATTTTACACATGGGTCTCCATTAAAGATAACCAGACTGTTACATAATTGATGATGAATTCTTGAAGAAAAGGTTTCTAAAATTCCTCTTAAAAGACCAACTATCTTTACAGGTGCATCCAAATGTAATATTTGTGCTGCATACTCTCGTAACTTAACTATAAAGAGAGTAATCAGAACTCCTTTTCAGTCCACTCAGCAGAATGAATTGTATGCAATCATTCTAGCTCTTATTATCCGGGAGACATAAATATCTGATTCAGCCTATTCAGTAGGTGTGGTACAAAGAATTGCCACAACCCAAATAAAACTTATAGCCTCCAATATATATCAGCTCTTTAAGGAACTTCAAGAGCGAGTGAGAAAGCATTTAAGATTTATATTTTGCATGTCCACTCCCATAGTGGACTTCCAGGTCCTATTTTTGATGGTAATTCAAAGACAGATAGCCTTCTAACCATGTTGGCCAATACTCCTTTATTTCAAGAAGCCCAAGAATCTCATTCTAAATATCATCAGGCTGCCCAAGCTTTACATTTACAATTTGGAATAACAAGAGAAGAAGCTAGAAGCATAGTAAAACCCTGTACAGCTTGCCTTCCTTTCCATGCTCCTACACTCCCTCCAGGGAAGAACCCTCGTGGTTTGAGACCTAATGAAATTTGGCAAATGCATGTGACCCATTATAAAGCTTTTGGTTGTCTATCTTTTATCCACGTCATGGCAGACACCTTTTCAGGATTCACATTTGCAATGCCAGCAGCAAAAGAAGACAGCCCGAGTGGTCACTGAATTCCTTATACAAGCATTTGAAATTATGGGTGTGCCACAAGCAATAAAAACAGACAATGGACCTGCATATACATCTAAATATTATGCACACTTTTGTGCACAGTATAAGATTTTACATACCACTGGCATACCCTTTAATCCTCAAGGGCAGGCAATAGTAGAGAGAAGAAACAGATATTAAGACGCTCCTCCAAAAAACAAAAGAAAGGGGGAGCCACCATTGACCCTAGAGAACTTCTAAATTTAGTTCTCTATACCATTAATTTTTACTTTTTGACAAAGATGCACTGGTTCCAGCAGACAGATTTTATAATCCACCGGAAGGACAGTATCCAATGTGAGCAGCCCCACTGTCTTTAGATAATTGCCAGGTGATGTGGAGAGACCCAGAAAGTGGTGAATGGAAGGCACCAGATAGGTTAACTGCTTGGGGGAGAGGGTTTGTTTGTACCTCCACAGGTGGAGAAGGAATCAGATGGGTGCCAACGAGCTGTATTCGCCTTATCCATCAGAGAGAGACAGAGCAAACCCTTGAAACGCAGAAGAGCCAAAAAACATCGGGTGGTTCCATTGCTGACTGTGCCCACCACTGAAAGAACCTGGCAGTTATGGCGTTTGACTCATGGACATCAAAAATTGTTGGATTTGAAAACCCTCAGGAATCATGGGATTCTCTGAGATGTGGTAAGACCGTTATAGGACTTGAAAACCCTCAGGAATCATTGGATTCTCTGAGACATGATAACACTATTGTAGGAATTGAAAGCCCTCAGGAATCATTGGATTCTCTGAGGCATCATAAGACTGTTGCAGGACTTCAAAACCTATAGGGATCATTGGATTCCCTAACATATAAAGAGACTGATGTGGGACTTCAAAAACTTGTGGGGATCATTGGATTCCCTAACACGTGAAGTAATGGACAATAGATTGGTTTTGGACTATCTCTTAGTTGCTGAAGAAGGCATATGTGTGACTGATGTTTACATACCCTCCTTCCAGGACTTCTGGAAATCTTTTACAAAACCGTGTTGATTTATATTGTTTGTTATATCACTACTTGCATGTACAATTCATGTTTGTTACACCACATCGAGCCTGCACTGACTGTGGGGAGAGTCAACACTAATAGCCTCTACGTTACTGCTATGTGCTTGTGTAATAACTCCCATGCTGATGGGGATACTTATCTCTAATAAGGCCCTTCAACACAAAAACCCACTAGCAATCCCCACTTCCCTTTGGTGCTTTTCATTTCCCTTCCTGAGAATTCAGGGGGGGCGTGATCACCTCCTTTTTGGGGTTTTCACCTCCCTGAAAAGTCAGGGATGGCCTGACCACCTGTGTTCTAAAACAAAAGAAAGCGGGAGATGGGCTAGGACTGAGCAAATGCACTTGGATAATGAAGCACGTGAGACTAATCACCAATTGGACAGTTCTCTATTAATATGTTTGAAGGTTGACCCTCTCCAAGCTGTTCTGTGCTGATTTGATTGGTGGGACAAAGAGTGGGAAGTGACATGTGTGGGGGAAGTAGGAGGAGGAAATTGAGGCATTCTCTAGTGGTGGTTGAGAGAGGAAGGTGGTGTAGAGATTATTAGATCTAACCCCCTGAGGGTGACCTCAAGAGACCATAAAGACTAAAGTAAAAGTTGAGTAAATTTATATCATATTCTTCTCTAGTAACTTAAAGCAAAATACAAATATGTATATATGCACTGTTTATGTATGTATAATATATGTGTGTATGTATATAAAAAGAGACACAGGGAACATGTGTACCAGTATAGACATTTTTCTAGAGATGGTTTCTTTCTTTTTTTTTTTTTTTTGAGATGGTTTTCCATATCTAATTAACATTACCATTCAGTGAGTTATTTCTTACAATGTATTATGGCATCTCAAATATTAGAGTTTAGTGACTTATTTATTTTTAAAGTAATTCAACCATTTAACTGTAAAAGGCCGCAGATAGTGGGAGAACTCTGGATAAGGTATAAGACCTTTCAGCCCAGAGGGAACCTGCTGACAATGTCTGGTTTGACTCCTCTTCTCCCTTTGGTGCTTCTCACCTTCCTGAGAAGTCAAGGAGGGTGTGACTATCTGTGTTCTACTTAAAGCAAGAGATACTTACAGTAAAGAGATGCATTTACATATCAATAGCAGGGTGCTTATAGTTAGCACTTGCACAGTGTGCATGGTAATGTGGTGATGTAATGGTTCTACAGTTGGCACATGCTCAGTGCCATGTAGTGATGTAATCGTATGTACTTTAGTATTTAGGGGCTGAGAAGACTTGAAATGACTCCATCTTTGACCAGCCACGTGGGTCTCCTACCTCCTCCTAAGGCCACTATTCCTCCACTAAGACCAAAGACTTGGGCTGGTCCTGAGATCTTCCAGAGAGTTAGTGTGGACAATATGTTTTGGCACCCCAGGCTGTAGAAAGCACACTACATTTTGGCGCCCAAGTGAGGCCCTAAATGTGAGGCTTCTAGACTTGAGGCTCTACACTCAGCAGCTAGACTGACAGAATTGGTGAGCTCAGTGGAGAAGTCCTGTGACCAGAAATAGAATGAGTATAAAAATAGGGAAGTGGGAAGATTTGGTAAGGGCTAAACTAATCACTTTTGTTTTTCAGCCAAAATGGGGCATATTGTATCCAAAGATCTTCCCTCCCAAGGGAAGTATGAAAAGGACTTAGGTTAATTGAGAAGCAATTTTTGTTGATAACTCAGAAGCAGATCGATGAGTTCTTCTTAAATATAATAGAGTACACATTTCCTTGGCTCTCTAAGGAAGATTAGAGCCAGAAATGTGGAAAATAGCAGGAAAACAACTAATTGGATATTACAAAGCTATGGGGCCTGATTCAATTCCCAAGGAAATATTCCTTATATACAATAAAATTGGCTTTAAGGAATCCCAAAAGTTTTAAAACAAGGAAATATTTTAATGTGGACAGTCAGACAAGGAACTGTGAGGAGAAAGAGCAGGAGGGGGATGTTTCTAACAAAGCATCTGGAAGGCATAGCCAGTTGGGCCAAGTTAAGTACCTTAAGTACCATGCTGAAAAGCTTAAAGAATTTGGTGCTCCTCACTTTCACAGCTCAGCATCACTTCACCCCAGAATAACCCTTAGGGTATTCCCCAGTTCCTGCCCCTCCTCCCTCAACTCCATTATTGCGTGAAAACTAGTGGGAGGGGCAATGCAGTTTTGCCCACCCACTTTGTTCTCATTACAAGAGGCATTAATAAAAACAAAGGAGGAAGGCCAGGATACATCTGATTTGAGAACAGAAGCATATCCTATGATTGAAGAACTTGAGATACACTCCTTTTAATCTAGAAATTGTCAAAGATCTGAAAAAGGGTTGCACTCTTTATGGGTCTACATCGTCTTATGTTAAGATGCTATTAGAGAAGTTGCCTTATGAAATTTAAACTCCTAATGTTTGGAATTCTATAGCAAAAACATGCTTAGAACCTGGACAAATCTTGTTGTGGCTTTCTGGGTATAGTTAACTCTGTATAACACAAGCCCAATAAAATAGGCAACATGGAGCTAATATACCAATCACCTTTAACAAACTAACAGGTTTAGGTCCTTATGCAGACACTTTAGTGCAGATTAATCACCCTTTGGCAGCATATAAGCAAATTGCTTCTGCTGCTATCAAAGCATGGGGTATCCTCCCAAGAAGACAAGATAGAGGGGAAGCCTTCACAAAAATAGCATAAGGTTCAAATGAACCCTTTGCTGATTTCATAGGATGTCTGCAGAAAGTTGTCATATGAACTATTGATGAAAATGCAGCAACAGCAATTATGATAAGATAACTTGCTAGAGAAAATGCTAATGAGGATTGTGGAAGAGTTATATTAGGACTTAAAAAGGATGCTCCCTTTAGATGAGATCTTAAGATGCTATGCCATATTGGGTACAAATAAATACCTTTTATGCCCAGACTATGATGCAGGCTTTTCAAAATCTGAAAATTAGAAAATAGGGTCCCTCTTGGCAAGAGACTTTCAAAGAGACTCATCAATGCTTTCAATGTGGTAAAGTAGGATTCTAAAAGCTCAATGTTGGCAAAAAAGATAAAGTGAAAGAACAGAGAGTGACAACAAGACCCAAAAACCCATGTCCAAAATGCAACAAGGACTTCCACTGGGTGTCAGAATGTAGAGTTACTCAGGGAAATGGGAAGTAGGGCTTGACTCAAAGACCCCAGGCCAAAAAAACAAAAAACAAAAAAAAAAAAAAAACAAAACAAAACAAAAACCTTTGGGGCATGATGGCAGCTGATGTTACATCCAGAGAGTCTTTAGAAGTTCAGTACTCAGACATGATTAATCAGCCGAGAAGCAATCTGATGGGGAAAGGGGATTACAATTAGGGAGAATAGAATTGTATGTTGTTTAGACTACCAAGATATTCTCTGGAGAGCTGAAATCTGTTCCTGCCAACTTAGAGATCCCTTGCCTCCAGGCACAGTAGGATTTACCATTTCACCTCCTAAGAGTGCTTACAAAAGAATGTCCATCCATACACTGATTTGAAGAACCGGGGAATATATAGCTAATGTTCCAGTCACTAATACAGGTAGACAATGTGTGATCTATCACCCAGGAGAAGTAGTAACATCAAGCCTCCTGATACACACTCCTAAAATGCAATTTGGTGCTATTTACCCAGATTTTGACTCCAAACAACAGAATCCAGAAATATTCTGGACTGCAGCTATTACATACCAACCTATGCTCACTATCTATGTAAATGGCATACCATTAGAAAGGTTGGTAGACACTGGTGCAGTTCATACAGTTATTAGAGGTGCCAGTTGACCCAGTTATTGGCCAAAGATTACAGCAGACATCTATATGTCTGGCATAGGAGGATCAATAGCAGAAAAGTAAATTTAAAAGTATGTATAATTTTTAGGGAAAAAAAAAAAAACACAGGACAGTGAAACTGTATGTTGAGAAATGATAAATAATAAGTGTGGCCCCAAAGAAAAGATGATATAAGAAGATACACCCCCCTTACCTTTGCAAAGATTTAGACAGGGTTAAGGATATCATGGCATAAGACATCTATATAAAATGAAGAAAAAAGAGAGAATTCATGAGGAATGGCCCAAATTCTTTCTGTAAAATATGAAGCAAGATTCTCAGCTGACAAGATGGAGATAACAACAGCCATAGGAGGCATAAGAAGGGATGAAAAGGTTTGGAACTGCTGATATGGAGAGCAAGATGAGTTGATAAGGCAGGTATAAAAGTAAAAGTACTGCTGAGCAGTAGTAAGGGCCCACTTGAGGCTATGTAACATAAATTTATAGTAGATTCAGTCCAAAATGATTGCACTTAATTTAATATCATGTACATAGAAGCAAAGGCAATGCATAGGCAGAATGATCCTGTATGATAAGGAATTTGAGAGGAATGAACAATGTAGAATTGGACTTGTTTCTCAAGGGATTAAGGGAAATGAGGAAAAAATAGCTAATGCAGGGTGGATAGCCTGAAAGTTAACAGAATGGATAAAAGACTGAAAGTCAGAGTATGGGCAAAAAGCAAAGTTTGATACAAGAAAGGCAGAGGGAGAGATGAATAATAAATTATGGTCATATAAGATAATTTTGGAATTCTTGTAAATGAAGTACACTTATGTATGTTTATAAATATAAGCATCTTTCTTTGTGGCTAAACTAGGGTATAAGAGTAGGTTAAGGGAACAAGTAGATTAAGGAAATGGAAGGTTAGGACATTTGAGGGAATTTCATTATGTTTGTGTGAAGTTTCTTAGGCAGGAGTTGGGGAGGAAAGAAAGATTATGGGCCAGACACTGTACTCATTCAGAAGTAGTGTGTACTAGAGGTCTTTAGACAAGTACTATCATAAGTCTTACTGGATGGAAGATATAGATTATATAGACCTTGAAGATACTGAGAGATAAGGAAGAAATCTGGAAGTGCCAATGAATAGCAATGGATACTCTTAGAAAGCCAAGGAAAATGAGTAAAAGTATAAGCAGTAGCAAAAAGTGGCCAGAAGAGTTGTGTTATCAAGAAGCAGCCATGTCTTGGGGTAGCCCAGAAAGAATGAATGGGAAAGGAAAAGATTTTAAGATGAAAGAAAATTTACTACCTATGGAACAAGAATTCCAAAGGGTTCAATGCAAGTGGTAGGGTAGCATTCAGGTGAGATTTTGGGATAAATGGGCTGAGAAAGATTGGAATAAAGAATCTAGTAGCAGGGGATGAAGAAAAGGTTTTGATAATGATGCACTGGACAATGATCTACAGGAGTTCAGAATAAATGGGATGAGTTAGATATGACCAGGTATGAGTTAAGTTAATAATGAAGTGAGATTGGTCTCTCTTTTTTCCAATGTTTACTGGAGATGAGAGAGGATTCAGCAGAACACAAAGGGGCTGCTGGCAGCCAAGTGATCAGAAGGAAAGTCCTCTGTTTCTCCATTCTTACTTCCAGGTGCTAGATATCAGGTAGAACAGCACAGCAAGAAATGGAACCTTGTTCTCTATGGTAAGAAATGGAAGCCATGATCACACCATCTTTCCTTATTTTTTCCCTCTGAAGTTAATGCAGCAAGAAATAAAAGTTGTTCCTGTAACTTTGATCTTGACTGTCTTGTTCTCAACTTCCTTTGTATTAACTATATGAGAGGTCTGGAAGACATTCCTCCTCTCTTTTGCACATATACATATATATATACATATATACATATACATATATATATATATATATATATATATATATATATATATATATATATATATATATATATATATATATATATATATATATATACATATATACATATATATATATATATATATATGTATATATATATATATATATATATATATATATATATATATATATATATATATATATATATATATATAATATAAAAATTGCCCATAGACTATGAAATCAGAACTAAGCTAACAGGGAAAGTCATACAGAGAAATAAATCATCAAAGTCAAACAAATAAACAGAATTGTAAGAAGGGAAGAAAAGATTGCAGACAGGCTTAAGGCTTAAAGGCAGACTTAACATATTCAGTTTCCAAACTCACAGGTTTCAGTAACAGGAAACAGACATAGCTAATATGAAATAATTCTAAAAAACTATTAATTCGTATATTCATTTCTGACATTTTATTTTAATCGTCTCTCATTATTTTAACTATCTTACACTTCCTTTGCCTAGTAAGGTAGTATATAAAAAGATAACATCCCAAAATCAAAACAACCTTATAATTTGTATTATTAAAAAGGCTTTACTCACAGAATTAGTTCCAAGAACTTGTAGTTTTGGTTCTCCTGATTCCAGCAGCTTTGCTACCATATGCAGAAAGCTTTCTACAAATGGCTTGATGCTTTGAGAATGGCAAGCCATTAGCAATTGATCCAATGCCTCCATAGCAATTAAAACATACCTAAATATAAAGGAAAAGAAAACATTACAATATATCTCCAGTTAAATCTCATAAAAGGGCTTATCATTCATAATATTAAAATAACTTTTTAAAACAATAGAAAGACACAATTTACAACTTAATGAAGTTATCAGACAGATATGAAGTAGGTAAAGTTCAAAGAAGGCTACAAGCAGAGAGGGCATAAGCTAAACTTTACACAAAGTAACTGTAGGTGTGGGAGTTCAAGAAGTTTATTATAGATTTTACTCCTAACTCCACTCTCCAGCAGTCTTCAAATCTAAAGATATCTCTGTCCTGAGACCCACATTTCTGATTGGCATGTATCTACCTCTTACTTGAATGGATCAGGCTATGGTTCACTTTATTCCCAGATCTACGTGTTCTCCAGATTTTTCCACCCCCTTGTCAGCATCCCCTACTTTCACCACTAACTCCTCTTTCCAGCTCCCCTTTATGAGTTGTTTTCTTTCATCTGCATAGAAGCTTCCTAAAAGCTTATTATTTCTATCCTAATTGTTTTGCTTAGTGCCTGGCACAAAGTAATTAATAATTGTCCTATCTTTCTGCAGAAGGTGATGTTTAAACTAACCCTTAATTCTAAGGGATTCTAAGAGGTGAGAGAGAGAGAGAGAGAGAGAGAGAGAGAGAGAGAGAGAGAGAGAGGGAGGGAGGGAGGGAGGGAGGGAGGGAGGGAGGGAGGGAGGGAGGGAGGGAGGGAGGAAGGAAGGAAGGAAGGAAGGAAGGAAGGAAGGAAGGAAGGAAGGAAGGAAGGAAGGAAGGAAGGAAGGAAGGAAGGAAGGAAGGAAGGAAGGAAGGAAGGAAGGAAGGAAGGAAGGAAGGAAGGAAGGAAGGAAGGAAGGAAGGAAGGAAGGAAGGAAGAGAAAGAAAGAAGAAGGGAGAGAGGAAAAGGGGCAGCTAGGTGGTGTAGTGGATAGAGTACCAGTCCTTAAGTCAGGGGGACCTGAATTCACTATGGTATACTAAAAATGCTTTTCTTGTTACTCTTCACATATAATATTCCCATCTTTGTGCACTTGCACTGACTTTCCCCACTACCTTGGCGCATGCTCCCTTTATGTCTTATAATTCCCTAGTCCCTTTAAGACAATCAAGCAATACCTTCTATCCAAGAGCTTCTTAGTCAAGGATATATGGATCCATAGAAAGGTTTCAGGGGTTTCATTCCATAAATTGGATGGGAAAAAAAATTATCTCTATAATTTCACTAACTGAAATTGACATTTTCTTCAATTAGAAATGTAGAAAATAAACAGCTGTAGTATTAGCAATATACATAAGACTTTGTCACCATTGGAAATCACATTTCCATATCACAATGTTGTATGTATTTCAAAGTAGCATTCTTCAAAAATCAGAGTTATATAAAAGTAGAATGGTTTTCTCTTTATTAACAATCTTAAAGCAAAGGGTCAATGACGACTGATAAAGAATGCTTTAGAACTGACTTTTCAAGTACATAAGATCCTTTTTCAAGATCAGATGGCACTTCTATAGAAACCCTTTCCCAATCCACTCAAGTTTTCTAATTACCTAGGACTACTCTGAATAAATTTCATATATGATTATCTATATGCAAGTTACATCTTTTGTTTTCTTTTTGCTTAGGTAATTGGGGTTAAGTGACTTGCCTAAGGTCAAACAGCTAGGAAATGTTAAATGCTTGAGACCAGAATTGAATCCAGGTCCTCCTGACTTCAGGGCTAGTGCTCTATCCACTGTACCACCTTACTGTTCCTGAAAGTTACATCTTAAAAATAGAATGAAGCTCCGTAAAAGCAAAGAATCCAGAATCTAGTAAAATATTTTTGCATTATTGTCCAACAATACCTAGGGAATCTATGTTGTGCTGCAGACACAGTTATATTCACAATAAAGAGGCTCAAAAGTTCCTTCCACCTATAATCCATCAAAGCTAATTTTATTTGATCATTTTTAGAAATACAAAAGGGTAAAACTTCACATCAAGAAAAGAAATTTACACTAATTCATACTTAAGATACTGAGAATGATTTTCTTACCCAGACCGATGTCTGACAACATCTCTGCTCAATCTGTCAGCCAGGTATGAACCAATTCGATCTAGTTTCTCCGGGGCAGATACAGCATAAAAAGTCAGTTTCTCCATATCAGCTTTAACAAGACCATCCTAAACATAAGAGAGAGGGAGGAAGGGAGGGAGGAAGGGAGGAAGGGAGGAAGGGAGGAAGGGAGGAAGGGAGGAAGGGAGGAAGGGAGGAAGGGAGGAAGGGAGGAAGGGAGGAAGGGAGGAAGGGAGGAAGGGAGGAAGGGAGGAAGGGAGGAAGGGAGGAAGGGAGGAAGGGAGGAAGGAAGGAAGGAAGGAAGGAAGGAAGGAAGGAAGGAAGGAAGGAAGGAAGGAAGGAAGGAAGGAAGGAAGGAAGGAAGGAAGGAAGGAAGGAAGGAAGGAAGGAAGGAAGGAAAGAAGGAAGGAAGGAAGGAAGGAAGGAAGGAAGGAAGGAAAGAAGGAAGGAAGGAAGGAAGGGAGAGAGGGAAGGAAAGAAGGAAGGAAGGGAGAGAGGGAAGGAAAGAAGGAAGGGAGGAAGAGAGGGAAGGAAAGAAGGAAGGGAGGAAGAGAAAGAAAGAATTACTTTTTTTCCCCCCTCCACTTACACATATTATTTTAAGACTCATTTATTTCAGAAGCTTTCAAGGTTAAAAAGAAGGTTAAAGGGGACATAATTTATATAAAAACTACTAAACAAAATAATCAATCATAATTTTCAAATATATATATTGTCAATTAATTGATGTCTTCTTGGAATGAGAGATAGGCAGTCTATAAAAACCTAATGAATAGTTTTTTTTTTGTTAAAAAGATGAATAACCAGAATTTCTATTGTTTCTAAAATGTCTAATTCTACCTTTGTGTCTTAAAATACACTAAGAATCATTCTTTAAAATAGAAACGTGTTCAAGTCATGATTTTATTGCAGTATTCTTACTACCTAGTAAAAATAACAACTTCTATTTTCATAGAACTTTTAAGTTTAGAAACACTTAAAGCATGTTAATGAAATTACGACCTCCATTTTATGAATGAGGAGACTGACTTTCTGAAAAGTCATGACTTGGCCAAGACGACACAACTAATAAAGCTTTCAGAGCTGACACTAAATCAAGATATCCTCTTACATAGGCATTTCATGTCTGTTAAATCCTTGTTTCTTTTTTATTTGTAGTGAAAACAGAATGAAGCCATAAACTTTTTTTTTTTTTTTTTTTTTTTTTAAACACTACAGGCATTGATTGTTAAATTCTGGATGTTTTATATTGAATTACTTGCCATCTAGGGAAGAGGGGAGGAAATTTGGAACACAAGGATCCATGCTGAAAAATTATCCATGCATGTTTTGAAAATATGAAGTTTTAATTAAAAAAAAAAATTCTGGATGCTTAGGATTTTATTCTCCAGAAAATTTCATGTAAATCCTTTCCCCCAACCCAGCACCAGAAATTAATTCACTTTTTAAATGAAATTTCAAATAAACCTACAACAAAATTTAGATTTTATAAATTAAAACTTTTTAAAAACTGATTTATCTATTATTGAACTCCTTAAACTAAAAAAACAAAATAATAAAAAAAAATCTACATTTTTGCTTCAGTATTGGATAAACATCCAAATTCCTTACCCTTTCCTTACAGGCAGTTGGGGAGCACTTGACCTGGATTCAAAAAGGACTGAGTTCAAAGCATGCCTCAGACAGTTTTAAGTTATATGATCATGGACAAGTCATTTAATTTGGCTGCTGCCTCAATTATCTCAACTATAAAAAATGGTGATAATAATAGTACCTTTCTTACAGGGTTGTTGTGAAAATCAAACAAGATAATATTTATAAAGTATCTTGGTAATACTTATTTTTCTTCCCCTGAAGCAAGAAAATCTTCATTCAAATCCTACCTAAGACATAAGATCATAATTTCATTAACATGCTTTAAGTATTTCTAACCTCATGCAAATTGAGAGATTTCTCAAGGCTCAGTTCCCTCATCTATAAACCAAACAATAAAATAGTAACTGTAAAACAGAATTAACAATATTTACCTCAGTTTTTGTGTTATACTGAATATATCATTCTGCAAAAGATATATAAATATATACTGTATGTATATACACACATATATAATGTCACAACATGGTATAGAAGATACATCATTGGGGTCATGTGACTTAGAACTTAATTCTGCCTTATTTACTTAATAGTTGCACAAGTGTGGAAAAATCACTTAACCTCTCACAGAGACACAATAATACTTGCTCTCCCTTACTCACAGGATATTGTGATAATAGCACTTTGCGAACAACACTATTTAATGTGAATTATAATTACATTAATTTAACAATTTATTAAATATCTCTAAAACACTGTTTTTTTAAAAAGTAATTCCAATGCTACTTTTGCAGTTTAACTTTTCATATTTTACCCAAATAGATTTTTATTCAGCACGAGTGTCATGTCTTGTACTTCACTGTATTCCACATAGCATCTTGCAGATTCAGTGTTGTTCAATAAATATGTTGATAAGTTGTTTTTGTATGTCTAAATTTTCACAAATACATAAAAACTAGCAATAAGTAGAATCAAAGTTTAAACCAAGTAAAGTCATTCTATGGTTGTTGTTATCATTAAAATGGTGGGGCACATTAAAAATGGGATAAACCAGACATTCAAGCATTTTTCATTTACATTTATGATCAAATAAAACCAGGTGATTCATTTCTAATGTGAAAATCTCAAAAAAAAAAAAAAAAAAAAAAAGAAACTGTTTTTATACTATAAAGCATTTAAAAGCAAAGAATTTTTGTTATTATTTTTATTTAAGCACTACAATCTGAGATAGAAGCATAGTAGGTAAAAGGGTATATTATACATGGGCCTATATAATTGAAAGCCCAGTTCAGAATCCTTTTGTTTATCTGGTCTTTTTTTAATCTATGAAAAAAGATTTCAAAAATGTTAATATGGATTATTAAAAAGACAATCAACAAGGAAAAGTACTGACCCTCCTCCTAATGAAGTTTAGACATAAAACTATAGCAAGGAAATTAGAAGAAGCTTGAGAAGAGAAACAATAGAGAGCAGAAGAGGAGGAAGTGAAAGAATCTGGCAAATAGATCAATAAGTGGGAGTCAAATTTACTTTTGGATCTTCAGGAAATATGTTATCCACCAGTCGTTTGTAACGAGGGCGCAAAGCAGCACAGCAGCAGCATACTCCTATAAAATAAATGAAGGTAAACAATCAATAACTTTTTTTAAAAAGATTACAGTAGATTTTAATAAACAATTTATAAGAAAACTTTCATGCATTAAAAGAAATTTAAAACCAACTTATGTAAGCTAGCAATTTATATCTCTCCCTCTCTCGTCTGCCTATACCCCCCCCAAAAAAATCAACAATACTTGGCCTCCACTTCTCTTTTTGTACTCTAATTTTCAGTCTCTTAACCCTAAGTTAGGGATTGAAAGTTGGCTTCTAATTTCATCATTTAAATGAAACTACTACTTCAAAGGTTACAAATTATTTCTAAATTGCTCAATTCTATGATTTTTTTTTTTTTAACTCCTCAAGTGTAAATGACCTCTGGTATTTGATGTAGTAGATCATCCCTTCCACTTGGCTGGCCCCTGTCTCCTCCCTAAGTTTTCTTGACAGTGTTCTCAGATCTCCTCCCTATGTAATGGCTTTTTCTGTCTTCTTTGCTGGATCATTGATGATCTGTCCTCACCCAAGCCAACTATAGCTTCTAACATTCTTGTATCTTTCTAAATCTTGTTCCAAGTAATTCCATAGAGCTTCTATAATTCAATTATCATCCTTATGCAAATAACTTCCAGCTCGCGCGCTCTCTCTCTCTCTCTCTCTCTCTCTCTCTCTCTCTCTCTCTCTCTCTCTCTCTCTCTCTCTCTCTCTCTCTCTCTCTCTCTCTCTCTCTCTCTCTCTCTCAGAGAGAGAGAAAGAAAGAGAACCCACAACAAGTGCCTTTTAGAAATTCCCAACCCACCAAAGCATTTCAATGGTGAAGCAACTAAAAGGCAAAATGAAGAGAGCTCTGGACTTGTAGCCAGGATGATTTGAATCAAAGTGTGTTTCAGAAACTTACTAGATGCATAGCCCTGGGCAAATCACCTTTAGATTTAGTTTTCTCATTAATAAAATGTCACATATCTCACAGGTCTGTAGTGACTATGCTGCTGTGGAGATCAAATTGAATAGTATATATAAAGTACTTTGCAAATCTTAAAGCAAAAGCATTATATGTTAGTTAATAAACTCAAAATTTCTAAAGCATAATTAACATTATATAAAATGCCCCCACTCTCCCCAAACTATCTTTCTTCCTAACATTCCTATTTCAGTCAAAAGCAGAAGTATCTTTCTTAGCCATTCTAATATAATTAAGAATTTTTTTTTACTTTTCACTTTTAAATGGTACTAAGACTTTTGAAATACTATATATGTGTGTGCATATACATATATATACAATTATGCATGTATGTGTATATATGTTATTTGTTATAACTGTAGAATAATTTGTTTTAGTCAATACTAACCAAGACTTCTCCAAAAGGTCATTAAACCCTCTAATTTTACAATGGAATAAGAATGTGAATAGAGGTATCTGACCAAAGTATTACTTATATTCACCTAAAATTTTCTTTACCTTGAATTCTATTAGTCTAAACTCCAAACACTGACCTCAAGTCCCAAATTTCCAACCATTAAACATCTTGTGAAAATTATTCTAGCACCTCAAGCTTAATATGTCCAAAATCAATTACCATCTTTTATATAATATCTACTTCTCCTGAATTCCTTCTTTTGAAAATAGAGATAATATTATCTCAATCATTCAAGCTTGAAATCTTAAATTCATCTAGTAATTGATTTTCTCTATTTTCCAAACAGGCAAACAATTTCCAAGATCCTATTTAATCTTGAGTGGAAAGAGCACTGGATATCAGATCTGAAAAACCTGAAATGAAATTCTAAATTCTTACTAATAAATAACTTACCAATTAGTTGTACGTATGGGAGCTTTGGTTTTTTCCTCTACAAAATAGGAATAACTAGAAACTACCTTGAAAAATTGATACTTAGCTCAAATGAGAAAATACTGATGTACTTTAGAATTCTTAAAAGTTTTATATTGTTGTGCCAGGGTTTTCTTTTATTGTCCTGATTCAGTTTCCCTAAACTGTCCTGCTTCAGTTTCTAATAGTCCTGCTCAATCCTACAAAATCACCCCTCCCTCCTAATCATCAGAATATTTGATAAGGATATTTTAGACATCATGACCCCACAGCCCTTCCCTACTGATCAGAATGCCTCTCCCAATCCCAGAATGTTCAGTGCCTCCCCCCCCCACTCTGTAAGAGTCCTGTTACTGCTTTTAGCACTCTGTCTACCCCAGTATCTGGGCCATGTATATATGTCATTGAGAACTCACATTGTTTGCTGGATTCTGGGAGAGGAGAGTCTCATTCAGACCCGGGACCAAAACATCGATCCATTTAGTCCCAGTAAATCTCTCCCTTTCAAATAAAATATTAAAAACTCTCTCTAATCTCTTATCTTGCCTCAGTTTCTCCAGCATTACAATATGTCTATTATTTTATGTCAATGTCATTATTATTATTGTTATTAATTCCTCTTCTAAGTTTTTCACATTCAGCTTCTACTACTATAGAAGTTCTTCATCTGGTATGTATAAACTTGTTTTATTTATTACTTTCATAACAGTACTACAACACACTGCATTTTATTTTATGTTTTTAAAAACATTATTCTGAGACTGATTCCACAGGTTTCACCACACTACCAAAGTTCATGACACAAGATAGCTTAAGAATTCCTGCTAATCTTACTAGAAATCCAATTCTCACTGCTATCATTTTAATTTAGGGTTCCATTACTCCTCACTTTGACTGATGCAATATATCCAGTATCATCTAGTATCTGTGCCTCCAGACTTTTCCCCTTTTACTCCTGTAAGTAAAAGTACCATTCAACAGCTCAAAAATCTTCAATGGGAAGTCTTATTGTTCAGTTGTATCCAACTCTTTGTGACCCCATTTAGGGTATTCACAGAGATACTAGAGTGGACTGATATTTCTTTCTCCTGTTCATTTGAGAGATGCAGAACTGAGGCAAACAGGGTAAAGTGACTTTTTCAGCCGCATAGCTAGTAAATGTCTGAAGTGAGATTTGAATTCAGGAAAATGAGTTTTCCTAACTCCAAAACAAGTATCCAATAAATAGCAGCTGCTCAAGAAAACTTTACATTGAACAAAGCAATTTCATCTCAATCAATGTCAGTACTAAGAAAAACTAATTGTATTACTCTTCTTAGATATAGATGATGAAATCAAGATTAAAAAAGGACTAACAACCTAAATATGATCAGAAATATACTACTTATGTTCTCTAACCATCTTTGCAATATGAAATCATATGATCAACTGATCTGGGTTAGAAAACAGCAATTAATAAAAGTACTTTTCACTTATATAGTCATGAGTGGTTGATAAAAATCAATACAAAACCTAGATTTTCTGATTCCTCATAAATTTATGCGTTAAGTAGTACAAGTTTTATTCATATTGCCATTGCCATCTTACAGATGAAAAAAAAAATACATAAACTAGGGAAATGTTAGGAAACAGAGAAGCAACAAGATAGGTTGAGATCCAAGTGATAAAGAATCAATACCTAACATTTTAACTTTCTCTAAAGATATCAGAGTGTACCAAGAGAACATTGTACACAACAATAAGATTATATGATGATTAATTCTGATGGACTTGGCTCTTTTCAACAGTGAGGTGATTCAGGCCAATTCCAATGGCCTTATGGAGAGAGCCATCTACACCTAGAGAGAGCACGGAAGGGACTGGATGTGCGTCACAATAAAGTATTTTCACTTTTTTTGTTGTTGTTTGCTTGTATTTTGTTTTCTTTCTCATTTTTTTTTTCTTTTTGATCTGATTTTTCTTGTGCAGAATGGTAACTGTGGAAAAATATTGTGGAAATATTAAAGAACTGCACATTTAATATATATTGGATTACTTGTCTTCTAGAGGAGGGGAGGGGGAAGGAAGGGAGAAAAAAATCTGGAACACAAGGTTTTGCAAGAGTGAATGCTGAAAACTATGCATATATTTTGAAAATAAAAAGTTTTTTTTTTTAAATACATCATAATCAAGATTGTTTGCAGAAATATACTTGAGAAAGAAAATGATTAAGAATACCAATTTCAAAGATAGTAAAGAAACAACAATTTTGGAAAACAAAGGAGTTACAGACTTTAAAAATAACGGCTATAAGCAAAAGTCTCTTCCTAGTAATAAGCAATATTTAGAATTCTATCAAATGATAAAGTGATGTCTATTTAAGTATAAGAACAACAACAGAAATTTTTCACAATTATAGTGGAGGCTTATTTAATCATGACGAAAACATTCAATAATATAATAACAAATATATATATATATATTTTAACCTACTCAAGCACAGAAATGAAGATGTGTCCCTTGCTGAGTTAAATTCATACGGTTTTTCCAGGTCAGCTGTGGATACCTGAACATAGTCCTTCATTTTGTATAAGACTTTTCTAAGTCTCCTTCCTCTATGTCCTGTTTTTATCTGTCATGGTAAGCCACTAGCTCACCTTACTTCTAATTAAGACTGATTGTATTGTATGGGTAACTTATCTACCTTGTCTGTGACATCAATTTAAAGGTATCAAACACTTGGAAAATATTCCACATCATTCCCATTCAACAAATGTAAGATTAATAAGCTGTCATAAATACATTATTTTTAGTCTGATTAAATTTTTTTTTTGGTATGATTTTAAAATACAATTTTAGTAGCAGATTTCTGTTGATGGTGAACCATTTCTGTGAACTGGCTGAAATTTCACATTGTAAATATGTTTTAACTGTCTTCAATATTTGGTCATGTCATTTTTTGGTCATAACACCTCAATGTCTCTCCACTAACAAAAATCATAAAATCCCACCTTCTCAGGCTGACAGTTAAGGCCACCTACAATTTTTTTTTTTTTTTTGCCATCCTTTTTGACATTATTTCATGTTTTCCATTCCATGTAGTCTACTCTCCAGACCAATTTCTCAGGATATTCTTCACTTTCATGCTTCTTATTTATATAATTCCATAAGTAGAAATTCTGCCTATCATTTAAAGTTTGTTTAAGTGCCATAATCTCCATGAAGCTAGCTTCTCCATCTCTAAATCAAAAATAATTTCAAGGATTTTTTTTCCTACTTTAATTTATGGCTTTCATTTGCTTTTTTTACATGCTTCCAGATATATTCAACTTAAGAGGGGAAAAAACAAACGCACACACACACAATTTAGCACAACTTATTGACAAAGCACCCATAATTGTATACCTAACCTAGAGAAGGAATGTATTACAACATCCTTTCTTCAGAATCAAGGATTGTTCACTACAATGAATCTGTATTCAAAAAGCTTTTATTGATTTTTTTGATATATGTTATATTCTTGGTTCTGATTTGTTCTATCTGGATTACTATATAAAAGTTTTTTCACATTTGTCCAAATTTTTCATCTGTTATTTCTGTCATTGCAGTGTTATATTAATGTATATATAAATTAATGTTTTTTCTTCAACCATTCCTCGATTTGATGGGGAAATGTACTTTGCTTCCAGTTTTTTAATATGACCACAAAGAGTTGCAATCCATATCTTATCATATACTTGACTTTTTCTGTCATCAACCTTGAAGTATTTGGCTCATCAAAATAATTTGTACTATTCTCACTTTTATATATGATTAATGACCATTACTAATCTTCAATCTCTCCTTAATCTGCTGGATGCTACTTTGCTGCCTATAAAATGTCCACGTCATTTCCACCTTAAAAACCTTCATTTGGGCCAGCTACATACAAAAGCTATTATCTTATTTCCTCTTCTCTTTAGTGACAAAACTCTTTTGAGAAAGCTACCTACAACTGTCACCTCCATTTCCTCTTGTCTCATTCTCTGTTAATTCCCCTTCAGTCTGTCTTATTTTGGGAAGAAGAGAGCAGAGGAAAGATAATGAGGGTTAAATGATTTACCAGAGTCACACAATTAGTAAGTGGAGAGACTACATTTGAATTCAGGTCCTCCTGACTCCAAGGCCAGTGTTCTATTCACTTCAACACCTAACTGCTTCCAATCTTCAACAGAAGAAAAAGTACCCTCTCCAAAGTTAACAATGATCTCTTGTCATCAACCTACATCATCTTGTTATCAACGTGTCCATCATCTATTGTATTCGAAAGACCTTTTCTCAGCTCTCATGCTTTCCCACAATAATGAAAGTGATTTCTTCCAAGTACTCTCTCAGCTGTTTTCAAGACATTATTATTATTCTCCTGCCTTTTTGATCACTCTTTATCAGCCTCTCTTACTAGTCTCTGTTCAGTGTCTGTGAATCATAGATTTCCCCAAAGTTCCCTCTTTTCTTCTCACCTTAATCAATTACTCCTGATAATGATCTCTACTTCTAAGGATCCAATTATCATCTCTATATAGATAATGCTTAAAATATATTTATTCAGCTCTAAACTTTCTCCTGACTTTCAGTGTCATAGCAAAAACAGTCTATAGATCTGAAATTCTACATAGCCATTACAGAACTCCTTCTCTTTCCCCCTTTACTCTCCACTTTCCAAACTTGCTTCCTACTATTATGAAGAGCCCCACATCATTCTCCAGGTTTGTAATCTCTAAGTCACTCTCAAATCCTCACTCTTACACATCCCACATAATCTATTTCCAAAGCTTGTTATTTCTATGTTCATAGCATTTGTCCTTTGCATCCCCCTTCTTTCTATGCACACAGCAGACATCATGGTACAGGCCTGCATCACCTCATACTTGAACTTATGCATTAACCTTCTGATTGTCTCCTTGTCTTAAGTCTCTTTCAACTTTTTATTCCATTCAGCTAATAAAAATGAGTAAGTTACTTAGATCATTACCACCTTAAAAAACTTAAAAGACACTCCCAGAACTAACTCTGAAACCAATATCAAGAAAAATCTGAAGCTTGGGATAGTGCTCCTTCAACCCCAGGAACAGATCCCCACTTTAACATACAGTTAAAAGTAATAAAATAGGCTGTAAAATGAGCAGACAACAAAGTGAGCAAAGAACCTGCCCACAGAAAGTTGCTATGGTAAGAGGAAAGATAAAAACACAAACTCAAAAGGTGACAACAAAGTCAAAATTGGTCTCAGCCCCAAAAATAGTTCCTGGGAAGAGCTCAAAAAAGACTTTAAAAATAAAATAAGAGAGATAAAAGAAAAACTGGAAGTGATTCAAGAAAACCATGATAAGAGTCAAATGTTTAGTAAAGAAAGCACAAAAAAGAATGAAGAAAATTACACCTTAAAAAAGAGAACAAGCCAAATGGTAAATAAAGAAGGCACAAACATCCAATGAGGAGTAGAACTCACTTCTTAAAAAGCAGGATTAGCCAAATGGTGCAATGGTATAAAAACTCAATGAAGAAATGCAAATGAAGAAAATAAATCCTTAAAAACTAAAATGGGGTAAGTAGAAGCAAATGATTCCATGAAATATCCAGAAATAAAGAAATAAAATCAAAGGAATAACAAAATAGAAGAAAATGTGAAACATCTCACTGGAAAAACAACACCTAGAAAACAGATCCAGGAGAGAAAGTTTAAGGATTATTGGACTATCTGAAAGCCATGATTAGAAACCTTTCATAAAATTATCAAAGAAAAGTGCTCTGATATATTAGAACCAGAGGATAAAATAAAACTTGAAAGAAGCCAACCCAACAAAACTGAGTATAATTCTTTTTTAGGGAGACAGGGAAATGGACATTCAAGGAGGGCTTCTTAAATGTTCCCCACTTGCAAACAAAGCCTTTTTGCCTGAGAAGTTTTTATATAATCCCAGTTACATAGGTATATAAAGTAAGTGTATAAATCAAACATTTACTGATAAAAAATTATAATTTTACAATCCCTACATTCAGGTCCAAAACTCTGAGTCTTGACTCACAGTTTAAGAAGCTGGGAAATACAGGACTTTCAAGTATTCCTGATGAAACAGCTAAAGCTGAATAGAAAATGCGACTTTCAAATATAAGAATCAAGAAAAGCATAAAAAGGTAAACTGGAAAAAGAAGCCATAAATGGTTCAATAACTGCTTATATTCCTACATGAGAAGATGATATCTGTAACAGTTAAGAATTTTCTCATTATTATAGGAGTTAGAAGTAAACATAAAGAAGAAGGGTATGAGATAAAAATGACAGGTTGATATCTAAAAAAAAGAAAAATTAAAAGATCAAGAAAGAGAAAGGCACACAGAAAAGGGGAAAAGGAGAAGTAAAATGGGGTAGAATATATTATATCAAAAAGGCACAAAAGAGAGTTTACAATGTAAAAGAAGATTGGAGGGGTGACCTATACAAGGGGGATGGGTAATGCTTAAGCCTTACTATCATAGGAATTAGCTCAAATAGGGAATAATATACCCAATCAATTGTGTGTAGAAATTTCTATTACCCTACAGGAAAGTAGGAGAAGGGAATAAGAACAGGGTTATCTGAGTGGGGAACAGGTAAGGATAAAAGGAAGGACAGATTGGGGAAGATGATAGAAGCAAAACACTTTTGAGAATTGAGAGAGTGTAAGGAAAGAGAGAAGGATATATGAAGAAATAGGATGGAGAGAAATATACAATCAGTAAATAATAACTGAAAAAAATTTATAGAAAATGTTTCTGATAAAGACCTCACTTCTACAAATATAAAGAAAACTGAATCAAATTTATTTTTTTAAAAAAAGCCATTCTCCAATTGTTAAGTGGTCAAAGAATATGAACAGGCAGTTTTCAGATGAAATAATCAAAGCTATCTGTAGTCAAATGAAAAAAAAGCTTCTAAATCACCATCGATCCAAGAAATATAAATTAAAACAAGTCTGAAATACCACTATACCTATCAGATTATTAATGCGACAAAAAAGGAAAAATGACAAATCAGTTGAAGGTAATGTGGGAAAAGGAACTAGGTAGCACAGTGGATAGAGCACCAGCTCAGTCAGGAGTCTGAGTCAGAAGAATCTGAGTTCAAGTCCGACCTCAGACACTTAACAGTTCCTAGCTGTGTGACTATAGGCAAGTCACTTAATTCCAACTGCCTCAGCAGGAAAAAAAAATCATAGCTCTAGAGCTAAAAGGACTATTTAATTGGTCATATAAAATAAAACATAAAACAGTTTCTTCATTTTGCTGGAGTAATTTCTTAGTGGAGTAATTGTTCCATTCCTTTGCCTGATATTCAATTCAGTATCACTCTTTTGTGCAATCTGACCTCATAATCCTCTCTATGTACTTTTATCATTCAACTACACTAGACTACTACTGGAGAATATTCCTTTGCAACTTTTTTCTGATATGTTTGACACAACTTCCTTCCTATTTTTCACCTGTTATACTCTTATGCATCCTTTAAAAGCCCCATTCAACTGATGCTGAGTGAAATGAGCAGGTACAGGAGATTCACCAACAATACTGTTTGATGATCAATTCTGATGGATGAGGCCATCTTCAACAATGAGATGAACCAAATAAGTTCCAATACAGCAGTAATGAACTGAACCAGCTGCACCCAGCGAAAGAACTCTGGGAGTTGACTGTGAACCACTACATAGAATTCCCAATCCCTCTATTTTTGTCCGCCTGCATTTTTGATTTCCTTCACAGGCTAATTGTACACTGTTTCAAAGTCCGATTCTTTTTGTACAGCAAAATAACTGTTTGGACATGTATACATATATTGTATTTAACTTATATTTATAAGTTAACCTGCCATCTGGGGGGAAGGAGTGGGGGTAAGAAGGGGAAAAGTTGGAACAAAAGGTTTTGCAACTGCCAAAAATTACATATGCATAACATTTTTGTAAAAATTAAATAAATAAATAAGTAAATGTTTTTTAAAAGTCCCATTCAAGTGTTTCCACCTTTCTGAAACCTAATTTTCCCAGATCTCCAAATACTCACTACCCCATCAAATATGGACTTTTTTCCTTTGCCCTACTCCCCCAGCTCACAAAGCATCTTGCTTTGTATCCTCTAATTTCTTTATTGATTTGTTTATACTATATGTCTGTCCCCTAGACACAAAAGGAAAAAAAATTTCTTATTTCCTCTACAACTGTACTATTTGATAATGTACTGTACTACTTGATAACTGCTGGATGAATCAAATTAAACCCAATGGGTAAAAGTACATGCCAAAAATATTACAAAGGAAAAATCAACAACATTTGATTAATACTATGATTAATAATAACAAACACTTAAATTATGCTTTAAGCCCTAATCTTAACAAGTCCGAGAAAAATGAGGTTTTTATATAGGGAGAAACTGAGGATCAAAATGTTTACATGATTTGTTCAGTATCTCACAACTAAAATATGTCAAGGGTAGGATTTGGATGCAGTTCTTCCTGATATCAAGTCTATAGCTACTTATCCACAACATACTGCCTCTTCATAATGTTGTTTCTGCTAAAATCACAGAGAGGATCATAAAAGGATTCAGTAACAGTGCATGGATCTCACCTTGAGAAAGGTATCTCTCTATTAAGAGGACCTTAATCCATTAAGGGAGTATTTCATTACACCAAGATCTTTCCACATGTAATCGCATACCTTCATTCCTTTCATTCTCAATTTCATCATTTGCTCTTTCTTCCCAAGTAAACACACTAGGGAAAAGACAGACACAAATGGATTATTCTATTTGGATTTAAAGATAGCATTCTTCCATCTTTCTTCCATCCATTTATTGTATCCCAAAATTTATACAGTAGTTGTTTACAACTCAGGAAACTTTTCCCAAAAAACATGTGTAAATTCTCACACGACATCCCCAACAGCTTTATATACTATATGTCTGAAGTGTAGCACCAATCAGAATAGAGGACTGAATTCCTACTTACAACAACATTTCTAAAGGAAAATAAGTTTATTGGAACAGAGGGAGGCAGGGAGAGAAGGAAGGAAAGTAACTAAGTACAGAGAGATGATATAATTTGCCCAAGATTTCAAAAGGAGTTTGTGTGGAGTAGTAAGAATTCAAATCCAGGTCCTCTCCAAATTTGGCATGCTTTATATTTTATCATGCTATTTCTAGCAGGATTTAGTTTGGGATTAAGGAAAAGGATTTGGATGGGGACTCTAAAAGTATGGGTAAGAGAAGTCATGGATGTTCTATAGATCCTTTTATAGTTATACAGGAAGAATGGAATTTGAGCAAAACTTAATAAAGAATACAGATCTCTGAAAGCAGTAAAAGAACAGGAATATCTGAGGAGAGAGTGGGACACGGTTTTGCCTTTTCACTTCTATTTCTCCTTGAAGAAAGCAAATGGTAGATGATGACTAGCTACCAATAGGCAAGAAAGATGACCACCAAATCAAGTAGGAGATGGGATGATACACCTATCTTTTCAAATACTAGCTTCTATGATTCTGGATGCTGCAATGAGACAGGGAAGTGGGTGAAGGAATAAGACAGGGATTGCCACCTTTCATTCTTTGGTTTTTTTTTTTTTTTTTTTTTTTTAGCTGCTTGTCCCTTCACATAAGAAAAAAATAATATTAATGTAGTACTATCATTCTTGTCATGGGTTTCACAAACATTATTGCATGGGATCTTCGCAATTATCATATGTAACTGAATGCAAGTACTATCACCTTCATAACAACACAGAGAGAGAAACAAAGGCCTAAAAAAGGTTAAGTGATTTGCTCATGGCCATAGAAGCATACATTCAGAGCTGAAAGGTACCTTAGAAGTTATCTCAGCCAATGTCCTCATTTTGCAGAAGTCTAAGTGTCAGCCCAGAGAAATGAAGGGACTCTCTGCCTTATGCCACATATGTTAACAAGAAGCAGAATCAAGGCAACAACTCAAGAGCTTGTACTCTATCGAAGCAACAAAAATATCCATCCCAGAGCCTAACTGACCCTCCCCCCTCTCCAAGGTGAAAGGACTTATTTAAGACTGTTAAATTGAAAATATAACACAATCTCACAACTGGATTCTCTGACCTAAAGCTTAAAGTAGCAATCATTAAAGAAATTTGTAGGAGTCATATCACAATAGCCTACTGTTTGAATTATTACTTAGCTGAAAAATAACAATAATTCTTCTAACATACTAAGACACTCAATGAAGTACAGATCTTTTTTTTAATTAATTAATAATTTTTATTATATATATATATATATATATATATTTTTTTTTTATAATATTATCCCTTGTATTCATTTTTCCAAATTATCCCCCCTCCCTCTATTCCCTCCCCCCGATGACAGGCAATCCCATACATTTTACATGTGTTACACTATAGTCTAGATACAATACATGTGTGTGAATATCATTTTCTTGTTGCACAATAAACTTTAGATTCCGAAGGTACATGTAACCTGGGCAGACAGATATTAGTGCTAACAATTTACATTCACTTCCCAGTGTTTCTTCTCTGGGTGTAGCTACCTCTGTCCATCATTGATCAACTGGAAGTGAGTTGGATCTTCTTTATGTTGAAGATTTCCACTTCCATCAGAATACATCCTCATACAGTATTGTTGTTGGAGTGTACAGTGATCTTCTGGTTCTGCTCATTTCACTCAGCATCAGTTGATTTAAGTCTCTCCAGGCCTCTCTGTATTCCTCCTGCTGGTCATTTCTTACAGAGCAATAATATTCCATGACCTTCATATAACATAATTTACCCAACCATTCTCCAACTGATGGACATCCATTCATCTTCCAGTTTCTAGCTACAACAAAAAGAGCTGCCACAAACATTTTGGCACATATATGTCTCTTTCCGCTCTTTAGTATTTCTTTGGGATATAATCCCAGTAGTAGCGCTGCTGGGTCAAAGGGTATGCACAGTTTGATAACTTTTTGGGCATAATTCCAGATTGCTCTCCAGAATGGCTGGATTTTTTCGCAACTCCACCAGCAATGTATTAGTGTCCCAGTTTCCCCACATCCCCTCCAACATTCATCATTATTTGTTCCTGTCATCTTAGCCAATCTGACAGGTGTGTAGTGGTATCTCAGAGTTGACTTAATTTGCATTTCTCTGATCAGTAGTGATTTGGAACACTCTTTCATGTGAGTAGATATAGTTTCAATTTCTTCATCTGAGAATTGTCTGTTCATATCCTTTGACCATTTATCAATTGGAGAATGGTTCGGTTTCTTATAAATTAGGGTCAGTTCTCTATATATTTTGGAAATGAGACCTTTGTCAGAACCTTTGTTTTTAAAAATATTTTCCCAATTTGTTACTTCCCTTCTAATCTTGTTTGCATTAGTATTATTTGTACAGAAACTTTTTAGTTTGATGTAATCAAAATCTTCTATTTTGTGATCAATAATGATCTCTAGTTCTCCTTTGGTCATAAATTCCTTCCTCCTCCACAAGTCTGAGAGGTAGATTATCCTCTGTTCCTCTAATCTATTTATTATCTCCCTCTTTATGCCTAAATCATGGACCCATTTTGATCTTATCTTGGTATATGGTGTTAAGTGTGGATCCATATCTAATTTCTGCCATACTAATTTCCAGTTTTCCCAACAGTTTTTTCCGAATAATGAATTTTTATCCCTAATGTTGGTATCTTTGGGTTTGTCAAAGATTAGGTTGCTATAGATGTACCCTTTTTTGTCCTTTGTATCTAATCTGTTCCACTGATCTACCGGTCTATTTCTTAGCCAATACCAAATGGTTTTGGTGACTGCTGCTATATAATATAGCTTTAGATCAGGTACACTTAGACCACCTTCCTCTGAGTTTTTTTTCATTAGTTCCCTTGCAATTCTCGACCTTTTATTCTTCCATATGAATTTTGTTGTTATTTTTTCTAGGTCATTGAAATAGTTTCTTGGGAGTCTGATTGGTACAGCACTAAATAAATAGATTAGTTTGGGGAGTATTGTCATCTTTATTATATTCGCTTGGCCTATCCAAGAGCACTGAATGTCTTTCCAATTATTTAAATCTGACTTTATTTTTGTGGCAAGTGTTTTGTAATTTTTCTCATATAATTCCTGACTTTTCTTTGGTAGATGGATTCCCAAATATTTTATACTCTCAACATTTGTTTGGAATGGAATTTCTCTTTGTATCTCTTGCTGTTGCATTTTGTTAGTGATATATAAAAATGCTGAGGATTTATGTGGATTTATTTTGTATCCTGCCACTTTGCTGAAATTTTGAATTATTTCTAGTAGCTTTTTAGCAGAGTCTTTGGGGTTCTCTAAGTATACCATCATGTCATCTGCAAAAAGTGATAGTTTAATTTCCTCATTTCCTACTCTAATTCCTTGAATCTCTTTCTCGGCTCTTATTACCCAGGCTAGCGTTTCTAGTACTATATTGAATAGTAATGGTGATAGTGGGCAACCTTGTTTCACTCCTGATCTTACTGGGAAAGGTTGCAGTTTATTTCTATTGCATATTATGCTTACTGAAAGTCTTAAATATATGCTCCTGATTATTCTAAGGAATAGTCCATTTATTCCTATACTCTCAAGAGTTTTTAGTAGGAATGGATGTTGGATTTTGTCAAATGCTTTTTCTGCATCTATTGAGATGATCATATGGTTCTTATTAATTTGATTATTAATATGGTCAATTATATTAATAGTTTTCCTAATATTAAACCAGCCCTGCATTCCTGGAATAAATCCTACTTGATCATAGTGTATTATCCTGGAAATGATTTTCTGAAGTCTTTTTGCTAATATCTTATTTAAGATTTTAGCATCAATATTCATTAAGGAGATTGGTCTATAATTTTCTTTCTCAGTTTTCGATCTACCTGGTTTAGGTATCAGTACCATGTCTGTGTCATAAAAGGAGTTTGGTAGGACTCCTTCATCCCCTATTTTTTCAAATAATTTATATAACATTGGGGCTAATTGTTCTTTAAATGTTTGGTAGAATTCACATGTGAATCCATCTGGCCCTGGGGATTTTTTCCTGGGGAGTTGATTAATAGCTTGTTCTATTTCTTTTTCTGAAATGGGACTATTTAAGCAATTTATTTCCTCCTCTGTTAATCTAGGGAGCCTATATTTTTTGTAGGAAGTCATCCATTTCACTTAAGTTATCAAATTTATTGGCATAAAGTTGGGCAAAGTAACTCCTTATTATTTTTCTAATTTCCTCTTCATTGGTGGAAAGATCTCCCTTTTCATTTGTAAGACTATCAATTTGATTTTCCTCTTTCTTTTTTTTGATCAAATTTACCAAAGGTTTATCTATTTTATTGGCTTTTTCATAAAACCAACTCTTGGTTTTATTTATTAATTCAATAGTTTTTTTACTTTCAATATTATTGATTTCTCCTTTTAATTTTTGTATTTCAAGTTTAATTTTTGGTTGGGGGTTTATAATTTGGTCTTTTTCTAGCTTTTTAAGTTGTAAGCCCAATGAAGTACAGATTTTAATAACTGCAAATTCAAATCAAGGAGTCTCCTATTATTAGTTTATGAACTTTTCAACTTCATTTTCTGTACTTTTGTTCCCATTACCAAAAGTGATTAGCGAAATGTGGGCATTTAATAATGTATTGAAGAACTGGACTTTCTACCTTAGAGAGATTACACTGACCCAATGAGAGTTTTATTTTGATTTCTTTTAAGAAATTTATGAACCTTACCACAACAATTAATTCATTAAACCAATAAAACCAAATGCTAGCAATTGTCATTCTTCAAAATAAAATATCTTGATGTTATAACTTAGATACTCTTTCAATTTATCCAGTGAGTAAGCTATTTAATTTCATTAATATCAACTTTCAATTTTCCCATTATAAAAACATTTTTTAAAGTACTAGTTACAATAGTACTGCATAAAAGTTATAATTTACTCCCTTTAAGCCTAAAGTTGACAATTGTTAAATAGAATTTCTCTGACAAGATTAAATATTATTCAGAATATAGCTGTCACAAGATAAAAGATAATTACAATAGTTTTGTTTTTCAAACAGTAGTCTCTTTACAGGTATTATTCCTAAGTGTTTTGAAATTACCATTTTTTTAAAAATCACAAATATTTAAAATTCAAATTATAAAATCCCTAACCACTTTATTTAACCATGATTTAACCTATAGAGAAAATATGAAATGATCCAACAGATAAGAGAGAAACTAGAGATCTAGGCTGGCCAGAGACAAGGGAAGCAGTGGATCAATCCTGTCTCTTCCCACTATACTCAAAGTAGGATCAGGTTCACCTAAGGATTTGGATCCTGCCTTGCAAACCAGAACAAGACCAGAAGATCCTATTGTGGATATTTTAAAAGGGCTAAAAATCTTGAGATACAGGCTACAGAAAGAAATACAGAAAACACTGTTAATCCTACATCTACCCAATTATTTTGAAGGTAAGTAGTTATACTAAAAATTAGTGTTTTCTTTTTGTTTCCATCATGAAATGTTCATCAATATACTCTACAATAATGGTAGGGGGAATATTGAGATTATGAAAGAAATTCAGGGATTATGATAGATAATCATTTTCTTCCAACCGGATGTAATTACAATAATTTACAAGGTATAGCTTAAAGTACTAACTGCCCATTTCCTACTTTGCTGGTAAACAATTCATAATTTTTTTTTTTTAAAAGAACTAGAGGGAAGGGAGCAGTGAGAAGTAAAAGATAGTAGAGTGAATACATCAAATTATTAAAAACAAAGGACAGGAAATCTAAGGAGGGGAAATAAAAACAAAGCAAAACAACAACAGCAAAAAACAAAAAAACAAAACAAAACAAAAAAAACCGGCCACATCTATTAGACCAAACAGAATAATTTTTAAAATATACTATCAAGGATCTAAAAATGAAAAAAAAAACAGATGTGTACATAAGAGAAATGTTTACAGAATAAGAATTCTGATAGCTTGCATCTTACAATATACTTCAACTTTATCAAGGAAATTATTGTCTATGTTTCACAGGAAGGGTAATGGAACACCAAATGATTCCACTGGTAGAATAAGTATAATACTACCTTTCCCCCAAAAGCTGGAATTACTTAATCTATAAGATTAGCAAGCAGTTTGTTTTATACTTCTAAATATGACAAAGGACCAAAAAATGTATGCAATTAACAAAACTACAACATAATATTATTTTTCTTAGAGGAAAGTAAAAGTTGCTAAACAATGGAATGAGTTTTCATAGGACAGTGCATAAAATCATTTTCTAAATGCCTTTTTAAAACATAGAGCCTCTTCAGTCTAAAATAATTTAGATATATATGATTAGAAATAAACATTTTTAGTTCAGAATTATTTTCTAGGTCAAAAGATGCTAAGGACCCCACCTACTGCTAAAACAGACAAAAGTTCAACCAAAAATCAGACTAGTACTGCATTTTGAGATATTAATATTATGAGATGTGAGTTTTAAAATTAATTAATAGTAAAAAAAAAAAAATTTAAGAACTTATCTATCATGTATCAGGCACTGTGCTAAGCACAAGGAAACTCAGTCCATTGCCTAGAACATAGTAGATGTTTATAAATGATAGCTGACTATCTGTAAATTAGAGGTCAATAGATGATCTCTGAGTCTGTTAAAATCTAATAAGAGTCTCTTTAATATACTGCACTCTAGATATTTAAAAATAGATAACCTCATAGAGAACAGAGATTCTTCTAATAATTCTTTTTATGTCCCACGGGGGCCTAGAACAGTACATACTCAAATATTTAGTGAATAAAAGATAATAAACATTAATATTTCAAGAGACTATTCTTTAGGCAACTTGAAAATATTAGTTACCATAGTAGAATTAGCAGAAACATTAACAGGAGAAATGTTAGATTTTGTGACAGATTAAAAAGCAAAAGTCAGGCACACTCTAATATATAATTTAGATTTCTAAATCCAATTACTGAAGACCCCATGGGCTAACATCATATAAGGGAAATTGACTAAATGGGATTGGAGGCTCTCAAAAATAAAATACCAACCACACAAACGACAATAATGAGGAAAGTATTATTCCAATTATTCAATTTTTAAAAAGTATCTACTAAGTTTATTCTTCTTGTTCCTAATATAGTATTCACTTTCCTAATGGAATTTTAGGTCATGGGATCTTATTTATGCTATTTAAACTGGAGACTAATAAATTTCAGTTCTCTAAGTCAGTAATTAATATAATATGTAGATATTATGCATAATATGTAGATAATATGTAGAATCTTAATAACGAAGTAGTGATCAATAATACCTATCATGAATTTATCAATAATAGATTTTGTAACAAAAACTTTTCTTTGGCAGTATTACCAGACAAGTAGAACAGAGAACTCCCACAAACAAAATATAACAATTGCAGCAAAATCAGTATACAAGTATCTGCTAATATCCTTTTAGACAAAATAAAGAGACAAGGGCTATATAACATTACATAAGATATATTCAGAACTGATTAAAAGTTCTACTCCAAACAATGACAATTAACAAATAAAGATTAACTTTGTTAGATTCCTCTAGATGAATACTTCAGGCTATTTGGTCTCATTACGTTCTACATTTTTTGCCAATGACTTGGTTGAAAGCAAGAAAGCATGTTTCTAATATCTTCAGCTAACAGGGATAAACAATATAGCTGAAATCAAAGCTGAAAAGGAAAAATAACAACAAACCATTAAAATAAGAGCTAGATAACGTGCAACAAGAAAATTGGATTTACACACATATATTGTATCTAGGTTATACTGTAACACATGTAAAATGTATGGGATTGCCTGTCATCTAAGGGAGGGAGTGGAGGGAAGGAGAGGAAAATTTGGAAAAATGAATACAAGGGATAATGTTATAAAAAAAAAAAAAATTACTCATGCATATATACTGTCAAAAAATTTATAATTATAAAATAAAAAATAATAATAATACATAAATAAATAAATGAAATAAGAGCTAGAAGAGAAACCATGTAAGCTCAAGCTTTTCATAACTGTCATATAAAGCAAACTCCATTAATATAGACCTGTTTTGTTTTACTTTTTTTCTTCCAGTATTCCCATAAAAAAGTATGCTTAATAAATGTTCACAGAATTGTCCCGAGCAGTATCACTCCATATCACTTTCATCTTCTTTTCCATAATTACTCAAATTTTTTCATATTACTTCTTAAGTGCCATATCAAGAGATATTGCATTTGCTTTTTATAAGTAATTGATTTGTAGTAGTTCCTTCTAAACTTTGGTCCACAAACTTCTGTTAAAAGATAGATGGAGGGGAAGCTAGTTGGTGTAAGGGACAGAGCACCAGCTCTGAAGTCAGAAGGACCTGAGTTCAAATCTGACCTCAGACGCTTAATACTTCCTGGCTGTGTGACCTTGAGCAAGTCACTTTAAAAAAAGATAGATGGAAAAGTAGACCTTTTAAAGTAACAGAAATTTAAAGTAGCATAATGAGAATATTTTTTTCAGTTTTAAATTTGCTGTATGCTATTGAATAAAGTGGAAGACTGAGTTTGTGTAGGTAACCTCTAAGACTATTTAGATAAAAATCTACTCAAGATCAAACAATTTTAATGCTATCTCTTATGCTATGATTATGTCTGTTAACACTCATTTTACTTAAGGATTGTTTTTGTGTGAAATATGGGATACAGATTCCTAAAATAAGCACCTGTCTCAACTGGAACCTGATGTTTCTCCACTTTAGGGTAAGCAATCTAGTAGTTTTGTCTTTCGGTATCTTCTATAAAATGAGATTTCCATATTCTAAAGTTTGTAGTCTTTATTGGAAGTCCCATTTTTTGAACTATTAAATCAACCAACATTTGTTAAGGGCTTATTATTGGAAAAATATACTTTACAAATAGAAGATACAAAGACAATCATTACCTCTAAGTTCAGTTCTTAGCTCTTGTCATACAGCACCTTTTGCATATAAACATAAACACAAACACACACACACACACACACACACACACAATTATCACATGCCTTCATACTTGTTGATATATGGGCAATAATTTGGAAAGCAGAATAATAGTATTCTCAAATTATTTTAGAACCGCCCAGTCACATGAGCAACAAGATAGGGAAATAAGACTTTTACTCTAATCCCCACAACCTTTCCAACCTTCCTAAAAAATGATGCACTAATAATATTACAACTTCAACTGCCTCCATGGCTCAGGGCATCCAGGATCCAAAAGGTTAAAAAAAATCCAAAAGGAAAAAAAGATCAAAAACCCATGAACAGACACACTTATCCAGGGCTCACTCAGCAACCCCTCCATCCATCTTCCCCAACACTAGCTTACAATAAAACTCATTCTCATTCAGATCTTGACCAGTCCCACAAAAACACAGGCTCTAGACTGGTAATTTGTCCTAACTGAGCTCCGCATAGAGGAAGAAATACTGTGAAACAAAGTAATCTTATGGGTTTGAGGAAAAAATGAGAGCAAAATTATGACCTGCCCAGAAAAAATAAGAAGTAAAATAAAAAACAGGAATTTGTTCAGCTCAGTTTCATTAAAGAAACAAAATAACAGTAGATTAGAACTTTGGTTCTAATACGCACAAATGAAAGACAATTTGCAAGAAGAGAAGAAAAAAACATTAATACCAAAAGAAAATATGCTTACTGTGCACATAAAACACACTGCTATTGATAAGGTCTAGATTTAGGGAACCAAAATGAGATTAGGGTTTCTGGTGGTCAGGGAGTTAAATGATAAGGTCTAGTGGCAGGTTCAGGGAACCAAAGAGAGGTTTGGCTCCCCTGTATACCATTTGGGATTCAGCACAAGAGTAGGGAGTTGGGAGGATCTCCCTTCTGGCAGCATAGAGATTCTCTGTAAAGGAATTTATAGACCCAAAAACCTAGATTGATAAAAGAAGTTTAATCATAAGGATTGGGAAGTAAAGTTAGAAATCCTGACAGAGGAATAAAGTCTCGTTAGGGAAATAAGTGAGGGTAAAAGAAACAGTGGCACTGAAAGGAGTATTCCAGTAGACAGAGGCTTTTGGCATAGCAAGCATGGCAAAGCTGACATGTTTAGAACCTCTGCAAAGAAAGGATTTTAGTTTGGCTCTTTTATAGCTACAAGCTGAATGAAGGGAACTCATGGGGCTTTCAAGCTGGGTTTCAGCTTGAGCTGAATTTGAATTCAATGAGTTTCTTTCTAGATAACAGAATGGACCTGTTTATACCTCAGGCAGGGTCCTTCACTGAGGCAGAGTTTGAAGTAGAAGGAAAATGAAATTCCAAATGAAAGAATTCAGATTGCCTCCAGAAAATATTCAATGCTGCAAACTCCAAATCACAAACTGGTTAAATATAACAATTAAATTCAGAAACAAGTTCTACAAGAAAACCTTTCAAATATAAACAAAAGGGTATCAGAATAACACAAGACTACTCTGAATTTCCTAGAAAACATAGGAAGGAATGGAATACTGTGTCCCAAAGAGCAACAGAATGTAGGATGAAGCTCAGTAATGCACTGGGCAAATCTGAGATTAATTACAAAGGAAAAAAAGGTAGACATTTAATAATAATAAGAGTTTGAAACCTTTTTTTCAAAGGAAACCAGAACTTGAAAAGATTATCTGCTTATTTCAAGAATAAGTGAATGTATCATGCAAGGACATCAACAACAGAAGAACCAATAAAACTTTTTTCTAAACGTCAAGGAGACAATGATAAAGGTGGAAATCTAGTTGAGATAACACTGAAGAGGTGACATTATGGACAGAACTTGGTTACTCCCGGCTTACAGGTGAGTGAATCAATGAATGTTTTTGCGGGACAACATGGGAGAGGTACATGAAAGGGGAGAAGAATAACAAAGAGGAGTATTCGATGGGCAAGGGTCAAATCAAGGATTAGAAATCAGAGAAAGGCCATCTTTGTGGTCTTAGAAAGAGAAAAACCTAAGAGGGGGAGGGGTGGTAATGCAGCTGAGGAGGAAGAACTAGAAAGAGGAAGAAGGGAAAAAAGCCTTACTCTGGTAGTAGGGAGTTCTACTGATTAATACTTCTATGGGTAAAGAGAGAAGATCTGTGAAGGGAGATGCTGATATGACTTGGTGACTGAAAAGTCTATTTATCACATGGGAGGACAGTTGGAACAACTGAGGGCAAGTGGCACTGATGAGATTAGATTCAAGGAACCAAAATGAGATTAGGGCTTCTGATGATCAGGAAGGTTAGTGGCAGGTTCAGGGAACCAAATGAAGAGGTTTGGCTCCCCTAAATTCCCTTGGAATTCGATACATGGGTAGGGAGTTTTGGGAACCCCCCTTCTGGCAGTGCAGAGATCCTTCACAAAGGAATTTATAAACCCAAAAAGCTAGACTGATATTATAGATAGGTATTGGGAAGTCAGCCTTTGCTATGTATGAACAGAAAGGCTGAATTCCTTAGTGGCAAAGTCCAGATAGAGAGATAAGGGAAATAGGTGAGGATAAAGAGAGGGTAACACTGAAAGAGAATATTCCAGCAGGTAGAGTTTGCTATGCCAAGGACGGCATATTGGGTCCTCTGCAAGGAGAGGGTTTAAGATTGGCTCTTTTATAATATAAGCTTTTGGCTACAATCGAGGGCAGTTCTTGATAGGTCTGGGTACAGCTTGAGCTGAATTTGAATAGAATTGAATGAGTCTCTTTAATTCAATAAGAAACTTAATCAATATTAGTGTTATCAAAGGAGCTGGTGCCATCTCTCAGGATCTTTTACAGAGGCTAGGGTTCAAGGAGAATCTATCCTCCAAGGAGTTTTAGAGAGTTTGGGGGGGGGAAGGGGGGGTCCCTTCAGCACCAGGGGAGTGGGAAAGCATGAACCCAGGAAGGAGACTTTGAAGCAAATGTGGGGAAAGGGGGAAAGGGAACTAGGGGAGATCATAGATCAGTGATGGGTGTAGATCAGTGGTAGGCTACATAATCAGGGACCTAGAGGGGGAGGGACTTATTACAGAGCAATATCCTCTCTGACATCTGCAAAACTGGCACTATTCTAGGAGTGAGACATAAAGAAACTGAAATCCATGAATAAGTCCTATAATTCAGAGGCAGGAAGGGCCTAGAATGGACCCCATTGAAGCTATGATTGCAAGAATACAGAATCATAAATACAGGCTATGAATAAAAGAATGAGGGTCTATTGTAGGCAGACAGAACGAGGGTGCTGAAGTAAGAGTGAAAGAAATCCTTTTTGGAATGGGTTGCAAAAAATAAAATTTTTAAAATTAACGAACAGGATTAGTAGAAGAGGTGAAGATGAAGAAATCTACTCAATTAAAAGCAGGGAGTGGATTTTACATACCTAAATAAAAGAAACAGAAAAATCAACTTAACAAACAAAATCCCAAAAAATAAGAGGTAATGAATGAGAAGAAAGGATCAGTGATAGAAAGAGAGGCAATGGAAATAGGGTCCCCTTAAAAAAAAGAAAGATTAAAAATAAATGAAGGCACATAATATTTGTCTACAACATAAGATGGAGGGAAATCTTAATTCAAACTATACCATCTTACCAAAATAGGTATCATACTTGCTTTTACTTCCTTTCAAATATCAGGCATTTCCACTAATATTTCATTTCTTGAAATGCCTTCAATGTATTACCAATGCAATCTATAGCAAACTGTCCGGTGTGCTCAAAAAACTTTATCATAACTGGAACAAATGAAAATGTTCCCAATAAGACACCTCTATTTTGCTATGATTGGATCTTCTTTGGAATGCCAAGAGTAAAAACACCTGGGAAACAAGAAAATAAATTATTGAAATTCACCAAATAGTCTAATAATTTTAAGTCAACGATTATTAGAAGAAAAAAATTTTATAACATTGATTTTAATCACCAGACTTTCCTTTTTATTCTTAAATATAATAGCAAGAGTGAAATGTTTCCTTCTAACAGCAGAGAGCATTCATTTACATCTATTACAGCCATCAGAATAAACTTTTTATTCAGTTATCTCAAGAGATGATACTTATACACACTGAAATTTTATGAAAAAATTAGTTATATATTCTAAAATGCTTCCAACCCTTTATGGTTTAAGAAAAAGATAATAAATTGTTAAATTAATAAAAAATTAAATCATTAATAATAAAAAATTAATAAAAAGAGCAAGAACCCATTCTCATTCATTTTTGAATGAATGCCTATAGTAGCAAGCAAAAGACTTTCTATATACTTCACTCAAATACCTGTTAAATTAATAATGTTTTCACTTTATAATTTCTATAGGCTGTGCCCCAAAATTACTCGCTTTGTCAGACAGGAGGCACTCTCATTGTTAGAGACTAAAATTTTAGTACACATACTTTACTAGAAAGTCTAAAGGATCCATATAAATCATCAACATTTCTATATGTTGGGGCAGCTAGGTGGCGCAGTGGATAGAGCACTAGCCTTGAATTCAAGAGGACCCGAGCTCAAATCTGGTCTCAGACACTTAACACTTCCTAGCTGTGTGACCCTGGGCAAGTCACTTAACCCCAGCCTAAAAAAAAAAAACAAAAAACAAAAAACAAAACAAAACAAAAAAAAAACATTTCTATATGTTACCAACAAAGTCCAGAAGTATGTGATACAAAGAGAAATTCCACTTAAAATAACAGTAGATAATATAAAATATTTGGTAGTCTATCTGCCAAGGCAAAATCATGAATCATATGAACATAATTATAAAACATTTTCTACACAAATGAAGTCAGATCTAATCAACTGGGAAAATATCAAGCACTCATGAGCAAAAATAACAGAAATGACAATACTACCTAAATTAATCTACTAATTCAGTACCATATCAATCAAACTCCCAAGAAATTATTTTATAGGGTTACAAAAAATAACACATTTCATCTAGAAGAACAAAAAGTCAAGAATTTTAAGGGAATTTATGAAAAAAATGCAAATGACGATGGTCTACCTGTACCAGACCTAAAATTATGTTATACAGCAGAAATCAACAAAAAACATTTGGTACTGGCTAAGAAATAGAGAAGCTGATCAGTGGAATAAGGTTAGGTTCACAAGCACAATAGTCAACGACTATAGTGATCTAGTGTTTGATAAACTCAAAGACCCCAGTTCTTATACTATTTAACAAAAATTGTTGGGAAAATTGGAAATTAGTGTGACAGAACTAGACACTGATCCACACCTAAAACCATATATGAAGATCAAAAGGGGTTCATGATTAAGACATAAAGGATGATATTATAATCTACCTTTCAGATTTGTGGAGAAGGAAGGAATTTGTGGCCAGAGAAGAACTAGAACAAAATTATGGAATGCAAAATGGATAATTTTGATTATAGTAAATTAAAAATATTTTGTACAAACAAAACCAATGCATATAAGCTTAGAAGGGAAGCAATAAACTGGGGCGGGGGGGGGGGGGGAATTACATTTACCGGTTCTTATAAAGGCTTCATTTCTAAAATATATAGAGAATTGACTCAAATGTATAAGAATTCAAGTCATTCTCCAATTGGCAAATGGTCAAAAGATATGAACAGACAATTTTCAGATGAAGAAATCAAAACCATTTCTAGTCATATGAAAAAATGCTCTAAATCATTACTGATCAGAGAAATACAAATTAAGACAGCTATGTGGTGCTACTACACACCTCTCAGGTTGACTAAAATGACAGGGAAAGATAATGATGAATATTGGAGGAGATGCGGGAAAACTAGGACACTAATACATTGTTAGTGGAGTTGTGAACTGATCTAATCATTCCAGAGAGCAATTTGGAACTGTGCTCAAAGGGACCATAAAACTGTGCACACACACCCTCCCTTTCATCTAGCAATGTTTCTACTGGGTCTATATTTGAAAGAGATTATGAGGGAGGGAAAAGGACCCACTTGTGCAAAAATGTTTGTGGTAGCCCTTTTGTAGCGTCAAGAAACTGGAAACTGAGTGGATGCTCATTAATTGGAGAATGGCTGAATAAATTGTGGTATATGAATGTTATTGAATATTATTATTCCATAAGAAATAATTAGCAGGATGATTTCAGAGAGGCCAGGAGAGATTTGATGCTAAGTTAAGTGAGTAGAACCAGGAGACAAGTTGTACACAGCAACAAGATTATATGATGATCAACTCTGAAAAAATAAGTTCATCTAGAAGAACAAAAGGTCAAGAATTTTAAGGGAATTATAGCAATAATAATATTGATGATTGATAGATGTGGGTTCTTTTCAACAATGAGGTAATTCAGGCCACTTCCAAAGATCTTGTGATGAAGAGAGCCATCTGTACCCAGAAAGAAGATCGTGGGGACTGAGTGTACATCACAACATAGTATTTTTCTTTGTTTTTTTAATTGTTGTTTGCTTGCATTTTATTTTCTTTCTCATTTTTTTTTCCTTTTTGATTTTTTTTTTTGGTGCAATATCATTGTGGAAATATGTATAGAAGAATTCCACATGTTTAACATATTGGACTAGTTGCCATCTAGAAGATGAGGTAAAGGGTAAGAAAGGAAAAAAAAAATTTGGAACACAAGGTTTTGCAAAGTGAATATTAAAAATTATGCATGTTTTGAAAATAAAAAGCTTTAATTAAAAATACTTTTCTTAATAAGAGCACAAGGAAGGAAGGAAGGCAGGCAGGCAGGAAGTAAGGAAGGAAGAAAGGAAAAAAGGAAGGAAGGGAGGGAGGGAGGAAGGGAACACAAGAATTCAAGAACAGAATTGTTTTTACTTTTTCTTTTAAACAAAAGGTTGTACATCAAAGAAAAATACAAACAGGACCTTTGCTACTAGTACTAACAATGTGAAAAAGATGAATCAGTTTACAAAAATAGCTAAAGAAATTTGGCCTAAAATTAGGATTAAAGAAAATAATGATAGCAAATATTTATATATTGTTTTGAAATCTGCAAAGTACATTATATACAGTATTCTTTTTAATAAGAATCCTAGAAGATAGGCACAACTGTTTTCTCCATTTTGCAGATAAAGAAATCATGGGAAGACACAATCATCTAAAAGAAGATTAGCAAAGGCCTCATGAAGGAGCTGATGAATGAATTATGTTCTGAAGGAGTCTAAGGAACCTAAAAAATGAAGGTGAGGAAGAACATTCCAGATAGGGGGGAAGAGAGTGAAAGCATTAATACCATATGTGAAAGCAAATTAGTGAGGCAGTTAAGAGGTGCAGTGGATAGAACACCAGCCCTGAAATAAGGACCAGAGTTTGAATCAAGTCTCAGACAAAGGCCATTTCCTGGCTGTGTGACCCTGGGCAAGTCACTTAACCCCAATTGCCTGGGGGGAGGGGAAGAAAAGAAAGTAGCTTAATTAGAACGATAATGGTACCTATAAAAAGAAACTGAGAACTTAGGAAGGACAGGATAGTAAAGAGTTCTGTTCTGAACATGTTGAACTTGAGGTGCTTGTTACAACTATATTATGGATATATAGAACTATACAAAGGTAGAAAATGAAGTCTTAGGAGATGGTAAGCTTATCATCACTGGAGGTCTTTTATCACAAGCTCATCACCCATCATAGATGTTGTAAAAGATATTTTCATTAGACTCAGAAAATCAGGGTAAATGTTTTTAAAACCTAGAGTACAGTAACCAAAAAAAAAGTGATTAACAATGTCAAAGGCAGCTGAAAAGATGGATGAGGACTGAAAAAAAAAAAGCCATTAGATGGCTATTAGGAGATCACTGGTAACTCTGGAGAGGGTATTTTTAGTTGAATGATATTATAAACAGGATTACAAAAGATTGAGAATCAAATGAGAGGAGAGTAATAGGAAGCATCAGTTTATGTATAGCTACAAAGGGAAAGAGGGATATATTAAGAGAGTAAACTAAAATAGTAGGGTTAAGTAAAGATTTTTTTTTTTTTTAAGAGTAAGGGAATTTTTTGAATGTGTTTCCAGAAAGCAGGGAAAGAACACTAAATAGGGGAAATAACCACTAGAGGCTCTAGGATGTTTATAGCCTATAAATGAATTTTAATATAATTAAAGTTAGTAAACATAGCAATGCCAATAAATTCCTCATATAGATTTTTTCACAGCACCCACACTTTCTTATGCTACATATTCAATCAATTAAAGACCAAATGTATTTTGCTATTGTCAGTCATAAATGGAAAATTCTAATAATTTGTTAAAATGAAATGTATAGTATACAATTTTATTTCTCACAGCATCACTCAAATGAAAGCAACAAATCAGTAAGTACTTTTTGTTAAAAACTAAAAGGTTGAAATTTTTTTAGGAAAAAAAAAAAAAAAAAAGCTTTTTATTTCCCATGTTGAATACCCAATATCTACAGGGAAGGTTTGTTAGTTCAAGTATGAATTCAAAGTTGTTAATAACCACAAACAATAGACATTAATAAAATTTGTTGTTGGACATTTTTAGCAGAGGTTCCCAGTGATGTGGCTTGTGCTAATTCATATTTTTATAAATGACATGAACATATAAGTTGGTATGCTTATCAAATGTGAAGATAACACAAAACTAGGATAGGTAGTCCACATAGTGGGCAATATTTAGGATCCAAAAAGTTGACTGAATCTAGTAAGATGAAATTTATTATGGATTTTTTTTTATTATTAAAGCTTTTTATTTTCAAAACATATATAACTTTTAATATTCACCCTTGCAAAACCTTGTGTTCCAAAGTTTTTTCCCTCCCTCCTTCCCAATCTTCTTCCCTAGACAGCAAGTAATCCAATATATGTTAAACATATGTAATTCTTCTATACATATTTCTGCTTCACAAGAAAAATCAAATCAAAAAGGAAAAAAAAAACAAAAAGAAAACAAAATGCAAGCAAACAATAACAAAAAGAGTGAAAATATTATGTTGTGATTCACTCTTTAAAGTCCCCACAGTTCTCTCTTCTGGGTGCAGATGGCTCTCAATCACAAGACCTTTGGAACTGGCCTGAATCACCTCACTGTTGAAAAGTCACATGCATCAGAATTGATCATCACATAATTTTGTTGCTGTGTACAATGTTTTCCTAGTTCTACTCACTTCGTTTAGCATCAAGTTCATGTAAGTCTCTCCAGACTCTCTGAAATCATTCAGATGATTGTTTCTTACAGAATAATATTCCATTACATTCATATACCATTACTTATTCAGCCATTCTCTAACTGATGGGTATCCACTCAATTTCCAATTCCTTGCCACTACATAAAGGGCTGCCACAAACATTTTTTTCTCATGTGAGTCCCTTTCCCTCCTTTATGATTTCTTTGGCATTCAGGTCCATAAGATGAAATTTTTAAAAAATATAAAATCTTAAACATAGATCTGAGAAATCAACATCACAACCATAAGATATAGTAGGCAAAGCTAACTAAAAGCATGGAAAAAGTATCTGAAGATTTTATTGGACATTAGCTCAATGACAGGTCAGTCAATTATATATAGTAGCCCCTACTATGTATAATGTACAAGTTGTTGGGGGATGCAAAAAGACAATCCATGACAAGGAGTTCACAATTTAATGGAGAAAACATACAAACAAATGTACATAAACAAGATATAGGTAGGATAAAAAAAAAATAATTAACAGAGGAAAGGCACTAATATTAAAAGTAGTTAGGGTAGGCTTCCTGTAAAAGGTGGGATTTTACCTGGGACTTGAAAGCCAGGGAATCCAGGAGGCAGAAATGAGGAAGAAGAGCATTCCAGGCATGGGGGACAGCCAGAGAAAATGGTTGGGGCCAAGAGATGGAGTTTCTTGTTCAGGTAACAGCAAGGAGGTCGTGTCACTAGATAGAAGAGTAAGTGGTAGGGTGTAAGGTTTAAAAAGACTGGAAAGATAGGAGGGGGCTAGATTATAAGGGGAACTTTGAAAGACAAATAGAGCATTTTGTATTTGATCCTGGACATAGTAGGGAACCACTGTAGCTTATTGGGGGACAGAAGAGGTGACGTGATCAGAAAACCACATTCTTGGCTGAATAGAGGATAGTAAAGGAATTACAAATTATGCTAAATAATAACTGTTTAAATTTTAATGTTTAGCTTGAAGAATGAAAGATTTAGCAGGGTCATGATAACTAACTTTAAACCTATAAAAGTCTGTCCCCTGGCAAAGAGATGTCTAGTTCTTTTTAGGCAGCATTAGGTAGATGATGAAGAGACATTTTTCATCCTAATTTAAGGAAAAAGTAATTAGCACCACGTGAAAACTTAATGTATTGCCTTAGGAGATAGTGAGTTGCCTTAGGAGATTTTGAAAAAGGCTGAATTTACCACTCAGTTGGAGATGGTTTGAACTAGATTCCTGTTCATATTGTAGTTCAAATGGCATGACCTTTGAAGCCCATTCCAACTCTGAGGCCCAATAATCCTGAAAAAAGTATATTTACAAATCAAATTAAAAAATAAGGATACTCCAAATTACTAAGTACTTAACTAAACTACTTAACTAAAAATATTTGGATATGATGAACCACAATCAAAAAGCTACTTTTTTTAAAACCTAATTTCATATATCTCTATAAACTGTCTTAAAGTAAAAAGCAGGAAATCGTAACTGTCCATAACAATGTAAACAAAAATAAGTAAAACTAAGGACTGCATCCTTATAACAAGCTTAATCCCTGTTCAAGCTGAAAAAATAGCCTTCTCTTCTCTTCTTTACAGAGATAGGATATAATAAATGTGAAATATGCATATGCTGATGATGTGTTTATTCCTTCCTTTTTTCCCCTCTTTTTCTTTTTCAACATTTATTACAAGGTCCAATTCCAATAGTCTCTGGATAGAAATGCCATCTGCATATAGAAAAAGAACCATGGAGATTAAATATAAATCAACAAATATTAAGTTCCTTTGTTTTTACCTTTTTTTCCCCTCTTCCATGGTTTCTTCCTTCTGTTCTGAGTTTTCTCTCACACAGCATAATCCATAAAGCAATGTATTAAAAATAAATAAAACTTTTTTTTTTTTATTTTTGCAAGGAATGGTCCACTTTTTATTACAAGGAATGGATAAGGAAGGGATATATTCAGGAACAAAAAAAAAAAATCAATAAAAGTTTAAATCAATTTTTAAAAATTAAATCTTAATATGATGAAAACAGTTGATAGAAGCTAAAACAGAAGCAAATTATTGATTTTGTTCATTTAGATTTTGGCAAAGTGGTTAGGAAAAGCCCCTCTGCATCAATAAAAAGAAATAGACTAAATAAAAAATGTCATTAAAAAAAATCTATATCATATTACTTGAAATCCTTTCATAAATTTCCAACACACTGAAGAGGCTAACTAAAGACACATCATTTTTTGCCATTTTTCTTTTTTATCTTCAACTTATTTATTTAATATTTGCCCCCAATCACATTTAAAACATTTTTTTTTTACATTTTGTTTCTAAAACTTTTGAATTACAGGATCCCTCCCTTATCCCCATCCACAATTAAGAAACCACAAGTGAAGTTTCCATAAAAGTCATGTTGTGAAAGAAAATAGATCTATTATAATGAAAGAAAAAAATCCACAAAAAAAAAAAAAATAAAAAACTTAAAGAGTATGCTTCAATCTGTATTCAGACACAATCAGTTGCTTCTCTGGATAGGGACAGGATTTTTCTTTTAAGTCCTTCAGAGCAGTGTCATAGATTATTGTACTGCTGAGAATAACAAAGTCATTTATAGCTGGTCATCCCAGAACATTCCTATCATTTTGTTTACCACATGTTTCATTTGCCTAAGTTCATGGAGGACTTTCCAGGTTTTTTGGGGTTTTTTTTTTCCCCCGAGTGGATCCTGCTCATTTCCCATAGAATAATAATATTCTACCACAAACATATCAAAACTCATTCAGCTATTCCCCAATTGATGGGCATCCTATTTCCAATGTTTTGCCCTGAGAAGAAAACTGTTATAAAAATATTTTGTAATTATAGCTCATTTTCCTTTAAAAAAAAAAAATCTGTTATGGTATTCATGCCTAGCAGTGGTATTATGTATGCATGAATTTATAGTGCTTTGAGAATAAATAATATCTTTTGATAATTTATCAAATGGGGCATGGATCTTATTTGACTCAGATTCTTTTTTATTTGACAAATGAGGCCTTATCAGAGAAATTTACTTCAAAATTCTTTATAATATTGTTAACTATATTTCCCCTCATTTATTCTCTCTCTCCTTTCACTCTATCCCTCAAAAGGTTTTGTTATTGACAACTCCTCCCTCAATATGCCTTCTTTTTTTTAATCAACCTCCCCACTTCTCATATCCCATTCTTCTCCTATTTGCCTGCAGTCAGATTTCTGTGAATGATGAGAGAAGGTTCATCCTCTTCTCCCTCCCTTTACCTCTACTGTGAAAGTTTTTACTTAACCTCTTTTTTCATGGCAGATAATTTATATTATTCCACTTTCTTTCCCTTTCTCCTAGTACATTCCTTTTTGTATTTCTTTTTTGTACCTTTCAATTCTTTTCTTAAATTTTCCTCTATCTCTCTTACTTGATTTTCAAAATCCCTTTTGAGCTCTTCCTTAGCCTGAGACCAATTCTTATTTTAATTTTTCTTGGAAACTTTGATTGTTACCTTCTTCTGAAGGTGCATTTTGATCTTCCTTGTCACCATAATAAATTTCTATAGTCAACAGAGAATTGACTCTAATTTATAAGAAATCAAGCCATTCTCCAATTGATAAATGGTCAAAGGATATGAACAGACAATTTTCAGATGATGAAATTGAAACTATTTCCACTCATATGAAAGTGTTCCAAATCACTATTGATCAGAGAAATGCAAATTAAGACAACTCTGAGATACCACTACACACCTGTCAGATTGGCTAAGATGACAGGAACAAATAATGATGAATGTTGGAGGGGATGTGGGAAAACTGGGACACTGATGCATTGTTGGTGGAGGTGTGAAAGAATCTAACCATTTTGGAGAGCAATGTGGAATTATGCCCAAAAAGTTATCAAACTGTGCATACCCTTTGACCCAGCCGTACTACTACTGGGCTTATATCCCAAGGATATACTAAAGAAGGGAAAGGGACCTGTATGTGCCAAAATGTTTTTGGCAGCCCTTTTTGTAGTGGCTAGAAACTGGAAAATGAATGGATGCCCATCAGTTGGAAAATGGTTGGGTAAATTATGATATATGAATGTTATGGAATATTATTGTTCTGTAAGAAATGACCAACAGGATGAATACAAAGAGGCTTGGAGAGACATCAACTGATGCTGAGTGAAATGAGCATAACTAGGAGATCATACACTTCAACAGTGATAGTGTATGAGGATGTATTCTGATAGAAGTGGCTATCTTCAACATAGAGAAGAGCTAATCCAATTCCAATTGATCAATAATGGACAGAATCAGTTACACCCAGAAAAGGAACACTGGGAAATGAGTGTAAAGTGTTTGCATTTTTTGTTTTTCTCCCCAGGTTATTTTTACCTTCCGAATCCAATTCTTCCTTTGCAGCAACAACAACAACAAAAAAAAAAAAAAAAAAAAATTCGGTTCTGTACATATATATTGTACCTAGGATATACTATAAGATATTTAATATGTATGGGAATGCCTGCCATCTAGGGAAGGTGTAAAGGGCTAGAACTGAGCAATGCACTTGGATAATGAAGCACGTGAGACTAATTGCCAATTGGAAAGTTCCCTATTAACTTGTTTGAAGGTTGACCCTCCCTGGCTGTTCTGGGCTGACTTGATTGGTGGGACAAAGAGGGGGAAATGACATGTGTGGGAGGAGAAGGAAGAGGAAGAGGAAGAGGAATTGAGATGCTGATGCTGAGTCAGTCTCTCCTGAAGTTTGAGGAAGGAAGGTGTGTGTGAGATTGTTAGACCTAACCCCCTGACCTTGACTGTAAAAGATCAAGAATAAAGACGTTTAGTGATCCTGACTCTGGCTGATTTCTGGGAAGACAGAGTTCCAGCAGGGAGGGGGTGGCATTGAGATTGCACACTGGGCTCCCACCTGCTTCCACAGACCTTTTCCGCTGACCTTTTAAGTTGCCTTTGGTGTGTCTGGGCTGAGAGGTGTAAAATCACCAGTACTAACATTGATTCAGAGGTCCCTAGATGACCTGTTCCTACTTTACTGGTTTGGGCCTGGCATTGGGGCTGGAGCTTGCTACACTGGGACTTAGCACTGAGCTCCTATCCTGTTGTCACAAACTTTTCTGCTGACCTAAGTTGTCTTCAGTGGAAAATGTTCTATTCCATCTTTTGGAGTATTCTAATGCTCTAAAATTTCTTTAGAATCATTATTTAAAGGAATTTGGAGCAGTTTAGGGGAGAAGTTGGACAAGTTCCTCCCTTTATTCCACCATCTTAGTGCTGCCTCCTATTTTCTGTTTGCAAAAAAACAAAAAAGCCTAACACAAAAGAGCTGCCTATATAACAATGCCAATGATACTTCAGAAGTATAAGAGGAAAATAATAATCCTTTGTATTTTTCAAAATTAATCATACTTCACTAATTCTTCACTAAAATTAATGGAGTGTTTCTATTTAAACACAAAGATTTGATTTTACACGATAATTTTAGACCCAAAAAATTCTATTGTTGCTATTGTTGTTATTGAGTCTAACTCTCTGTGACCCTTTTTGAGGCTTTTTTGGAGTGGTTTGCCATTTCCTTCTCCAGCTAATTTTCCAGATGAGGAAACTGAGGTAAACAGGGTTAAGTCACAAGTTAGAATTTGAGGAATACTTGAACTCAGGTCTTCTTGACTCCTGAGCCTGTTACTCTATAGAGTAACACCTGGTACTCATGAAAAAGTGTTTGTTGACATACACTCTTGTAGGCCATTTGATCCTTACTTACCCAATCATAACAGTAATTCCAAGCTTCTACTTGCCAAACATTCCTCCTGTTTTTTGCAATTCATTAGATCTTGAAATCTTTTTAGCTCACAATTTACAATCTAACATCTTCCCATAATTGATAAGATCCTCTAAATGTACTCTAAACTTTAAAAAGGGACTTCTCCCACACCCCAGAATAATATTCTGCATACAAATTTTATTTTCATTCAGTAGTTTTAGTTACGTCCACATTTTTGTGACCCCATTTGGGGTTTTCCTGGCAAAGATACTAAAGTGTTTCCTTCTCTAAATCTTTTACAGATGAGAAAACTGAGACAAAGAATGTAAAGTGGCTTGCCTGGGCTCACACAGATAGTACTTGTCTAAAGCTGAATTTGAACTTAGGTCTCCCTGACTCCATCCCCTGTGCTCTATACACTGCTCCATCTATTGCTTATTAAAAAATGTTTGGTGAATTGAATTCAACTGTGAAATACCATATTACACTCCTTTAGCACATTTGATCTTGACCCCAACACTATGAAATATTATCCCCACATGGCAAGCTACTAAGTGCTTGGATCTTGATTTTTAGTCCACTGTTTCTGTACTATACTACTCTATTTTCTCTCCCTAAGAATTTTAGAAAAATAAATTATCTCCTAGATGGATTAGTTTTTCACCTCACAGGCTCCTACAACTTTATAAAAAATTGTGTTCATAGAATTATTTCCAAAATCCAATTGTATAAATTCTCTCACAATATTCTAATATACGCATAAGGTTAATATAATATCTACACCCATTTTATCAGTAGTGACAAAAATTCAATCATTTGTCTTAACCAAATTTGTTTTGTGATCTCCCAAATAAGAATTGGTCTTTCCAACAGTCCAATACTTTAATCTAACCTTTTTATTTCTTCAACCTGTAAAAAAGTTTATAAGGTTTCACAATTGATAATGGGCAAATTAAATCTCTTTTTATTATGAGCACCAGTGTGAGCTCCATTTAGAAGTGGCTATCAGCTTCATAGCAAATGCCAAGACAGTTGTTCAAAAAAAAAAAACCAATTTAGTAGTAAGAACGTGGTGAACATTTAGCTTTAACCAGAAACTGCTCCAGCAGAAATACCCTAGCGATTAAAAAAAGGAAAAGGCAGAATTCACCAACTGGGAATAAAAATCAAAATAATGAATTTTAAAAAAACAAAGTTTCTCCAGAGGACAAATGTTACAAATATCTAACACCAAAATAGTCAAAGACAGCAGAAAAGGGATGTAAAATATTCAGGGTAGGTTTTTAAAAGGCAAGAGGGAAAACCTCTAATGAAAATAATGTCATTAACCCCTGAATTTACAAAGCTGGGAAGAAAAAAGCGGGTGACAAGTTTCAAAGGAGGGAAAGATTTAGTCTGGTTTTCCCATCAGTGATTAAAATCCAACTCTTTCAAGAATAGAATTCAGCAAATAATAATGAAAAGTAAATTTTGACAGTTTTGACATAATAATCATAGTAGAATTTCCATTAATTCAAGAACATATTCACTCATGAGTTGGTACTCAAAGCTATCAGACAGGATCATTTGAGAAAATAAAACCTACTAAGATGTTCCAACATAAAATGACTCATTCTAAACTCACAAGTTTTCGTGACTGACAATATTACCACTTAAAAAGCAAAACTCATCTCTCTTCCTCTTAAATGATGACAGTGATAAGTAAAAAGCACTATTATTTCATTTCCTTTAGAAAAACCATTTCCACCTACTGCTACTCAGTCATTCACAGAACCATCCCACTTATATTCAAAAGCAAAATGAAAGTAACTAGGCAGCTAACATTACTTCTCAAAGGGCAGAATTTACTGCAACACTATTTAATCACCTTCAAAAATTTGGAGAAAGGAGTTCATGAAGAAAGTTATCAGCTCCTAAGTACAATCTTATTCCATAGAACTTCAACAGCATCCAGAAAAAATCAAAATGAAATTAATCATTTCTAGTGTATTGATCCTAAAATGTAATGGATTTTATGTTGTAATGATTTTTTGATAGTCTGAATCTGTCTAAAGCCACCTTTCTAAGTCCTTGAGTTAAGCTCAGCAATTTAACTTATCCTGGGAGTTGATTTAAAAGTATAATTAAAGAGGCAGCTAGGTGGCACAGTAGATAGAGCACTAGCTCTGAAGTCAGGAGGAACTGAATTCAAATTTGACCTCTGACACTTAATCCATCCTAGCTGTGTGTCCCTGGGCAAGTCACAACCCCAATTGCCTCAGCAAAAAAAATTATATATATATAATTTTCATATATATATATATATATATATATATATATATATATATATATATATATATATATATAAGAAAAGTTGTTATCTCTCCTGGTAGCCCTTAGGATACTTCAGGTTGTTATCTTTAAGCATTACAACTAGGTACCATCCCCAAAAGATATGTTGTCTTTCCTTGGCAGTCTTTGAAAAATTAGGGTAGATTTTATCTCTTTTAAGGAGATTTCAGGTCCCTTAGTTTTGATTCTCTAGCAAAGATTACAAAATGAAGATAGGTCCCATAAACCAATTAACATTCTTTAATTTGTCAGTGAGAGGCATTATTAGCCCATATTTCTTAATATAGCCAATCAAAATGTTACACAACTAGCAAGATCCTTTCTCTTTTGTTTGTCAAATGTCTCCAGCTTTACTGAGGTGGCCAGTCTGACCCACTTTGTTAATAGGTATATACATCACTGTAAATAAATTGATCTTACTCAAAAGTCTGTACTTTAGTCTACCTTTATTAAATTTATTTGAGACAATCCTTTTATACATTATTGGTAATTTCTACTGTCAAATTGGGACAGCATATTAAAATTTTCAAAATTTACTTTTTAAAAAAATATCACCAAGAAACTCTTCCATAAATCTTTAATTATTTATTCTATTGACTTTTAGGAAACCTTCATTCCATGTTTTCTCCATTCTACTTTACCCCACTGCTTCTGACTATATACTGATAGTAAGAAATAATAAAGATAGCCAAATTTGTATTTGAAGGCTTCCTAATAGTCATAATTTATTTTAGAAAAAAATCAAGTCCAGAAATTTTTATAGGTAGTAGAGATCCTCTAGTGAAGATATCCTTTAGATCTTGTTCTGACTCCTGCACTTTTCTAGTATAAATGCCCAAGTTTAGAGATATCCATCATATTTTCCATGTGCAGCATGATAACTGTGGAAATATGCATAGAAGAATTGCACCTGTTTAACATATATTGGACTGCTTCCCTTTTAGAGGAGGGAGTGGAGGGAAGGGAGAGAGAAAAAAAAATTGGAACATGAAATTTTGAAAGGATCAAAATTGAAGATCATGCATATGTTTTGACAATAATATTGAGGACTCAATGGTACATTCTTTGAAGTGTTAGAAGGAAGAAGATGAATTCCCAGCATGTCTATGAATAGCTAGCATAAAGATTAATTTTCCCATTAAAAGCTATATAATTAAAGATAACCAGTTTCTAAGATCTCCAAAAGACCACTTAACTAATAATGCAGTATAAAACGTTTCTGTGGGAAATTGTTTTCAAGTTCCAAACAATCAACTCAAAAATAAACTATGAAACATAAAGCTATGGGTAAGCTGGGAATCATTTAAATGACTATTATTGGTAAACTGCAAACCAGTGTTCAGTATTATTTATTTTATCTCTGTAATTCAGTGATTTACACTGAGAAGGCAATACAAGGTTGAATTAACCTAAACAAAATCCATAAAACAGCTTAATTCACTGAGCTACTCAGTCAGATGCTTTTTGCAATCTACTCAGTAACTATAATAGTTATAATGAAATCAATCATTGTAAAAGGGTCTTTTAAAAAAGTTTTTTTTTTAATGATTAATAACATCTACCTTTAATATTTTTCTGGCCCAATCTTTTCCAAAATACTTAGCAATGAACTAAGGTTTCAACCAAGTATTTGTCCTAGAAGTTTTCAAGTAGTTTGAAAGAGCCTTGTTGAAAATATTAGCCCTACCCATAGATACCATTCCATGTGTAAGTGGGCTGGTTCTCCATCTGGGTGAGAATACAAATTAGGTTCCTAAACTTTCATAACAGAATGTCAACTCTTGCCTCCCCCATATTTAGAATTTAAAGCATATGGATCTCTACTCAATGAGCAAAACAGATTACTGTCACTTCCACAATTCCAGGAGAATTCAAATATGAAATGACTGCAATCTGACAAAGTCTTACTTGAAACAACTGAGATTTGAGACAGAGGTTAACAGACATGTTAAGGAGCACTACCCTTTCATTAAGTTAAATCATCAGAAAGTCTCCACATTATCTCAGCTCCACAAAGATACAGTTACTGTTATTTACAATTTTAGTTTAGAATAGAAATAAGAAGTGTCCTTTTGAATGTGACTTTTCTACACCTTCCATTCTATTACCCAAAGACTGGTACTCACTCATTAAACTCCAACTTTAATTAACTTAACAGAATTTTTATTTTCAAATAAACTTCTTTACTTTCTTTTATCAATTGGAATCTTATAACCCAAAAATGTTTTAGTTGCCACAAAACCTAGATTTAAATTTAATTTTCAACTTCTGTAATTAGTCCATTAACTAGGAGGTCCCGGTGAAGAAAGTCTTGGCTTAGAGAGATCAATATGGATAGAACAAACACCTATTTATCATGTATGAGTCTTGAAATCGATATCAAAAAACAAAGACTATGATCAGAACAAAAATTCACTTCAAAAATTATTATATTACAATAGAGAAAAATAAATGTTATTCTCCTTTCAGATCAAAAACTCTAGAAATAAGACATGTAATTAAATCCAAAAAAAAAGAAGGAAAAAAGGTAGTCTTTTGGGTAAGAATGTGTCTCTCTGGTGAAATAAACTTACTATTTAGTAACGAATTTGTTTTAGCAAATTTGTTTTAAGAGCAATGCAATACTTATTTCAGAAAAAAAGTAATGACAACAATAATATTAATAACATCTCAATAAGCTCATAGCAGGTTTAATGTTTATGACTTCATTAGGGAATTATTGCCCATATTGGCCTAAGGTTACAAGGCCAGAAAAATAACATAAATTGTCAAAGATATTAAAATACACAAAACTAGGTGAACAGACATTTTAAAATGAGGGTTCAGCTTTCAATTTTCCATAACAACGGTTTATAGCTTTCACATAAATACATGAAAATACTAGAAATTAACATGCTGCTATTGCTCAAACAAGATATTCCATATCCAGACTCTAGAGAATTTTCAAAGTTGTGCCTCTCTTCTCCTGGCCCCTCCTCTCCCTCCCACCCTCCGCCTCCACCCCTTCTACTACCTTGGCTGAAATATTCTTTCCCTCCTCATAACTATCTTTTGGTTTCTGGATTTTCTTCAAGTCTTACCAAAAACTTGACCTACTCAAGTTTTTCATGATTCTCTTTAATACCTTCCTCTGTTATTTATTTCCAATTTACCCTATATATAGCTTGTTTATACACAGTTGTTGTATGATGTCTTCCTATCAGACTGTGAGAGCTCCTTAAGAGCAAGATTATCTTTTGCCCTTCTTTGAATCCTCAATATTTATTTGGCAGAGTGCCTGGCACATAATAGGGATATTAAAATATGCTAGCTAACTGACAAAGTGATGAGAAATTTGACTATTTAAGAGTAAACTACAAAGGCAGTAAATGTAGCAGTTTTCACAGAACAGCAAGCCTTTCTAAATCACTATGCTAAGAAACACGACCATACAGAGTTAATGAACTAAGACAGTAGAACAGATCCCCTAACAACTCCTATGAAAAATAAGAATATGGTAAATAAAAATGTTCATTTCTTTTAGATCTATTATGTACATCCCTGTTTGTATTTATGTAAGCTTTCTTTCCTGGAATTATTACCGCTGTCTGTTTACCATGTACAGAAGTACAAAATTACTTAGGGTCACAATTCAAGATTCCTAATGATGCTTTATAAGCATGACTTACTTACCTTCCCAGACTTAAAAAATAAAGAAATTTTGAAACCAAGGTCTTCTAATCATATTGTTGTAGATTTTTAAAATCTTGAAAACGAATCTAATTAAAACAGCTAAACAAAGGCTGAGCATTAAAGGAACACTACGGATATGTTCCTATATAAAATCAAGCTAGTTCCCATCAGAGGCCTTTTCACTTTCAAAGGAAAGAACAGTTTCAATCAGGGCTTGTTTGTTTGTTTTTTTTTTCCTTAAGTTTAGGAAATTTTTAAGAATTTTTTTTTAGATCACACCTGAAATAATTAGTTTCCACTACACTATATACTTGATTTGATTCTAATTACCATAAGCCACTTTAAAAAGCAATTCAAAGGGCAAGATTGAAAACATAATCTTTATTTACTACTATATTTACCATTAAAACAGCAAAAAATAGCATAATTATATAGCAAAGCAAAAGAAAAACTTTTTTTAAAAAACTAAACAAAGTCTTTAAGAGATAATCAGTAATACATGAACATTTTAAACCTAATATTAAAAGATACATTTAGAATGTTTTTAGGGCCTGTTTATTTTACAAAGAGAATTACCAGAGATTATTTCTGATCTTTGCACTAATATTATAACATTTACTTGCCTCTTTTCTAAATACTAATAGATATTAAACTGTCAAATCCTCTGCCCCTAGTCTCAATTCTTTTTTTTTTTCCCCTCTGAGGCTGGGGCTAAGTGACTTGCCCAGGGTCACACAGCTAGGAGTTAAGTGTCTGAGACCAGATTTGAACTTGGGTCCTCCTAAATTCAAGGCTGGTGCTCTATCCACTTCACCACCTAGCTGCCCCATCTCAATTCTCTAAAACTATTTCTCCATCACTTTCTTAAACGCTATTACCAAAAATATAAGTAATCAAATTAGATTTAAAGTGACTTATTTTTCTATATTCCTTGATCATACACTAACTAAGTCTCTCAAGGACACTAATAATGCATCTTGTACAGCTTTCTCACCCTTCTTTCTAAAGTAAAATGAATAAGGGAGGGGAAGGGAGGGGGAGTATGCATTGTTGAGAACTGTGAGATTGCAGAAGATGAAGAAATGTTCATTTATCATGTCAATGCTACTAAATAAAAAGATTTTTTTCTTTAGTAATAGAAATGATACTATTTCATAAATCAATAAAATAACAGGTGGTAAAAGTAATTTTTAAATCAATTTTTATTTTAAAACTTTTAAAATGTTTATTTTTAGTATTTTATAAACTATATTTGCAAAACATTTAGTTCACTCTCACCATTATGTCCTTTATTAATCTCCAAAAACTCTAGATCAAAAAAAAAAAAAAAATCAAATTGCAACTTCTAACAGCTCTTTATTGGGAAGTCAGCCAAACAGTACTTACCCATTTCTAAATACATACAAAATCCCTTCTTACTCCATTTATATATGGATTCACTGAAATCTCTTTCCCTTTACAAGGTAATCCTCCTGCCTCCCTCCCCTCTTTTTAAAGCCACAACCATCTAGACTTATTTTTAAAATGCCTTCAGGAATAGAGCAGTATTGCTTGCCCCAGGATGCTGGTAAAGACTATTACACTCTAGCTAATTTTCTCCCAAAGAAAAAAAGTCCATCAGCAAGTGTTTTTAAACATTTGCTATGTGCCTACCACTACAACAGCACCATGAGACACAAAAACAAAAGTGAAACAATCTTTGCATTTAAGGAACTTAAAATCTAGCCTGGGCCACAACATTAGGATATATAGGTGTAAATAAAATAGACACAAGGTAATTGTATCCAGGAAGGGCAGTAACAATTGGGCTGATCAAAAAAGGTCCCAAGTAGCAGAAGATGCTTAGGACGAGTCTCAAAGAAAAGTGAAGGGGAGACGCAAGTGCACAGTGTAAAAAAAGAATGGAATGAGGAACAGAAAGAACACGATGATTAGGAAATAATATGTAATAAGCCTAGAAATGATATTTCTTTCTCCAGCTCACTTTAAAGAGAAGGAAACTGAGGCAAACTCTCCCAGCCTCCCTCAAGTGACTTGCCCAGAGTAAAACAGCTAGCAAGTGTACGAGGTTGGATTTAAAGTCAAGGCTTCTGGGGCAGCTAGGTGGCGCAGTGGATGGACCATCAGCCCCACTGAAGTCAGGAGGACCTGAGTTCAAATCTTGCCTCAGACACAACGCTTCCCGGCTGTGTGTCCTTGGGCAAGTTGCTTGATCCCAATTGCTGCCTCAACAGGGATAAAAATAAGGTCAAGGTTTCTTAACTCCAGGTCCAGAGCTCGATCCGTTGACTAATTAGCCTTTCCTCCCCCCTCCCCTCCAAATGCGACTAGGCTGACTATTCTCCGACTGGCACACAATAGGCGCTTAAAAAATGCTACCTGACTGGCTTTACATCCCCAGGTACACACAAGGGGCTTAATAAATGCTATCAGGATGATTTGTGCTAGAAGCTTCAGATCGTTCCATACAAATTCCTGACCCTCGCTTCCTCCCTTTCCTCTCTATTTCTCCTTTTCTCCAACCCCATCTCCCTCTCCTCCAGATTCCTTCAATGCCCCTAATTCCTTCCCTGCCCCTATTACATACCTCTAAACCTCCCACCCGCCGCCACCGGCACGGCACCCAAAGTTTAATACAATCCCCAACGCTTCTGGAAAAGATCTCTGCCCCCGCCCCCCACCTTCCCAAGGTAACACTTCTACGGAAGACCCTCCAGGAGAAAAAACCTCGCGCGCGCACACAGCACTCCCACACAGGCACACGAAAAAAGAGGGAAGCCCCAACTGGTCAGGGCTTCCGGCTCTCCTCAGCCCCGCCCCCTTTCGCCCCTCGCAGACGTTTCGGACCGTCAGTCAGTTCGGTACCAATCAGACAGACAGACACACAGACATCCGGGGCCTCTCTCCCGTCTCCTCTCCCCACCAATACCCGGCCCCGGCCCCTCACTCACGGGCAGGCATGTTGGTCAGCACAGGTTCGCCTTCTGAGGGCTCAACGAGGACCAGTGATCCGAAGGCCGGAGGAAATCATGGTGACGGACCGGCGCTGGAAGAAGCTCCCTGGAGACCCGGGGGTAGCCGAGGCCAGGGCTTAGGGGGCGGGGACTGGCGCCGCGCCAGGGGCCCTGCTCTAAGTGAAAACGGGCGCCGCTGCCAACACCGCCCCCTCCCACTCCCGGCTCCCTGGCTCCCGGGCTCGAGAGCGGGGCGGTGTCACGCACGCTTACGTCAGCGCGTCTCGCGTGGGTGGAGGCCCGCCCACTTCCTTCTGCCCGAACGGGGGATGGGGGAAAGGGCAACTAGAGGGCGGAGCGTCGTGCTGGAAAAGACCTGTGTTCTGACCCACTAGGCCAAAGTGGGGCAAATTTGATTGGACCACGGGGACGGGTCCTCAACCCAATCAGCCCCTCTCATTTGGAAATCAATAGTTGTAAACATTTATTAAGCTCCTACTATGTTAGGGATAGGAAGAGAAATAAAATAAAGCTCCTTGGTCTCTAAATAGTGAGTCACACAAAGCAGTTCTAGACATGTTTTAAAAATCAAGAAGCACTTTAATTAATCAATATCCCAATGAGGGATACAGTTTGCAAAAGGAAAATTCTCCTGGACAGGAAATGCCCCCCAGCCCCCTCCAGTTATGGGAAAGGTAGAGATTATGTACACAATAATGCAATCGTTTTCAGGGTTTGATTGATCTCTCATGACAAGCCCAAGTCCAAGTTCAGGACCTTATGGGTGAGTCCTTTAGTAACAGTTCTTAATTGTTTTTTCAAATCCCAGGAGTTGTTAGCTGGGGGGGGGGAACAGGACCGGAGTTTTGTGATGGAAACAGGTTCTGCAGTCTTTGATTCATTTCACTTAATATACACAAAGTATCAACAAGAATTGATTGATCATTTCAAGCTGCATTGTAAGTTTCTGGCTCCCAAATCAGAAAAGGCAGCTCTGAGAAATGTAAATTATTAATATATTTATATCTTGGTAATTATAAAAATCATAATATAATCTCTCAAGGAGCTCACAGTAATGAGGGAAACATACAAATAAATTACTTTAAGATTTACAATATACATGATTTATAATAATCCTATGAAATATCTAGGACAGGCCTTACCTCTATTTTAAAGATGAAGAAAGGAGGATTTAGAGAAGTTAATTGACTTCCCAAGGTTATACATTTATAAAATGCCCTTCAGAATGTGAGCCTGGATGTTCTGTATCCCAAGACAATTCTGCATTATTGTTCAGAACCAGATAATTTAGAGCTAAAAAGGACTTTTTATATAATGTTTTTCATTCCCTTCTTTTACACATGAGGAACCATAATCGTAAAGGCTAACATTTATACAAATGATGATCACCCAGAGTCAACATGGTTTTATAAAACTAAGTGACTTGGCAAATAATAAACCTTGCCCAGCCATCCTTCACTTAAATCCAGTTCATTTGTATGTTATAGCATCACCTCTCTGATGTCATGATCTTCCAGAACAAAAGTCAAAACTACAACAATAGGTGACAGAATTAAAACCAAGTCTTGTCATTCCAAAATCAGTGTCATTATCTTCCAGAACAAAAGACAAAACAACAATAGGTGACAGAATTAAAACCAAGTCTTGTCATTCCAAAATCAGTGTTCTTTTTGCTACCTTATATTGGTCCCCATCTTTGCAGAGTTTAAAAACTAGAGATATCTTCCTCATAGTATAGTTTAGGGAATTTTTAAAATTAACATTTGATAAAGATTTGATAACTCTAGATTTTGGGGGATAGTAAGTTAAAGTTACATTTAATTTGACAAATTTTCAGGATTGATTAAAAAATTTTAGGCTAAAAGAAATTTTGATTAATGTTTGGAGTTTAAGAAAGAATGCTCATAAAACACAAAGCTGTTTAACTCTGATGTTGTTTATATTTTCCAAGAAGGATCATCTGTGGACTGGAAGTAATACAACAGAAATGAATAATAGGGAATTGAATCCTCAGATAAATAGGTAGATAGGAAGAAAACAGGTAGCTACCCTTAATTAGTTCAAATCAGAAACTACAAGATATGAAGTCTAAGCTAGCTCCCTGGAAGTCTCAGGGTCAACCTAGAGTCAGGGTAAGCAAAACTCCTTGGTTTTTAAGAGGATGAGTGAAGGAGATGGACAAAACTGCCAGGAGTTTTGCCAAGGATATAGAGTTCAGAATCTCCACACTTTTCTCCTGTCTGTCCTGAGACCAAGAAAGTCTTCTCACTCCACCCTCTAATCCCTCCTATGATTATCTGTATATCAAAAGATAGAGCCAGCACAGAATAGTGAGAAGGACCATTTTTCCAAGCATATGCTAATAGAGTTATTGTCCAATAGGTAATTAGCCTTAAGTACTTGGTTATCTGATTCAAGCACGCCTTTTAAGAGTTTCAGCCCTTGGGACTGGTATGTGCAAGAAAGTTTGTGGCAGCTCTCTTTGTAGTGGCCAGAAACTGGAAACTACATGGATGCCCATCAACTGGAGAATGGCTGAATAAATTGTGGTATAAGAATAATATGTAATATTATTGTTCTGTAAGAAATGATCAAGAGGATGATTTTAGAAAGGCCTGGAGAGACTTACATGAACTGATGCTGAGTGAGATGAGCAGGACCAGGAGATCATTACACATAACAAGAAGACTATATGATGATCAATTCTGATGGATGTGGCCCTCTTCAACAATTAGATGAACCGAATCAATTCCAATAGAGGAGTAATGAACTAAACCAGCTATACCAAGCGAAAAAACTTTGGGAGATGACTATGAACCACTACACAGAATTCCCAATCCCTCTATTTTTGTCTGCCTGCATTTTTGATTTCCTTCACAGGCTAATTGTATACTATTTCAAAGTCCAATTCTTTTTGTACAGCAAAATAACTGTTTGGACATGTGTGTGTATATGTATATATATATATATATATATATATATATATATATAGTATTTAATTTATACTTTAACATTTTTAACATGTATTGGTCAATCTGCATCTGGGGGAAGGAGGTGGGGAGGAGGGGAAAAATTGGAACAAAAGGTTTGACAATTGTCAATGCTGTAAAATTATCCATGCATATATCTGGTAAATAAAAACTATAATTTAAAAAAAAAAAGTTTTGCCCTTTACATCAAGACATTGAAAGAAATGACAGATATGATTGTTGAGCCATTGTAAGTGACCTTTGAAAGACAAAGATGGAGAAGAGATGCTATAGGATAGAACAAGGGCAAATATTGTGCTGATTTTCAAAAGAAAGGAGAAAAGTCAACAATCTAGCCCACTGAGCTTAACTTGAATGTCTAGCAAAATCTAGAATATATTATTAAAGAGATGGTTTTGATGGGGGAACCCTGAAACTGTCCTTAACTTTTGTGATGAGCACTGAAACTCTCCTGACAGGAACCTACCCTTCTAGGCAGTTAAGTGGTTTCATTAAGATTGGCCCAGGATCACTCCCTACTTAGCTGGAACTTAAGTGGTCTCATTTAGCTGGAGATCTGGATCTGATATTTCTATTGAGTAGCTGGCTATACTTTCTATTGAGTTGAAAATTAGTCCAGGACCAAGGGTACTTATCTCAGCCCGAACTTAAAGAAATCTCATTCAATTGAAAATCTAGGCCTGGGGACAGTGACAACATTGAAGTAATTTTATTCAATTGAAACTTTAGTCTCAGATTTCCCATTAAAGGGCAATTTGGGACTCATTTCTTTGCAGAGGCCCCAAAACAAGATCATGCCTTGTCAAGGAACCTCACTCCTTAGCATAGCTGCCTGTCAGAACCCCTGCCTGCTGTGAAGACATTCTCTTCTCAGTGTTAACACCTTTTATTTATCTCTCTGCCAAGATTTCTCTACTAGGACCTTTATCTCTCTTCTAGGACTTTGTCACTCAGAAGTCAATCTTCCTAGCAAAAACTGACTTCTCAGTGCCAATAAAACTTCCCTTTTGCCATCCAAACTTTTCGGGTTCGTGAATTCTTTCACGTTGGACCTATGCTGACCAAAAAGGGATTCCTACAACTCTCTGCACTGCCACTAAACCGCATCAATTATAGATGATCATTTATAAAAATGATGATTACATGGAGCTAGCATAGCTTTGTAAAGAACAGAACATACTAAATTCATCTTATTTCCTTTTTTGGAATGTAAATCAAGGCGATGCTGAAGATATAGTTTACCTAGATTTTAACAGCATTTGGTAAACTCTCTCATCCTATCCTTGATAAAAAGTGTCAGACAATACTGTTTGATGGATTCAAAACTGGACTGAAAGAATTGATGTTAATAACTGCAAGTCACTTGGAAGCTTTTAAATGAAGTCACTTTTAAATGAAGTAGTGAAGAGCTCTGGCTATGCTCTGTACCTTTTAACATTTCTGCTGATAACTTGGATAAAGATACAGATAATATTCTTACCAAATTTCAGATGGCACTGTGTGGGAAAAAAGGTGAAGAACTTGCAGATTAAATGGCTGTTATCTAAAGGCCTCAGTTTAGGAAGCATGTGATTTTAGATAAGTTTTGAACTATATTCTATTGTTCAAAGAAGGCCACTGATGAGAAAGCTATACATCTACTGCATTCCACTGACCAAATAAGGAATAGGCTTATGTGACCAATCACACCATACATAGGGTGGGATTTGGGGAGTTCTTTGTCTGAAATGTATGAAAGAACCCCCAAAATGGGGGTGAACATTTTCAAGGGAGTGACCCTCTCCTGCTGTGAATTTGGCTCACAGACCAGAATGGGGTCCGCTTCTCTAGGTTCTAATAAATAATTCTGCTTTCTATGAGTGATCTCTGTAGTAGTCACTTTGGGTAGATCTTTTTGTCTCAAACAGCATAAAGGCAGGAATAATAACTAACACACAAAGTCTTGATCCAAAAAGATCTCAATAGGTTAGAACTTTGGACAGAATCTAATGAAATAAGTTTCAATGAGATAAATGTTGAGTTGTTTCAAAAACTGCATCACAAGTACAAGATGAAACCAGCTTATCAAGCTAAGAGCCTCACTTTTCTTTATCTAAAATAAAGATAAAAATATCTGTATATATCTATAGACCTAACTCTAGAGTTGGGTGCCCACCCTCCTCTTTGCAGCTTTACCAAAAAGTTTGTCATTGGGACAACCTCTTAGGCTACTAAAATATAAATATTTTATATAGCACCTACTCTGCCCCAGGCACTATGCTAAGTACTTTTACAAATGTCTTATTCAATCCTCACAACAACCCTTTGAGATAGGTGCTATCATCATGTCCAATTTATGCCTGAGACACAGGACAGCCATGAGATGCCCAAATCCAATTTGAATTCAGATCCTCTTGACTCCAGGCTCATTACTCTATCCACTATTCCACCAAATGCCTCTAATAAATTAATCATATATAGATAGAATCTGCTGAAAGCCTTGCTTCACTGTATTAGTAACTGAATATGACTTTGGAATATTCTTCCATGGAAGATGTTTTTATTTTTCCCAAGAAATTTTTTTTTTGAGTTCTCTCTCTTTTTTGTGAATTTTGTGAATTGTATCCTTGCAAGAAGAATTAGTGTCAGTGTATTGTATGGGAATATCCCCAGATCGTTTGTTGGAGGGGTAAGCCAGACAGGTGAGAAATTTAACAAAATAAAACTTCCTTTTTTGTTGCAAAAGTCTTTGATAAAAGGATTAGATTGTGAAGAAAAAGTGGGGGGTCAGATTCCCTTCTGGAATATTATATTGTTTTATCTTGAGTAATTCTAACTGCTCCTTTTTGAAAAAGTCCAGGTGAGGATGATGACCTTATAGTGCTATTAACACAAGTATCCTTCTAATGATTCTATATAATTGTGAATCATGGCAAATCAATGATTTCTGAAAAACTCAAATTTTAGGCAGTCTAAATGATAGTGGAAATATGCATGATAGGTACTAAGTAGGCTATAGTATTACTAATAAGGGATTGTATACATGGAATCATAGTGCAAAACATGTAAACAAGGACATGTATGACTGGTGAGATGGATGGAAACCCCAAGAGAGTTTTTAGGTAATTAATAATCAATTTTTAAAATAAGCTAGCTGATAATCATTAAAATGAGATCACTAAGTGATTTCAGTAACTAAAGGACAAAACCATGGAGATTCCTGAATGTTTGAATACCTTTGGAAAAGATGCACCTGAGAAATGAAAATATACCCTGATTGGTGAACAATTATTGAGAGGGAAGATATATTAACCACGAGGTAGGCTAAAAGTCTTCAGCTCCTCCTACTAAGAAGGTGGTTTATTGTGAGACCCTGCTGCCTCCAGCAATTTGGAAAAAATAATCCATCTCTACTCAGACTGTTCTGATTGGTTTTCTCCTTCTTAAATTGGGTTACCCTAAAATCCAATGAAGGGATACTATGACATGGGTTTATTTCTTAAGGGCATGAATTCACCTAGATTAGATTCTGTTTTTTCTCTAAACAGAAGTAAATTCTAGTTAGGTGGTATTCTCCCTCTTCTTGCCCAGGATAGCTGAGCAGGTATCTAGAGGATTTGGGCAATCTTGTTTATCAGCAGTGTCCTTCAGAAACAATAATGAAATCTTAATTTAATAATTAGTTATTAATAGAATACAAAATAATTTTTCTAAGAAGGAAAGGAGATAATCTAGTAGTATAAAAAGCACAAGGGGTTAACAAATGGACATCTGGAGAATTGTGTTCGGTTCTGGATACCGTATTTTAGGAAAGACTGGATAAGTTGAAGTATGCCCAAAAAATGAAAGGAAAGAAAGAAAGAAAGAAAGAAAGAAAGAAAGAAAGAAAGAAAGAAAGAAAGAAAAGAAAGAAAGAAAGAAAGAAAGAAAGAAAGAAAGAAAGAAAGAAAGAAAGAAAGAAAGAAAGAAAGAAAGAAAGAAAGAAAGAAAGAAAGAAAGAAAGAAAGAAAGAAAGGAAAGAAAGAAAGAAAGAAAGAAAGAAAGAAGAAGGAAGAAAGAAAGAAAAGAAAGAAAGAAAGAAAGAAAGAAAGAAAGAAAGAAAGAAAGAAAGAAAGAAAGAAAGAAAGAAAGAAAGAAAGAAAGAAAGAAAGAAAGAAAGAAAGGAAGGAAGAAAGAAAGAAAGGAAGGAAGGAAGGAAGGAAGGGAAGGAAGGAAGGAAGGAAGGAAGGAAGGAAGGAAGGAAGGAAGGAAGGAAGGAAGGAAGGAAGAAGGAAGAAAGGAAGAAAAGAAGAAAGAAAGAAAGAAAGAAAGAAAGAAAGAAAGAAAGAAAGAAAGAAAGAAAGAAAGAAAGAAAGAAAGAAGAAAGAAAGAAAGAAAGAAAGAAAGAAAGAAAGAAGAAAGGAAGAAAGGAAGAAAGGAAGAAAGGAAGAAGAAAGGAAGAAAGGAAGAAAGAAAGATTCAGGAGGGATAGGATAGTTGTTATCTAGAAAAGAAATTAGATGTATTCTGCTTGGTCCCAGAGGGCCAAAGTAGGATTGAAAGGTAAAAGTTGCAAAGAGCAGATTTATTTCTAATGGAAAATAATAGATGGTTCCTAACAATTAGCACAATTAAGAATTTTATGAGCTGCCTTGGAAGGGACTGGATTTCCCTTCACCAAAGGTCTTTAAGTGAAGATCAAATCATCTATTATCACAAATATGGCTAGGTAGCCCTAAATCATTGGGTAACAAAATAATCCAAGACATAAGAGGATCCTCTGCCCTTGTGTAATAGGCTTAAAAAGGCATTCATATAGCTATCCTTATCAGTTATTCATACTGACCAGTTGAAAACTATTCCCATTTATCAATTCCAAGTAACATTTATTGCCCAGGAATATTTATTAGCACTTTGCTAGTTTCTTGGACTAACTCTAAGAAATAACTAGGATTAGTTTCCTAATTCTATGAAATCCCTATTCTTTTTTTGACTATCATTTTAGCTGACTTAATGTTATTTTGTGTATTAGTCATTTCTGTCTTTTTTGTGAGTCCATTTGAGGTTTTCTGTGCAAAAGATAATGGAATGGTTTGTCATTTAGTTCTGTAGCTCATTTTACGCTTAAGGAAACTGAGACAAACAGGGTCAGGTGACTTGCCCAGTGTCTGACCCCTGGATTTTAAGTCGAGTCTTCCTGACTCCAGGCCTGGCACTCTATGCACTAAACTATCTAGCTGCCTCTGAATTAGTGTAGAAGAGATAAAGACCCAAATGTCCCAACCAATCATCCAGGAATGATAAGAGTATATAACCTGTAGTTGGCACATGAGCGAGGGCAGTCTTTTATAGGACTCTAACTAAAGAGCCATACTTCTCTTATGACCTAAAATCTCAGGTAGTAGAGCTGCACTGAAGGATCTGGAGATACCAGTTCTGGAGATTAGAGAGGTTGGAACTATACGTGTAGGAGTCAGTAGTATAAAGGTGAAAGTTGAAGTCATCAGATTAAATGAACGCTAGAGGGAAGTAATATAGATGGAAGAATAGATTGCCAAGGATTGAGACTAACTTGAAATTAAAAGGAAAAAGAAAGACCAGAAACTGAAGATTTAGGAAGGGAAAGAATATTAGGAGTATGCAGTATTGCTGAAAACAAAGGAAGTTTCTCTGAGAAAAAATTTAAGAAGCAGTTAAATTTGCTATTTATTTTCCAGAACAAATAACTTCTAAATACTTTATTGTATTTTTGTCTCCAAATGAGGATTTCTGTGCCAGAAAAGAAATTAGCAGGCAAAGAGCTTTAGAAATGCCAATGACTAGGCAGCAAGTATTTATTGAATATTTGGCAATATATTATTTGCTTGGGAAATGCTATAGTCCTCACTTTCAGGTACCTTAAAATCTAAAAAGGCAGATAAGTTTTTAAAATATCCAAATTTTATAGGAGATGTAATCTTGCTTAAAATTGAGAGTATTATGAGTGATAACAGCACATGGCATGAATGGGGTCAGCTGGTAAGGAACTTTTTAGCTAAATTTAGAAATTTGTGCTTCAAAAGGTGATGAAAATTTTCATCTAGAATGGGGATAAGAGTCAGGAAAAAGGCAGAGACAGGAGGGAAGGAAAGAAGAGAATGAGAGAGAATCTGTGTCCTTCCTCTCCTTAATAAAATCACATGATGGACGTTCATTCCACTAGAGGAGTCTTCAAATTCAGCACTGAAAGTAACTCAAGATTTATATAGAATTTTAAACTGGTTACTCAGCCAAGAATTTCTGTTTTGTATCTCTCCATTTGATGTAATTTGGTGCCATTATGTAGAAGGCCCACAAGAAGGTAATTGAATTCCAAAGACTGAGGGAGGTCCTAAGTTTTCTAAATTGGGGCCACAAATCATGAGCATGACAAAATCCCCCAAATTGTAACTGAGCTCATTTATGTAACTAGAATTTCTGACACAAAGGTTATACCCTATAGGAACTTGTCATTCTTTTATATTAATCCTTATTTACCATCCTTTACACAAATGAAATTTATAGATGCAATGGAGAACTGGCCATTGAGATTCTAGTTCTGGAAGTAGGTGCTTTAGACTCAGCCTTATGGCAACTTCTGCTGACTCTTTCAACCTTTCTAAACTCAATAAGGTCTCCATTCCCTCTTCATTGAAAAATAGGAAGGACAAGGAAGAAGCAAGAAAAATGCTTTAAGGCCTGGAGGCAGTAAGGTACCCAGGTGGGAAGAATCTGAACCATCTCTCTCAGTCTCCCTCAGGAGACTTAACAGCAGGCCTTACCACCAGGGAAAAGAGACTTCATTTAGCCAATTAGTGTCCTTTTTATGCACACTTTGTTCCACCTCAGGAGGTATCAAAAGTTTTATCTTCAATCCATAGTAAGTGGACAGGAAACAGCAATCAACTACCTGATATTCTGAATAAAAGTCCAGTGCTCTAGTCCATGTTCTATTGCCTCTCAGATATTCTCTACTCCATTCCCTTTACTCTGATTTGTGGATTTCTATATAGGAAGATATCTTGATAAGCAATGCTACTCTACTATCCTTTTTTTCTTTTGAATAAATTATACCCTTTAATTGTTGTATTCCAGGCATAATTCACATCCCATTAAGCCCAACTACTATTTAATAATATCTATGAGGTCAAGTATACCTCATGGCATTAGGAACTCTAAATCCCATTATTCTGCACATTTGTTTATAGACCTCTTAGGACATGGTTATTATAGCTGCTAATTTCCTGCACAGTGTCTCCTGATCATTTCTACTTTTATATTCCGTGGGTCACTGATTCTCATTTATAAAATAAAGGGGTTAGACTAGGTCTCTAAGGCTCCTAACAGTTTTAAATTTACAGTCCTATTATTTGTCTTCCTCTGTCATGCCTGGTACCCTGTGCTAAATCCATGAAATCTGACACAATGGTTATCAACCAATCTTTTTCTCTTCTTCCCCTATTATTTTTAGTTTAATGTTATATCTGATTTTAAATGTTTATATTATTAACATGACCTTTTTTTTTTTTTTTTGCTTGTCAGCATTTATTCTGGTTTGAAAATAATCTATCAGTTAGTTAATAAATATTTATTAAATGCCTACTGTGTGCCAGATACTGTGCTAAAAACTATAAGTACAAAGGCAAAAGATAGTGCTTACTCTCAAGAAACTCCTTGTGTAATAGAGGAGACATTTAAATAGTTATGTAGAAAACAATTATATACAGAATAAGCCAGAGATAATCAACACTAACATTAAGAGAAACTCAGGAAAGACTAATTGTAGTAGATGGGATTTTAGCTGGGACTAGAAGAAAGCCAGGAAAGCCAGGAGGTGGTTATGAGAAAGGAGAGCATTCAGAGCAGCTAAATGGCACAATGGATAAAGCACTGGGCCTGGAAGAAAGAAGGTTTAGTTCTCTGAGTCCAAATCTGGCCATGAATAACGGTGTGGCCCTAGGCAGTTATGTTTGTCTCAGTTTCCTTATCTGTAAAATGAGTTGGAGAAGGAAATGATGAACCACTCTGGTATCTTTACAAAGAAAACACCAAATGGAGTCATGAAGAATGGGACACAACAGAACAGCAAGTAAAAAATGCACACTTGGGAATTGAATGTTTTGTGTGAGAAGCAACAATGAAGTGAGCGTTAACTGAATTCCTCAGAGTATCTAATGGAGAAGAGGGGAAAAGATGTAAGGTGTAAGAAGACTAGAAAGTTAAGGAGGTATTGAAGGTAAGAAGGGCTTTGATGCAAGAAGATTTTATATGTGATACTGGAAGTGACAGCAAGCCATTGGAATTTATTGATGTGAGGGTAGGGGAAGTGTGTGACATAGTCATGCTATGCTTTAGGAAAACACTTTAACTGTTCTTTATAGAGGAGTTAGAGGAGACATTTCAATAACAACTAAATGACAATAGTGTAAAGAGTCATAAAATGGAAAAAGAGATAACCTGGATCTTAATTCTGGCTTTGCCACAAACAATTGTGTGACTTTGGAATAATTATTTCTTTTGGCCTCCAGGAAGTCCTTATAGGTAAAATATAATGGTTGAAGTAGATGAACTCAGATTTCTTTTAGCTATAAAATCCTATGAGTTATAACACAAACTAATTGCCCTATATTGGGCAAGTCAATATAACTGGGGGACCTGAACAAAATGAATTATCTACTATGCCTCCATTGAACCATTAGTTGCTTTCAAACTAGATGATATGGGCTCATGTACAGTTTTAACCTTTGCAATCCAAGTCATTTTCAATCATAGAAACCATTGGGAAGGCAAATCATTCTAACCTCATATTAAGTAGCTTTTTAATTAAAAGACTTTATGGCAATGAGAATCTGGCTTTGCATGAATGTTATGTCTCTGTTTAGGCTATTTCAAGTTACTGTTTTACAAATTCTGAGTCCTCTATTCCAGTAAAATTCTTCCCTCAAACACATAGAGTAGAAGAAACTGTGAAAAAAACAAAGCACCAAGGTAGATTGATATTCAAACAAAGCATTCGCCAACCCTTTCACTGCCAACAAGTACATTTTGCATATTACACTCTCATTATTCCCAGAGCCAAATGTCACAGTCATTTGTGCTTTGTAGAGATAAAAGCAAATGGAAAGTTAACAAAACAGTGAAATAACAAGGTTAAGAGTTCTTGATTAAAACAGACAAAACAGCTGGAAAAGGTTCTTTAGAAACACTATCATTTTAAACAATTAGAGAAGAGGCAATATCTATCATGGTTATTTGCTAAAATACTAGCTAACATTAACATTTAAATGTAGTGTAATGGTGCTGTTTTTTTTTTTTTCCTGTAAAAACATCCACAAGCACACATCCACAAGCATACATACAAACACAAATATACACACAAATGCACACATAAACAAGTACACAAATCTGCTGAGTAAATGAAATACACAAACTGAAAGAATCAAAGAATACTCTGTTCAAGCCATCAGGAATAATAAGAAGCTTTTTAGAAGTGTATTATCACTTCCTTTCCAATTTCCCAGGATACAGGATCATAACTTCTTTCAGGCCAAAGACCATTCTTTCTATTTCTTGGAAAAAGCCTACATGCAGGGCTTGATATATTAATGTCAATCTGGAAGAATGTCTTTATTAAAGTGCCACATGGATTAATCTATCCTTGGTCCTTTGTTCATTTTTTTTCTCAATAGATTGGAAGAAAACATTTCTAGCATGACATAGTATACATATTAAATTTGTAGATGACACAGACTCAAGTGGATAGCTAATAAATATCTGTTAGATTAGAATTACAAAAGATCTCAACAGAATAAGGTGAACTTTATTTTCTAAATTTCTCAATATACCTAAATTTCTCAATTTTTTAGTAAATCAACTTCATGAAATAATAATAAATTAGTAATAAATGGGCTCACTCATATAGAAGGTATCATTCCATGACCAATTTCAAGCTGGTGAACATTTTTGAATTTAATTGAAGAGATGGCATTATCTGGCATTTATCCATTTGTACCTTTTCCAGTTTTTCAACTGTTATTTCATTTTATCCTCATGATTTTAAGAAGGAGATGCAATTTTTATCCCCATTTTATAGAATGAGGAAACTGAGGCAGATAGAGGTTAAATAACACTCCCAGGGTCACATAGCTAGTTAAATGCCTGAGAAAATCTTTGAACTCAGGTCTGAGGGAAGAATCTGCTGGATGAGATTGAAGGATATGGAATTAATTAGATACATATATAAAAGAATGGGCCTTCAAATCATGATGAAGCATTGAAGAATCTAGTTATAAATATACTCATATCCTTCCATTCATGTTTTTTTTTAATTATTTTTTTATTATATATATATATATATATATTTTATAATATTATCCCTTGTATTCATTTTTCCAAATTACCCCCCCTCCCTTATTCCCTCCCCTCGACGACAGGCAATACCATACATTTTACATGTGTTACAATATAGTCTAAGTACAATACATGGGTGTGAATATCATTTTCTTGTTGCACAATAAACATTAGAATCCGAAGGTACATGCAACCTGGGCAGACAGATATTAGTGCTAACAATTTACATTCCTCTCCCAGTGTTTCTTCTCTGGGTGTATCTACCTCTGTCCATCATTGATCAACTGGAAGTGAGTTGGATCTTCTTTATGTTGAAGATTTCCACTTCCATCAGAATACATCCTCATACAGTATCGTTGTTGAAGTATACAGTGATCTTCTGGTTCTGCTCATTTCACTCAGCATCAGTTGATTTAAGTCTCTCCAACCCTCTCTGTATTCCTCCTGCTGGTCATTTCTTACTGAGCAATAATATTCCATAACTTTCATATACCACAATTTACCCAACCATTCTCCAACTGATGGACATCCATTCATCTTCCAGTTTCTAGCTACAACAAAAAGAGCTTCCACAAACATTTTGGCACATATATGTCTCTTTCCGCTCTTTAGTATTTCTTTGGGATATAATCCCAGTAGTAGCGCTGCTGGGTCAAAGGGTATGCACAGTTTGATAACTTTTTGGGCATAATTCCAGATTGCTCTCCAGAATGGCTGGATTCTTTCACAACTCCACCAGCAATGTATTAGTGTCCCAATTTCCCCACATCCCCTCCAACATTTGTCATTATTTGTTCCTGTCATCTTAGCCAATCTGACAGGTGTGTAGTGGTATCTCAGAGTGGTCTTAATTTGCATTTCTCTGATCAGTAGTGATTTGGAACACTCTTTCATGTGAGTGGATATAGTTTCAATTTCTTCCTCTGAGAATTGTCTGTTCATATCCTTTGACCATTTATCAATTGGAGAATGGTTTGGTTTCTTATAAATTATGGTCAGTTCTCTATATATTTTGGAAATGAGACCTTTGTCAGAACCTTTGTTTTTAAAAATATTTTCCCAATTTGTTACTTCCCTTCTAATCTTGTTTGCATTAGTATTATTTGTACAGAAACTTTTTAGTTTGATGTAATCAAAATCTTCTATTTTGTGATCAATAATGATCTCTAGTTCTCCTCTGGTCATAAATTCCTTCCTCCTCCACAAGTCTGAGAGGTAGATTATCCTCTGTTCCTCTAATCTATTTATTATCTCCCTCTTTATGCCTAAATCATGGACCCATTTTGATCTTATCTTGGTATATGGTGTTAAGTGTGGATCCATATCTAATTTCTGCCATACTAATTTCCAGTTTTCCCAACAGTTTTTTCCGAATAATGAATTTTTATCCCTAATGTTGGAATCTTTGGGTTTGTCAAAGATTAGATTGCTATAGATGTACCCTTTTTTGTCCTTTGTATCTAATCTGTTCCACTGATCTACCGGTCTATTTCTTAGCCAATACCAAATGGTTTTGGTGACTGCTGCTATATAATATAGCTTTAGATCAGGTACACTTAGACCACCTTCCTCTGAGTTTTTTTTCATTAGTTCCCTTGCAATTCTTGACCTTTTATTCTTCCATATGAATTTTGTTGTTATTTTTTCTAGGTCATTAAAATAGTTTCTTGGGAGTCTGATTGGTATAGCACTAAATAAATAGATTAGTTTGGGGAGTATTGTCATCTTTATTATATTCGCTCGGCCTATCCAAGAGCACTGAATGTCTTTCCAATTATTTAATTCTGATTTTATTTTTGTGGCAAGTGTTTTGTAATTTTTCTCATATAATTCCTGACTTTTCTTTGGTAGATGGATTCCCAAATATTTTATACTATCAACATTTGTTTGGAATGGAATTTCTCTTTGTATCTCTTGCTGTTGCATTTTGTTAGTGATATATAAAAATGCCGAGGATTTATGTGGATTTATTTTGTATCCTGCCACTTTGCTGAAATTTTGAATTATTTCTAGTAGCTTTTTAGCAGAGTCTTTGGGGTTCTCTAAGTATACCATCATGTCATCTGCAAAAAGTGATAGTTTAATTTCCTCATTTCCTACTCTAATTCCTTGAATCTCTTTCTCGGCTCTTATTGCCGAGGCTAGCGTTTCTAGTACTATATTGAATAGTAATGGTGATAGTGGGCAACCTTGTTTCACTCCTGATCTTACTGGGAAAGGTTGCAGTTTATTTCTATTGCATATTATGCTTACTGACGGTCTTAAATATATACTCCTGATTATTCTAAGGAATAATCCATTTATTCCTATACTCTCAAGAGTTTTTAGTAGGAATGGATGTTGGATTTTGTCAAATGCTTTTTCTGCATCTATTGAGATGATCATATGGTTCTTATTAATTTGATTATTAATATGGTCAATTATATTAATAGTTTTCCTAATATTAAACCAGCCCTGCATTCCTGGAATAAATCCTACTTGATCATAGTGTATTATCTTGGAGATGATTTTCTGAAGTCTTTTTGCTAATATCTTATTTAAGATTTTAGCATCAATATTCATTAAGGAGATTGGTCTATAATTTTCTTTCTCAGTTTTCGATCTACCTGGTTTAGGTATCAGTACCATGTCTGTGTCATAAAAGGAATTTGGTAGGACTCCTTCATCCCCTATTTTTTCAAATAATTTATATAACATTGGGGCTAATTGTTCTTTAAATGTTTGGTAGAATTCACATGTGAATCCATCTGGCCCTGGGGATTTTTTCCTGGGGAGTTGATTAATAGCTTGTTCTATTTCTTTTTCTGAAATGGGACTATTTAAGCAATTTATCTCCTCCTCTGTTAATCTAGGGAGCCTATATTTTTGGAGGAAGTCATCCATTTCACTTAAGTTATCAAATTTATTGGCATAAAGTTGGGCAAAGTAACTCCTTATTATTTCTCTAATTTCCTCTTCATTGGTGGAAAGATCCCCCTTTTCATTTGTAAGACTATCAATTTGATTTTCCTCTTTCTTTTTTTTGATCAAATTTACCAAAGGTTTATCTATTTTATTGGCTTTTTCATAAAACCAACTCTTGGTTTTATTTATTAATTCAATAGTTTTTTTACTTTCAATTTTATTGATTTCTCCTTTTAATTTTTGTATTTCGAGTTTAATTTTTGGTTGGGGGTTTATAATTTGGTCTTTTTCTAGCCTTTTAAGTTGTAATTCCATTCATGTTTTAATCCTTTTTTTTTTTTTGGTTTGTTTTGCTTTTATTCTGTGTGATTATTGTACATACTCCTTCATAGATCCTCCATGGGAGATCTTTTCAACATACTAAAGGCCTTCTTCTAGACATATTTACATTTTATGATTACCTGCTGGTCTCCACCTGCCTATCTTTTCTTCCTGTCATATAATTTCTGAATGATCTCCCTTGCATCACTTTTTGGAAAGATTCTGAGGCCTGTTTAATACCTTCCATTGTATCTTGAGTCACTTGAAAATTTGATACTTTGGAGATTTCAGTGTTCAAAGATTCATAACCACTCACTCTGAAAAACATTGATCTTAATATTTTTTCATTTTAATTTTTTTCTGTCTCCAGCATGTAGTGCATAATAGATGCTTAAAAATGCTTGTCAGTTTTACTAATGTTAGCTAGATGGGTAAGAGACTTTGCTTGGAATCAGGATGATCTGAAATCAAATTCTACTTCAGGTATTTATTAGCTGAGTGATGTTGCTTCAATTTAGTTACTTCACTTCTCACAGCCTTATCTATAAAATAGAGATAGTAATAGCATCTGTCTCATATGGTTTTTGTAAGGACCAAATTAAATAATATTTCAAAAATACTTTTCAAACCATAAAATACTATATAAATGCTAGCTATTATTATGGATTTCTTTGGAATCAAGGAACACCTTCATATTACTAAAAATAGTCTACAATGTTTTCAATTCAATCTGGCCTTTTCTTCTTCTCATTCAGTTCTAGACCAGAGTCATTGTCCATCATGTGTTCCTGCTCTAAGTATATAAACTGATATGCTAAGTTAATGGATTTGCCATCTAGTCTGGCCTGTGGTAGTTTGAACAATAGTCATTTTTTATCTTTTTAGTTTTTCCAGTATAAATAAACTTCTCTATATCTGTCTCAATCTCTGACTCTGTACATATCTGTTTCCATATCAACCTTTCTGTTTCTCTCTGTGTCTATCTTTCAAAGGAATTTAATTAAAAAAAAATTTAATTAATGTTTCCCCAAAGATCCCCCTTCTCTCCCTTCCATTTTCCTTCCCCACACCTCTCACAACTGGAAAGCAAGAAAAACAAAATTCCTATTATAAACATGTACAATCAAGTAAAACAAATTTTCACAAAGACTATGTTCCCTCTACATGTCTCCATCTATAGCCTAAGTCCATTGCCTATCAGGAGGTGGGTAATATATTTGATTATGTGTTCTTTAGAACTAAGATTGGTCAATTTTGATGATCAGTCTTTGTCTCTCAAAGTTGATAGTCTTTATGGTATTGTATATAGAAATTTTTTTTGAGTTCTGCTTCTTCATTTTGTAACAGTGAATATAACTTTCCATGTTTCTCAGAAGCAAAATATCTCTCTTGAGTGAACTTAGGTGCTATTGAGGAGATTCTGTAATCTTTTGAGCCTTGATGTAATAAGCCGAATGCCATTTGCAAAAAAAAGGGGAAAACTGTACTTGGAAGTCTTCACTTCCTCATTTTTCATCCTTGATGAATATCATTGTATATCATTTTATCTCACTGTTTTGTGTAGTTTAATGTTAATTTATTCCACAAACATGTCTTCATAACCTTAATAAAGTTATACTCTGATATTTACTAGCTGTGTGACCCTTAACTTCACTTAACTGCCATCTGCCTCAGTTTTCTCAACTATAAAATGAGGATAAAATTGAGATAATATTTGTAAAGCATTTAGCACAGTGCCTGGCACATAGTAAGCACTTAATAAATGCTTGTTTCCTTCTTTTCCTTTAGGCACAAGGAATACAGAGACAAAAATAAAACTGTTCTTGCCCTCAATGAGCTTACATAGAGTTGTTAAGCATAGTTATTTCTGGGGTTGCATTTATAAATTAATTTTGTGTGATCTTAAGATACATATAAAAGATTTCTTGCTAGAAAAGAGAACTTAAGGCTAGTAAACATAATGGCAATAATGTATTCTTTGTATATTTTAGGCAGTTTTGTGGTTATAAAGATATCCTCTGTAAAAAAACACATTTCAAATATATTTAGAAGCTAAAGGATATCTAAAGGGAGCAAGATTATAAAAGAAACTGAAACAATAAAAAAAAAAAACTGACTTTCTAAAGATACAAGGGAATAATTTCATTTGCTACAGTAGCCATCACTACTACTCTGTCACCAACATTTAGTAATAAATGGTCTCTTAAGTAGTTGATAGTATGTTGTTAGTAGCAATTAGTGAAAACAGAACCAAAACAATTTATACATTTTAAATGGGGTTTATTAGAGGACATAATTCTGCTATTTGGCCCTAAATGATAGAAGGAAGCAGAGCCAAGATGGCAGATTAGGACTTGCCTGAGCACTCCTGCAAACCCTCCCAAATACCTTTTTGTTTTTTTGTTTTGTTTTGTTTTGTTTTGTTTTGCTGAGGCAATTGGAATTAAGTGACTTGCCCAGAGTCACACAGCTAGGACGTGTTAAGTGCCTGAGGCCAGATTTGAACTCAGGTCCTCCTGACTTCAGTGTTGGTGATCTATCTACTATGCCACCTAGCTGCCCTCCCCCCCAATACCTTTAAATAATAACTCTCAACAAATGTTAGAGTGTTAGAACTTACAAAAAGACAGTGAAACAATTTTTCAGCCCAAGAGTGGAGCATAGTTTGTCTCAGACCCCTGCCAGCATAGGCCCCAGCAAACCAGGAGCAGGTCTGAGGGTAACCAAATCAGTGGCAGCACACACCTCTCAGCCCACAGAGACCAAAGGCATCTTGGAGGGTCAGTGGAACGATCTGTCACAATTGGTGACAGAGAAGTGGAGTCCAGTGCAGGCTGCACCAGCATAGCCCCAGCAAACGAGGAGCTGGCTTTGGAAGCCACTGAATCTGCAGCAACAACTAAGGCTTTCAGAGCTCTCAACCTACAGATGGTATGCGTGATTGAATAACTGGTCAGAAGGAATTTATAGGGGTCACATTACTAGCACAGAGGCAGGACTCTGTCTTTTTGCCTATACTTGGATCCAGATCACAGTCTTGGGTGGCAGTCCCTGGACAAGGAAGAGCACTAGCACCCAAGGGTTTGTAGCCACAGTAGAGCAGAGACCCTCTTTACAGCTGCAGGACAGAAAAGAATGCTTGTGGTCCCTCACAGAACTGAACAGAGGGCAGGAGAGGAGTCAATATATTTCATCTTAGATCATACCATTGTGAAAGAGCTGAAAGCTTATAGATCCTTAGAAGTTTCTTTGAAAACAGTTGAACCTCCCCCACCCAAAGCTTGGGACAGTACTCTCTATTCTGGAAGCAGAGTCCTACTTTCACAAAAATTTCAAAATGAAGAAATAGGCTAGGAAAATGAGCAAACAACAGAAAAAGATTCTGATCATAGAAAGTTATTATGACAAAGAAGACCAAAACAATAAAAACAAAAGTCAAAGTTCCCACATTCAAAGCCTCCAAGAAAAATATGAATTGGTCTCAAGTCAAAGAAGAATTCAAAAATAATTTTGAAACTTAAAAAGAGAGATAGAGGAAAAATTGGGAAGAGAAACAAGAGTGATACAAGAAAATCATAAAAAAGAATCATATCAATATCTTGGCAACAGAGACACAAAAAATGCTGAAGAAAATAACACCTTAAAAATGTGTGTGTGTGTGTGTGTGTGTGTGTGTGTGTGTGTGTGTGTGTGTGTGTGTATAAATATATATATTTATACACACTATAGGCTGCTTGGGAGAGGTGAAAATGAAAGTGCATAACAGAAATCAGAAGAATAACCTAAAAGAAAGCAAAGATGGACAGTAATTAATATGTCTTCTATTATTATATATGCTTTTTTGAAATTCAAATTTATAGTTTCATATTGTAAGTCCTCCCTGAAGTTTTGCTGGGCACATGGCAATGTTTTCCCTTTTCTGTCCTTTTTCTTTTTCTTTTTTTCAGTTTTGTATTTAGTTTTAATTAAGTAAAAAAAAAAAAAAAGATGTTGCAAACCAAAACAAAAAAACAAACAAACAAATAAACAAGCACATACAACAAAACTTGTAAACTAGACCAAATGGTAAAAATAAACAAAAAAATACAAAAAGCTAATGAGGAAAAGAATTCCTTTAAAAAGAATAATTAGCCAAATTGAGGGAGAGGGGAGAAATTTACTAAAGAAAACAACTCCTTTAAAACTAAAATTTGAAAAATGGAAAAGGAGGAACAAAAGCTTACTGAAGAAGATACTTCCTTAAAAATTAGAAGTGAGCAATAGAAGCTAATGACTTTATGAGAGATTAAGAAAATAATATTAATTATTTTATATATAAGAAATATATATTTAATATATATTATATATTTAATATATATTATATATTTAATATATATTTAATAAGAAAATATTAAACCAAACCAAAACTAGAAGGCAATGTGAAATATCTCACTAAAAAACCAATTGATCTGAAAATAGATCCAGGAGAAATAATTTTGAAATTACTAGACTGAATACCATGAGTAAAAAAAAAAAAAGCCTAGATATCATCTTTCAAGAAATTGTCAAGGAAAACTACCCTGATATTCTAGAAGCAGAGGATAAAATAGAAATTGAAAAAAATCCACCAATCATCTCCTGAAAAATATCCCAAGATGAAAAATCTTAGGAATTTTACAGCCAAATTCCAGACCATCCAGGTCAAAGAGAAAATATTGCAAAAATTCAGAAAAACACAATTCAGTGTTGTGGAGTCACAGCCAGAATAACACAAGATTTACCAGGTACTACATTAAAGGACTAAGGACTTGGAATGTATTCCAGAAGGCAAAGGAGCTAGGATTATAATGAAGAACCTCTCCAGCAAAACTGAGTATAATCTTTCAGCCATATTCAATGAAGTAATTTTCATGTATTCTTTATAAAAGACCAGAGCTGAGTAGAAAATTTAACTTTCAAATGCAAGACTTTAGAGAAACTAAAAAGATAAGTAAGAAAAAATCAAAAGAAACTTAATGTAAAACTGTTTATATTCTTACATGAGAAGATATGTGTAATTCATAAGAATTTTCTCATTTTTAGTTATAAATAATAGTATGTACATATATATATATATATATATACATATATATATATATATATATATATATATATATACATACATACTGAGAAAGAGAGAAAGAACACACAGTTGTTAGTTAAATGTGAAGAAATGATATCTTTTTTTTTTTTTTTTTTTTGACTGTGGCAATTGGGGTTAAGTGATTTGCCCAGGGTCACACAGCTAGGAAGTGTTAAGTGTCTGAGGCCAGATTTGAACTCAAGTTCTCCTGATTTCAGGGCTGGCACTCTATCCACTGTACCACCTAGCTGCCCCTGGATAATACTTTAACAAATAAAATTAAGGAGTAAGAAAGAAATGCACTGGGGAAAAGAGAAAGGGAAAGGAAAAGGTAGAATTGGATAATTTGTCACATATGATAGAAGAAAAACTTTTTAATGTAGAGAGAAAGAAGAAAGAGGCAAGAGGGAATGAGTGAACTTTACTCCTGTATGAATTGGCTCAAAGAGAGAATAATTGGTTGTAGAACTCTATCTTACTCTATGGAATAATAGGAGGGGAAGGAGATAAGGTGGGGTGAGTAATAGAAGAGAGGGAAGATTGGGGGAGGGGATAATCAGGAGCAAAACACTTTTAAGGAGGGATAGGGTGAAAGGAGAGAGAATAGGATAAATGGGGGGCAGTACAATTAAAGTAATTGTGGGGGGAAATTGAATCAAGTTTCTCTGATATAGGCCTAATTTCTCAAACATATAGATAACTGAGTCAAATTTATAAAAATAAGAATTACTCCCTAACTGATAAATGGATAAATGATCAAAAGATAAGGATATTTTTCAGATGAAGTAATCATAGCTATCTTAGCCATATTAAAAAAAAAAGTTCTGATTCACTATTGATGGAAGAAATGCAAGTTAAAACAATTCTGAAGTACTACTACATGCTTATTAGATTGTCTAATAGGATAGAAAAGAAAATGACAAATATTGGAGGGAATGTGGGAAAATGACACATTAATGTACTGTTGGTGCAGTTGTGAATTGATTGAACCATTCTGTATAGCAATTTGGAACTATGCCCAGAAAGCTATAAACCATACATACTCTTTGACCTAGCAATATCACACTACTAGAACTGTATTCCAAAGGAGATGAAAAATAAAAAAGTTAAAGGACTTATATATACAAAAACTATTTATAGCAGTGCTTTTCTGGGGATAAAAAATTGGAAATTGGGGAATAGCTAAATAAATTGTATAATGTAATAGTATTGTTCTATAAGAAATGATGAGCAGGATACTCAGAAAAACCTGGAAAGACTTTCATAAGCTGATGCAAAGTGAAATGTTTTGTGTAAAATGTTGTAAAATGATCATCTATGTATGATAATTATTTTCAGCAATTCAATGATCCAAGACAACTCTGAAGAACTTATGATGAAAAATGCTGTCCATACCCAGAGAAAAAACTGATGGTATCTGAATGTAGATTGCAACATACTTTTTATTTTCAACTTTATTTTTCATATGGGTTTTTTTCCTAATTTGGCATGTTTTCTTTCACAACATGACTATTTTGGAAATGTTTTGTGAGACTCAAATATATAACACATATTGAATTTCTTGTGCGCTCAATAAGGGAGCTTGGGAAGGAGAAAGGAAAAGATTCTGGAACTCAAAGTTTTAAAAATGAATATTAAAATGTTTTTATATAATTGGGGAAAATAAAACACTAAATAAATTCAAAAAGATGAATAAATAAAGCCAAATGATGGAGAAGGTGACTGCTTTTTAATATTCCTCTTAGACTTATAGTGAATCTTCATTCTCTCTTTTTGCTTTCATTTCTGCATAGGATAGGCAGTAATGAATCTTTAGCAATAGTTCACTTTTGCAATGCCTTCAAAAGAGTACATTTTGAAACTGATTCACTTTTGCTTTAATCCTTAGAATATAACTATACCATATATATATATTTTTTTCTGCTTTGTTTTGCTTATCTAAACCTGCACAGGCAAGTTGGCAGGTAGAAGATATTCTCTTGATTAAACTTAAGTCTCACTGAGGAGGTCCTATAATCTGAGCCTTGATGTAATCAGTGCAATGTCATTTGAAAAAAAAAAAGTATCTGTGGGTCTTAACTACAGAATTTCTATACAAACAGAATTTTTCTTCCTATGCTTGATATCCTTTGTGAAAGTAATGGCCATCGTTGTATGGCATTTGATCTCCTGTTTTGTATCTTATTTGTTGTTAATTAATTTATTCAACAAGTCTTTATAAATAATTTGAAATATACTACATAGGAGATATTCATACTGCTATGACTCATGCTCCTAAAATATTAAGGATCACCTTAATATATGTGGTGGGAGTGGAAGAGTGTACAATATAGTTATTGAGCCCCCAGGAATAGTCTTCTTATTGAACAAATTAACTAAAAGAATCCTATTAATACAAAATTACCAAATAGAGGGTTAAGAAAGAATAACAATAATATAAAAATGCACCCATAAAGCAAACATACTTTCCCACTGATATACACAATATCTATTATGGAGAACAGGTATAAACTTATAAAATCATAGGAAAGAAACCCATTGATAGGGAATATATATGTATACCAGGAACAATTCACAACTTTAGACTAAAGAACTTGATATCTTTTATTTCTCTCAGGAATACACTACACAACAATTTACTGATTATTGGGATTCCTTCTCTACCTTTTTGGTCACTTGTCTTTTGAAATATTGAAATACTATTAAAACTTAGGCAAAAATGGCAACCCTAAGATTAGTAACTATAAATTTTTCTAGGTCAGTTCCCAAGGCTGGACTCTAATGTGTTTTTGACTCTAAAGAAGTGTGTAGCTTTGAAAAAAGTGCAAAGACAAGACTTAACTTTCTTAAGTTTGCTCTTTTAAATACCAAAGGACGATACAAAGATTTCTTCCAGTTCCCTCTTTCAAGCAGTAGAAGACAGTATAAGTTCTGAGGTCTCTTCTCAGCCCTGGTCTCTGCAGAGATTAGCTTTCAGATTTTTTGAGGTCCAAGTTCAGCTCAGATTAGCTCTTAATACAGTAGTATAAAGCAGTAGGTGAAATACCTTTGTTCCATGGTCATAAAACAGGTCCAGGAATCAGGGTTTTCCAGTTATAATATTGCAAGTACTATTTTCAGTAGTATGCTAATTAAAAATTGTGAAACAGGACACTTAGGACATCTTTACCCTGAGTAAGGCCTCTTCTCTATGGAAATTTCTTTTCAGATTTTTTCTAAGCTAAATAATTTCTCTCCTATCTCTTTCTTCCAAATTGTCACATGAAAGGGGCCAACTATATTATAGAGTCTTGCCATTGCCATCACTTATTAACAAAGTCTCACTTTATGATCTTTTTTTGAAAATTTGGGAGTATTGGGGCAGAGCCAAGATGGTGACAAGTAGAAAAGTCTTTATCTAAGTTCCTCCTGGTGTCCCTCAGATCAACACCAGATCAAGCTTCTGAACTGGTTTTGGAGTGACAGATCCCACAAATGTTTAGAGTGTAATAAATTTCCAGCAGAAAATATTTTGGAAGAACTTCAGAAAAGGCCTATTTCAATTGGGCAGGAGAGGAGGCAACTGAGCACAGATGCAGCACATAGAGCCAGGGCAGTCCAAACTAAGAAATATACTGGGAAGCTGTAGGCAAAATTCAGCTTCATTGGCTACTCTGTCCTGGTTACAAGCTAGTGGATCAGCAGATTAGCTGTGGTACATCCCACACAAAAAGGCAAATAGTGAGCCTCTGAACTCCAGAGTAAGGAAGGACTTGGCCATGCCTACCCAACATTGGAAGTAAGTCAGCAACATCTGCCCCAAGGCAAGCTAAAGCAGCTATCCCTTTAGAGGAAGCTTGGGACAATCTCCCCTTTGCTCTAAGAGCAGACCTCAACCTTTAAAAAAAGACCAAAAAAGCAAAAAGAATTTTGATCATAGATAGCTTTCATGAAAAAGAGAAAGAGAGAAACAGACATCAAACCCTGAGAATCCTAAAGGTAAATCATCTCCAGATGAAGCCCCAAAGGGTTACATGAGTTGATCCCCAACTCACAAGGCACTCTTGGGAGAATTCAAAAAGGATCTTAAAAGAGAGTTAGAAGAAAAATGGGGAAAGAAAAGGAAAACTTGGCAAGAGAGTTTGGAAACAGAAAGAAAGAAATTATCTGAAGAAAATTCCTTAAAAATAAATTTAATGAAATGGGAAAATTATATACTCCTTACAAAATAGATTTGATGAAATGGAAAAAAGCATATATAAAATAGATATAAAAAAGAAAACAATTCATTGAATAAAAATTTGTCAAATGGAAAAAAAATGGACAAACACATTTAAAAGTTGAATTGACTAAAAGCAAAAGGAGATTAAAAAGATAATTGAAGAAAATAATTCAATAAAAATTAGCATTGAACCAATGGAATTGAATGACTCAATGAGACTTCAAGAATTAGTCAAACAAAACCAAAAAGATAAAAAGACAGAAGAAAAATACCCAATTGAAAAAACAAGTGACCTGGAAAATATATTTAGGAGAGATAATATAAGAATTATTGGACTTCCTGAAAGCCATGATGAAAAAAAAAAAGTCTAGACATCATCTTTCAGGAAATTATCAAGGAAAACTGCTTACATATCCTAAAACCAGAGGATAAAATAGCCATTGAAAAAAATTCACTGATCACCTCCTGAAAGAGATTTTAAAATTAAAACTCCAAGGAATATCATAGCTAAATTTTAGAATTATCAATTTAGGAGAAAAGGAAACAATTCAAATAGCGAGAAGCTACAATCAAGATTACTCAGGATCTAGCAGCTTCCACTTCAAAGGATCAAAGGGCATGAAATCTGATATTCTGAAAGGCAAATGAAACTACATTGCAGCCAAGAATCAACTATCAAGCAAAATTGAGCATTACCTTTCAGGGAAAAAATGGACATTCAATGAAACAGGTAAATTTTATTTATTTCTGATAAAAAGATCAGAGCTGAATAGAAAATTTGATCTTCAAACTGTATAGAACTCAAGAGAAGCATAAAAAGGAAAGAAAAAAATAACTTTCTTTTAAAAATTAAAAAAAAAAAAAAGAAAACATATCCCTATATGAGAATATGACACGTTTTACCTCTTGAGATATGTATCTTTGTTAAGGATATGTTTAAAGGATGAAGGTATAATTTGATTTTATTGTAATGATATAAAAAAGAAACTAGAGAAGGAAAGGAGATTCTACTTGAAGAAAAGGAAAATGGAATTAAAATGGGGTAAATTGCATCTCATGAAGAGGCAAAAAAAAGTCCTGTTACAATTGAGGGAAAGAAGGGAGGGAGATGAGCATTGTGTGACTCTTGCTGTCATCAGATTTGGCTCAAAGAGAGAATATCAGATATATTTAGCTTCACAGAGAAGCTTGTCTCATCCTATAGGGAAGTAGGAGGAGAAAGTAAAGGGGGAGACTAATAGAAGGGAAAACAAGTAAAAGTAGAAAGGTATAAGAAAGGTAGTTAGGCTGTAAAAGGGGAAAACTGTTTGAGGGAGGGGATGCTCAGAAACAAAATACTGGAGAGAATGGAAAGGGGGAAAGGAAAGAGAAAAGTATAACTAGGGGGAAACAAGAGAGTAGGAAATAGAGTTAGTCATTTTAAATGTGAATGTAAATGGGATGAATTCTCCTATAAAATGGAAGCAGATAGGAGATTGCATTAAAAGCCAGAACCCTACAAATTGTTGTTTATAAGAAACACATTTAAAGCAGACTGATACATTCAGAATAAAGAATAAAGATAAAAAAGTTGCAGCAGAATCTATTATGCTTTAGCTGAAGTTAAAAAAAAAAAGCAGGAGTAATGATCCTGATCTCAGATTAAGCAAAAGCAAAAATAGATCAAATTAAAAGAGATAAGGAAGAAACTACATCCTACTACATTATCTTTATAGATAATGAAGTAATATTATTACTAAACATATATGCACCAGGTAGTATAGCAGCCAAATTCCTAGAGCAGAAGGCAAGAGAGCTGCAAGAAGAAATAGATAGCAAAACAATACTAGAAAGGGGATCTCAACCTTGTTCTCTTAGAACTAAATAAATTGAACCACAAAATAAATAAAGAAGTTAAGGAGGTAAATAGAATTTAGAAAATAGAAAAGTTAGGTATGATAGAGCTTTGGATTAAATTGAATGGAGACAGAAAGAAATATATTTTTCCTTGGAAGTACATGGAACCTATAAAAAAACTGACCATGCCTTAGGGCATAAAAACCTCAAAATCAAATGCAGAAAGGCAAAAGTAGTAAATGCATCCTTTTCTGATCATGATGCAATAAAAATTACATGCAATAAAAGGCCAGGGGAAAATAGACCAAAAAGTAATTGGAAACTAAATAATATTATCCTAAAGAATAAATGGGTGAAACAGCAAATCATAGACACAATTAATAATTTCATCCAAGAGAATGACAATAATGAGACAACATATCAAAATCTGTGGGATGCAGTCAAAGCCATAATAAGGGTACATTTTATATCTCTAGATGCTTACTTGCATAAAATAGAGAAAAGCCGATCAATGAATTGATATTGCAACTAAAATAGCTTTAAAAAAAAAAACAAAAACAAAAACAAATTAAAAATACCCAATTAAATACCTGTAGGGGGCTGAAACTCCAAAAAGGTATGCTTGAATCAGACAACTGAGCACTTAAGGCTAATTACCTATTTGATGTGATACAATGACTCTATTAGCATATGTTTGGATAAATGGCTCTTCTTACTACTGGTGCTTGCTGAATGTTTGGTGTTAAGATAATCATAGGCAAAGATTGGAGGGCAGAAGGAGAAGAGCCAGAAAGGCACTTGGCAGCAGGATGAGGAGGAGAGAGGCTGGTGACTCTGGACTCCAGGATACAGAAGACATCTTTTGCAAGCCTTGTGGCAGTTTGCCTGCCTCCTTCATGTCTTCCCCTAAAGACCAAGGACTTTGATTTATCCTGACTCTGGCTGATCCTGAAGACCTCCAGGGAGCTAGCCTGTACTCTACAAATACCAAATTTGAAATTCTGAAAATAAAAGGGGAGATTAATAAAATTGAAAATAAGGAAAACATTTAATTAATAAACAAAACTAAAAGTTGATTTATGAAAAAGCCAACAAAATAGATAAACTTTTAGTTAATTTGATTAGAAAAAGTTAAGAAAAAAAAAAAAAAGAAAGAAAAAGTTAAGAAGAAAATCAAATTATAAATACCAAAAATGCAAAGGGAGACCTTTTCACCAATGATGAGAAAATTAGAGCAATAATTAGGAATTATTTTGCTTAACTATATGTCAATACATCTGTTAAACTAATTGAAATGGAGGAATACTTAAAAATATAGATTGCTCAGATTAACAGAAGAGGAAATAAATTACTTAAATAGTCCCATTTTAGAAAAAGAAATCGAACAAAGAATATTAATCAGCTCCCTAGGAAAAAAATTTCCAGGGCCAGATGGATTCACTTGTGAATTCTACCAAACATTTAAAGAGTGATTAATTCCAATACTATTTAAAGTATTTTTTAAAAATAGACAAAAAAGGAGTCTCCCCAAAATCCTTTGATGACACAGATATGATGCTGATACTGAAACCAGGTAGGGTCAAAGCAGAGAAAGAAAAGTATAGACCAATTTTCCTAATGAATATTGATGAAAAGATCTTAAATAAAATATTAGCAAAGAGATTACAGCAAGTCATCCCCAGTATAATACATCTTTACCAAGTAGGATTCAGGATTGCAGGACTGGTTCAATATCAGAAAAACTATTGGCATAATAGACTATATTAATAACCAAATTAACAAAAATCATAAGATTATCTCAATAGATGCAGAAAAAAAATTTTGACAAAATCCAATACCCATTCCTATTAAAAACACTGGAGAGTATAGGAATGATCCTTAAAGTGATCAGTAGCATCTATTTAAAACTATCAGCAAGCATCATATACAATGAGGAGAAACTAGAACCATTCCCAATAAGATTAAGGGTGAAAGAAGATTGCCCACTATCACCATTACTATTCAGTATTGTATTAGAAATGTTAGTTTTGGCAATAAGAGAAGAAAAAGAGATTAAAGGAATTCAAATAGGTGATGAGGAAAATAAATTATTACTCTTTGCAGATGATATGATGGCATACTTAAACAATTCTAGAGAGTCAACTGAAAATAATTCACAACTTTAGCAAAGTTGCAGCATACAAAATAAATCCACACAAGTCATCGATATATCTATATATTACCAACAAAGTCCAACAGCAAGAGATAAAAAGAAAAATCCTATCTAAAATAACTGTAGATAATATAAAATATTTGGGAGTCTACCTACCAAGGCAAAGTCAGAAACTATCTGAACACAATCTCAAAATACGTTCCACAAAAATAAAGTCAGATTTAATCACTTAGAAAAACAATAAGTGCACATAGGTAGGCCGAGTGAATATAATAAAAATGTCAATACTACCTAAATTAGTCTACTTATTCAATGCCATATCAAACTCCCAATAAATTATTTTACAGAAAAAATAATAACAAAGTTCATCTGGAAGAACAAAAGGTCAAGAATTTCAAGGGAATTAATGAAAAAAAATTCTAATGAAGGTGGCCTAGCTGTGCCAGAACTAAAACTATATTATATAGCAGTGGTCATTGAAACCATTTGGTACTTGTGAAGAATAGAGTAGTTGATCAGTGGATTAGGTTAGGATCACAGGACAAAATAGGCAATAACTATAGCAACCTAGTATTTGAAAAATGCACCTTTTGAGATAAGAACTCACTATTTGACAAGAATTGCTGGGAAAAGTGGAAATTAGCATGGCAGTAACTAGTTATTGACCCACACCTAACATCATATACCAAAATAAGGTTGAATTGGGTTCATGATTTAGACATAAAGAGTGATATTATAAGCAAATTAGGAGAACAAAGGATAGTTTACCTGTAGATCTATGGAGAAGAAAGGAATTTGTGGCCAAAGAAGAACCAAAGTATATTATTGAATTCAAAATAGATAATTGTGATTACATTAAGTTTAAAAAGTTTTTCTTCAAACAAAACTAATGCAGACATGATTAGAAGGGAAGCAAAAAAGTGGGAAAAAATTTTCACATTCAAGGGTTCTGATAAAGGCCTCATTTCTAAAATATACAGAGAATTGACTCAAATTTATAAGAATTCAAGCCATTCTTCATCTGATAAATGGTCAAAGTATATGAACAATCAATTTTCAGATGAAGAAATTGAAACAATTTATAGTCATATGAAAATATCAATCACTATTGATCAGAGAATTGCAAATTAAGGCAACTCTGAGGTACCACTACACAACTCTCAGATTTGCTAAGATGATAGGAAAAGATAATGACAAATACTGGAGGGGATATGGGAAATCTGAAACATTACTACATTGTTGGTAGAGTTGTGAACTAATTCAACCGTTCTGAGAAATTTGGAACTATGCCCAAAATGCATACTCTTTGATCCAGCAGTATTTCTACTGTACTTGTATCCCAAAGAGATTATAAAGGAGGGAAAGGGACCCACCTGTGCAAAAAGGTCTGTGGCAGCCCTTTCTGTAGTGACAAGAAACTAGAAACTGAATGGATACCCATCAGTAGGAGAATGGCTGAATAAGTTGTGGTATATGAATGTTATGGAATATTATTGTTCTATAAGAAATGATCATCAGGATGATTTCAGAGAGGCTTGAAGAGATGAACTGATGCTAAGTGAAGTGAGCAGAACCAAGAGATCATTGTACACAGCAACAATATTATATGATGATCAATTTTGATGGATGTGACTCTTTTCAACAATGAGACAATTCAGGCTAGTTCCAATGGTCTTGTGATGAAGAGTGCTATCTATACCTAGAGAGGGGTGTGTGGGAACTGAATGTGGGTCACAACATAGTATTTTCATTCTTTGTTGTTGCTTACATTTTTGTTTTCTTTCTCTCTTTTTTCTTTTTGATCTGATTTTTCTTGTGCATAGCTGTAGAAATATGCATAGAAGGCTTGCACATGTTTAACATATATTGTATTACTTGCCACCTAGGGGAGAGACTGGGGATAAGGGTGTAAAATTTGGAACACAGTTTTGAAAGGATCAGTGCTGAAAAGTTATCCATCCATATGTTTTTAAAATAAAAGACTTTAGTAAAAAGTTAAGAATAAACATCAAGCTCCAAAAAAGAAAATTTAGGAGTATTAAATAGCTAGAATACATGTTGCTGAATTCATGGAATGCCTTTCAGAATTCAAAATTCATCTTTTTGAACAGCTTGGTCTTCTTGCCCCAACATATTGGCTATGGCCTCAGACTTAGGTGATTATGGTTATTACCTGGAAGCCATCCAAAGTACATTATTGAATTCAAAATAGATAATTGTGGTTACATTAAACTAATCTATCTCCTATCACCTAATCTTCTCATAAGTAACCTAACACAAATGGGCACATGCTCACACACACACACACACACACACACACACACACACACACACACATACACACACACACACACACACACACACACACACACACACACACAATCCCACTGGTACCTATATCCCTTAGGAAGTAGCTGTCATTTTGGCTTATCCAATATGACTAGCAACAATTATCCTAAGAATGACCTTAGAAGAAGTTACAATTATCTTACAGTGCCTGACACTTTGTGAGAAGTTTGGAGCTTCTCATAAAAGTTAGAAAAGGGGAAAAAAACACTTGGCCAGGTATAAACAGTTGTTATATACTTCTAAGAAATAGCTGGTAACCTGCAAGCAGAAAAGACACTTTTATGCTATGCTTAATATAAATATTTCTTCTACTTAGATGTAATCCCTTCAAATGGTGGGTATATTGGTGATTTCATTATATGACAATAAAATGATGCAATCCCATAAATTCATACATCAATAGTACCCAAGTCATAAAGAGTATCATAACAGTGAAAGAAATTACTAACCAAGAAAAACTCCACCTATAAATATCATGGGAAGTTAGGTGATACAGTGAATATAGTTTTTAGCCTGGAGTCAAGAAAACTCATCTTCCTGAGTTCAGATCTGGTCTTAATAACTTACTAGTTGTGAAATTTTGAGCAAGTCATTTAATCCTGTTTGCCTCAGATCCTTAAAATGTTCTGTAGAAAGAAATGGCAAACCATTCCCATATCTCTACCAAGAAAACCCCAAATTAATAGTCAGATTAAACAACAACATAAATGTGATGTTTATTTTTAAATTTGCAAAGCACTTGGCAAATATCTTTTGATAAACTATCACTTTGGTGGATTTGTTGAAAGAACTATGGAATGTAAACTTAAATTCCCATAGAAATACCCTTATTTACTTTTAGCCTGGCCCTCAGAGTGAGAATGAGAAAAAGTATCTATCTTTCTTGCTACCACTAATACTGACCATTGATCCAATGCTATTGATGAGTATAAGGGCCCTCCGCTAAAAGTACACTAGTGCTCAGAAGGAGTACTCATTTCCAGAGCTTCTATTCCAGAATCCTGGGCACTTCCCACAAAATCCAAGAGGAGATATATTAGAAGTTAAAATAGTAGAAAGAGTTTCAATAATTTGCTGTCTGACTTTAGGATGCCCATTTCTGTATTAGCTAATCTGCCTTGCCTCTCTAGAGATTATGCATTCCTTCAAGTGGCCTTTTTGTACAGAAAAAAATGCTCAAATATGGGTTGAATTAGATTTAAGGGCTCCCAGTCAAAGATGAACTTCTGTGATTCTGTGGTCCTATGGACTATGGATCACCTATGAGTGGTAAGGGAGTAAGATGGAGAATTTATCATTTAAAGTCCCAGAGAAATACCCTTAACTTTTATATGAAATAGAAAAATTGTTTTCTTAATGAGAATTATTGGTCAGAAAAAATTAGAGTAAACAAAATTGCCTTGAGCTATTTTTGAGGCATAAATAGAAAATACGTTTTAAAATATATAAGATTGGGGCATCTAAATGGTACACTGAGTAGCATACCAGCCCTGAAGTCAGGAGTTCCTGAGTTCATATCTGGCCTCAGATATTTAATGCTTACTGGCTGTGTGACCCTGGGTAAATCACTTAACACTTATTGCCTCTGAAACCCCCGCCCCCAAACAAGCAAACAAAAAAAAAAAAAAAAAAAAAAAAAAAAAAAAAAAAAAAAAAAACCCAGAAAATAAAAGTGATAAAATTACTCTGAATGATCCTATAGGCCCAGTAACTATAACTTTTAGATTCAGTTTTATTCTTTTCCAGTAACTTCACAGAGTGAGCTTTGAAACTTAGAGATAAAGAACACTTCATTTGCCCCTACTTTCAGTAGTAGGGAAAAGAGGAAATGGAGAAAGAACCTATCAGATAACTCTATACTTAGTGTTTTGATGAAAGTCTGACAATTGATTTACAATGTGTAAGTCAATAGTTAAGCAGTAATTTTTATATAGGAAGGACAATTTTGGCATTTTCCCACTTTTCTTTGCATAATGGAAGATTTTTGAGGCTAGCTTGCTGTAGAAGTATCTAGGTAGTTCAGTGGATAGATTGCTAGGCTGATGTTAAGAATAACTGAATTTAAATCTGGTCTCAGACATTTACTAATTGACTTACTCTTGGTAACTCATAGCCTCTGTCTGTTTTAATTTTGTCAACTGTAAAATGGGGATAATAATAGCACCTACTTCAAAGGGTTGTTGTGAAGATCAAATGAGATAATATATATATATATATATATTTTATACAATGCTGGCATATTGTAGGTACATCATGAATGCTTTTTATCCCTTTGTAATCTATAACTTTACTAGATATCTTTTAAGTGCATAATAAATGTTGAAGTGAATAATAATTTTTACTTATATTTGTATATTCATACATAACCATCGTTCTCAAGATGTGGAATTGTTCTTGAGTTTGCAAAGGCCATACCAAAGGATATGTAAATCTTTGAGAATCCTAGAGTATATCTTTCCCTTTATGAGGCATTACGGAAAAGTATTAGTAGAGGATAGCTTGTAAATTTTGTACTAAGCATCAGCTATGTGTCTGGCACGGTGGTCAGTACAGAATATACAATGAATGGCAATAAATTTAAAAAAAACAATTGTGCCCACTCTCTAGGAACTTATAATTTAATAGGAGAGATGAAGTTTAAATAAATATGTACAAACAAACTTTCTGCATGGAAATATCTGCGTTAGAAATATCTAACAAGAAAGAAGGCACCAAATTTAAGAGAAATTATAAAAAGAAACTAGGGAAATCAGTATATAGAGATAAGGAGGGAGAGCATTTAAGACAAAGGGGACAATCAATTAAAATGTCCAGAATGAGAAGTTGGAGTGTTTTGTAGGTTTGAGTATGAGGTAGGAAGAGGGAGAAAGATGCAATTATAAGAATACTGGAAAGGAGTCAGGGAAAAAGTTATTAAGGGCTTTAAACTCCAGAGCACTTTATATCTGGAGGTCATAGGGAGCCATTGGAATTTACTGAATAAGAAAGGTGACATAGTCAGACTTGGGCTTTAGAGAAAAAAAAATCACTTTGACAGCTGAATACAATGTGGATTGGATTAGGGACAGAGATTTGTGGCAGGAAGACCCACCAGAAAACTATTGCAATTGTTCAGGTGTGATGTGATGAGAGCCTGCACTAGAGTAGTAGCAGTGTCAGAGGAAAGAAGAGGGCATATTAGCAGTGTTATGGGAGATGTTTTAAAGATGAGGAAATTGAGGAGATATTAAGTGACTTGTGCAAAATCAAACAATTTGTAGGTGTTAGAGATGAAAATTGACCCCAAAGAATCTTAGAGATCTGGACTACTCTTCCCTTAATTTTAAAGATGAGAAACTGATGAGAAAGTAAAAGTTATTTGGCTGAGATCATACAGGTAGTGAATAGCAAAGCCAATACTAAAATTTAAGGCCAGTTTAGGGCTTTTTCATCAGACATGTATTACATTAGATATTAATAAAGTTGCTGTTTCCTCATTTTGTTGGAAGACAATTCCTAAGAACTTTATGTGCTAGGACATAGAGTACCTGGCAGCTGAACTTCATAAACTAAATATACAATTTTGCTCAAAAAAAAAAAAAGAGAGAATATTTATGGGTATTCTCAGTCACATGAACTACAGGAGAAATAATCAAATCTATAATGAATATACAAACAATCAAGCAATTAAACAGATAGATTTTCTGCAGATATTATCAGCTCAAAAACAAACTCAAGCTCAAACTACCCAAAATGACTTTTTACATAGTGAAAATAGTATCTGTAAAAATAATACTAAAACGGCACACGTTGCTCTAAAGATTACAAAAGTGCTGTAAAGAGCTTTACAATGTATTACATTTGATACTCCTCTTAACTCCATGGTATCTGTATGAAAAATAGGTCACACAGGCTTTAGATTTTTCAATTCCTTTTTTTGGGGGGGGGCAGGGGGAAGGGAGGAAGAAATTAAGGGGAAGGGAAAAGATAGAGATACATTTCTTAACACTCTTCCACTCACCAGAAGAGTAGCCTTGTATTTGCCCATAGAGCAGATGGGCTGCATCCTTTGTCAGAGGAGGAAAGCAGGTCAGAGAGCCAATCATAGTGCTGCTGCCTCAAAGCTGACTGTAAAGGAAGACAGAAAGATTAAGAACAAACATTGCAGACAACCTGGCAGAAGCCCCGCCTACTCATTGCAGTCAAGTCAGGTCCCCATGTTACCCAGTCATGTTCCTAAGATCTTTCTCAATTCATCTCCAAAGAGGATACATAGCAAGCTCTGCCAAAAAGATATTTTTACATTTAAAAGGATTCAAACCCATTAATGTATTAAATACTGCCTCCCTCAATCCTTTCCAGATGACTCATCAGAGACTAAAGTCTCAACCATAAGGGAGGGAGGAAGGGTCCAGCTTTTCCATAACAGATACACCCACAAAATATTCCCTTGGGGTTATTTACAAACTGATAAGAGCTAAGGTGATGGAGGGAAGGGTTATTCTATTGTACCTGCTCTACTAAAAGAGCTAGAAGGTTCTGGTTGCCAAAGAGCTAAAAAAGATGAGAATCAAGGACACTCACAACATAAAACACAACACCACAGAATATATAAACGTCATTCTTAAACTCCTTTTTTTTTCAACCATCTTTCAGCGGTTATGGTACCTGGTAGGAAAGAGGGTACATAGTTGTTTAAATGTTTTCTATTAATAAAAAGTCATAGTACTGTCTTGACTACTCCTACAGGCTTCTCAGAGATCAAGTTGCTAGAAAATGAATGTCTAGTGGTTCAGAAAGAAATTCCCATCCTCCTTCTTTTCCTTGATTCTTCCCTATTCTCAGCAGTTTTGGCTCAACTTGAGAATAGGGAAATGATTCATTAACAAACTCTCAACCTTTGCATTTTTGGGAAGAAAAAGGGAACACAGTTTAAAGGGGACATATGTACACTTTTGAGCCTAATGTTTTTCCAGGGGCTTGGGAAGCTTAACCTTGTTTCTTAAAAATGTATTTTATTTATGTATCTAAATGTTTATTTTGTTTCCTTAATCTGGCAAATGTAATGAAGCTGTTAATGAGTTATATTGAGAAACTATGTGCTTTGTAATTTGAAGGCTATATTGAAAGGGGACTATAAGAAATGGCTAGGTAAGATGAAAAGATGTAAACTGCTTTATTGTCTAGTGGAAAATCTCTAGCTCACTCAGTCACTGTAGTTAAAAAGAGTTATTGATTACTTTTTACAACTTTCTTGGGCAGAGAGCATATTCAGCAGGATTTCTCTGGGCAAATGAATCAGCAACAATATCTGGGCAAGTATTTGGTGGGTTTGGCATTGAGGCAGGCATCTGCTACAATTTATTTTGAAAGAAACACAACTCCTTGGGGAAATGAACTAAAGGAATTACTAAGTTTATCCTAATGAAAGGAGTAATATGACGCCCAAAAGTGCAGTGGAAATCTGGTCACTGGCTCTCCAGGAAAAAAAAAATTACACAGGTACATTTTTAATATAAATCTGCATTATTTATATTTTCCTACATTACTTTCATAAGTATAGAAATCGACAAAACAAACCAATTAAATAAAACAAATAAATCAAACTCAATTTGTAGCTTGTCTAGGTGCAAATACCCAAACTGTCTCTCTGATTATAGCAAACTTGTAAGAAAAAGGGAAGGAGAATAAGAGTGATTGACAGTCCTGTGTACCTATTTATTAGCATATAGTAACCTCTGTTTCAACTTATCTATCATGTTATAAGATTGCATTATCCACTGAAATAAATGGAAAGGCTATTAAAAGGAAGCAGAACTCAGTATAATGGGAAAGTAGTAAAGGTCTTGGAGAAGAGTTAATGAAATTTACCTCTTCCTCATCAGAGTGGTAGAGATCTATTAAAACTGAACATGAGACATGTTACCAGACAAGGTTTTGGTATTGTATATATTTGCTTAATTACTTTTCTTGGTCATGAGGGAAAGTTCAGTCTGGAGAGTGTAAAGGTAAACAATAATACTAAAAAGAGAAAAATATCAATAAAACATTTTTAAAGAATTCATTACTTCCTAAATAACATTGGTGCTAATATCCATTGTATGAGATATATTCATACTACTCTTCTGAGAAGTTGGGCATTTGGAAATGAAAAGATGAGAAGAACTCTAAAAGTAGCAAGAAGGGTCATTTTGTGTAAATTTCACAAGTAAAAGATGTCTCTGAGCAAGAGAAGTTCTTGCCCATGGAGACCTTTAAAAAGCTGAAAAGGATGGGGGAAAGAGGAAAGCAGCACACAGTGCTAATTGAAAGTGTAATTTGGCAGAAGCAACTCCCCATTTTATAATTAAACTATGCTTCAAATTAACTTGCTAAAATCACAGTGAAATATTTGAGACTTTTTAAAGGTGTCATAAAAGTAGGTTCAGTGGAATGCTGAAACTTGAACAGAAGGAAACATCTAATGACTCAGAATACAAATATAGCATGAAGAAAGAGGGAGGGGAAGAAATAAATGTCATAACTGATTAAATTCAACAAATTAAACCTATTATGTTTTAAGTATTATAATTTCCAAGTTTCAATAAGTTAAAAATCAGTTTTGATATGGTTTACTTTTAGAGAATCTTAAAATCAAGTTGAAATAAAACAAATATATATATATATATATATATGTATAAATATATATATAAAAAGTGTGTGTGTGTGTGTGTGTGTGTGTGTGTGTGTGTGTGTGTGTGTGTGTTGTTAGAAAGTAATCTCCTTAGGAAAACATAATGTTGGAGGGGATGTGGGAAAATGGACATAAATATATTGTTGGGGGAGTTGTGAACCAATCCAACCATTCCAGAGAGCAATATGGAACTATGCCCAAAGGGCTATCAATCTGTGCATACCTTTTGATCCAGCAGCATCTCTACTGGGCCTCTATCCCAAGGAGATCATAAAAAATGGAAAAGGACTCACATGTACAAAAATGTTTGTAGCAACTCTTTTTGTAGGGGTAAGAAAATAGAAACTGAGTGTATGGCCATCAGTTGAAGAATGGCTGAACAAGTTATGGTATATGAATATTATGAAATATTATTGTTCTATAAGAAACAATCAGCAGGATGATTTCAGAAAGGCATGAGAGACTTACACAAACTGATGCTAAATGAAGTGAAGAGAATATTGTGCACAACAGCAAGATTCTACAATGATTAATGCTCATGGAGGTGGCTCTTTTCAACAATGAGATGATTCAGGCCAGTTCCAATACTCTTGTGATGAAGAGAGCCATTTGCCCCCAGAGAGACAATATAGGGATTGAATGTAGATCACAACATAGTATTTTCACTTATTTTGTTGTAGTTTGCTTGCATGTTGTTTTCTTTCTCATTTTTTCCCTTGATCTGATTTTTCTCGTACATCATGATAATTGTGGAAATATATCTAGTACAATTGCATATGTTTAACATATATTGCATCACTTGCCATTTAGGGGAGAAGATAGGGGGCAAGAAGGAAGAAAAAATTTGGAACACAAGGTTTTGCAAGGATGAATATTGAAAATTATTTAAGCATATGTTTTGAAAATAAAAAGCTTTAAAAAAAGAATGTAATCTCCTTGGGAGAAAGAAATATTTTATTTCTGTCTTTAGATCCTTGGTGCATAGTACAATATCTGGCACATAATATGTGCTTTATAAAATGCTTGCTGATTGGTTGACTTCAGAAACCATCTAGAATAAATACTAACTGGATAAAATTTCTCATTACAATATCAATAGTTGAATAAACAGTCATCCAGCCTCTCTTTGAAGGGAACTTGCTATTTGTCAAGTTAGTTCATTCTAACTAAGGGTAATTTTTAGCTCTAATTGATGAAATTTCTACCTTTAAGGTAAAAATGTCCAATCTAGCTTTGGGGATGAAATGAACTCACCTAAAATAATTACAGGGTAATATTATGATTACTCAACAAAGATATAGTAAATACATATGATAGCAAGGTACTATGCTAGGTACTCGAATACAATAGTAAAAATATCCTAGCCTCTGTTCTTAAAGAGCTGAAACTGAAGTATGAAGCCAGGTATACAATATATACAATAGATAAGCATAGTACAGAAAATCTGTGATAAAGGACAGAATACAACTTCTTTGGGCATTATTATTCACAATTTAAGTTTGCACTAGGATTTTAGACTAGAATACTTTGTTAATTCATATTGTGCTTCTAAATCTACTAAAACCCCTATACCTTTTTAGTACTTATATTTAGTCATGTCTCTTCCCAGCCTATATTTGTACACTTAAAAAAAAAACCTGACTTTACATTTAATTATATTGTTTTATCTTATTTAATCTGGAATCTTATTTTAGCCCAGTTTTGGTCTGTTATTATCTCTCCTGGTTTTATGTCAGTCAATATGGGTATATGGAGTTTTTAAGAAGGACCACCACCTTTGGTGTGACGGTTTGCAAAGTTCTTTTCAGGGTTGCTTATCCACCTTGGTGTCTACCTGGCACTCAAATTGTGAAAACGTTTCTGGGAAGAATGGGTGGATGATAATAATTTGTTCCAATTGCTTTGAAGGTGGCTAAAACAAGGTCTTAGAGCTTGATAAGACATAGAAGTCACATGGGTCATCCACTGCATCCTGGGCCATTGCCAGGACTTTTGTCTTGCTACTGAACTTATGACTCTGGAAGAGAGAAGCTGACAACTTTGTGTAACTCTGCCTTAGAAATGCAATGTTAAATAACATCAATATGTCAGTCAATAACCACTGACCAATTGCTTGCTCTGTGATAGGCACTGTGGTGAGTACCTGAGAGGGCAAAAACATCATCTCTGCAATTCAGGAATTCACATTATAATGGGAAAGACAATAAGCCAATAACTATTAACACATAAAATGTGTACAAAGTAAATGGAAGGTGGTCTCAAAGGGAAAGCACTAGCAGTTGAATAACCTATCCTGAAGGTAGTTTTTGAAATAAGTCTTGAAGGAGGATATGACAGTGAGTAGGGAGAGTATTCTAGGCATGAGGATATAACCAGCAAAAAGACCTGAGAGTAAAGGAGAGTAAAGAGAACTATGTATAGAGAACCAGAAATAAGCCAAAGTAGCTGTATTATCAACTGTGTGACAGGGAGTAAAGTATAAATTCGGAAGGGGAGGAATGAGCTAGGTTGTAAGGGGCTTTAAATGATAAACAGAACCTTTTATATTTGATCCTGGAGTTAATAGGGAGCTTCTGGAATTTGTTGAGCATAGGATCACATAGTGATAGGTACTTTAGGAAAATCACATAAGAGCTTGAGTGGAGGATGGATAGAAGTAGGGAGAGGCTTGAAGTAGAGAGACCATTGAAAAGGTTTTCATAGTAGTGAAGGCAAGAGAATAATGACAAGACTTGATAATAGATTGAATATGTGGGGTAACTGAAAGAAAGGAGTCCGGGAAGATACTGAGATTTTGAGTATAGACAATTGGGAGAATAGTAGTACTTTTAATAGAAACAGGAAAGTTGGGAAGTGATGAATGGTTTCTTTGGTGAGGGCAGGAGAAGAAATAATGTGTTTTATTTTGAATGATTGAGTTTGATATGCCAGTCTCAAATATCCCATTATCTACATAGAGTTGTTTGAGAGAAAAATCCCTGCTCAGTCCCTAGAATCTCTTTCGAGTAGTTAATATCCGCCTCCTCCCAACTTTATGGCTTGCTCCCTATCTCACTGGACAATGGGATCATATTGAAAGGAGAGTCCAATGTGGTAGCTGTACCTTAAGAACCTATGCTTTTGGCTAACTTCTTCCCGAATACGCTCAGTAATTTCATGTTTTCATAAAGCTCTCCTTTAGTTCCCAGCCTGGAACCAATGGTATTATCAGGATAGGTGCTAGCATTGGTGGTGATTATATTAGTGGTTATTGTGGTGATAGCGTTAGTAATAATGGGAATGGTAGAAATAGCAGCAATATCATAATCAATAATAGTCATAATAATAATGTCAGATACTAATATCTAGTTATCCTGGCTCACAATTTCCATGTAACCTTGGACTCATACTCACCCAACATCCAATTTATTATTGTGTCTTATTGTTTTTTTGTTTTTTTTAACCTTTCCTGTACTTTCCCTTTTTGTACTTTCCTGTACTTCTCTTTTCTTCCATAGCAGCAGTAAGCTTAGTGCAGGTTATATCATTAGGGATAGAATACCAGAACATCAGACATATAGGCTATGGAGAAGTCAGTACTTATAATTCTTAGAGACACACTGTTTCCAATTCTGCTCAGTCTGGATAAGTAAGATTCTCCTGTTGCCCTAGTCACTCAGCTAAATTTTTCTGGCCTTGATCCTGGTCCTTTTCTCCATACTCTGGAAGGTCATCCAGTTGTACAATCATAGCAATCAAAGCTGCAAGATCTTCAGCATGCTCTATTAAGCACTCTTTTAAATCATTACTTAGGCCCTTCTGAAATTATGCTATCAGCATTGCCTCTTCCCAGCCTAGCTCTTAGCTGATGAAACTCATTAATATAAATGAACAATAAGCATTACTTTATGTTGAAATGCTAGGAGTACTACAATATTATCTTGAGATGATATAACTGAAACATGGGAAAGCCCTACCTTATACTAGTTCTCTAGGAAGGGACTTTCATTCTCCATCAAAAGATCCCAGAGAACTCCTACTAATTTCTGTATCATAAAGGCTACTCAAATCTGATTTTTTGCAAAAATACCAGGCTCTTTTGTAACAGCCATTTCATCTTGCCAAGAAAGGTCAGTATTTGTTTTCCTTGACCTTTAAAAATATGTTTGATCTTCAATTACTTAGTAGATCTCTGTCAATACAAAAAGTAGGTTTACATAGCTATTATCTATTAGAAAAAAAGGTATTCTGAATACTGCAGGCAGGGATCACAAATACCTTTCTTTTTCAGTGTAACTCATATTTGGAAAAAAATTTGGGTTTTCATCACAGCAATTTCCCTGCTCTTTTACGTGCCAAAAATGGGAATTGAACTGTCTAAGCCATTTTGACATAAAATAGTAGACTAAAAATCATTATTTCTTATGCTAAAGTGATAACATTTTTAAAAGAGCCATCTGCTTTCTGGGATAAGCCTGTCAGAGATACTTGAAATATAAATGGAACAGTAAATTTGCAGTATGGAGCAGAGTAGGGATTTATTCCTTACCATAGGCCTAGCAACAAGACAGTGGAAGGCTTGGGGACATCAGAGAGATGCTGGAGAGAGACTCCTTGAAAAAGATCTCTGAATTCCCACCTATTTGCTTTCTGATAAGACAAGTATGGTAAGAAGGTTTACACCTAACTGGTTGGCAAGAATTGGATGATGGCAAAATTATTTCTTCTCTTCCTCCTTGAGAATTTGACCATAAGGAGTTTAGGTTTGCTCCCCTAACAAAAACATTCAGTTGTGTGCCCTAATACCAAGATTGAAAACTAAAAGGGGAAAAGTTGAGTTTTTAGGCTTTTTTTTAAGATTGGCTGGCTCAAATTCTTTATGAATTTTAATGTATCTTTTGCTTTCAATTCCATTCAATAAACATATTCTATAAAGTCAGTGTATGTAATCCTTCTAGGTCACATGAATTTGAAATTAGAATAGTAGGAGCATGAGATATTTTGATAAAATATGAATTATTGGGAATTCCCATAATTTGTAGCCTAGAGTAGATGAGTAAGAATCTGGATTTTATAAAACATTAAAAATGTTTTAAGAGATAAAGGACTCAGGAAAGCCAAATCCACACATGTACAAAGGACTCAGGACAGACTCAAAGGAGACTTTGTAGGTCTCTGGCAAAGGGGACTCAAGCTCAGAGCTCAAAGCTTTGAGCGCCACCTGGTGGTTCACCACCAGAAGATTTACCTGTCCTTTACATTTATTGTCTCTAGGGGCAATCTACAGTAGACATTTCTGTGAGAAAAAAAGCATTTATGATCTGAATATAATCATATATGCTATTCTCTAGCATGCTATCTATTATTCAAGGAATAAACCTTGGTTAGTTTTAATTTATTTTGTTTATTTCTGTTTTCTTTGCCAACTGTAATGACCTATGGACTAAAAAGGACAGAAATTATTAAATGTTGCTAATGAAGTTGAAATCCAAGATTAAAAAGAGAGAGTGTAAAAAAGCACCTGGATATCTTTGATGAGGTCAAGTCACTAATTCTAGATGATCTGTATCCTAGGATATGGTAAATTATATGTTAAATTCAATATATGTATACATATTTATACAGTTATCTGTATACTACACAAGAAAAATCAGATCTAGAAAGAGAAAAAAAGCCCTCTGAAGGAAAACAAAAATGCAAGCAAACAATGACAGAAAGAGTGAAAATGCTATGTTGTGGTCCACATTTGTTTCTCATGGTTCTCTCTCTGGGTGCAGATGGCTCTCTTCATCACAAGACCTTTGGAACTAGTTTGAATCACCTCATTGTTAAAGAGAGCCACGTCCATCAGAATTGATTATCATATAATATACACATAATATATGTATAATTAATAATAAATAATAAAATACCTATAATTATTCTTGTTGTTGCTGTGTTTAGTGATGCTGAGCCAAATTTTGAAGGTAGAGAAAAAATAGCAAATTATAGAACAACAAAGTTAACTTTGATTTCTGTCCAAATTCTAAATCATATCATTAAAGGGAATTATTAAACATCTTGAAAAACAAACATTGATGACAGAGTCTACATGACTTCAGCAAGAATAGATCAGAATAATCTTATTTCTTTTTTTTTTTTTTTTTTGAGAGAGCAGCAAGATTAGTAGGTCAGAGTAATGCTATAATTATAGTTAGGCTAGGTTTCAGCAAAGTGCTTGACAAAGTCTATCATAAATAATAATAGTTCAATATGATAGATTCAAGCAGCTAGGTGCCACAGGGGATAAAATGTTAGGTTTGGAGTCAGAAAGACATCTCCCAGAGCTCAAATCTGTCCTCAGACCACTTCCTAGCTGTGTGTTCCCCAGGTAAGCCATTTAATCATCTTTGCCTCAATTTCCTTATTTGTAAAAATAAACTGGAGAAGGAAATGGCAAAACCATTCCAATATCTTTGTTAAGAAAACCACAAATGGAGTCACAAAGAACCAGACATGAGTGAAAAATGACAACAACAAAGATGGATTCAGTCCTAGATAGATAGTTGGATTTAAAGAATATTCATAAAAGGCTGGATGGCTGCAGAGAAGAAAGACTGAAGGGGAGTATCTTAAAGTACTTATTTTTGGCTCTGAGTTGTTTTACATTTGTGTTTCTCCTGAAACTTTAATTAAGCCAATTGCAATTGACATAAAGCTAAAAGAGATAGTTCACATTTTGGATGACAAAGCTAGAATTTAGAATCCCTTAACATGGGAAGTCATTGGTCTTGGTGTGATTTAATAAGGATAAATGTAAAGATTTACACTTGAGGTGTTGTAGTAGTAATAGTAGTAGTGATTGTGATTGTGATTGTTTGTTCTTCATTCTCAAAGAGGACCATGACATTAGAGAGATGATACCATGACATACAGGTGAATTGGATTTGAATGATGGAGAGCTATACAAGCTTATTGTCCTCCCCTTCTCCTCCAGAGCCATCTGAGTCTAATGGCCAGATATAGATCAGGATGACTAGAGATGGTCCTTATACTTAGTAGATCAACTTTACAACTACAAGGTGAGGAAGGTATAGGAAGATAGTTCATTAGAAAAGAATTGGAGATTTTTAGTAACTTATAAGCTCAATATAAATTGACACTCTAATTTGACAGGCAAAGAAAGTAAGGCAATCTGAGACTGCAATAGGAGGAATATCAGTCTGAAAAGAAGATAATGTAAATGATTGATAAACATTTTTTTAAGAACTTACACTGTGCTAAGTGATGAGTATACAAATACAAAACCAAGATATTCTTTGCCTTAGAGAAACTTACATTCCAGAATGGGAAAACAGCACATATAAAGGAGCAGTTGTGAGGAAAGAATATTTTGACTTGGGAAATCACATTCAATGTAAGTAGAGTTATAGGAAAATCAACTGATAGATAATGCCTTTTCCCAAGAATGATGGAATTTCTTCCAAAAGGAAGAAATATAAAGTAAGATGGGAGGAAAGGAAGGCATAAGTGCACATGTTTTGGAGCAAAGAATAGGTAGGATAGATGGTAGAATGGAATGTGAAGCAAGCTTTGAAATCTACTGATGTAATGAACATTGCGTTGAATTTAGTTGAGAGAATAATCCAGAGAGTAGAAAACGAAACTTTAGAGGCGAAAGTTGATAACTATTTATTTACAGAACTGTTGTGTGGAAAATAGATCTATTTTTTTCTTTACAAAGTAGTGAAATTTGTAAAGAAACAAAATTATAATTATTGTAAGGAAAAATTTTCATAATGATTGGAACTATACCAATGTACAGCCAGTTGCCCTGAGGAAGGAGTGGTTTTTCCTCTCTAGACATCTTCAAGACATGTTTTAGAGGAGATTCCTATTTGGATACAATTCTAGCAAAATGGCTTCTGAGATTGCTTCAAGCTTTGAGATTCTATGATTCTTTCATTCTGCAAATTACCCAACCTTATTGTCCACTGGAAAAATGGGAAAATATAGATTTAATTCAGGAAACAGTGGTGGTATGCTCCCTCAAAGTGAATCTGTTAGAAACTTCTAACATATCTTGTCTAGAAGCCTTGGGACAAAAGAGACATATAACTTCAACTCACCATAAATTATACAACAAGGGTCAGCTATATATACAAAATGTCTTGGACAGTGTAGCTCCATAAGATGAGGCTGAAGAGGCTACTTCTAGGAGAGTCAAGTTGACATAGTCTAAGTGACTGGGAGAGATTTGAGCATATATAGACATTCTATAACTGGTCCTACTAATCATATTGTCTACTAAAATATGATTAGGAGGAATATTTTTCAATTGGCTAGACCATTCCTATTTTTATAAGGAAATCTAAGAATGATTTTTACATTAAAAAAGATAATAAAACTTTATTTAAAGATAAAAATAACATTCTTAGCTTAAAAATTGGGGTTCTGGCCATAGATCTTTGCTGCAGGTAGAATGAAGAGAATCTTCAAAAAATATCTAAATTAGCTTTGGACTAGTCTTTTCACTGTTATCTTGGTGTGAAATGGGGAGTTGCTGAATTGCTGAATCTTTTGCTCATGTCAAAGGAGAAATAAGTTCATGGGGACCTCAGTCCTTGACTTGTGTGTTTATTATTTATTTTTAGTGAAGGACATTAATCTGGAAGTTAGGAGAAGTGCCTCGGGAATCTAGAAGTTATAGGTCTATCTGGATTTTTTTGACCAATGCAGCATCAATGCCCTAAAATAGTAAGGACCCAGAACAAGACAACTGAGTTAAGGAATCATCTAGCAGTCATACTAGATCTGCTTATGAATTTAACAGGACCAATGATATGTAGGAATTATGAAAAGAATAAGCCCATTCTTCCTCAGAATCCAAGGTTGCATAGGGAATAGTTTCCTTGCTCACCTGCCTGGGACAATGAACGAAAATGTTTATACATTTCTTCTCACTAAATCTTTTAAGCAAATATTTGTAATAGTTAATTAAAGTTCAAACGGTATTTGGATCTTAGTCTCTGGCACCTAATAGTATATTTTTTGGGAAAGGGCACAGCCAGTGAGGGATCAAGTAAATAGCAGTAGAGAATATGTGAAGGGAACTAAAGTTTTTATATTAATTGATATACTAATATTTTACATTTTTCAGAGCCTCTGAAAAGTAGAATTTCCCAACAGATTCTGACTTGGGAATTTACTTCAAATGATCAATTCTTGACAATTCTTTCCTTTGTACATTAAATGAATAACAACCCCCAGGATTTGAAACAATCACTTAAGAATTGTTCCCAAGTGCCTCGAGGACACCTGTATTGTCTGGCACTTGTAGGCTTGTCCTGGGAAAACACTCACACCCTGGAAATGATTGCATTGTACTTCACCTTCCCCCTTCCTTCTCACTGGTGATTTATATATATAAACTTCACTCCAGTAGGAGTGAGCTCTCCTCAGGAGAACTTCAAAGGTTTGCAGGCCAATTCTCCATTCTGAAAGAAATTAATTAAATTATTCTTTGTTTTCTGGCACTCCTGTCTCTTGCCTACTTGAAATAGTTATTTCCAGATTGGAGACTAGACCTGTTCTGACTACATTTAAATTAACCTCCAGATCTCTTAGAATTCCCTGGAAATATGAGTAGTAGATGTAGATTGACTGGTATAAAGAGTCAGAAAAAATTTACTAGGGAATGTAAACAGAAAGTTGCTTTTTGAACCCAAGAAAGAGGTTCCTACAATCCTTCAAGATTCCAATTTGTTGAAATTTAAAAGCTTAAAAATAATTGGAATACTTATTATTTTTTTTTAGTTGTAACAATCTACCTCAGAATCTTGTACCATATGATAAGCCAGGTTAGAGAGTTAGTTTGTGGAGTACAAAATTATGAAAAGCATGAAGTAGAGAATTAACTAGCAGAAAAGAAGATGAAAGATTCCATTTGTGGAAGGAAAATGAAACTATAAAACCTGAGAAAGAAATGACCAGAGTTTTAGAGCAGAGGAGGACCAACAAAAGGAAAATTAAGGAGGAAGCATTGAGTAAGGAAAAGAGTTGATAATGGTGAGATGACCACTCTTCTAGGAACATAGGAAAGTGGAAGTTAAATAGAAGAGAATGGTAGGCAGGATCATCTACAGTAAGCAGCTCTCAGTAGCTCAGTGTGTGGCAGCAGGTGAAAGCTACTAAAAACAGGCAATGTGGGAAAGGCAGAGGAATCTTGGAGGGAAGTATTACTTGGAGAAACAAACTCTGATACTCTTGCTTGAAGCCTGAGCCAGAGCAGTGTTATTAGTCACAAACACTATGGATCTTTTAAGGTCACTTATTGAGAAACTCTGTGTTGTGCCTTTCAAAGCACTTGGATGCAAGATATGTTTCCATTAACTTATACATAATACTGTTCTTATTTTGAGCTTTGTGAACTCCTGCTCTTTTAAGGGGAAACGAGCAACTAACTGTGTGGAATGCCAGATAATAAAGTTTATTATTTTTCATTCGGGGGAAATAATGTGGAAAAAAAGTGAAAGTTCTCCTAAGTGTAATTTGATTTTTTTATAGTAGGAGTTAGCCTCTGAAACAAGAGTTCTAGGGGGACAAAATGCAATTTCCAATTTATTCTGTCTTTTTTGTTCTCTAGCTGACAATCAGAAAAGTGTAGCCATCTATTTGTAGTTTCTTTTCTAGCCTATTGTTTTCTTGCATAAACAAACAAATAAAGGCTTTTGAAATCATTTTTCCTCTTCCATAGTTTTTTTTTTTCTTTCTGGTATCCAATCCAATCCAATTGGAAATTATTAAGTCCCTACTATGTGCAAATCTTGGCACTAGGTATTAAGGATATAAAACTGAAATGAAAAAGTCACAGCCCTTACAGAGTTTACATTCCACTTCAGCAATAATACTAAATTGTTCCTAGAATTATTATAGTTACATTTGTTGTTTCAATAACTTTATATAATAACAATTAGATATAACCTATCTTCAGAAAGCATATTAAGCAGTATGTCATGTAAATGAGCCTTTGGTTGCATCCTGTAAGAAAAACAAACTTTTTAGCCAAATGATGTTTTTAATTTTATGCTTTTAATATCTACTTTCAAACTTTTTCTTTTCCCTTTAATGGGGAACAATTGGGCTTCAATGAGTAGGCTCCTGGTGAGGAAGCTTCCTCTACTGACTTTCTCCTTTATGACACAGCTTCTTTGTATACCCTTTCCAGTGCTGATTCCATTTTTACTCATTCTTCTTGGCTAACTGGTCAAGACTGAGGAGTTGGAATAGTTTTTACTTTCTATCATCACTTTCAGGTTCTTCTCCTCCTTCTTTCACTTTCACCTTTCTTCCTTCATCCTACTCATATTTAATACCCAATCAAAATCCTTGTCACCATTTCCTATAGACACCCAAATTCCTTCTCTTCCTTCTTCAATGAATTACAGACCTGTTTTAGAGTAATTCTCTCATCTCTAGTTCCTGCCTTCATACTAAGGGATTTCAACACACAGTAATTCTTCCTCAAATACCCTACCTACCTACTCAGCTCCTCACCTTACTCTCCTTAGCCACACACAAAACCACACACATATTCTCATTCTTGCCATCACCTACAAATGTACCACCTCCATGTTCAAAAATTCTGAAATTCCCTTCTTTGACCATAATGTACTGGCTTTTCACCTCTCTCTCTGCCTTTGTTTTCATAAGTTTAATGTCTATATATACCTCACAGAGCACCTACTTTCCTTGATCCCTCAATGCTCTCCCAGGTCATCTCACTGCTCTAACTACTCTCTCCTCTTTTCCCCATCCTGACTTCTTGGTGAATGAATTCAATTTTATACTATTTCATCTCTTAAATCCATAGTACCTTTAGTATATCACCAATTACCTAGCCAAATTTCAACCTTGGATCATTCACACCTAAAAGCTGTGAACAAAGTGGAGAAAAACATGCAACAATTCTGACTGGATCCACTACAAATTTATGTTACCTAGCCTCAATCTAGGCCTAATTGCTTTTAGGCAATCCTAATTTATTCTTTTAATCAAATCACTCCACAGCAGCTATTCCAAACTTTTAATAACTCAAATCTCCATCTACTCCTTCAGGTGAGAGCCTTGCTTCTTATTTTACACAAAAATTGTGGCCATTTACTCTGAACTCCTTCCTCTCTTCCTCATTCCCTAACACTTAGGTGTTTGCTGCTGCTTTCTTCTCTTTTACCTCTATTTCACATAATAAAGTGGCGTTTCTCCTTTCCAAGATGAACCTTCTGCATGTTCAAGTGATTCTGTTCCATTCTATATCCTTCAACAGTTTGCTCCTCTATCATCCACATTTTTTCTTTTACTTATTTTCAACCTCTCAATTTCTACTGGCTCCTTTCCTACTACCTACAAACATGGCCATGTCTACCCTATCCTGAAAAGGATCCTCAACTTGATCCTTCAGTCCCTACTATAGCCCTATTTCTCTTCTGCCCATTTGTAGCTAAATTCTAATATGTCATCTACAATAAGTGCCTCAGCTGTCTCTCTTAATCTGTTGCAATCTGGCTTCCAATTTATCATTACAATTAAACTGATCTCCAAAGTTACTAATTATCTTCTCCTTAACATCTCTGCAGCCTTACATTGTTGACCCCCTTGACATTTTCTTTTCTCTTAGCCTTTGGGACATAATTCTCTCCTGGTTTCCTCCTACCTAGCTAACCACTCCTCTGTGTCTTTTGCTAGATCCTTCCCTAATCATACCCTCTACTTGTAGGTATTCCTACAATCTAGTATCCTTACCTGCCTCTTTGACATGTCAAATTGTATGTCCAGTCGATATTTTAAAATTAAAATATCTAAAATAGAAGTCATTATCATTATCTTTCTCCCTAAACCTTTCTAATGGCAAGGAAAAGGTTTAAGGAAAAAGAGGGAGTTTCAGCCCTTTACATCTGGGCATTTTCTGAGGAATTTTTTTTTTTCTGATTGAAATGCTCTCCCTCTCTTTTCTAACTACTGACCTTGCTGGTTTAATTTGTCCCAATTAAAATTTTACTTTCTATGGGACTCCTTTCCTAATTCCTCTTAATTCAACTGCTTTCCCTCTTTTAATTATTTCCTATTTATTCTTTTATATAGTTTCCTTTGGTGTTATTTGTAATTCATTCTTGAAGAGGACCATGACATTAGAGAAGTTATACCGAGAAATGCAAGTAAATTGGATTTAAATGAGAGGAATGTGCAAAGTCTTTGGTTTTATTTTACTCTGGAGTTATCTGGACCAGTGGCAAGCTATAGATCAGAATGCCTTGAGATGACCCTGAATAAAGTTGGCATTTTTAAACTTAAGTCTCAGTTTGACTGATGCATCAATTAGTGATTAAGGCTAGGTAAGAAATGAGGCAGAAAATAGCCTCTTTTACCTCGTCAAAAAAAAAAAAAAAAAATCAACCTGTAAAGAGAAGTCCCTAAGGGTTTCCTGCCAAAGCATCAACAATTACTATTTACTTTCACTGTGAGTCAATAGGAGTCCAAACTAAGACTAAATGGGGCTTGACCTGGGATCCATTATTGGCCAATCAATGAAAGACATAGTGTTTAGAGTTTAAGGCATGATCCTTAAGAAAGAACTCTAGCTAGTAAACACCAAGATATCTTGCTGAGTTTCAAGGAGCAAAATGCACATACCTTGCCTCCCCTATTAGATTGTAAACTCCTTCAATGCAAGGATTATCTTTTATCTCTTCTTGCATCTCCAGTGCTTAGCAAAGTACCTGGGATGTAGTAAGGTCATATAACAGATAGATTTCAGAAAGAGTACTTGAATTCACATCTTCCTGAATCTGAAGATGATTCTCTAATTATTATACCAAATTGACTCACACTTTCACTGAATTTTTATGGAAGACTTATGAAATGACATGGACAAGCATTGGATAAATTGAAATATATATATACATACATATATATATATATATCAATGGATATGATATCTATGTTGAGATCACAGCTTCATTGAAACGTGTATGCATATGTCCGCGTTCTTATTTTAGGTTGCTTTTTTGTTTCGAAATTGTTTTGTTGCTTGCTTTGTTGTTTTGTTGGGAAGAATTTATGGGGTAGAAATTTCTATCTTGATAGCTTCTTTTATGAAATTTCCTTTCACTTCTTTTGCATATAGCTAATATGTACGTCATTGTTTTCATGTGTTTTCCTATGTTAAAATGTGAGCTCTCTGAGGAATTTTTTTTTTAATTCTTTCTTTTCTTTGTATTCCCAGCACTCAGTACAGTGTTTGAAACATAGTAAGGGCTTAATAAATGTTTAAGTTTAGTTGATTGACGTACAGAACATGAGCACCTGTCCATGGTAACACATTTATTAGCATGGGCAAAAGAAAAGATTTGAACCTAGTTTTTGCTGATTCCAGAGCTGGCTTTTTTCCACCATACTAGCCTTCCTCTTTTTGATAGTAGTGTGACTTTATGAATAATTAGAGTATTTGTGCTTCCTCTTCTTTGTGTAGTATTACTGCCACCATCATGGTGTAAGCTAATGGAAGTCCACTATGTTAACACTGTATGTAGCTCTTGAGCCCCCTTTTTACTCCCCATTATTCAATTTATTATTTATTATCGTATTTTTCACTTATTCTATGACCCCTCCCTTCTCTCCCAAACCATCACCTCTTCACTCTCTCCTCTTTTCTTCATCTTAGTCCCTTGGTGAACTAATTCAACTCTACCCTATCTTCTTTTAAATCCCTGGTGCCCTATCATTTCAATGATTGCATTTTATCAAATCTAATTCTTAAGCCCGTTCCATATCTGTTGCATTCTTTTCTACTCATATGCTGCCAAGTGAAGGTGGAAAAAATTATGCAACAGTTCTAACTGGGTCTAGCACAAATTTGTTTACACAACTTCATCTGGGCTAGGTAATCTTTCCATAATTGCATTATCACTTACCATCCCACTCTACAGTGGTGATTCCAAATTTTTATATCTTTCCTACCTACCTTAATCTTATCTGCTGAGAACTTTGCTTCATATTCAAAAGTAAAAATTGAAAATATTCACCAAGAATTCCCTTTTCTTTTTTCCTCTTCATCTCACATCACTCAGATGTCTTCTGCCACTTTTTTCTCCTTCCCTCTTATTTCACACAAAGAAATGGTTGCACTTACCAAGGCAAACTGTTCTACCTACATGTAATTGTATTCCATTTTTTTCTTTTCTAACAGATTGTCCTCTCTGTCCCATTCTATATCATCTGTTTTAATCTCTTCCTGTTTATTGGCTTCTTCTCTACTGTCTCCAAACATATTCTGGGTCTCATCCTCAAAAAACAAAAAGAAAAACCATCATTTAACCCTTTCATCTCTGTTAACTATTTTCCTATATCTCTTTTGCTTTTTGTGGTAAACCTCTATGAGAAGGTTGTTTATAATAGATGGCTCTATTTTCTCTCTCTCTCTCTCTCTCTCTCTCTCTCTTTTACCATTTATAATCCAGCTTCTAATCCCATTGTTCCACAAAAATTTCTCTCTCTAAAATTGCCAGTAAGCTCTTAATTACCAAATTCAATGACCTTTTCTCAGTCTCCATTCTTCTTGGCCTCTCTGCAGTCTTTGACACTGCTAATCACACCCTTCTCCTTGATACTATCTTCTCCTTAGTTTTTCCAGACACTGCTTTTTTGGGTTCTTCTCCTATCTATTTGACTACCTATCTCCACTTTTCCCCTTACATTTCTCTCTTCCCCATCTCTCATTTTGTAAAATTTCCCATTATATTTGAAGGGACTATATCCTCCTAGTTCCCCTAGATACAACTTGTATCATCCTTAATGTCTCACTATCTTTCACTCCCCCACCCCCACCCAAATTTACTTTTTAATATCTCTCAAATATTTCCCTTCCCTCCTCTGATATCTCCATCATTCTGGTGCAGATTCTCATTACCTCATACCTGGACTACTGTAATAATCTAATGATAGGTCTGCCTACCACAAATCTCTTTCCACTCTAATACATCCTCTATTCAGCTACCAAAGTGATTTTCTTAAGGCACTATGTCATCCCCCAGCCAATAAACTCCATTGGCTTTCTATAACCTCTAGAATCAAATGCAAAAAAATCCAACTATTTTGTAATTCGAAATCCTTCAAAATCTAGCTTTCCTTTCTCTGTATTTTTAGTCTATTTACACATTACAACCTCCTACCTCCAATCCCCCCCATAGATTATGATTCATTAATACCCCCCCCATTCCCTGAACAAGACTTAATATTTGTCAACTTTGGGAATTGCTCTGGAATCTTATCCAATGTCATTTAGCCACCTCCCACCTCATATGGCCATTCTGACTTTCCTGGCTTTCTTTGAGTCCCAGATAAAAAATGACCTTTTATGAGAAACCTTTCTCAATCTCTTTTACTTCTACTTCTACTGCCTTTCCTCTCTTGATTATTTCTTATTTATATTGTATATAGCTTCTTTATACACACTTATTTGCATGTTTTGTGAACATTAGATGGTGAGCTCTTTGAGGGCAAAGATAGTTCTTTTTTTTTTTTGACTTTCTTTGTATCCCCTAATACTTAGTACATTGCCTGATACATAGTAGGCACTTAATAAATGCTAGTTGACTAACTGACCAATTGATAGAGCAGTTGGCTTTCCTCTACTTAATCTAATTCTATAAGCATGTAGCACAGTGGATACAGTGCCCAACATATTTCTGTGCTAAATCTGGCCCCAGACACTTAATAGCTGTGTGATTCTGGGCAACTTACTTAATCCTACTTGCCTCAGTTTCTTCATCTGAAAAAATAAGGTGGAGAAGGAAATATCAAAATAACTGTCGTATCTTTGCCAAAAAAATCTCAAATGAGGTCACAAAAAGTTGGACATGACTGAAAAATGAATAAACATATAGCACCAACCTACCAAATTCAAAATTCTTGTGGATTTGTATCTGGTTTCTCAGGATTTCCCTGTTGAACTGGTTGCAACAATTAGCCTGAAATCCTGGTTTTGAAGTCATCATGACTCAAACTGTTAGTAAATTGAGGGGTCTAAAATCAGGAATCCTTCTTCATCTTCATCTTCATCTTCATCTTCATCTTCATCTTCATGTCATGACATTCAAGGAATATCATTTTCATAAATTCAAATCTGTACTCAGAGACTTACTAGCTTGTGAACCTGGGCAAGTCACTTAACTCTGTTTACCTCACTTACCACATCTATAAAATAATCTGGAGGAGGAAATGACAAACTGCTTCAGAATCTTTGTCAAGAAAAATACAAATGGGGTCACAAAGAGTAGGATATGACTGAAATGATTGAACAACAACAACCAAGAGAAAGCGACTAAGAAGGACTATTAAGGAGATAAATGTAAATGTAAACCTCACCCAGATGTTATAGTATGAGTCTCAATCATTCTGTATTTCTATACAGCTTATCCTGTACTTCAAACTGAATAGATTGACAAATTATTACCATGTTAGACTATAAAGATGTGCAGAATAAGAGGAATTGAAGTTTCTAAGCAACTCTATAATAAGTAATCACACCATGAAGGGCTTTGGTTGATGAAGGAAACAATTTTAGGTTTCTAAGGGATAGCATAAATTGCAAGGACAAAGCTTTTAAAACTCATGGGAAAAATATTCTCTACTGCTGACATGATTTGGTTTTAATCTTTGGACCTGCAAGAATATAATCTGTTAGGGAGATGAAAAAGCCAAGCCCTGGGAGACCACATATATTCAGCAGACACAAAATCTGATAATTGCCATGCATTTGCACACATTGATGTACCAGAGAAATTGAATGGTGAGTCCCTCTGGGGAAGATTTTTGTATATAATAAGTTGCTTTGATACTTCCCAATGTACTAAAGAAGCTTATGAAATAGATCCCCAAAGTCATCATTGTCCCAGAGATTTTAATGGCTATTTTAAGACTGAAAGCTGCTTGATATATGCAGAGGGAATTTTTGTTGTCTTACAGAAGAGTGGTGGAAAAATCCAGTTTTCAGAATTGGAGCCACCCGCAGCCTGGTGTAGTAAAATAAGCATTGGACTAGCCTGAAGACCACATATCCAAGTCTCAGTTTCTTTATTTAAGGAATGTAGGTAATAATCTGTTCTTTGAAACAAAAGAATTTTCAAGTTTAGCTAATATTTCATCTGCTTTGTGTAAAGTTTCATTCCAAGAGTTTTCAATCTGCTGTGAGAATGAGCAGGGGCATCTTAAGGTCCACCAGCACCTGGATGTGTTAGAAAACAAAAGGGTTAAGAGTGTGGTTTGTGTGACAAACACATGGTAGGCCTAGTTGAGCATTTCGGGGTGTAGAATTGATTCTACAGACCCCAGAGAGTGGAAACAAGATTTGCAGTGCAAATATGAGACTGATGGGTGGGCTCTGCTGAAAAGTTTTAAGAGATGATCCCATTATGATATGCTGACAATGCCCTTGTGATCAGTACTGGTGAAGGAGGAAATTGAGAACAAGGGGCATTGTCTGGGGTAGAGAGATGAACAAATGGTTCTGAAAATGGACTAGAGATCAATATCATAATATATAATATCAGTGCTTTCTGGTAACATCAGGGTGGGCACTGGGACATTAATGTCTATGTGACATTACTGCTCATCAATCAAACAAGCATCTATTGATCTCTTACTATGTGTTTAAACTGCTAAGCACTAAATACATAGATAAAATGTGATATACAGATAATGAATAGATATGTAGATAAAATGTGATATAAATAATACATACATATATATATATATACATATATATAGTTAAAAGTAAAATAGTCTTTTCTCTTTAAGAGCTTACATTCTAATGCTGGAGATAACATATACATAAGTAAGTTGATGGGGAGGGAGGGAGGGAGGGGGAGAGAGAGAGAGAGAGAGAGAGAGAGAGAGAGAGAGAGAGAGAGAGAGAGAGAGAGCGAGAGAGAGAGAGAGAGAGGGAGGGAGGGAGGGAGGGAGGGAGGGAGAGAGAGAGGGAGAGAGAGAGAGAGGGAGAGAGAGAGAGGGGGAGAGAGAGAGAGAGGAGAGAGAGAGAGAGGAGAGAGAGAGAGAGAGAGAGAGAGAGAGGAGAGAGAGAGAGAGAGAGAGTGTGTGTGTGTGTGTGTGTGTGTGTGTGTAAGGGGAAGTGGTCACTTACACTATTAGTGCATTAGACCTCCTACAACTTAATACACTGGTTCACTCCCTGCTCTCATACTTGCAGTTCTATTTTTAGAAAAGGACCAGCATCATGTGGTTTCACTCAAATTCTCTCAGGCTTATAGGGAATACACTTTTTCTGTTAATTACTTTAACTCTTCAGCCCCCATCAGTTTGTTTCCATTTATACAAATTGGCATTCACAATGAAGATACTTCCATGTGTTAAGCATAACTTTATTGGTAAGAAATTATTAATAAAGCAAAAAGAAATAATGCCACAGCTATTACATATAAAACAAACGCTAGGGTAATAAATATATAACAACTCACACATAAACTTAGATTACCTTTTCCCATCAAAGTATTTATGTGGAGACACTCAAATATCTGGTAGAGAAGCATATGAAGAAGGAAAATCCTTGAGCTCAGGGAAACATACTTCTGGATTGTAGATTTTTATAACGCTGGTCTATTCAGAAACATCTATGGGATATACAGTTGCTTCTCTGCTAACTGTTTCTTTTGATCCTCAACATTCTCTAGTTAGGGAAATAGTCTTCTATTTTCAAACTGATGAAGTATTAACAAGCTCTTTCAATTCATAATGCCCTTTACTCTATTAGGGCTCAAAAATTTCCACTGGCATGTTTCTTAGGAATAGTCAGCCAATACAAATAAACTCTGTTCATCTCTCCATCCTGGACAATGCCCCTTGTTCTCATTGTGGATATAGGGGCAGCTAAGTGGAGCAGTGGATAGAGCACCATCCCTGAAGTCAGGATGCTCTGAGTTTAAATCTGGTCTCAGACACTTAACACCTCCCAGCTGTGTGACCCTGGACAAGTCATTTAACCCCAATTGCTTCAGGACAAAAAAAGAACAAAAAAGAATAATAAGTATAAATAATTTCTTCCTGTAAATCTAGCTTGCACTCATCCCTATATATACACAATGTCCATGAAAAGAGTTGATTCACACTTAAAGTACAGTGTTAGTGAGGAAGCCCATAATTATTGTGCCTGGATTTATTTGATCTATTCATAGATCTTACTTTGAATATCATAATTCTGATCTCTTTCCTGATATCTTCTCCCCCAACCCCAAACATTCCTCCCAAAATTTTCTTGTACTCATTTTGTATTCTTAATGGCTAGTTCCCTAACTACCAGGTCAGCCACCTCTTTCTCCTCCACTAGGCTATACCTTAGATAACTTTATATTCTGAAGATTACTTCAGTACTAGAACTCAGATTTTTCTCAGTCTTCTTTGTCTTTGATTGAACAGCTCCTTCCAGACTCTCTATCATCTATATAGATCAACCATCCCTTCACTCTTCACCATGATGCACTTTTCTGGACTTCTCTATTATGTCTCCATGTAGGATACTCTCTCCCTTCCACATTCCTTTTTTTGTTGTCCTCATAAATGTAAACTTCTTTTTGCTTTTATTTATATTCTCTGCTTAGCCCTATTCCTGGCATATAGTAAGAAGTTAATAAGTTCTTATTGACTGCTATGGCTGACCAATTTTCCTTGCCTTGCTACCAAGGTACGAGTCTCCATGGGTTGGGGTATATTTTATTTTAAGATTATCCCATAAGTTTTAGTTACTGTTACCATTGCTAACATAGCTCACAAACCTCAATGGTTACTTTCCCCCAAACAGTAGACAAAATTAGCTTAAATCAAAGGTATTTACTAAGATAGCCAAGTAAAAAGAGTAGCTACAGAGCATCCTTCTCCCATGGAGACATGCTTCTATAAATATGTCATATCCATTTAAAAAATAAACACAACAAACCTAGATTATGATGGTAGTAAGGAACATATGTAGGAAATATTTATGGAAAAGACAATTCATGGCTTTTGTATTGAATTTTTTCTGTCTTCATAAAATATACTGCCCCTTACCTTGAGTGGGAAGGGGGATTTGGAGCAGTTACCCTCTCCTTTTGTCACTAAGGAACACCTTCACTTTGGACCCACATGTGTATGCACGTCAATGTCATTGAGCCTCAGTTTCTTTCTATGTTATATATGGAAGTCGAACAAGATGATCTCCTGTTTTGTTTTTGTTTTTGTCTTTATATTGCCAGGGTCCAGCATAGTGTCTTGCACATAGGAGACATTTAAATTGTTTAATGTGAATATTAGACCCTTGAGTTCCTTGACTATTTTTAATTTTTCCTTTGTATTCTTTGTGACTCTTAGAAGTTGTCAATTAATATGTGGTTTGGAATTAAAGACTTCTCAAGTTTTTTTCTCTGTGAATCTGTGATGACATTATACAGCAGGAATTCCAAAAATAATTTTTGATTGATTACAATTGAGGGATTCCCATCTCTCTATCCCAACTTCATGTTTTCAGATCTACTAATGGGAATTCTTTCTTTTTGTCAAATCCAAATGTTTTGTCCTCTAGGGCCAAGCAAAACAAATCTAATTTCCTTCTCTACAAGATAGAGTTTTAAATACTTGAAGCCAGGAATACTATTTCTCCTAAATTTTATCATTTCCAGACTAAAAAAAAGCCACTTTTATCAACCAATTATATTTGGCATACAATCAAGTAAGGGTATGTTGAAGTCAGCTTGAAAAAAATCACAAAGTTGATGGTTAAATTTTCAGTGTAAACATTTATACTTCAAAAATTCATAAATTATACAAATCGGGGCTTGCTTTATTATTTTGTTGATTATTTAGAATTAAGAAAATAATGAAGAAAATGCTATTGATATAGATTAAATGTAAAAATGTGTATCCTTTCCAATTCCCCAATTGTTAAAATTTTATAAACACAATGCTGCTGCACTCAGTTTCCAGTTCTTTGCCACTACAAAAAGGGCTGCCACAAACATTTTTGTACATGTGGATCCTTTTTCCCTTCTTCATGATCTCTTTGGGATACAGATGCAGTAGTAAGATTGCTGGATCAAAAAGTATGCATAGTTTTTATAGGCATAGTTCCAAATTGCTCTCCAGATAGTTGGATTATTTCACAATTACATCCACACATTCATGTTCTTAGATATTTTAACACACATTCTTTTGGGGAGGCTCTTTTGGGGAGGATCAATTCATTTGTACTAAGGGATTAATAACTGACTATTCCTTTAAGTAATTCCATAGAAGATATTAGGAAGCATGGTACACCTGAAATATATATTTATTTTATTCTATAAAGTCCCTTGGGGCATTGAATTGAGAAAGAGTGCCCAGAAACATCTGCTGATAGAGAACAAAGGAGAACTGGGGGGAGATACATCCGGTGCCTAGAGCAAGAGTGACCCCTCCCCTCTGCTCTTCCTCCCTCATGTGTTTTGGAGCTGTGATAATGATAAAGGACCTTGTTCTTACCCCTAATAAGTAACTGAACATACTACACCAAGAGCCTGTTTTAAGAAAAGTAAAGAAAAAAATTGTAGTTCTCTTCCCTGGAGCTTATGAAAAATAGGGAAATTGGTGGTACTTAACTACTTAAGTGTTCAGCTAGACCAAGGAGCCCTCACTTTAGGGCTTAAGAATATGACATGGCTATAAGATTTGCAATGGAAAATTCAAAGATTAGGTTTTCTCTTTTCATCTTATATTGCTCTGAGCAGAGAAAAAAAAATTAAGAGCTGGCATAAAGTGCAACTAGCCTATAATAAAATTAAGGTAAAGAAAAAGCAAGAACATTAAGATTGGGTTAAGAGTTGAGCAATTTTTGTTCCTTTTTTTTTTTTTTTGACTTTACTGAGGGAAGATAGGAAAGCTATAAGTATTGAGCTCAGTGCTTTTTACAACTATGATTTTGAGCCCCACAACCCCAAAATACAAGTATCTTATCTCCGTTTTTCAGTTTAGAAAACTGAGGCAGATAGAGGTTAAGTGATTTACCCAGAATCACACAGCTAGTAAGTGTCTGAGGCCAGATTTGAACTGAACTCTTCCTCATTCTGCATATAGTGGTCTTGTGACTTCTAGAGGCCTCTAGAGAAAAGCCTATAGTTGCCAAAGTGAAGGTGGAGATAGTGAGTGAGGACAAACTTATTGTTGATCTTGACTTTGAAGGGATTATTGCAAATTATAATTCGTGAGAAATTGGGTTTCAATACACTGAATTTCATATTTTTCCTTATTGTGCATATTTTGGATGCATCTACCATGGATCATCAAACTGGAGATTGAGATATGAAATTATTTGGATGGTTGCTTACAAAATGAACTTTTTTTTTTTCTGACTGATTTTGCATTTAAAATGTGACTGAGTGTGGCTTTGTGACTAAGCCCCTTAGATAATGAGTATCTAAATAGCAAAATCAAAACTGCAGGAATTTCTTTAAGATTTCTATCTGTGAGTTTTGGCCTTAGGATCTTGGCAACAGGGAGCTTTCTCCATCTGCCTAACAATCTAGCCTTGCAATCCTGTTATGTGTGTTAAGGAAGGAAATTGAATACATTCAGAATTAAAATAAAAATTAATGAAGCAGGAATGTAGTGAAGGCAGTGCTATTCAGGGGCTCAGAGGAGACTTCATGTCTTGTATCCAATGATTGTTGACAAAGTGATTGCAAGCATGTCATTTGGCTTCTTGGACCTTAGTTTTCCTCAAACAGTTTGTAGTGTCTACCTTACAGTTATTATGAGGAATGAATAAGGTCATACAGATAAAATTCCTTGAAGAACTTACATCATTGTGAGTTTGTTTTCCTCTTCTCCTACTTACAGGACTATATTTATAATTGTTGTCATATCATCTGTAAGCCTGACTCTTGCTGACTGAGATCATATAACAATAGTTTTAAGACAAGGGGTAATGACCATCCTTTATGAGAGCTTTACCTATGAAGAGTCACATTGGTATAAAATTTCTCATTCTAACCCTGAATGTAGCCTGAACAGCATGTCTTTTCTCCCCATCTTGCCTAGTATGGTGTCTGTCACAGAGCAAACATTTAATAGCTAGTATTTATACAGAACTTCAAAGGGTATAAAGGTATCTTATAAGTTTTAATTCATTTTGGCCTCACAACTTTGGGAAGTAGGTGCTATTATTATTCCCATTTTATAGGTTAAGAAACTAAGATGGAGATTGCTTGTCCAGGGTCACATAACTAATAAGAATTTGAGGCAAGATTTTAATTCAGACCTTCTTCACACCATGTCTAACATTCAATTAGGTGGTTGAATGGTATCAATGGGAAATATTTGGAGGGTGGTCTGATGAATTGAAAATGGAAAGATGAGAGGGATTTTGACATGTAGATGTCAGGAGGGAGTAAATCCTAGCTTTAGGAAATGGCTTTTGTGAGTGCACAGAATGTGGAGAAGTAATTCAGAGTTCAGAGAACTCAGCAAGCAACTTTGGTTACAATGGTAAGCAGTAGTTTTGAGAAATGTATTCTGATTTAAGTAAAGTAGAAGTTTAATATGAATCAACATAGTGATATGGTCCCCCCCAAACTGGTAATTGGATGTTGAACTATATTAAGAGACTCGTAGCTTCTAGGAATAAGCAGGTGACAATTCTGCTATCCTCTGCCCTGAGGGATGATGTAAAGAGAATTGTATTCGGTTCTGGATGCTAAGGTTTGGGAGGAACATTGATAAACTGGGGAGAGCATCCAGAAAAAAAAAAGACAATTAAAATGATAAAAGGTTTTGATTACAAATAGCACATGAGAATGGGTTTAAAGAACTGTTAATATTTAACCTGTAGAAGAAATGAGATCTGTCTTTAAGTATGCGGAAAAACTATCACGAGAAAATGGCTTAAACTTGTTTGTTTTGAACACATAGAGAAAAAAGTAGGAATAGGTATGGGAGTTGTCAAAAGGCAAATTCAGACTTAAAGTCAAGAAGAGTGTTTTAACAGAGAGCTCTACCAGATGGAATAGATTGCCTCTAGCAGGTATGGTTTTTCTTTTATTTCAGATCCTCAAGCAGAGGTTAAATGACCTCCTGTTAGGTATTTTATACTGGGGATTATGAGTTTGACTCAGAATCCCTTCCAACTAAAATGAAGACAAATTATTTGTTATAAGGGATGGCTCTGTGGGAGGTGAAAAAAGACAACATTTAGAGAATGTAAAAACAATCTATTAAAAATTTTAAAAAAGACAAATGAAACAACTGCTGCTGTTAAAGATTTAAAGAGGCAGTACTCAAAATCTGAATCAGATTTAGAAGTAAAAGAATAGTCTTACATTCAGATCAATTTTTAAAGCTTATGGGATCCTTGTTTATTGCATCCCTGTATCAACACATTAAGGTAAATGAGGCTCAGCTATCATTTATGTCCATTTTTACTGGAAAGGAAACTGAGGAACAATATCAAAACAGTAAGGTAGAGAGGGCTCAGTTAGTATTTATCTCCATTTTTACTGGGAAAAAAAACCCTGAAGCTTAAAGAGACTAAATGATTTCCCAAACTTACACTGCTCACTAGCTACAGAAGGAAAAATAAAGCTCAGCTCTTTGACTTCTAGTCAAGTGCCTCTACTCCATTCTAATTCCACATGACATCACACAGCTGAATAAACAGGTGTTTAAAAAATAGAAATCAGACTAGTGAGACCTGTTTTGGCATATAATGTACAATGCATATGTATAACTGATTTGCTCTTACACTAATTAGTGGATTGAAACACAAATTAGAGTTAGGCTTCTCAAAGCATGCAATCAAACTTCATTAATTAAAGTGGGCAAACAATACACTCCCAGAGCAAACCATTACCCTCTGATTCAGAGGCTCTGATAGGCTTCTATCTTCCTGGATTCAACAAGAGGATGTCTCCCTCTAAGTAGTCATGGGGCAAGTCCCTAAAGTTTCCATCAACCAATATGCATTGTCTTTGAGTTAACATAAATTGGTCAAATTTCAAATCTGGGGAACACAGAGGTGACCCTGATTGATCCCCAGGAATAGACTGAAGGCTTGGGACCTCAGGATGGACTCCACTACAGATAAATTATTTAAAACATAATTTAATAGGTAGTTTTCCTCAAAATTACTGACAAAATTGTTTATAATACATTTTCATTAATAGTTTGTCAAATCAATGTTTGTCGATTGTTTACACATGTCACTTACTACATCATACCATACAAGAGTTTATCTTATTTTAAAAAACAACTTAAATAAACACAGCGCACTTAAAACATCTCAATTACATAATGGAGGTTTTGAAACAAAATAGGGTCAAATATGCTAAGCTGACAAATTTATTCCTATTATCTTATTACCACACTGTATTTAGGGAATTAAAGTTTGTGTGCTGCAGAGTAAGACCTTGGATTCCTTCTCCAATATGAATTCACTGCTCCAAGATGTACTGGAAGGTAAGGATCAATTTGCCTTTTATGTCTGAGATTTTGGCCATTAGTCAAGCTCTTAATCTCTTTTTCATGGAGATGAAGATTGGAACCAAATATTCACATTACCACCTGAAGCAATGCCTTTCTTGGTGCAGGCAGTAAATCAGGACTGGCAGGAGAATTGATTACCATAACCTCTCAAAATAGAAGGTAATTATTTGCTTTCAGTTCTATCCTCAACAAAGTTTGTTGAAGACGATTACCTTTTTGGGAAAACAAATAATGGCCATGTATTCATACATGCATATGAATATTTGCCTCCATATGTATATATGCATCTCTTTGTGTATGTGTGGATACATCAGTGTATCTGCGTACTCATCCTTCTGCCTTTGTGTCTTTGGGTATTTTATTTTTTTCTACTTCTTTTGAAGTCTTATTCTCCCTCTGGTGGCAATGCAATGCTCAATTCTGAGTCAAAAGATGTGAGTTTAGGAATCTGTTCTATCATTTCTCTGAATTTCTATAAAATGGAAAAGGAGGTATTCTATCAGATGATCTTTACAAAATCTTTCATTTCTAAACAGCCTTTGATTTTTTCCCTAGACCATTGATATTTCTTCTGCACCATTTAACATACAGTCTGCAGATGCTATCAGAGATGCTCTGAATAGCAAAACCTTAAAAAAATGCTTTATAAATTCAGAAAGTTAGCAAAACCACCTGCAGATTTTCATCATTTATTGTAGGTTGCTCAGCTCATTAGTGGAGTATTTTTGAAACCTGGAAATGTGACTCCAGAGAATAATAAATCATAAGTACATGAATCAATAAACATTGATTAAGTGCCTATTATGTGCCAGGCACTAAGCTAAGCACTGGACGTTTCCCATATTAATGAGAATGGATAAAGTTGCAATAATTAGCTCTCATCCCAATTATTTTGTACCCTCTAGTATGTGGAAGAATACTTTCTGTTTGGATAGCACTATGTAGTTTTCAAAATTCTTTCTGAGTTTTATGCCCACTTAGGAGGAAGGTTCTGTGATCTTTACAGATGAGGTAAGGAGGTAAACAAGCCTTATAACACCTGCTGGATAAACAGGTGTTACAAATAAGAAAAACAAACACATTATTAATGGAAATAATTTTTTTTATCAAATAATATTTTATTTTCCCCAATTACATGTAAAAAGCTTTTAACATTATTAAAACTTTTTTGAATTCCAAATTCTCTTTTTCCATATATCTCCTTTCTTCTCTCTGAGATGGTAAGCAATCTGATGTAGATCATACACAAGCAATTTTGCAGAAGAAACTTAAACAAAAAAAGGAAAAAAGTGAAAACTGTAGTCTTCATTTGCACTCAGACTCCATAAGTTCTTTCTCTGGAGGAAGATAGTATTTTTTTATCTTGAGTTCTTTGGAATTGTCTTGGATCATTGTATTGCTGAAAATAGCTGTCATTCACAATTGTTCATTGCACAATATTGCTGTTACCACCTACAATGTTCTCCTGGTTTTGCTCACTTCATTCTGTATTAGTTATGCAAGTCTTTCCAGGTTTTTCTGAAGTCATTCTGCTTATTAAATGGAAATAATTCCTGCATTGTTCAAATATTGGAAACATCAAGAAATGGAATGTGACAACGTTCTATTTTCTTCAGCTGTGGAAATTTCAGGAGCAAGCCATAGAAGGAGTACAGAATTTAGGGGGAGAGATAACAGATTATGATCTTTATCTTAAAGTTTTTAGTCTTTAAATTAACATCTACTCTTTAAATTTCTCAGAAGAAAATAATAACGCAAAGATATAAAAGAGTAAGGAAGAGACACAGGGTATAGAGATGATTTCTCAATAAGCATTTAATAAGTGATTATTGTGTAGATAGTAAAGGAGATAGAAACTGTATACAAGATAGTCTTTGACTTCCTGTTGCCAACTGTTTAGTTTGGAAATTATTCAATATGCAAAATTGCTATAATATAGTTAATCAATATAATGTTATTAATTATATTATATCATATATTATATAATTATATACTATATATCACATCCATATAATATTAAAATAAAACCATTAGGTAATGATTATAATAATAATTGTAATTTTATATGATACAAAAATATTAGAGAGTTTCAATGTATGATGGTAAGGGAGGGGTTAATTTAACTAGCTTTTTATTTACTTTTTTATTGCTGTCGGCTGGTGTGGGAAGTTTTGCTGCAGCAAAACTACCTGCAGATTGTCATGATTTACCACAAGTTGCTCAGCTCAGTAGTGGAGTCTTTATGAAACCTGGAAATGTGGCTCCAGGGCACAATAAATCATAAATACATCTATCCATCAGTCAACAAACATTGATTAAGTGTCTACAGTCAGGCATCATGCTAAGTGCTAGACAATTATGTACATAAACAAGAAAGAATAAAATCACAATAATTAGTTCCATCCCAAGAACAGGGGAATCAGTAAAGGCTTCCTAGGGGAGGTAGCATTTGAGCTGGCCTTTAAAGGATGGAAAGGAATTCAACAGATGAAATTAGGAAGAAGGAGGGTGAGTGAGTAGATAGAGCACTGGCCCTATTGTTAGGAGACCCAGAATTCAAATTCAGTCTTAGGTGTATGACCCTGAGCAAATCACTGAACTTTACCTGTTTCACATACACACACACACACACACACACACACACACACACACACACACACACACACACACATATATATATATATATATATTTTTTTTTTTTTTTTTCAGCGTGGAACATACTTTAGAGATAAAATGTATGTGAGCTCTTTGAAGGCAGGGATTTTTTAGGAGGCCTTTCTTTGTATTCCCAACACTTAGTAGGCACTTAGTAAGTATTTTTTTTTTAATTGACTGACTGGGGATGACAGTTGTCATTTTATTAATAACATTGCCTTTCTTGCATTGTGATGTATAACTTAGTCTATGTATATTCATGTGAATGAATGGCATAGTGGACAAGGGCCTTGTAGTCAAGAAGGTCTCGATTCAAGTAGTGTGTCTGACACATAACAACTTAATTTGCAGTAAAAAGTTTTGGATGAGTTGCTTATTTAAATATATGGACAGAATTCCAGAATTCTTTTTCACCAGAATTTTCCAACTTGAATGAAATCACAGATTTGTACTAAAATGTTGACTCTCATATTAATTAATTTGCATCTATTACTTTGTATTTTAACGGTAATATAAGCTCTTTACTTATAGAGCTTGTGTTTGACCCATATTTTTTTTTCCTGTGCCTTGATCTGTACCTCTAGGAGATGCTCAGCAAATCATTATTAATCACTTGATTTGAGGTAGAAAAGCATAGTGGTTAAGAGGTTCTGAAATATGAATTGTTAGCTTTAGGGCATTAGATGGCACTGTAAGAGAGGTTTAAACACATGAAGCTGTGATTCCTTCTACTATTCATGTGAAAGGCTAACAGGTCTTTTAAATTTAGCATCTAACTCTTTTTTCTACCTCCCTCCAAAGTATTGTTGTGCTTATTTTTATGGAATTTGGTGGAATCTGCTAATTTGAATAATAGAATGGAGGAATATTTGAATAAATAAATGAAAGTAAACAAAATTATCTGCTTGAGATTAAAATAAGCTTTACTTTTTACTGAAATGCCAAGGAATAGATCTTTCTGAAACCTTTCCAGGGGAAAAACAGGCAGGTCACTCTCATTTAATTGTGTAGGGAACACTTTATTATAGCATTTGGAAAATGCTCTTAAAATGATCCTATGATTAATAGGAACTATTGTTTGGTAGTAGAGAGGTCTACCTTTTTTCTGTCATCTGAGAATCAATTAAAAGGAACTGGAAAGTGTTTAACCTGGAGAAGAAAAGACTGGTGGTAAGAGAACTAGGCATTACTATCTTCAAGTATCTGAATACTGTCACTGCCATTTTTATTCTATTTAGAGCTGGAAGGCAAAATCAGAAGCTTTGAGTGGAAATCTTAAAGAGGCAAATTTAAGTTTGAAGTCAGGAAAAATTTACTAATGTTTGGACTTGTCCAAAGGAATGTTGACTCGGGAGGTGATGAATTCTCTCTAATTTGAAAGTCTTTACAGAGATCCTGGATGATCATAATGTTATGTGAAGATTCTTTTTCCAATGTGGATTAGATTATATTGATGCTGAAGTTCTTTCCATTTCTGAGATCTAGAATTCTGTATCCTGGGTTCAAACATGGAGTCCACCAGCAAATCCTGTCTTCTTTTCCTGTGGCTTCAGCCACTTTAGGAGAGTTGAAGGTTATTCTTTGCAGGACCACAGAACCCCCTCTATGTTGTTAATTATTTCTGTGTTGGCTAGTCTCAAAGTATTGACTCTGGGAATATATAATTTTAGCTTGTTGTTACTAAATTCAGATTCCACAGTTCTGATAACTAGACCAAAACTTCCATATATCATGCTTGTTTTAGATTCTGGTCTAGGGATCACCTACTATCTCCTCCTGGAGAAAGGGTTGTCACTCTTTAGAGATTGTACAATTGTACTGGTCTAGATGATTTTGTAGGGAATAAATCACAGGGTCTTAGAAAATTAAGCAGAAAAAAGCCCTAAAAACCCCCAAAGGAAAAATTACTTACTTATCTAAAGACACGTGGGAATGAGAAGCAAGACTGAGATTAAATTTCAGTTTCTGACTCCAAATACAGTGCTATTTCTACCACATATGCAATGTGATGCAAAAGGCAACTCCTGAGACATTCAAGATACTAGAGTTGGAGGCTTTGATGAGTATTGATCACAGATTCTATGCAGTGGTTCTTAAACTGGGGTCCATGAACTCATTTTTTATTTTAATTTAAAAATTTTCTGTTTATTTAAAAAACAGAATAAAAAAGAAAGACAAAGCAAAACAAAACATTGTCATGTGCCCAGCAGAACATAGGGAGGATTCAAAATATATAGTGATAAATTACTAGTTCAAGAAAGAATTATAATAGTATAAGAAATTATATTCATGAGTGTCTTTTTCTTTGCTTGCTTGTAGGTTATTCTTTTATTCTTTGCTATATACTTTTTTTTGCTTTATTTTTTCCCCTTTCATCCCCCTATCTTCCCCTAACAGGCTATAGTTAAGCACAGACATATATATATATATATATATTTATACACACCAATCCCCCCAAATCCTTCCTGCTCACACACACACACACACACACACACACATATACATCCACACCCACCCACAGTTTCACACACATATACTTACATATATGCATACACATCTATAGAACAACATACATACATATCTCTATATATATACATTTACACACATATATCTATATTTATATATCTATAATTACCCATATGTAAACATCTAACTAAAACAATATTAGTATTGCTGACATATAATGTAGATTTCTCCTTTGATTTAATCTTTAAGTTTGACTTTGTCTAAGATCAATGATTTCTTTTCCTGATAAATTCTACTCCTGATTTTTTGTAGTAGTTAGTGTGTATTTCTTCTTTCCTATCCCTGCTTACTCTTCTGCTTTAATTATTAAATCCCCTAACTTGTTTTGCTGTTACTTAACCTTTCCTTACTCATGGATCCCTCTTTTGTTTTCTTCCCCCATCCTTTGCTTCACCCTCCGCCAATACTTTTTGCCTTATTTCTTTATAGATTTTAGAAGGTGCTATACCTATCATAGTAAACATGTAGTGTTGCCTATTTAATGAATTCCCTATGTAGGTTTTTAGAACTATAAGCCCTCCTCTCTTCTCTAATGCCTCTATGTCTATTCTTCCTTTGTACATCATTTGTATAATAACTATTTTTATCTTTTTCTAGGCAGTTTTGCTTTTTAGAATCAGATAATACTCAATTCTACTTCAATCTTTCTTTTGACCTTACATTGCTAATGTCAATCCTAAATATATAGTATACATTTCCATGTAAAAAATATAAACCATTTGTCCATGTTAAGTTTCTTGAAATTAAAAATACAAAAATATAGGCTTTTATATCTTAAATTTTCTATTGAGTTCAGGTCTGATTGAAAAAAAAACTTCTGAAAGATCTTCAAGTTCATTGAATGTCTATGTTTTTTATTCAATATTATGGATAATTTTTCTGGATATGATATTTTTGGCTGCAGGCCTAGTCCTTTTAATTACTGGTACATGATTCCAGAAGTGATGGTCTTTTATTACAGCTGCCGTTAAGTCCTGTGCAATTCTAATTGTAGTTCCAGTGCATTTGAATTGTTTTTTGTTTTGTTTTCTTGTTTCTTGCAAAATTTTCTCTTTGATTTGGAGATTTTGAAATTTGGCAATAATATTCCTGTATGTTTTCCACAAAGGACTTCTTTGAGGTGATGATTGGTGGATATTTTCTATTTCTACTTTCTCTTATATTCTATCACTCCAGGATAATTTTCTTTGATTATTTATTATATTATTGTGTCAAGGTTCTTTTTGTAGCTTTAATGTAGACAAATTTTATTAATTTTCTCTTCTTGATCTATTCTCCAGATGTTTTTAAAATAAGATGTTTTATATTTTGCTCTATTTTTTTCATTTTTTTATATTCCATTTTGTTATTTATTGGTCTCTTATGGCTTCACTGGCTTCCTATTATTTTTGTTTTTAAGACTCTGTATCTCCTTTCCTAGTTGGTTGACTTTTCCCATAATATTCTTGTTGAATGGTTTTTATTTTTTCCTAAGTTTTTCTTCAATGCCTTTCATTTAATTTTTAAATTCTTTTTTGAGTTCTTCTATACATTCTTTCTGAGCAGGGAGCCATTTAACATTATTCTTTGTCATCCTCTGAAGTTGAACCCCGGTTTTCCCTGCTCTCATAGCAAGTTTCTATGGTTGGGTTCGTTCTTCTTTGCCAGTTCACTTTTTTCAATGAAAAAAGCTACTGTAAGCATCTCTAATTATGGGGTGAAGGGAGGGATGGTGTTTCTAGCTTCATTTCAGTTCTCCCATCTGACCTGCAACCCCAAACCAAAGGCTCCACTCTCCTGCAAGTGCAAGCCCCACTGCTTCTTCACTCATTGGGAGTGCTGGTTCCTTCTGGCCCAGGGTTGTGTCTCTGAAGCATAGTTGGGCATTCCTAATCATCTGAGGTTTTTTTAGTCTTTCCAGATTCAGCCTCCTTATGCCTCATACTATCTAATTCCTGCTGAGGCTCCACAAAACCCACCTAGATTCAAGATTCTCCACTTTTTTCTGTGGAGATAGCTGGAGTATTTGCACTTCACACTGAAGACTTCAGATTTTCTTGGGTTGTCCCAGGAGGATGCTTGTTCCATCCCATCTTCTTTTTATGACATTTACTGATCTACTTGGCCATCTTCCCAGAATTCTCTTCTGCTAATTTTTAAAAATATTTTTTTATTAATGTATTTTTATATCATCATAGTTTTCTTTAGTATTCCTTCCTCTATTTGTCCCAGAGAAATATTTCACATAACAAACAACATTTTTTAAAGACAAAGCAAACAAAAGAAGAGTCAATCTGAAAAACGTCTGTGATGTAGGGTATTAACACTTGTGGACTTTTCACCTTCATGAAGGAGTGAGTTGGGAGTAATCTCACATATTTTCTTTCAAGTCATACTTGATCTTTATAGTTTTGCTATATTCATTCCTGATTTGTGTATGTGTGTGTGTGTGCGTTGTTTTTTCCATTTACATTGTTGTAATCATATAGATAGTTTTCTTGACTCTACTTGTCTCACTTTGCAATCGTTCACATCTTTCTGTGTTTTTCTATATTTATCACATTCATCCCTGAACTTGTTTTAAAAATATCTTAATAACTGTATTTTAATAAAATAGTTTCTTTTGTATTCCAATGTGTTTTATTTTATGTAATCAAACCACTGTTTTTTGAAGTCCATAGGTTTCATTACACTGAAAAGAGGTATACTACTTTTCCAACTCTTGTAAGAGAAACTGATCTGAATTTCAAGATTCTGAAGCTTTTTTCTCCCCAAATCTACCAGGAGAGAAAGCAGTACTAGGAAATGAGGAGCCCTAAATTATTCATGACAGAATTTCATAATGTTTTGAGGCTCACTAATTGTTTTTACCCCTGTGACTTTGTGTAAATGTCTTATAAACCACACTTGTAAAAACCACCTTACCAGTTATTTGTGTAAAAGGTGTTAGTATGCTGTCTTTTGCTTATATAGAGTATGTCCACACAGGTGTGTCTAAATGTGGCTCATAGTGAGCTATGAATGAATCTCTTCCACCCACTCTTTTTCCTGAGGGACTTGGATTTTTGCCAGTAGAGAAGCAGGAAGTTGAGTCATAGAGTGGTCACTCTTTTCTACTCAGAAAGGGGACACTGGATTAGAATTGCATCAACCTGTCCTTTTAATTTTTTTAATCTAAGAGAAATAATTCTTAGATTCATGTTTACTTAACATTATTCTCTGTCTGTCTGTCTCTGTCTCTATCTCTGTCTCTCTTTTTCTCTTTCTGCAATTGGGGTTAAGTGACTTGCCCAAAGGCACTCAGCTATTAAGTGTCAAGTATATAAAACCAATTTTAATTCAGATTCTCCTGACTTCAAGGCCAGTGGTCTATCCGCGGCACCATCTAGCTGACTCAACATTATTCTACATATGCAAAACTTGTCTCTTTTCCCATCAAAAGCCAGTTTCACTATGAACACATATAGAATAAAGCAATTATCAAAGTTGACAGCATCAGAAATGAGAGAAAACATATAGAGTCTTTATAGCAGACAATCAGAGTAAATGAGCTCTTCCTTTGGGAACAAACTATCTGAGATTATCTCAGAACTTTCTCAAGGGGAAGTTTTCTGATCTTCTCTAGTGTAGTAAAATTAGGGATAGAGATGTGATTTAAGTGTCAATTCCTTTATATGTTTGCTTCTTATCAGAGTCTTTCTCTCCCTTCAAGAACCTAAAAAGAGTCTGCAATGATGTGTCTCTACTCTCAAAGCTGGTAATCAGAAAACCAGTCTCTCTATTATTCTAAACTATCATCAGCTCTGCCTACCCCTCATTCAGGGATGCAGTATTGAAATGATACTTCTACCCTGCAACTCTTCTCTTTGCCCTATGTTGTGTTGCTTAAGGCTGTCCATTTTATCTGGGTAACATGATAGAAAATGAAGTTTTTTTCTTAAGACAAAGATGAAGGGGAATCTGAGTGATATTGTAGATAGAGCACAAGACTTGGAATGAGAAGGATCTAAGTTCAGATTTGGTCTTGATACTTGACAGTTAATGCTGTGTGACACTGGACATGTTATTTGACCCTGATTGCTTTGCTGGTCCCTCTCTTCCTAAAAAAAAAAAAAACAATCCAACACAGGTGAACAATAAGTCTAGATTCCTCTGAATATTTATGAACCATTCTAACTCATAGTACAAGTTGCTATGGATTCCACCTTCTTCTAGCTATGAAACTGTTTCAAACCTAATATTATTCCCTTAGGTTTAACCTTCCTTTAATTGGCAGGGATAATGAAAATGCCATTGGTGCTCCTAAAGCCTTTCATTCTTGACCAGAATCACTCTATCCTATAACATCACACTAAAATAATACATTACCAATTTCCTATCAAGTATTTCAAATTGGACATTGCAGTCACATCTTAAACTCATTATTTCTATAAATTGACTCGTCATCCCCCTTTTCTACTAAACATTATCTTCTTTCAAACGTCCCTATTTTTGTTGGAAGTACAACCATTCTTCCTGGATGTAAAGTTAATCACTTCAGCAATATCCTTGATTTCTCATTCTCCCTTATTCCATATAATCAATCAGTTGCCAACTATTGCTATTTCTACTTTTATAACATCTCTCTTATCTGATCCTTCCTCTCCACTCACACAACTTCCATCTTCGATAAAACTTTCATCACCTCTTGCCTACATTATTGTGTCAGCTTCCTAATTGGTCCCATAACAGAAGTCTAGTAGTCCATCCTACTACTGTACATGACTACTGCTGTCAAAGTGTGCCGATTTGACCATGAATTCCCTACTCAGTTAATTCTGATGGCTTCCTTTTGTTTTTAGGATAAAATATATAACTCATCTGTTTCTCTGAAAGTCCTAAACAACCTGGCTCTACTCAGCATCTTCAGGCTCTTAAAAAAGGAAATTGAGTGTCATTAGGAATGGAATAAAATTTCCCCCATATTCTTCCATTCATCAAACCTTTTTTCCCTTTGTTCCTCATTCATGACACTCCATTTTCCCATCAATTTGCCTTTGCATTGCCTGTCTCTCATGCCTACGATGCATTTATTTTCTTATTTTGCATTTATTATCACTGTCTTCTTATAAGATCTGACAGAAACACTACCTTCTGTATGAAGCTTTTCTTTTCTTTTTTTTAACATATTTATTAACTTCATATTTATGCTGCATATATTTTTATATGTGCTATTTGGAATGAAGCTCAGTGCAAGTAGGGATCCTTTAATTGTACTTGATTACCCAATAGCACAATATCAGGAAATTCATATTCAGAAGTATTTATTTATTGATTGATTCAGTCTATATTTATGTTTTGGATGGATTTCATTCCCCCTCCATCTTTTCAGATCTTTAATCTCCTTCAAAACTATTCCTAAGTGTCAACTCTTAATTGAGTTCTATGCTTCCAGGGTCTATTTCTATCCAAATGACCTTATCTTAGATTTGCTTGATATGGTTATGTTTACTTATGGATACATATTGGTTATTATCATTGCTTATTAGCTTTTTGAGGACAGAGAACCCAACTACAGAATGACACCAGTACCTAGTACAGTGTGACTAATAAATAGTAAGCACTTACATATACATGCTGATTTATTAATAGGTAACTTCTGGAAGTATCATATATTCCAATATAAAACATCAAGAGGGGTAAACATTTGTTAGGCTTGACAAGTTTGGGGAGGCTATCCATACTAGACTAGTAGAACAAGACTTGAATTACACTTTGATTAAAGTGATTTAAGATCAAGTCAGTTTTTGTTCCCGTGGTATAGTATTGTCTAATGTTGTTATTTTGGCTTCAGTGTTACAGCATTGACTAACATTGAGTTTGCAGTTTATTAAGATACTTTAGGTTTTCTTTAACATAATTTTTTAAAACAGATGCTGATTTTCATTGATATTTTTACTGATGTTGGGGGCTGAAGAGCTGAGTGCCTCCTCTAGTGACTTCATTATAGGCTGAAGGACCTCTTCAGTCACATTGGGCTACTTCTTTTAGAGTTTAATGATATAATGGCATTGACAGCCACTCTTGACAACATTTTTTAACTTGGCTTGAAAAAGAACATCCAGATACCATAACAATAAGTGTTTGTCCTTAGAAAGAGAATTGAATTAATAAAAATTCTTGAAATAAAAAAAACCATTTCTTAAGAGTCAGAGAGGAAGCATCAAGAAATAGCCAAGTGTATTTATTGAAGTTCTGTCAAAATGACACTTGAACAATCATGTGGATTTTTATTTCTCCATTCCTGGTTGTCAAAAGCCATGTTTTAAACACCTAAAGCAAAGATATCAGTAGACTCAACAACAATGAGGAAAAATGAAAAGAAAATGCTATAAGCCAAAGAGCATGAGAAGAATTAAGAAGACAATTTCATTTGTTGAACTCAGTGGTGGTTTTCAATGTTCTCAGGACTAATAAAATTAGTGTGGAATTTCCCCACAGCCTCTTCTAGTCTATGGTTAAATATTTCTTTTAGATTGGAAAGTCATGCATGTGTGAGGAATACATTTTGGACAAAACGTCAGAATTTTTCAGAATTTTGGAAGTTGGTGACAAGTTCTTTCATTTCTATAGCTAAAGTGTCACGTGAAACCATGTTTACCTTCCCATTTTCAGTGATGTTTAGCACCTTATTCCTTTTTGTGTGTATTATTTAAGTAACATTTTAACTGATTTCTTTGACTCTGCTCATTTCCATTCTGTCAAGTAACAGATTAATTTCCCTAAAGCAAAACCCTAATTATCTCATTCCTTTGTTTAAAAATCATTAATTTCTCCCTATTGTATACTAAATAAAGTTCAAGTTTCTTTACCTTGTGTCAAGGTTAAATTGCCTTATGAAAGCCATTCCATGGAACATTCTCAGAATTTTTAGTTTCAATCTTATTTACTGTATGGGTCTATTTTTGGTCATTAATAACTCTGTGCTGAAGGGACTTGACATAACATGGTAGACACTGAGAGATCCCCTCCTTGATCTCATGGCAATAGTGGGCAGGGGATGATGGCTCACTCTTTTGGCTTTAATTCTCTCATGTGGCAAACAGTGTATTTTTTTGCTGTGACTCTCCTGTGAAAGGAGTGGGGAGTTGTTGGGGAAGAAACAGCTTTCTTTTCTCTATCCTGAGACTACTCCCAAGTGGAACATGGACTCAACTAAGCCAGTTTACCCTTGCAGTTCTACTAATCTTTTCTGCTTTTTGTTTCCCTTCCTAAACAGTTGACTAACAATCATTCTCAAGGTGCCAGGTTTGGAGGCTATCTTATGAATTTGGGAGGTCTAGAGGTCCTAAATCTAATGAGAAGAGGGTCCACTATCCATAGGATTGCCATAGCTTGTCAACTTTACCTAAAGTCAGGACCTAGAGTTGTTTAAATGTACCGAATCCAGGTGAAATGAAAACAATCTAGTATTCTAGTTAATGGCCTTGCAAACTATTTTATGTTCTGATGAAGTTTAAGTTTTAAGTTCCATAAAGGTGGGTGCCCTAGAAAGCATATAAAACATTGCTTGTCCAAATAATTCACATATTATTGGAGAAATTATCGTTGAAAAGATAATTTTAGAATAAAGCACTTAGGAGAACATAATATCTAGAAAGAAACATGATTATTAAAAGCTAATATGGTTTCATCAAGAACAGATGATGGCAGATCAACTTCACTTTCTCTTTATGTATTTAGACACCAGAGAATTGCCATAAACATATAGTACATCTGATTTTGAAGGGTATTTATCAAAATGTTTCAAGCTATCCTTGTATATACAGTGCATACAATGTAAGATATGGACTAGATGAAGGTTTCCCCAAGTTTTTTCACTCATGATCCCTTTTTGCCCAAGAAATTTTATACAATATTGAATATATAAGTATATAAGATAGGTATACAAATCAAAAAATTAATGATAACAAATCATAATTTCATCACCACCACATTCAGTTACAGAATCATAACCCACAGTTTAAAAAACTTTGGACTAGAAAATTTCACAGCACAGTGGATTTAGAAGTAGCTAAATGATTTTTCAAAAAATTTTTTATTAATTTTTATAATTATAACATTTTCTTTGACAGTACATATTCATATGTAATTTTTTTTTTACAACATTATCCCTTGTACTCCCTTCTGTTCCAAATTTTTCCCCTCCTTCCCTCCACCCCCTCCCCTAGATGGCAGGCATTCCCATACATATTAAATATCTTATAGTATATCCTAGGTACAATATATATGTGCAGAACTGAATTTTGTTGTTGTTGTTGCAAAGGAAGGATTGTATTCGGAAGCTAAAAATAATCTGGGAAGAAAAACAAAACAAAACAGTGCTCACTGTTTACACTCATTTCCCAGTGTTCCTTTTCTGGATGTAGCTGATTCTGTCCACCACTGATCAATTGGAACTGAATTAGCTCTTCTCTATGTTGAAGATATCCACTTCCATCAGAATACATCCTCATACAGTATCATTGTTGAAGTGTATAATGATCCCCTAGTTCTGCTCGTTTCACTCAGCATCAGTTGATGTAAGTCTCTCCAAGCCTCTCTGTATTCCTCCTGCTGGTCATTTCTTACAGAACAATAATATTCCATAACATTCATATACCATTATTTACCCAACCATTCTCCAACTGATGGACATCCATTCATTTTCCACTTTCTAGTGGCTAAATGATTGAACCCAAAGATTAGTCATCTTCTTTCCTTTTTCAAATTAACTAAAGGTTTATCTTTTTTTTCATAAAACCAACTCTTAGTTTTGTTTATTATTTCAATAGTTTTCTTACTTTCAATTTTCTCTCTCCTTTAATTTTCAAGTTTTCAAATTTGGTATTTAATTGGGGTTTTTTTATTTTGTTCTTTTTCTAGCTTTTTGGTTGCATTCCCAATTCATTGATATTCTACTTCTTTATTTTATACAAATAAGCATTCAAAATTCATTTGATAAAATTTCTCATACAAGATAGAAAGGTGTGCATGATAATATATATATATATATATATATATATATATATATATATATGTATATATGTGTGTGTGTGTGTGTGTGTGTGTGTGTGTTTTAGAATTAGCTTAATGAATGGACTCAAAGAGATGTCATTAATAACTTGAAAACAACTTAGAGGGATGTTTTTAAGGGAATACCACAAACTTCCATCCTATTCCCTATACTGTTTAATGTTCTTATTAGTGAATTAGAAGATAACATAGAAGTATACTTATCATATTTGTAGGTGACAAGAAAAGAGAAAGAATAATTAATATAAGAGGAAACTGTTGATGTTGGGGTATAATATTGCCTTTAATGATTATTACCTCTGGAACTTTGGGGTGGATATGGGGGGTCACTAAATCTTCCAGGTCTTCAATTTTTTAATTTACCAAAAAATGGTTGTACTAGATAAGCTCTGAGGTCCTTTCCAACTCTAGATCTAAGATGTTATGCTCCTGTAGAATGGCAAAATTAAAATATGACATGATCTTGACAAGTAAGATTACTAGGCTGAATTGAAAAAGATAAAATTTAATATATAAAGTTCACTATGTAATTTGAAGAAATCAATTTCACAAATACAACATGGAGAAAAAAGATAAAATAAATATTTTACTGTAAAAAATGAGTTTAAGAATATTATAGTTTCAGTTTAAGTCATTAGGGTGCCATGAAAGCCAAAATGGAAAACATCTTCTTAGACTGCAATAAGAGAAGTAGAATATCCCAGAATGAGTCAGATAATGATTCTATAATGCTCTTATAGATCAGATCATAACTGGAGTATTGGGTTCACTTTTAAACATCATAATTTAGGAAGGGAATAAACATACTGGAATGAATCTAAAGGGTCATTATTATGTAGAATGAATTGGAAAACATAGATAATTATATGAGAATCACAAAAAGGAAGTGAGAATATTTAACTTGGAGAAGACTTTGGAGGAATAGCTACCTATAAGTAATCTAAAAGTCACAATATAGAAGAGTGTTGGTTTTGTTCTAATTTGTCCCCAAAGATAAGAAATCAAAGAATCATTAACAATGAGTGAAAATTTCAGAGGAAAATTTCATTTTGATGAGAAAAAAACTTCTTACCTATGGGGATTACCTCTGTTGGAATAGGTTGCATTGGGAAGTATTGGGTTCCAAGCTGGAGACTTGAAAGCAAATTCTGGATTACAATTCATTAGAGGAGATTGTTGTTGGTAAGTGGACTAAATGTTTCTGAAGTCCTTTTCACTTCTGAAGTTATGGAATTTGGGAAGTTTGGGTTCTGTTATTAGATATGTGTTCTTAGACAAATCATAAATAAAATAAGGATGCAGTCTATAGTCTAGAACCAAGATCTAGGTTTCTATAGACCAATCATAATTTTGCAGAACCTTTTTACAAATCATTCTTTGGTTCATGTCCCCACCAAATGTGTCTCTTGGTAAAAAAAGACCAAACCAAATGACAGATTAATTAAAAACAAAAGGAATTTAATGAAATGGATTAGTGAGCCAACAACAGAGAAGTGAATCAGGTAATTAATATCTTTGGCAATCATTTCCAAATGATCTCCACCTTATCCAGCACATCCAGTCCCCTGGAATTACTCATTTCAGATCTCAATTATCCTTGCTATTTTCTCAATACAGTAATGACACATATAATTTCACTCATGGAAAGCTGTGAAGGAAACCATGTATGGTTTAGACTAGAAGTTCTTAAACTTTTTTTTCTTTGCATTTTGAAACCCTTTGAAAGTCTTGTAAAACCAGTGGACTCCTCAGAACAGTGCTTTTAAAAGCTAAAAATAAATTACATGGATTCACAAGGGAAACCAATTATATTTCAATACAATTATCAAAATATTAAAAACAAAAACAAATTCACAGATCCCAACTTATGGAACTCTGGATAAGTTCATAAGACTACTGAAGCATATTACACCTCTGAAATTGGGTTATTATTTTCAGCATGCTGTATATCTTTGATGTTCAGGCTTTTTATTTCTGCTCAAGTATCTACTTTTTTCAATTAATCTTTCCATAGCTGACAAATTAATTGGCCTGAGAAATAAGTCTGACTAGGACATTGTTTTCTGAATTGTTTTTCAGTCATATCTACCTCTTAACTTTGGATTTTCATGGCAAAGAGACTGGAGTGGTTTACGATTTCCTTCTCCAGCTCACTTTATAGATGAGAAAATGGAGGCAAACAAGGTTAAGTGACTTGCTCAGGTTGACAAAGTTAGTATGTGTCTAAGGTCAGATTTGAATTCAGGAAGATTAGTCCTCCTAACTTCAGGTTGGTGCTTTATCCACTGTGCCACCTAGTTGCCCTAGTCAGGGCATTTCTTCAATAAAAGTCCTCAGGACACAACCAGCAATGTATGTAAAGGGGCAGATGTTGGCTTAAAGTAAGGAAAAGTATCCTAATAATTAAAGCTGTCTAGGATGATTTAGAACCAAGAGAACATTGTACTCAACAACTACAAGATGATATGATGATCAACTCTGATGGACATGGCTCTTTTCAAAAATGAGGTGACTCAGGAGAAAGTCATATACATACAGAAAGAAGATTGTTGGGGACATAATATTTTAACCTTTTTTGTTGTTGTTTGCTTGCTTTTTTCCTAATTTTTTCCCTTTTTTATCTGATTTTTCTTGTGCAGTTTGATAAATGTGGAAATAGGCATAGAAGAATTGTACATGTTTAACATATATTGGATTGCTTGATATTTAGGGGAGGAAGTGGGAAGAAGGGAAAAATTTAGAACACAAGATTTTGCAAGGGTAAATGTTGAAAACTACCTTTGCATATATTTTGAAAATAAAAAGCTATTATTAAAAAATAATTAAAACTGCCCTAAAGTAGAATGGTTTGCCTAGAGAAGTAGTGAGTTAACCCTCAGTGAATATCTTTAAATAGAAGATATACTGTGTCAGAATACTATAGAGGTTCTAAAATGGACTCTGAATTTCTTCTGAAACTGGCCTTCTGAATTGCTATAATTCTAGGTTTATAGTGAAAAAAAATGGTACCTAGAGTCAAGAGTTTTGAACCCAGTTCTACCACTAGCTTTGTAAAAATAGATAAATCACTCCACTTTTATCTCTAAGACCTCAGTATACTCATCTGTAAAGTAAAGAGAATTAGACCAGATAATCTCTAAAATCTTTCTCAGCCTTATGATTCTATATGTAATTTGCCATTCTTGTTTACTTTCACACAAAATATTTAATAGCCTGAGAAAAAGTACTTTGTGATTTTTATGGCTCTAAACAAAAAGAAGAAAAAAATAAACTTCTCAAAATATGATCAGAGAATGCAATAACAAACATGAAAAATGTGGAATTAGCTCAGAAACCTGGGGAGTTTTGTAAGAACCTGATATAATGAGCTCAAATGACTGGCTTCATCTCACAGTATTTCCCCCAAGATGCTAATGCTTTAGATCTCTCTGTAAATGTTATGTGTGGCTCTGTCACTAGCTGGATATTTGTGTTCAGATGATATACCAACATATGTTTCCTCCCCAATTTAATGGGATTCTATTTTAGTTATGCTCCCCTTTGAAACAGGTATTGCCAAATATTCATAGGAATATGACATCCTGTTATATAAGAAAAATAGTAAACCCATCAAAATGTAGAAGAAAAACAGTTAAGGGTCATTTATCAGACTATGGCATTCATTAGAAATATTCTCAGTCTAGCAGCTGGGAATTATGTTCCTTATGGACCTGAGGAAAGGCAAGGTTATTTAATGTTGTTTGTACTTTTATCATTACCAGAAAGGTCAGAAATGAGCTACAATAATTCCTGGGACAGGAAAAACCTGAAATGGGTGAACAAAAAAATACAGCATAAGATAGAATGATTCCAATATTATTTGGAGAAAGCAGATGTGTTCCAGTTTGCTGGGTCTTGAAGAAACTTTGGCATTGAGGTAGAATCCTCATGGAATCCCTGGTGATGATTTTAGAGCATTTGCAGAAGGCTCTGCAGGTACCCCAATTTTAGAAAAGGACGAATAGCAATGTATATTCTTATGAAAGGGAGAGAAAGGACTTTAAGCCTGTTTTCTACAGAGACTTCCGATTTTAGTCATACCACGGAAGGAAGGACCAAATCTTATCAACAAGAATCAATTTGCAAGTACTTAGGAGATCACAGGATATTGGGTGAAAACAAAATGGTTTTAGGAGGAATCAATAACATCAGAGAAAACTATTTTCCATCTATGTCAGGGCAGTGGTAGAAATCGAAGCCATATTGCAATTACATTTTAAAAAATATTTATTTACTTTATTTTTAATTTATTAAATAATACAAGCATTTCTATAACATAGCATAATAAAAGTCACTGCAATTATATTGCCTAATGAGTTTTTGATTCTTTTTTACTCAAGTTCTTCATATGCTTGATTCAATATGCATATATCTGTATATATGTCTCATTTAAATCCAGAGAAGTTCATCAATATAGTATTCAATTCCATTATAGGGTGTGCTTGCCCAGGTTCTGGACAATGGACAATGATCTCCAACTTTGCTAATTATCAATGGAGTGAGACAATGCTGTGTACTTATTTCCATGCTTTTAGCATGACGTCAAATGCCTTCAATGAGGGCAAAGATGGCATTAGAGTCAGCTCCCACAATGATGGTAAATTTTTCAACTTGAAAAGGCTACAAGATACAGGAGGGAGTGTTGGTGCAGAATTTTTTGTTTATAGATGATTATATACTCAATGCAGCCTCTGAAGCTGAGATTCAAAGTATGGATTCTTTGCTACTTTTGCTAATTTTGTTTGAACAATTAACCTCCAGAAAACACAGGTCCTGCATCAGCCAGTACCACACCATCTTTATGTGGAACCAACAGTTATAGCAAATGGCAAAAATTTGAATGCTGTGGATAAATTAACTAGCTTTGGCAGTATACTTGCCACTGATGTCCACACTGATAATGAAGTTGACACATGCATTGCCAGAGCTAGCTCAGGGTTTGGGAGGCTCTGAAGGAAAATGTGGGAGAGAAGTATTAGGCTGCCTAGTAAATTGAAGTCTGCAGAGCCACTGTGCTGACCTCATTGTTGTGTGTCAGTGAAATGTGGACAGTGTGTCAGCTTCATGTTAGGAAACTGAATCGATTCCATCTGAATTATCTGAGGAAGAATCTAAAAATCACCTGGTATGAAAGGACCTGAGGTCCTTTTTTGAACTAAACTGCCAAGCATTCCACCTCTAATTGCAGAGAGTTCATATCTGTGGGACTGGCCATATTGTTCAACTGCCAAATTTATGCTCATTTTATGGAGAACTCACACAGGACAAGCGCTCACAAGGTGATCAGAAAAAAGTGATCCAAGGACTCTTTCAAGGTCTCTCTTAAGAACTTTGGAACTGATTGTATGACAGGGGAGATGCAAGGTGCTGAGCTTGATGAGCAAATAACAATTGAATGGGCTCAGAAAAAAAACACAAAATATGTAGAACTGGAGAATTCACCCCAAATGTTCATAGGGACTATTTATGGCACATGGCAGAGCATTCCGAGCTTGCATTGATCCAATCATCCACAGTCAGGCACATAAACTTTACTCTCATAGTGATGTTATTTTGGTCTTTGATAATCAAGGACAACCAATCAATTAAGCAATGTATGTAATATATAATTCACATACATGTGACTAGTTGTATTCACCTATATTTCATATTTATTTTATATTTATATTAATTATTCTGACCTTTACAATGTAAATATTATTGTTTCCATTTTATAAATGAAGAAATTGAAGTGCAGAGAGAAAAAAGGATTTTACTAAATTTATGTAGCTAATAAGTAGCAGATTTAGGATTGAAATTTTGAGTCTACTACATTGTTAAATTTCCTCCTTCTAGGCCTCCATGCTGTCTAGATTATTTAATAGTGTCCTACTTATATGTTTTCTAACCCTTCCTAACTTTTGTATCTTGTGTTTGATTTGTTCCAGTCTCCCTGATAAGTGTGAAAATATAGAATGACAGACTTATTTGTGCTAGGGAATTAATAGCTGGTAATGGCTTAACAAAGACATTAGAAAACATGGATCCAAAAAAAAAAGAAATTAGAAAGACCAAAGAATGGAGGACCACATAGAAGTTTCATATCAATGCATCAGGAGTCTTTCTTTGAGAAATGAATCATCAATAGGAATTAAGATATATATCTTAACTTCTATAAGTTATATAAATTACAAGTTAAGTTATAAATAACATAACAAAAAATTAAATTATATTTTAATGGATAGAACATGATTCTTTACTAATGTAGGAATCATTCCTACCTCAGTGTACTAATATAGTACCAGCTTATTAGAACAAATATCTACATTTTTCAAAACTAGAAGATAAAAAAATGAGAAAAAGGTAAGATGTACAATTTGAAGGAACTCTATCCTGACCTATTCAAATAACCTGTTGATAATGAAAAATGCAATGGGAAGAAGAGAAAATATAGACAAGGACTTTACTATTTTCAAATAGAAGTTCAAATGATATAAATCAATTACCATAATGACTAAATAACCCTAAAAATATCCTAGGCAATAAGTATCAGATTTACTTGACAAAAAAGGAGAAATGAAAACCACATGCAGTATTGGATTGGAGTATGTTTGTTTGTAAAATCTTATGGAGAAAGGTATTGAAAGAGTTTTTTCCTCAAATCAGATAAAAAGTTATAGAAGCAGAATACTTTATAGATGGGACATCTTAAATACATTTATAGATGAAAATGATAAAAGCATAAAAGAACAAAAGGAAAATACACTTTTTAAAGTAGCATACCTTTTTTTTTCTACCTTTATAGATAATGGTAACTATATTTGATTGGACTTTAACTTCACAAGCTTAGATGTAGATATAGGGAAGGTAGAAACACTACTAAAAGAATTGTGAAGGAAAACAGCCAAATTAGATCATGTATACGTAAAATATAACTAGGCTGGAGGTGATACAATAGTAAGGATCTTGAGTGATCGAACTCCAACAAAGCTTAGATCTTATTAGTATACCAAAAAGGTGATACAGAGAACACCAACTACTGATCTATATATTTTCTTTTCCATTTATACAAATTTTATTATTGAAATCATCTATATGTATTGTGTACATTGCAACTTCAAATAAGGTATAATTGGAGAATGGTTATGTTTTTGTTAGTGAAATTCTATAGTAGATAACCTATTTATTATCCTATGATTAAATGTAAGCTGTATTTATTGTTTGTTGATTATTTTAAAAAGCACTTGATCTGATAATGTAAAATGCTTGAAGGCTCTTATCCAACAAGATGACTCTCATTTTAAAATCAAAATTATAAGAGTCATTGGGAGATATAATGGAGATAAACTTGTTTAATAATTCTCTGATCATAAGTATCCAGCAAAATATAAAACAGAAAAATGTGTAAAATAAGTATATCTACATGTTATTAAATATATATAGCTATACTTCATGAATGGAATAGGTAAATGCAATTTGAATACTAGTTCACTTCTTCAGAGAGAAATGAAATCAAATATCCTCTCTGGGAAGTTTGGTGACAGGATAAGGTCCCAGGACAAATATTCTCTGAAAGTGATATTGGGATAGAATTATATCTATCTGCTATAGTTGAAATATCTGTTGTCTTCAGGTGCAAGCCTTCTTTCAAAAGGAAAACCATTTTTCTATTAACTTCTAAGAAAGATGGTAATCCTTAACTTATATTTTTCAACAAATTATCAAATTACACAAAAGAGCATCATATCAATGAGTGAATAAGCTCATTATTCAAGAAAAATAATCAACAAAAACTGAAGAAGTTATGTAATATAAAAATAATATAAAAGAGAACATAAGCTATTAAGCTGGTAGTGAGATAAGTTCTCAGCTCAAAGCAGAAGATAGCATCAGATCTTTCTATAGAATCTTTAGGAAGTCAACTAAAAATCAGGTATGTGTTGAAAAGCTAGTTTCTTTTACTTATCTTCAATTTTCTCATTCATGCCCACAGAATTCTTTGTCTATTTGTATCTAAAAGAAGCTCTGGAACTAACTTAGTAAATCCCTTATACAGTCATCAGGAGGCATGTCTCCCCCTATTGCAGTATGCTGTTCTGGGCTGTACCTCTGCATCCTGAATCCTGTGAGATGATTTATATTTGTGGCTGAAAAAAAGTGTTCTCCATAATGGTAGAAAAGATTCAGTACAGAGCCCATATTGAGCCTTTCTGTATGGAAATACCTCCCAGAAGTTCTTGATTGCTTATGACATCATTCTGGCACTCTAAACTTGAACTATTTTGGCTTAGAACCCCATCCATGTCTTTGAAACTTGTAGCCTGAATTCCTTGACTATGCCTTTGTGAAGATGATGATAGAATAGTCTAGTTCTTGTGTCCCCAAACTCCTTGTAATGCATTAAAAATAGCCCAGAGGATGTACTTCAGCAGCTCACTTGTTAAAAAGTGGAAAGATACAGAGAAGATTGGAAGGGCCTCTGCACAGTTGTAAAACACTTATTAGGAAACATTCTATATTTTAAAACAGTTCTTCTCCCACATAAAGAAGGAAATTAACCCAGGTTTTTCTTCCTTTCATTTAGTGTAAGATTCAAAATGTAAAGATTTCATATTTTATATCTTTGGCAAATTATTTCAGTCCCCATTTTATTGGCTTTCTTATTTTTTTCCAAACTATTTGGTTAAGAACTACACTTACATTACAGATTGGAATACATTTAAATAGCAGATTTAAAAATAAAAAAGGCAATACCAAGACTTCACAGTGAATGGTATAAATATTACCTGGATAAAATGAATGATTTTTTGAAAATATTTCTGTAGCCATATTATTAATATTTTATTTAATTGTTTTTGTATTGACTGACTTTAGTGTTAACATTCTTTTACTTTTCTCTTCCTGTCTTAATTTCTCTATGATTTGGATATCAGGACCAAATTTATTTCATAGAACAGGATTGGTAAGATGCCCTTTTCATTATTTTTCTGATTTTCATTATTTTGGTTTATCTAACACAAAAAGTATTTGTTATTTAAGGGCTTGATATAAACAACTTAGAAATTCATCTGGACCAAAGTATTTTTTTTCCTTCATGAATTCATTTATGTTTTCCTTGATTATTCTGGAGAGTGGGATGTTTCATTCTTTATTTCTGAATTTGTTAACTGTATATTTGTGTTTGGTGAATATTCACTCATTATATCTATCAATTTTTGGTGTTGTATATTTTGTAATTATTTTAATTTCCTTTCCATTCATTATTGATTCCCTGAGGATTTTTCTTTTTCATGTACTGGAAGAGATTTTAAGATGCCTTCTAGTTCAAATATTATTTTAGAGAAAAAGAATCCCAAACTAAGAGAATTTATGTAAGTTTCCCAGGAAGCATACAGGAACTAATCCTCAAAGGCAAGATTTGAACTCAGTTTTTTTTTTTTAACTAAAAAACCAGTGCTCTTTCTAATGTACTATACTTTCCTTATCTTTAAAAATCAAATTAATGATTAATTAACTTGATTTTTAGTTTTTTTTTTTTAAATTGCTCTATTTGACAAGGGATAATATAAATAAAATTAAAAAAAAGAAAACAGCTTCATTAAAGCTAAGAATTCAAGATTTCGATGGAGACTAATATACTTATGATTATAACATTTATCAACTATCAACAGGATTGGTAAAATGATTAATCCTAATTGTCTCTGAAAACAAATAAAAAGATTATTCCAAAAAATACCTCTATTTGAAGGAATCTTTTCAATTTTATTTATCTCTATTTTGATTTACACAATGTATACTTTTTATTTTTGTGTCAGGATTATTAATTTATTGGTGTCTAGTTTTTTTAGCTACATACTCAATTTGTTACTTCATTATTCATCTTTTTGTTTTAAATGTTCAGATATATACATTTCTCAATAAAGATTGATTTTATTCGAATCTTACTAATTTTGATATGCTGTACCAGTGTTATCATTTTATTTAGTTTCACTATTGCTTATAGAATTTGTTCTTTGAGACCCCTGTTTTTTAGGATGAAATAATTTAGGGGTCATTTAAATTGTTTATTTTGTTCATATTTTCCATATTGATAATATTTTTTATTATTGTGATAAGACCTGTAAAGAATACATTTAATATTTCTGACTTTCAATATTTAATTTTGACTCATCTATGATAGCTCTTTATATGATCAATTTCTATAACAGTGGCATAGGTTATATACTCCTTAAGATTTTCACTAGTTAACAAAAGATTTTTATTTTTAATTTTGCTAATATTCTTGTCAAAGGCATTAGATCCATATTTTCACACTTTTTAAACTTTATGATTTAAATGTTAATTGAAACTTGAAAGCAATTATTCACTGCTTTTGTTTTTTATGAATGATTTTATTCCATTAACTTTTTATTCAATTCAATTCAACTCAGGCATTTAAATAACTAGCATATGACAGGCACTGTACTAAATGCATATGATATAAGGTTAAAATAGAAACACTTTGTCCTCAGAGCTTATAATATTGTGTGGGGTAGATATAATATTTATATAGCTGAGTAGGTGCAATATAATTTGATGATAGAAAGGCTGCAAACACCTACAGAGACCAGGAAAGGCTTTATATAAATGACAGCACATAACCTGGATCTTGAAGAAAGCTATGAATCCTAAGAGACGTAGTTGCTGAGGAAATGTATCCCAAGTATGTAGGCAATCTGTGAAAAGTCTTAGGCATGGGAGACAACATATTAAATTTAGGAAACAGAAAGAAAGTCAATTGGGTAGGATTTAGAGTATGGACAGGAGAATAATGTGAAATAAATATGGAAAGACCTCTCCTAAGCAATCTCTTCCAGACCAGCAGAGATTAATCTTTCCTAGAAAATGGATGTAGCCTGTCAAACTACAAAATCCCAAAGAATCTAATCAGCACTTCAGCCTTTGTCTCAGGGATGTGATGCAGATCTTTGAGAAGACCTTGGCTAGTAAAATCATTACAATTGAAGAGAAACAAGTGACGCCATTAAAAATGTCAAGGCAAAGATCTAGGGCAAAGGAAGAATTGCCCCAGACTATCAGAAGTTCATCTTTGCTGGGAAGAAGTTGGGAGATGGGCAGAAAGACTATTCTGTATTTGGTTCTGTTCCTGAGGGAAGGTGTCTGAATTCCCCCAAGTATTTTTCAGGTTTCTGAGTAATGTCTGAGTAATTTTCTTTCAACAAAGTTATTGATTCTTCTCCCCTCTCTCAATTAGTTTTTAAAATGTTTTAAATGCCTCATTGAGGGGCTTCTTGAACAGGGGAATAATTTTAAAATATTGATTTGACAGCTGTATCAAACATATGAACTGAGTTTTGACCATGTCAGTTTCTTAATAGGGAAGAAGTATGTGAAACTACATGTCTAAAGGCTTGATTCCCTTCCTATAATACACAGAGACCATACATAATGATTGCAAAGCTGGGAAACAAATCCATTTATATGACTCAATAGCAAACAGAAATTAGAGAAGTTATGCAAATGGGAATATGCCACACAATATATAGAGCAAATGAAACCTTCCCCTAGGGCAAAATAACTCAGATATTTCCATGGAAAATGTCCCAGATCTCATCCAAATAGATATTCCCTGAAGTTTCTAGTGTGGTAAATTGGGGATGGATAAGGACATGATAAAGGCATTAGTTCCTCTTTATGTCAACTTCTTTCCACAATTTCTCTCTCTTCCTTCAGAGACCTTTCCCTGAAGATACTCTGGACCCATATATCTTTTCTCCAAACTGGGCACTGAAAACTTTTCTTCCCATTTCTTGTTAATGCAATCATGGAACACTAAACATGGAGTACAACCTATCAAATGCACCTCTAATACAAAATAAACACTGAACACTCCACTGACAAGAAAAGAGTCATGTAAGGAAGACAGTTCCTGGTTACATATTCTCTCCCTTAAAAGCTCTTTAAAGGTAGAGACAATTTCATTTTGTCTTTGTAACCTTAGTGCCTAACATAATGCCTGGCAGAGATTAGCAGTTAAATTATGTTTGATTGATTGGCTTCTTTATATGTTTTATTTAAACAAAATTGTGAAATAAATGGCATAAGTATTACCATCCCCATTTTGTAGCTGAGTAAACCGAGTCTCTGAGAGATCAAGAACTAAAACCACTCGTTTAGGAAATGGCAGAATCACTCCCATTCCAATCCAGTTTAGCACAGTGTGTGATACATAGTATGGGCTTATTAAATTGAAATGGATTGATCCATTTGGAGATGTCAAATTATACTGGAAGTGTCAAACACTTCCAACTGCCTCCCTTAGCCAGAGTAAAGTATATTTGGGAAATATTTAACAAAATAAAAAAATACAACTGAACACAGATAATGTTCAACATGTGACATTCATAGACCTTTATATATGGGTCAGCGGCCATTCTTTCTATTTGGGTACCACTGCACTACACTATATCACCTCAAGAATTATCCTTAAATATCGACTATTTTATTGCATGTACCACTGAGGGAGACCATAGTTTTTGAAGATTTTAGAGAAACAACCAGACAGCAGTTTTCTTCTGGTATGGCTTGAATTCAGGGGGATGGAAGATCTTTATTTTTACATTAGAGTGTTTTCATTTCTCAATTCAATTCATAGCTCATTTCAACTTAATTCTTCAGGAGGTAACTCCATTATAAAGACAATAAAGATTTATGATTAATAAATTTTTTTTCTATTATTTTGTGCTTTAATAAAGTACATTAGAACTTAATACTACTTGAATTTAGTTAGCACAGTGTCTGGCATCTAGTAGGCTTATATATATATATATATATTTATTTATTTTCCTTTTTTTAATTAATTTTTATAATTATAACATTTTCTTTGACAGTACATATGCATAGGTAATTTTTTTTTATAACATTATCCCTTGTACTCCCTTCTGTTCCGAGTTTTTCCCCTCCTTCCTTCCACCCCCTTCCCTGGATGGCAAACATTCCCATACATTTTAAATATCTTATAGTATATCTTAAGTACAATATATATGTGCAGAACCGAATTTTGTTGTTGTTGTTGTTGCAAAGGAAGGATTATTTACAAGGTAAAAATAATCTGGGAAGAGAAACAAAACAAAAACAAACAAACAAATAAACAAAAAAACAATGCTCACAGTTTACACTCATTTCCCAGTGTTCCTTTTCTGGATGTAGCTGATTCTGTCCATCATTGATCAATTGGAATTGGATTAACTCTTCTCTATGTTGAAGATATGATTAATAAAATTAATAAAATTATTGTAGAGACATATAAGGAGCAGACATCAATGAACAACTCAAAGTATAAAATACTTTGGACCAGTAACCTAAATAGTTAAGTATTGGCTCTGACCCTAGATTTCCAATTACTAGGGAAAGATAGACCCCATGAGTAAACAAGCATGAGTGTGATAACAGTTTGGATCACTGCCTAGAGAGTATACTGAATTGCAGATTTTTCTGCTTCTCCCCAACCAACCTCCATCGGAAACGTTATATATCCACAGATGATAGGTGAAAAGTATTGCCATGAATGGGATTTTTCAATTAGGTGGGTTCCCATAGGGTAGAAGAATATAGCTGATCTTTGGATCCTTAATTTGGGGCTTGATCATTCTTTCGGGAAGAAATCTTCTCTTTTTGACCTAGAAAAGACATTAACAATATCAAGGCATGATCCACTCCTTTCACTAGATAAGGCATTTTAAGTGTGTGATGTTGAATATGCTGTTAGACTGGTTGAATCACATTCTTTTTTGGGGGGGTTTCTTAAGTACAAGGGAAAACTCACAGGGAATTAGGGTTAGAGGAATGACACATTCAAGAATGAGTGGGAAATAAAAACCAGAGGAAAAAACCATTTTAAAAACATTTTATAAAGTAGGTGAGTGAGTGCAGGAATTAACTAGGAGAAACTGTATATAGTAACTATCTATCTTTGCTTAAGAAAGCCATTTCCTTAGAGAAGCTAATTCCTGATGTACCAAATATACTCTCTGGGCTCATTATCCTAGATTGAAGCTTCTATATCTCTTCTCAGAGTCTGAGTGTCTGTTCCCTAATGTTATCAGCTCAACTCCCCATTTTAAATGTGCTCACTCCCACTGTTAGCTACTAGCACCTCAGCTCCATTTAAACACTTACCATTGATTAGCTTTTACTAAAGTATATTCACTTCAAAGATACAGTGAGAACAAAAACATGAGTGTTCTCTAATACCTTGGGGATATACTTTCCTTTCAACTTACTTTGGTCTCTGGGGAAATATGAACTTTGATTTAGTGGTCCTACCTTTAGCACTGATATGACCAATTCATGTTTAACTGCAACATAGCTGCTAAATGAGCCTCAACTACCAGGTGAGCTGCTGTGGATCCTTAAGGTCACTGCCTATTATTTGTGTCATCAGTGCTAGGTTGGCTGCAAAATCTATCATGAACTCAATTCCTAATGCCTGGACTCCCAGACTCCTAGATCTCAAATTTCTTACTCTCCTATCTTTAAAAATTCACAAGGTTATAGTCTCCAATCCCTTTTTCTAAAACAAAAGTATAGACATGTATTTAGAGAAAGAACTGAGGACACATTTTGGCCTTAGATGGGGAGGAGGCCCAAGACCTTTAAAATAATGTCTTTCACTGGGCATCATATATTAATAAAAAACCAGCTGAAAAGATGAAGTTAAATCAAAAGAAGAAGCTGATGGTAAGGCCTTTTGAGGGTACCCACAGGTCTGGTTATGCAATTGTAGTCAATCAAAGAGATGGCCATTCACCATGTGGTTAGCAGAACAGAGCTAGGTATATAATATCTATGCATAATTCAAAGTCTCCCCAAGGCAATACCATTATATGACACCATGACTCTCCCAGAAGCAGGCTGTCCAGTTTTTTCTAACATAGGGAACTGGCTCAGTCATTATGATGATATACTGTGTGCAAGCTCATAAGGACTGGGCTTATTGGTTAGCTTCCTGTTATGCTCAGAAGTATAAATTTAAGCAGAAAAAGAAGAATTAAGACTCCCAGAAAGAAAGCAAATAAATTCAGTATAAAATTTTGACTCTATAAAATTTGGACTCCTCAAATAGCTTTATGAACCAAGGAAATAATTTTTATCTACCACAACAATTCAGCTTATTCTTAGGAAAATAAGATGCAATTTTAGACTATTGCTTTAATAAATCATATGTTTTTGTTTTTGTTAAATGTGTTAGCATTTCAATATATATATATATATATGTATGTGTGTATTGGAAAAACTAGATTGTAGTTTTCTTTTGGCTTTATAGATACTTTTAAAATGTAATTTTTATAGATTTTTTGATCCACAGAATGAAACAATATTGTTTTCTGTTTTTTTAAAATAAACACTGAAATTTAAGGAAAAAAATTTTTAAAAGTATCTCTACATCGTTAAAGAGAGAGAGACTAGGTGAAAGGAGCCATTGTTTGCCTCAGTTGCTACTTACCCTTTATCACTTGAATAGGAATGTCCACAGTCAAACGGAGCCCTGTTGAAGACCTGAGCTTAAAAAGGCCCAGGTCTACCATTTCATCTAGGCCATCTCCAGTCTTAATTTCTCTCTCTAGTCACTCGACATAGAGGGCTCTAGAGGAAAAAGTGAGGCAGGTGACATTGCCTGGCTCTCCCTCACTGAAATCCAATTCCCTTGCATGTCCTGGTGTTACCTACCTGATGTCACAGACATCAAGAACGAAGTGCAACAACAACGACTCTTGCAGCATTGCTACCTTTACCCTCCTCTCACCTGGGGTGGGAGAAGGTGGAGAAAAAGTCACAAAATTTTTGGTATGAAGTATGTATCTGTTTGGAGATAATGAGACAGATTTCAAACTAGAAGATTCTAGTTCCATTTAACTTCCTTTCTACAAAGCTATGAAACTTAAAAAGATTTTATAAATAATATTCATAAAATTCCCTGAGTCCTTAGATAATCTTTTTGTTGCCAAGCTAAGAGGGTGGTCTCACAGCCAGTTAAATTTGAGGTAATCAATTATCCACAGTATCTTCCTTGTTATTTTTTCTCTTCTTTTAAACTTCAACTTAGAACATAATTCACAAGATCTTATCTTTACAATAATAAAGGCTAGCACTTATGGAACTTTAATGTTTGCAAAGTTCTTTACAAATGTTATATTATTTTATCCTCACAACCCTGGGAAATAATTACTAATATTATCACCTTTTTAGATGTGAAGAAGTTGAGCCAGATACAGTTAAATGACTTGCTTAGATAAATAAAGAGCAGTTAGATGGTGCAGTGGGTAGAGTTCTGGACCTGGAAGTCAGGAAGACTCATCTTCCCAAGGTCAAATGTGGTCTCAGACATTTACTAGCTGCATGACCCTCGGCAAGTCACTTCATTCTATTTACTAGTTTCCTTATCTGAAAATGATCTGGGGAAGGAAATGGCAAATCCTTCCAGTATCTATGCCAAGGAAACTCCAAATGGGGTGTCAAAAAGGATTGGACACCACTAAAATGACTCAAAAACTAGGAAAATAAAGCTAAAAAGTGTCTGTGGTTGGATTTGAACTCATCATCTTGACTTCAGTCTAGTGCAGTATTCATCAAGAAAGTAACTGCACCTTTATTTAAAAAGCAAATCAGAAAACAAAATTTAAAATAGCATAATACTTGTCAATAAATCATGCTGCTTGTTGAAGGCAGAAGTAAAATGGAACCATGAACTAGGTAGTGTTAGAAATTTCCAGCTAAGTAGCTGTAATAAAAAATTCAACAAAACACCAAGTGCAGCTGCAGAAGCAGAAGTAACTCAAACAGAAAAACAAAAAAAGATCCATTATCTACAATGATTATGGTTATTTTTTTGAAGTTCTTCATCTACTCTTGCTGTTATGGATTCTGAAAATCTTTCTCACCAAATCTTCTCCCCCTTTTTAATTTTTAATTTTTTTTCTTATCATTTAGGGGTGACAAAACCCTTAGCATCCACCCAAACTGTAAATCTGTAAGCTTCTTGGGGTCAGAGGACAGAAGCAATTAGTCATTCTTGTGTCTTCAGTGGGTAGCAGTGGACCAGAAGGACATGTCTTAGTTATTGAATTGAGGAATCTTGGGTGTAGATATTTGATCCCAATAGCAGTTTGATTTGCAAATTTGGTGTTTAGGGAAGTGACTTTGGCCAAATGGACTGCCCCTTGGGCATTGCTGTCACTGTAGATGGCATGATGGTTATGGTTGATTTCTGAAACAATGGAATTCTTATCACTTAATAGAAAATTTTGGTATTATTGTTATTCTTGAAGGGTTTTGGGGGCAGTGTATGATTTTTTCCCATTTTGAATTTCAAAGAAGAAACTATCTCAGGAATTTTTTTTTTCTTTATTACAAGAACAAGGCAGTTAATCTAAATGTCTCTGGAATGACTCTTTCAAATTCTTCTTGTAAAAAACCTACCTCCAGTAAATAGAGGATAACCACCTTTTGCTTATTGGTATACTCACAATGCCAATTAGTAGTTAGAACAAGTTATTATTCTCAATTTATAAATGAGGAAACTAAACCTCAGAGAATTAAATATCAAGGTCATAAAATGATAAGTTTTAGAGGTGGAAAAAATCTTAAAAGTGATGTCTTCCTCTTTTATCTTATATTACTTAGTGATCTCATCATCTCTCATTGATTCAATTATTATCTCTAAGAGGGTAAATCTCAAATCTACTTATATAGCCCTAATCTTTCTCCTGAAATCCAGTCATCCATCTCAAAATGCCTATTAGAGTGATATAGCTATCTTAAACTTAATCTGTCCAAAACTGAAATCATTATCTTTTCCCCAACATTTCTTCCTAACTTCCTATTACTGCTGAGGATACCATCATCCATCCATCACCATACACTCAGGCTTGAAACCTAGGCATCATTAGTTGCCAAGTCTCATTGGTTTTACGTTCATAACATTTCTCAAAAATGCTCCTTATTTTTCTTTGATGTGGTTGCTATCTTGATATAGGCCTTCATCTCCTGCCATTATTATGTGTATTGCATTGTATTATTGCAATAGCCATGTGTTTGCTTTCACTACCTTTTCCTACTTTCTCCCTTTCTGCACTTAGGTGATCTCCCTAAAATGCAAGTCTGGTCACGTTATCTCCTAGACCCCTAGCAATGGCTAATGTTGGATTTGGAGTCAGGAAGATCTAAGTTCAAAACTTCACCCCAGATATTAGCTGTGAAACCTGACCTAAGTCTCTTCATATCCCTGAACCTCAGTTTCCTACTCTGTTAAACTGGGATAACAATAAAACCTTCATCCCAGGTTTGTTGTAAGGATTCAATGAGATAATATTGTAAAATGTTTTGAAAACCTTAAATGATTCATAAATCTTAGATATTATAATTCACTTCAGGAAGTTTAAAAAAGGTGCCCAGTCACAGTTTATTCCAAAGAGACAGATGAGGAAACTGAGGCACAGCGTTTAAGTGATTTGCCATGGCTACAAAGGCAAGATGCCAGATTTGAATTGGCTTTGAGTCAATGTTCTCTTTTTCTAGATCTACCACTTTTGATACTGTCTTATGCTTTTTCCTCATGCACCTAAAAAGTAAGAAATCTAAAATTTTAACTCAGGTGTCCTCATCAATCAATCAAAATTTATTATGCCAAGTGAGATCAAATAAAATAAAACAGGCAAAGGGCCTTGCAAACTTTAAAATTCTAGGTAAATATTAACTATATTATTGTTATTTTCACTATTACAAAACTCAGTGTATTTCCATTATATAACACATTGCTTTCACTAATAATTACCTTAGTCTTATGTTTTATTTTTATAAACTAATGTAAAATCTCCTCCTCCTTTTTTTTTTTTTTGGGTGGATTTATATTTGTTTGTTCAGGCTAGCCAGACATCTCTATTTTTTCCTTGTTATGTGTTTCAGGCTCTCAGCTCTCACCTTCATTTGAAGATGAATAATGATGACTATTTAAGGATATGTGGTTTAGGAGACCAAAAAGCCAGAGTTATAGAGAAGAGTTGTCTGTCAGCACTCTCAGACTTCTTTTAAGACCCACATTTGCTCTAAAATATTAGTACTCTCCCCTATTTGGTTCACATGTATTTAATTCTAATATTATTTGAAGGCTGTTGAATAAACTCCAGATAAGACTTAAAATCTAATTTGAATATAGCTATTTACCTCTGTGTGATCTTAGGTAAGTCACAATCTATAAATGTAATTTTCTTTAGTTCTTCATCAAGCTGAAAAGGTTGGATAAAATGACCTCTGAGGTTCCTTTTAGTGCAGAATTTATGTCCCATAATTCTCTAATCTTCTGTAAGAAGCTAATGCACTGCTGAATTTTTTATTCCTGCCACCAACCCTCCTGACTCCTCTATCTCTTGTCTTTTACTGTCCTTTAAACAGTCAAAAACAATTCCAAGATTAAGTATGTAATTTTTTTCAAAGTATGTTTCTTTTCCTTAAGACTTTGTGTTTGGAGTCACTAAGGAGGCAGCCCCAGTGCCCAAAGCTGTTCATACATCTTGTTGATTTGGTCTTTGATTTTATGTCTTAATGGATTAACTGGGCTAATGGGGTTTGAAGTAGCATGGACTTAAATAGAGGACAGAGATTACAGGTCAGCCACTTAACCTTTCTAAGCCTCATTTTCTTAATTATTAACAGAAGAGATTAGACTCTACAAGATTTTTTTCTAATTCTAAACCTATGATCTCATGATCCTAAGGAGGACAAAAAGAGGTCCTAAGAATCATTAGAGCAAAAGGTAAATAATGTGGGTTGGTATTGTGGGATAATAGCTCATGGCTAGGCTATATTCTGCATTATTATGCATACAATGTTAAGAAAACTGGAAAAAGGACCCTAGAATGTGGAATGGGTTGAGAATTTATGTAAGAATTCAAACTACAGTTACACAAGTTCAGAATGATTTGCTGGCTTGCAGTTTCTGGAGTAAGCACCCATGTTGATGGGATCAATGATCTCTCATGTCAGGCATTGGGGAAGAGAAGGGACATGGTGACCAGAGGAAAGTGTCAAAGCACTGGAGGCAGGGGAATGGTAAAGAGCAGAGGGAGTGGGAGGGAAAAGCTAGAGTTGGAATGCAGGGCAAGGGAGCTGGGGCAAAACAGATGTTATTTGTTTTGTGATTTTTCTGAGGGTCTGATGACCTGAAATCCAACTCATTATTGAAAGGAACAATAGAAGCTACATTTTACCAAGTAATTTCTTCACTAAAATTATATCAGGAAGCTGGGAGTAGCCAGGTAGCACAATGGACAGAGTTTTGGGCATGGAGTCAGGAAATCTGAGTTCAATTATATCTTCAAATACTAGCAGTATGAAGCTGGGCAAATTTCTTATCTCTGTTTGCTCAAGAAGACCTAGGGTTCAAATCTCCCTTCTAGCTGTGTGATTCTGGGCAAATCATATAATTCCTCTGAGCCTCAGTTTCTGTGTCTTCAAAATAAAAAAAAAAAAACTGGACTTGTAGCATCTAACATCTCTTCTAATTCTAAATGTATGACCCAAGAACCCAAATAGAAAATGCTCTCTCATACTACCTTTGCATAGGTTTTATAGTTTTACAAAGTACCTATGGAAGACTTAGGAAGTCCCTAATGAGATCTTTTCTCCTTTCCTTTCATCCCATCATCAAAATTCATGGGATGGACTCATTTGGGGGCCATAGACTGGAAAAAAATCCTTGGGGAAAGTTGGTATTCTATTTTTAGTGTGTTTTCCCTTTCTATACTTTTAAGCATGGTCAACTAAAATTTGGTGTAGCTAGTGTCTTTTGGTTATCCAAGCAGGATCTCCAGGGCATTTCACAACTTGGAAACTGAAGCTAAACTCACAAACTGATCAGCTACTTAGATGTAACTAACTGCTTTATGCAATACCACAGGGCTTGCTGAAAAGGAGATAGGATTACTAGTCAGTGGTTCTCCATTGCTCTGAATGGAATTAGTAACCAAGAAAGCAGAATTTATCTAGAGCTGACTGCCTCCGTCTGAGTCTCTCCTCCCAAATATCCAAATCATGCTGCTACTGTTGTGGTTATTCCAGTCATAACCGCATGGACAAGCAAATAAATTATGGTCATTAAAACAACTTAAAAATAAACTCAAACAAACCACCAGATATATTTATAGGCATAAACATGAATATTATATCTCTAATGGAAATTTTTAAATGGTTTCCTTTTTTTTTCAGATTTGTTATCTTTTTTCTCCTAAGAAACACTGAAATAATTGAGTTACTTTTGTTTTCTCTGTTTTTCAGATGGAAACTGAAGGCCCAAAGACTGATTGGGTTTGCCTGAAATCCCTAAAACCGACAATAACTCAGGTCTTTTGACTTTTAGGCCAGAACTAGAGGTGGCATTATATCAAAATGGAGTAATTCTTCACTACAGCTACTAATCTTCAAATTATTTTATCTTCTGAGCCTTAATCTTCATCTGTCAGATAAAGGGAGTTGACTAGGTGATGTCTAAGACTACTTATAGGTCTAAAAGTGTATGTTATGTTAGATAATACAGTGCCTAGAGTATGCAGCATAGAAAGACTAGATTTTTGATCCGATTGATATATTTACGAGTTGTCTGATTCTGGGCAAATCACTTTTTTTTCCAGCATTAGTTTCTCTTCATGTAACATGGGGATGTCATTGTAAAGCTCAAAGGCAGACAGAATAAATATCGCTAGACTTTTTTCACCATTCTCTAAAGGAGACTAATTCTTATCAGGAGGGGAAAAGAGTAGATTGAAGTTAGAAACTTAGCTGTTCTGCTCTCTTCAGGGAGAAGCATTACTGGGCTGAATTATATCTATGTATTCCCTCAAGTCAGCCTAGATGATATCATTTTAGGATTCAAGCTAAACTTCCAATCTCTCTTTGTTAACTGGGGGAAACAAGATCCCAAACTTTATGTCCAAGGCTTCATTTCTTTTCCATTAAATATTAATTTCACAACAAACACTCATAGCAGTTAACAAATAAACCTATTTATCCAATCAGAGAAATCAGAGAAAATATACATAGTGGGATATATATCAATACAGAGTGAAATAGTTTTGGGAATACTCCTATTGGGAAAAGTTAACTCAGCTCTATTGAGAGAGAATCACAGATTTCACTCAAGGGGGAGTTTCCAAAAGTCTCTAGTATACCAAGCTGAAGCTATGGACATGATGGAGACTAAATCCTTTTTATGTTGGTATTTGTATAGCATGGCAATCAAAATAAGCAAATATCCTTTTAATTAATTAATAGAATGAATTAATAGAAGTATATTGTTTCAAATGAGGAAAGTGATATTCTTCTTGTACCCTTCCCTAATCTGATTAAAAATAAAGTGTTATAGTCAAAATATATGTTTGTTTTATTTTTATTTTTTATATATTTTAAAGGAATTTTCAATAGTTTTTTTTTATTTTTCCAAATACATATAAAGATAGTTTTCAATATTTATTTTGGAAAGATTTTCTATTCTAAATTTTTCTCCCTCTCTTACTTCCTGCCTCTTCCAGAGGCTAGCAATTAAATATTCATTACATATGTGTAATTCCTCTATACATACTTCCATATCAGCCATATTGTGCAAGAAAAATCAGATCCAAAGGGAAAAAGCCACAAGAAATAAAAATCAAATAAACAAAACAACAACAAACAAAAAGATGAAAATATTGTGCTTTGATCCACATTCATAGTTCTCTCTCTGGATGCAGATGGAATTTTTTGCCCTAAGTCTTTTAGAATTTTTTGAAATCATCATATTGTTGAGAAAAACTGAATCCATCACAATTGATCATCACAAATTTTGTTATTACTGTGTACAATGTTCCCTAGTAAGTCTTTTCAGGCTTTTCTGAAATCAGCCTGCTCATCATTTTTTATACAACAATAATAATGAATTACATTCATATACCATAATTTATTCAGTCATTCCTCACTTGATGAGCATTTACTCAATTTCGGGTTCTTGCCATTACAAAAGGGGTGTTACAAATGTTTTTGTGCATGTTGCTCCTTTTCCCTCTTTTATAATCTCCTTGGCATACAGACTTATTGGTGAAACTTCTGAATCAAAGGATATGCAGAGTTTTATAGCCCTTCCAAATTGCTCTTCAGCTTAGTTGGATCATTTCACAATTCCTTGGGTTTTTTTTTTTTTTTTAGAAGAAAATTATGTCAATCAGAAGTTACCCTGAAATCAAGTAAAGGATTGAACTTTGATAAAATAAGTCAAATTTATAAAACAAGACTTAGGAATAATTAACTAAAGCTATGTAGGGGGGCAATGTTATTATATATTATAATTTTGATTGTCCTGTCTAAAGTCTTTAATATGATGAATTTCATATCTTATGTTTTATTCTTGCTCAATATGAAATCATCTATTAGAAAATAAGCCTAATTAGTTCATTTATTAATGTAATAGTATAAAATCAAAAAACTATATTTGGAATAAGAATCTACACTGAGGAATTTATGTCAATACTTAATTCCATTTTCATTCTTTGCTCTAGAGTCATTATCATAAACATCTATTCAATGTGATGAGTTCATGATTTTATATGTTGCCATTTATATGTTGCATTACATTTTTAGTTTAGAAAATTCAGGCAAAAATAAAATGGAAAAAAAATCACCAAATATCTCTGAGAGCTGCATACATTTCTTTCTCTTAAAAACCCTTGTGTGTCCTAAGCTAAGATTCTGCTTTATTTATGACTAAATCCTTACCCTCTTACTCCTACTCTTCCTCCTGTTTCTGTTTAGAGAGCTGAGTTTCTTTTTTTTTTTCCTTTTTCTAATTAAAGCTTTTTATTTTCAAAACATGCATAGATAATTTTCAATATTTACCCTTGCAAAACCTTTGTTCCATTTTTTTCTCCTTCCCTTCTCCCATTTCCTCCTCTAGACAACTAATCCTATATATGTTAAAAGTGTGCTGTTCTTCTATACATATTTCTACAATTATCATGCTGCATAAGAAAAATCAGAAAAAAAGGAAAAATGAGAAAAAACAAAATGCAAGCAAACAGCAACAAAAAGTGAAAATACTATGTTGTGATCCACACTCAGTCCCTACAGTCCTCCCTCTGGGTCAGATGGCTCTCTCCATCACAAAACTATTGGAACTAATCTGAATCCTATCACAGTTGAAAAGAGCCATGTCCATCAGAATTGATCACCATATAATCTTGCTGTTGCTCTGTACTCTCTTGGTTGTACTCATTTCACTTAGCATCAGTCCATGTAAGTCTCTTGAGGCCTTTCTGAAATCATCCTGCTGATTGTTTCTTAAAGAGCAATAATATTTGTAACATTCATAAACCATAACTAGGGCACTGTTTTTTTTAACCAAATCATATATATTTTTTCCATCCTCTGAACAGTTTAGATGAAACTGAGGTTCACCTGTCACTCTTTCTTGTATAAACTTCATAGTTTCCCACCTGTACATACTGATTACATGAGAAAAAATGTACCCCCACTCTATTTCTCCTTTCCCCCAGCATATTCCTTTATCTTTATCTTTTTTATTTCTTCTTTTGTGATCATAAAAAATAACAAAATTACTTCCAAACCTTATGTCTTATTTGACTCACTTTATGAACCCTGATATTATGGTTTTGAGGATCACATATCATTTCTTCTTATTGGAATATAAACACTTCTTCATTAAATCCTTTATGATTGCTCATCTGCATTTACATATTTATGTTTCTTTTTACTCCCATATTTATATTTCAAAGGTCTTTTTAAAACTCAAAATTGTTTATTCTTTCTTTCATTAAAGATCCATTCCTGCTCCTCCCTAACTCTTGGTAGGATTATACTCAGTATTTCTGGGTAAATTATTCTTGGTTGTAAATCTGGATGTATGTTTTAAAAAGGATTCAGACAAATTTGAGTGTATCCAAAAGAGAGTGTCAGAATGATGAGAAAACAGAAATCATGACAGAAGACGACGGTTTAGGGAACTAAGGTTACTTATCCCATATAAAAAAGACATATCGGGGGAGAAGGCATCTTAACATTTGTCTTCAAATATTTAAAGGGATATTATAGGAAGATGTACTGCACTTCTGCTTACTTCCAAAAACCAGAACTCAGAACTATGGGTGGAAAGTTCAGGGAGGCAAATATTGACTCAATATGAAGAAAAATTTCCCAGGTTGAACTCCTCCATAATTGAATGAACTTCTTTGAAAGATACCCTGAGATCTCACTACCAAAAATTCTCAATCAAATGATTATCTATTAAGTTTATTGTAAAAGGGATTCTTGTTTAGGTATGACATGAACTAAATGATTTCTGAGGTCTCTAATTACACTAAAGTTCTATTTTCCATTTTCTAACAGTTTATATTCCGAGGTCCTTTCCAGTTCCAATATTCTATGCTTTTGCGAGATTATGTAGAGATTACATAGCGTAATGGATAAAGAGTAGACTGTAGAACCAGGAAGTTCTAGTCTCAACTCTTATACATACTGGCTATGTGTTTCTGTGTCACAGGTTAAGTAATTTAATCTCCAAATGCTCTCAGTGACTCTATAACACTAAGAGAAAAATGACTGACTTTTATTCATAGAGATTCCTTACCTGGTAACTTCTTATGTCACTGAAATCATAGCGCTAGTCTTTAATTGTATCCCTTAGCTTAGAACCTTGTTGTAATGAAGGGGGTCATGGTACTTGGACTAATGCATTGTCATGAGCTGTGTTAGACATTCCTTTTGACAGACAATTCTGGCCTAGACTCACTGCCTTCCATATTATTCTCAACTAGAATGAGGATGCTGAGGTTTCTGACCCTGCACATCTAAATTGAATTGCATTTTCTCTTCATTTGCCCACAGATGTTACAAATGGTTCTTTTGGATTCCCTTGGCGCTCAATATACCCAGCTTGGGCTTTTAACATTTTCACAACCTGATGATTTTTCTTTTTAAATTTAGGGTTGGCATTTCACCAGTATGAAGTCTGAACTTTATAAGGTATTATTTTTAGAGCTCTAATTTTGGAGATGGAAGATTTACTGTTCTTTGTAGGTAAATTTCTCTTTTTTCCTCCAATTCATCCTTCACACTATGGCCAGAGTAATTTTCCTAATGTACTGCTGTAATCATATCATTTTTCCCACTTAAAAACTTCCATTGCCCATTGAAATTTCTTAGCCTGGCTTTCAAGGCCCCTATTTATCCTAACTTCATCCTACCTTTTTTTTCAGCTTGTAAAGCTTTTTGTTCTGAGAAGCAGTATGGCCTAATGGAAGCAGAATGGTCTTTCAATCAGAAGCAGTTGGTTTTAAATCTTGCTTCTGATGCTTAATAGCTATAATAGTATGGGTAAATAATTTAATTTATCTGAGCCCAAATTTATTTGAGCATAATAATAGTTATAAAGTATGCCTTACAGGTTTGTGATAATGATCAAAGATCATAGAAATAAATAAAGTTCCATATTAATAAGTTATATAGTTTAGTGTTGTTATTTGCTTGTTTCAGTAGTGTCCAGATCTTCATGTCCCCATTTGGGATTCTCTTGGCAAAGATACTGATGTGGTTTGTCATTTCCTTCTCTGGTTCATTTTACAGAAAAAGAAACTGAAACAATCAGTTTTGTGTGATTTGCTCAAGGACATACAACTAGAAAGTGTCTGAGGCCATATTTGAACTTAGGGAGATTATTATTCCTAACTTTACACTCAGCTCCGTATATTCTATACCACCTAGCTTTTCATTATGTGTTGAGAGGCAATATGAAATAGTGAAAAGAGAGTTAGCTTCAAAGCCAGAGGAAACAGGGTGCAGATTCTAACCCTCACACTGGACAAGTAATTTAATTTTTCATTGTTATAGAACAGTGGCATCGAACTTAGATAGAAATAGGGACCACTTAAAATAAATAGTAGAAACCTTACATCTCTGTGTTTCCTATGACTTAGAAAACCACATAATAACATTTATCTATGTTCTGTTTATTTGTAAAATATTTTGCAATTGCATTTTAATCTGTTTAGGTACAACTTATGTGTGTTTCAGACTATAATTGGGTTGCATGTTTGACTTCTATGTTCTAGACAACTCTTATATTGTTTATTTTTAATTCTAAAGTCTTTAAGGATTTTAGTCCCTAAAATTGTAAACTGGCTAATCAGCACTGGTAGTAGAATATTCCTTATCTGGTTGCCAGAATTTCTAATTTTTTTCACTTTCCACCCCCCTTTGCCAAAGAAATTTTCACATCATCCTGAGTATATAGCTATATAAAATAGGTATATGATTTACTTATAATAAATCATAATTTCATGACCACATTAAGTTATGAGATCCCAAATGGGGTCATGAATCACAGTTAAGAAGTTGACCCCTAGACCTGTGAAATAATAGATCTTTCAGCTCCTCTTTACCTATTCTATAGTCAAAGTGCAAAAGACTAGCAAGGTATCCAAACTTTTTATTATTTATGAACCTTTACTCATGTTTTCATCATGCTTTTAATGTTTTTCTTTGATCTTTGATTTGAATTTCACAAATCTTTGAACATGTAACTCAAATATAACTTCATGATACCTTTCATAATTTGTTCCCACTCCCACAGTGATCTTTTCCACATATGATGTCATAGCACTTTGCTATTCTTTTCTGATGTATTTATCCTGTAAATAGATTTAGGAGTTGAAGCTGGAATTACCTTAGAGATCGTCTTATCTAATCTAATTTCATTTTGGGACAGCTAAATGGTGAAATAGAACACCAGACCTTGAGTCAGGAATATTTCAGTTCAATCTAGCCTCTGATACTCATTTGCTAGAGGATCCTGGGCAAGTCACTTAATACTTCTTTTTCTCAATTCCTTATCTGGAAAATAGGAACACACTGAAGAAAAGAATGACAAACCACTCCAAAATCTCATGGACAAAGTAGAACTGAATATGATTGAACAACAGTCTCATTTTGTAGATGAAGATAATAAGACGCACAAGGATGAAATGAGTTGCCTCATTTACTTATAATCCAATAAGTTGGAAAAATGAAATCCATATCTTCCTATTCCAAGCTAGTATTAGTTTCACTAAGATAATAATAGCAAGCATTCATAGAGCACTTAATGTATGCCACCTCATTTGATCCTTGTAATAATTCTGAGGGGTAAATACCCCTACTATCATCATTTTTGCAGATGAAAAAACTGAAATAGAAAGAGGTTAAGTGACTTGCCCCAAATCATGCAGCTAGAAAGTGTATAAGGCAATATTTGAACTCAATCTTCCTGATCTAAGCCAGAAGTCTATCCATGGTGCTGCTCACTATGTCACTTAGATGTCTATGATATGCTATTTTTCTAACTGGAAGAATTTTCTTTGTCTCCCTCCCTCCCTCCCTCCCTCCCTCCCCTCCCACTCCTCCATCCTTCCATTCCTTCCATCCTACCTCCCTCCCACCCTCCCTCCCTCCTCCCTCCCACCCTCCCTCCCTCCCTCCCTTCCTCCTTTCCTTCCTTCCTTCCTTCCTTCCTTCCTCCCTTCCTTCCTTCCTTCCTTCCTTCCTCCCTTCCTTCCTTCCTTCCTTCCTTCCTCCCTTCCTTCCTTCCTTCCTTCCTTCCTCCCTTCCTTCCTTCCTTCCTTCCTTCCTCCTTTCCTTCCTTCCTTCCTCCTTTCCTTCCTTCCTTCCTCCCTTCCTTCCTTCCTTCCTTCCTTCCTCCCTTCCTTCCTTCCTTCCTTCCTCCTTTCCTTCCTTCCTTCCTCCTTTCCTTCCTTCCTTCCTTCCTTCCTTCCTTCCTTCCTTCCTTCCTTCCTTCTTTCCTTCCTTCCTCCCTTCCTTCCTTCCTTCCTTCTTTCCCTCCTTCCTCCCTCTCTTCCTTCCTTCCTTCCTTCCTTCCTTCCTTCCTTCCTTCCTTCCTTCCTTCCTTCCTTCCTTCCTTCCTTCCTTCCTTCCTTCCTCCCTCCCTCCCTCCCTCCCTCCCTCCCTTCCTTCCTTCCTTCCTTCCTTCCTTCCTTCCTTCCTTCCTTCCTTCCTTCCTTCCTTCCTTCCTTCCTTCCTTCCTTCCTTCCTTCCTTCCTTCCTTCCTTCTCTTCTGTCGAATGCATACTTTTTAGTTGTATTCAATGAACATTAATAGAGTTCTTTTAATATCTAGAATAAACCATTTTCACCATTAGTAAATGTAGAGAAGATAAAATTTCATTTTATTCCATTCAATTTAATTCAACAAGCATTTATTAAGTGCTTTTTGTCGTTGAAGCACTGTGGGTGGTGAAATACCTAAATGTGACCAAAGCATTTCTCATCTGAAGTTTTTAGGATAAATTGTACTATTTAAATTCATATTCTATTAATACCTGAAAAGTCCTTAGAGATCATCTAGACCAGTGGTTCTTGAAGTATAGTCCTCAGAACTGTGGGGGCTCCTCAAGACTTGTTCAGGGGGTTCTGGAAGTCTAAATTATTTTCATAATAATAATATATTTAAACATCAGCTATTATAAATATTAAAAGAGATATAACTCACATGTACAAAAATTTTGGAGAGGTGTGCTTGATAATTTTTTTTGGAAAAAAAAGGATCCTGAGATGAAGGAGTTTGAGGACAACTGATCTAATTCAAACCCCTCCCAGAATGATTTATGATTATGTTAATTCTTCCCTCTGTTATATATGATAGATTTGTTCTCTGGTAATGGTATCTTAATAAAATAATGTATTAACAACTAACATTTATGTAATATTTAATAGTTACAAATTGATTTTCATGCATCATCTCATTTTATCCTCACAATAGTGTTTGAGGAAGTAGACATCTTATTATTTGTATTCTACAGATGGGGAAACTGAGTTAAGTGATTTTCCAATGTCACACAAGTGGGAGATAAAATCAGAACAGGAATCCAGAATTCTTGACTCCAGGAATTTCATGACTCTACCTGATAATATAAGTGCATTCATTTTAAATAAAAGATTTTGGTTTTGTATTTTTTGACTTTATGCCCTTTATTCCTGCAATGTGAGCTTTGTCCTGATTTCACTTTTATAGAAATGTTGTCTATTGTAATATTTTGGATGCAATGATCAGCAGTTAAATCTCCTGTTTGAAACAAACAATGGGGAAAGGGCTTTTAAAAAAATAATGTTGCTATGTCAAGGCTGAAACAATTCCAGAGCCTTCTGTGAAATCTCATCTGGAAGCTAAATTTTCTAAACTGTCGCATCCATCACTTTTCTCAGCTCTGTGAATTTTATAATTGCCTCTGGTCTGTTCTGACCTAAGCTTCCAATAACTGGCTGTAAAAGAGGCCAAGATTATTCTGGCTGCCTTGAGTTAGGCCCATGTGTATCTTGAGCTGAATTTTCAGTGTTTCAACTCATTCTTCTGACTTCTTTTGACCATTAGACTTTTTATGAGTGTCAGAAACTTATTATGTATAAGGCAGAGACTCAGTATTGTGCTATGGTGGAGAAAGAACAGGGTACAGAATCCGGATGACTTAGATTCAAGTCTCCCCTCTGATAAGTATTTGCTCTATGCTTATGGCAAAACTTATATAAGTATCTAAGTTCCCTCCTCACTAAAATGGGCATAATAACAGCATCTTATTCATGAAGTTATTGTGATGATCAGATGAATAATATCTGTAAAGTGTTTTTGCAAATGTTATTACTTTGTTGTTGAGTCATTGCACTCAGATCTGATTCTTTGTGACTTCATTTGGGGTCTTAGACTAGATGATCTAATTTTTTGTAGTTTTCCTGGCAAAGATTCTGAAATGGTTCGTAATTTTTTTTCCATCTCATTTTACAGACTAGGAAACCAAGGTGAAGAGGGTCAAGTGACTTCCCTAGTGTGATACTGCCAGTAAATGTCTGAGGTCAGATTTGAATTCATGAAGATGAGTTTTCTTGATTCTTGATGCTCTTTTGAAACTTTAAAGCCACATAAATTATTTATTATTAAATTATTGTATTATTATTTTATTAATTTATTATATTATATTAATTATTATATTAATATATCATTAATATTATTATATTATATTAATATAATATATTATATTATTGTTTTATTAATATATAATTTATTAATTTATTATTAAATTATAATTATTATTATTATTAATTCCCTTCCCTTTGAGGAAAGGAAGGCACTATTATTAGTTCTATCTTTATATATTGTGGAAACTGAAAACTTTTCAGAAAAAATTAAATGACTTGACCAAAGCCTCATAATTAATAGTCATATGAGAATTGATTTGACATCAAGACTCCCTGTTTTCAGCTTGTACACTCTAATCCAACCTACCAAGATGATTCTCAAAAATCACCTTATCTCTTTTGTCTGTCATTTGTTCTCAAATCATCAGGGATGTGATGTCATGGCATGCAAATAAGTTGGATTTAAGTGAGGGAAGACTACAAAATCACCAGCCTCACTTTCTCTTTCAAAGACATCTGGGTCCAGTGATCAGATATAGATCAAAACGACAGGAGATGTTCCTAAGTATAATGGGTGAACTTGGCCTTTTTAAACTAAGGTCTTTAAGAGGTCTCAATTTGACTGAACACCCAATTAGTGATACCTCTATTTATCAAGACAACATATAGTAATTTAGTATTTGATAAATCCCTAAACTCCAGCTTTTGGGTTAATAACTTACTATTTCACAAACATTGCTGGGAAACTGAAAGTAATATGTCAGAAACTCAACATAGACCTACATTTCACACCCCATGCCAAAATAAGATCAAAACTGGTACATGATTTGGGCATAAAGGATAATACCATGAGGAAATTAGGAGAACAAGGGATAGTTTATTTATTAGATCTTTGGAGAATGCAGGATTTATTACCAAAGAAGCACTAAAGAACATTATGAAATATAAAGTTGACACCTTTGCCTACATTAAATGAAAAAGGTTTTGCACAAACAAAACCAACCCAAACAAGATTAAAAGGAAAGTATAAAGTTGGGAAAAAACATTTGCAGCCAATGTTTCTGTTAAAGGCATCATTTCTAATATATATAAAGAAATGTGTTAAATTCATAAGAGTATAAGTCATTCTGCAATTGATAAATAGTTAAAAGAATGTGAGCAGAAAACTTTCAGATGATGAAATTAAAGCTATCTATAGTCATATGAAAAAAATACCCTAATCACTATTAATTAGAGAATGCAAATTAAAACAACTCTGAGGAACCACCTCATACCTCTCAAATTGACCAAGATGACAAGAAAAGATAATGATAAATATTGGAGGAAATGTGGGAAAACTGGCACACCATTCTGGAGATCAATTTGGAATTGTACCCAAAGGGCTATAAAATGGTGCATATCCTTTGACCCATCAGTATTTCTACTGGGTCTTTATGCCAAGAAAATCATAAAGGAGAGAAAAAGACCCACATAGACAAAAATATTTGTAGCACTCTTTTTAGGATGGCAAAGAATTGGAAAATGAGTAGATGCCCATCAAATAGGGAATGGCTAAATGAATTATGTTACATGAAATGAATTGAATATTATTGATCTATTATAAAGGATGAACAACATGATTTTAGAAAAGTCTGTAAAGATTTATATGAACTAATGATGAGTGAAACAAACAGAACCAGGGATAAAATATACACAATAATAGCAAGATTGTGTGATGATCAACTATGAATGACTTGTTTCTTCTTAGTGGTTCAGTGATCCAAAGCAATCCCAATTGACTTTGGATAAAAACCACTGCTTCAAGAGAAAAAATATGGAGAATAAATATAAATCAACATATGCCATGTTCACTTTTCTTTTCCTTTTTCTTCTGTTTTTTTCTCTTTCTTGGTTTTTCTCTTTTGTTCTGATTTTTCTCTCCCAAAATGGTTCATAAAGAAATATGTATTTTAAAAATTAACATGCATGTAAAACCAGAAAAGGAAAACAATAAAAAAGAAATTGTTCAGTGGGTGGGTAAATAGTGGGAGAATGAAATAAATGTCTACAAAAATAAATTAAGAAAAAAGATAGGGTTATTAGAAAAAAAGAAAATAAAAGCCAAGGATTACACATATACAGAAAACAAATGCTTATTGATTGATTATGAACCCTTGTTACTGGAATATATAGTAACTTTTCAGCATATAGGCATTAGGAACCTCTGACTGAACTGACTAAAAATTAATAATAGTGGAGTAATTCTTCATCTTAGATTCTTCATCTCTGATATTTTTGAAAATTTGATACCTTTTTATTGTGTTTTGTTTTGCTTTGAATTGTTATAGAGCTGATGAGCATCTATAAATTGAGGATTTTGGACTACATGACTTCTAGGTTCCTTTCTACATGCAAATCTTACCCCTCTTCTCTTATCAAACATCGTTAAATGGAATTATTATTGGTAGCGTTAGAAATATATCTTTTCCTTAAAAAAGACAACATGAAACATATTTCCTGCCCTTAAATAGATCATATTTTACTAGGCAATAAGGACAAGAAAGCATATACTGAAAAGAATAATATTTGTATGTATAATGTCATGGGGACAATTAAGAAAAATAAAAAATGATTTTTGAGAAAATTTTGGGATCTTAAGAGTAAAAGTAGGAGTGGAGTGAGGTAGACATATTATAGGTCTCAAATTCTCGACAAATTTCTAAAATGGACTTTTGCTGTTCTGCTGAGTTTGTCTAGGATTTTGCTTTATCATGCTTCAGATACCACAAAGTGCAAGCCCCAGAATTGGAAGAATAAATAGTGATAAATGCTATAGTTAGAGTTATCCTCTAATTTAGAGGCTCCTTTGAAAAATGCTAGCTGAGTTTAATATCTATTTCTCTTCTCAACAAAACAAAACAAAACAAACAAACAAAAAAAAAAAAACCCACAACAACACATGGCTTTGATCCTTGCAGGGACATAGATTATGTGCTTTCAGATTTTTAATCCCCCTGTCCTTTAATATGCTGTTCTGATCTATTTGTAAGCCTTTTGTTCCTTTCCAAAATTCTGACCTTACACATCAAGTCCTGGATCTGTGGAATTCTTCACTGACCAGTCTTATATGGTGGTTTCAGAGTAAGAGCACCTGGGTTCCATTCTGTTAATAGATTTTTCTGTAAAATAAGAGGAATTAGATGAACCCCAAGTTTGAAATTTCAAGTTCCAAGCTAGAAGTTTGACTCTATTTTAAATCTATGACCTTTTCACAGGATTCTATGGTCTTCGGCTTGGTATGTATCTCTCCATTATCTATGTTAACATTCACTAGCACTTAGGAAGATCAAGTAGGACAGGACATGGTCCCATTCTCCCAGAAGGCAGATCCAAAAGCAAATGAGTTGAGTTTTCCAAGAGACAAATTTGGAAAAGAACTTCATAAAAATTAGTGTTATCCAAAAGTGAAATGTGTTTTCTTAGGAAGTAATGGGTTCCACATCATTCTATAAAACCTTTAAGCAAAAGCTGTATGATCACTTCTTGGGCATACTGTAGAAATAATTCTTCTTTCCTCCCCCAATTATATATTGAAGAGGATAAAGAGTTCTTAACCTTTTAAATTTTTGTCATGAAAGTTTTGCTTGTCTGGTGAAGCCCACAGATCTTTTCTCAATATAATGCTTTCAAATTATTGAAGGATATTTTGAATTTCATTTGAAATGAAAATAAGAATGTACTTGTTTTCTCATCCAAATTTGTGGATGGTCTAAAATCTCTTTTATGGTCTCTTAGGCTAGATGATCATTGAAACCCTTTTCAACTTTGAATTTCTGTAATTATATGAACCCATGCTCATATCTGGGCATAGTGTTATTCAGTGGAAAACACATTGTGCTTGCAGTCAAGACCTGAATTCTCACCTCAGTTCTGCCATTTTCTATTTTTGTACTGCAGTTTCCTCATCTGTAAAATGACTCTTGTTCTAAAACTATGATTCTCTGGTTGGACAAAACTGTCATATTTCAAGTTTGGCACTCATTTAACAGAACCTGAATTCCTACGGTGCTTTTTGGTGGCTTATCTAGGGTATTTGACCTTTCAGTTCTACCTTTCTACCCATTATGCAACCATGGTCTTGTGGCAGGAATGCTACATAGGGAGTTAGGAATTTTCATTTATGATTCTTACACTAATTATGTGATCCTAAGCAAGAAGCTTTATTTTTCTGCATTTCAAATTCTTTCTAAAATAGAATTGTTACCACTCATGCTACTAGGGTTTTCTGAGGAAAATGGTTTGTAAATTTTAAGTCTTCAAAAATGTGGTTGTAATAATCCTTTCCTTCAGGTGTCTTCTTACTAACTTCATGGCACTAGAATTTACCAATTCAATTAAACAAATATTTGCTTATTAAATGTTTTTTATATACAAACTGGTATACAATGTATAGATACAAATTGCATCCTTCATTTTTAATTTACTTGACATCCAATATAACCAGATATAGGACATGTCTCTGAAGCTCTTAAACATCTCTTTCATAAATATTATTTAGGAGCTCAGAATTTCCGATTTTGTAGGGTAACTCATGCATCAAATACCTCCCATTATGGAATATACAGACACATTTCTTCAGCCTTAGGACCTCTTGCTTTCATGTTCTCCCATAATCAAAACCTATTCTTAGATCTTAAAAATCTTATCATTTTTACATTGTTGGTGGAATTGTGAATGAATCCAACCATTCTGGAAACAATTTGTAACTATGCTCAAAAAATTATCAACTGTACATACCCTTTGACCCAACAGTGTTTCTACTGGGATTATATCCCAAAGAGATCTTAAAGAAGGGAAAGGGACCTGTATATGCAAGAATGTTTGTGACAGCCTTTTTTGTAGTGTCTAGAAACTGGAAATTGAATGGATGCCCATCAATTGGAGAATGGTTGAATAAATTGTGGTATATGAAGGTTATGGAATATTATTTTTCTGTAAGAAACTATCAGCAGGCTGATTTCAGAGAGGCCTGGTAAGACTTATGTGAACTGAAGGTAAGTGAAATGAGCAGAACCAGGAGATCATTATATACTTCCACAACAATACTATATGACTATCAATTCTGATGGACATGGCCCTCTTTAACAATGAGATGATCCAAATCATTTAACAAGACAGGTCACATAGTAATTCCAGCCCTGGAATTAAGAAGACTCTTCTTCAACAATCGCAACCACCACAACAAAAGAGATAGGGAATGTCTTCCTGTAGAGCAAAGCTTCTTAAACTGAGTTGTGACCCCATATGGAGGTCACATAACTGAATATGGGGAAAATTATGATTTTCAGTAAATGTTTGATTTGTACACCTATTTTATATACTTATATGTCCAGGGTCATGTAAAAAGATCTCAGGCAAAAAAGAGGTCATGAGTGGAAAAAGTTTAAGAAGTCCTGCTGCAGAATATAGGACTTAAAAGAAACTAGGAAAGTCAATAGATTGAGATGAGGAGGGAGAGCTTTGGAGGATTGTGCGATAGCCAAAGAACATTCCTTAAGTCAAGAAATAGAACATCTTGTTCTTTGAACAGCAAAGAGGTCAATGACACTGGCTTGAAGAGTATGTGTTGAGGAGTAAGTTGTAAGAAAACTGGAAAGAAAGGGAGCTAGAATATAAAGAGATTTGAATTCTGAATTTGATCCTGGAAGCAATAGGGAACTTATTTGCAAATAGTTATTTTCATGTTGTCTCCTTTTGATTAGAGAAATGCAAGTTAAAACAATTCTTAAGTATCCTTACAAACCTATCAGATTGATTAAGATTATAGGTACAGATAAAGATAAATATTGGAGAGGATATGGAAAAACTGGGACATTAGTTCATTGTTAGTGGAGTTGTGAAACGTTCAGGAGAGCAATTTGGAACTATGGCCAAAGAGCTAAAAAATGCTGCATACCCTTTGATTCAGCAATCTCATTGCTGGATCTATATCCTAAAGAAATTATGAAAGAGGGAAAAAGGCCCCCATGTGCAACAAATGTTTGTAACAACTCTTTTTATTGTATCAAAGAATTGGAAAATGAGGAGATGCCCATCAATTGGGTAATATCTGAATAAATTATGGCATATGAAAGTAATGGAATATTATTGTTCTACAAAACAATTAACAAGCTGATTTTAGAAAAACCTAGAAAGATTTACACGAATTGATGCTGAGTGAAGCAAGAAGAACCAGGAAAACACTGTACATAACAACAGCAAGATTGTGTGATAATCAACTATAATAGACTTGGCTCTTTTCATCAAGTTAGTGATTCAAGGCAATTCTTTGGATGAAAAATACCATCCACATCCAGAGAGAGAATTATGGAGACTGAATGTAGATTAAAGCTAGTATTTCCACCTTTTTTTCTTGTTTTTTTTTTTCCTCTTGTGATTTTCTCTTTTGTTCTGATTTTTCTCTCAATATGACTCATGGAAATATGTAAAAATAAATATAAAATGAATATATATGTATAACCAAAAAAGGGACTTCTTTTGGTCTTTTTTGATATTCCCATCATTTACCATAATGCCTGACATAAAGTATTAACTGCTTACAGAAATTTCTATTGGTCACAAAGTTATAAATACTGCATGGAGGTGTCTTTGTGTAGCTCAAAGTTAGGTGAAATAGACATTTCTAGCTTTCTCTCACAGTATTACTTTTCTCCAAGGAAGACTTTAATTCTTACCCAAAGGGGAAGCTAGAAGCTAGAAGATAGAATAATCTCTAGTCAGATGCTTTCTTCAGAGAAAATACAATCTAGAATCTATCTTCTCCCTTAAATAATATTAGTTTAGGGGATGTGATTTTAAGGTTCAATCAAACTTCTGATTCATATTTCATTAATGGAAGGAAAAGAGGACCTCATGCTTTATATCTAAGACTTGACTCCTTTCACACCAAATTCCAATTCCACAATGAACAGATATAGCAGTTATCAAAGACTAGAAATTATCAATGAAACATTTTTACAATTCAATGGCAAAATTAGAAATCAGAGAAAGTATTCATAGAAGAATATATATATCAGGCAACAGAGGATTCTCTCTCTCACTGAGAATGAGATAACTCAGCAAAGAGAGAGTTCTAGAGCTCACCAACGGAGAAATTCCCTGAAGTCTTTAATGGAGCCATGCCAATAGGATTTGAGACTCATGTTACAAATGTTTAATTGACCGATTACAACAACTTCAAACTAACAATAAGCATGAACAATGTTTCTAAATAGATGCAACAAAAGCAGTGTGATATGAAAATATCTGTAATTTTTATTGGTGACAAAGTCAGAAGTACTGTTAATACTACTTGCTTGTCTATATGTTTAAAATGGATGCCAAATTTTGGTTACAGGTTAGTGAAAATAAAGATGTAATTTCTCTCCTGCTCCTCCAATCCAAGTTCATGGACTTCTTGAAATTAATCTCCAGACTGAAGTCAAAAACTCCTGACTTAAAGCATTGGAATGATTAGAATTTTGATAAATATTTAAATTTTGATAAACAATTTAATTGACAGTTTTTTTTAAACTTAAGCTTGATTTTTCTCTTCTGGCTTTTCAGTTTGTGCCTTCATTAACAACAGTGCCCATGAGAATCATAGAATTCAACATTCTGATAGTAGCATCACTTCAAGGAAGATTTTCCTCCCTAATCTTCTAGTTACCTAGCAATCGAACACTGAGTCATAGTATATTAGAACTGGTGAAATAACAAAAATAAACTGCCAAACCTCATGATCACCTAGCCTAGCCTATTTATTTCATAGAAGAGAGGCTTTAATCATAAAAAGGGAGATGAATAGTCTGTAATCCCCCCAAAAAATTATCACAGATATGGGAGAGACACAGTCTCCAGACTATCAGTTCAGTGACCTTTCCACTGTGCCACATCTGCCTTATTATTGTTGGATGGGTTGTCCACATAATTTGTTCTTCTAATGACCACTGTTATGACTGTTAGTTATATAACCACCCTGGGGCAAAAGTTTCCACATAGTCTGATATTAGGATATTATAGAATAGCTTTCTGCAATGGGCAGGAAGTACCCTCTGAAGTCCTGCCCAGTTCTGGATTTGATAAATGTCTTGTTTACCTCCTTTAGGTTAAGAGGATGCTTTTTTCAGTTTTCATTTTCTTGCAGCATTTCCCTTCTGTTATAAAAATAGCACTTATTCCTTGCTTCAGAGGCTGACTGTCCTTTGCTGAGTTTAGTGCAGAGAAATGCTTTGGTTATTGTGTGTTCATGTTTGACAGCTCTTCTCTCATTTTCTGCTTCAGCTCCTGCAGGGTAATTATCACTGTATATCTTACTGTTCATAAAACACATGTGACCAGTCAGCATCTGAGTGAGGAAAGATACCTAGGCATCCTGCTGTTAGGATTTACTTCTTACATATTTTTCTGGTTTTGTGGAAAAACTGAGAGTGAGTCTAGTCTATGAGTAAATGCAATTTGGTTATGGAGAGAAGAGACAAAAGACCATTGATCCATCTCTGATTATATATGCTGCCTATAACCCAGATATACATTCATATATATGTGTGTCTATATATGTAGACACACATATATATGTATACATATTCATGTATATAATTCTACAATCCAATTCCCAGCTTACCATGTAGAATGCTGAAGTTCCTTTGTCACCCCAATGAATGTAGATTATAGAAATCCAGGTACTTCAAATAACTTAATCAAAGTTCTAACTTTTTATGAATAAATCCTTAACCAATGTGAGAGAATTATGATATTTTGAACATTAGATAACTACCAATGAGGTCACACTGGAAATATTTGCAGTTTGGCTGAAAGAATCAGACATACCTTTGGGTCTATGTAAAGAAATAAAAAAAAAAAGTTCTCACTAGAACTGTGAGCTATATATAACATTGGTTCTTTCAGTCTAGCAAGGGAAGAGTTCTAATATGGAGAATTCAACTTCATTAAACAAAATCAAACCTCTGAAAGGCAATTTATTTGAGGGAAGGAAGGATAGAGTTTTTCTTTCTCATTTTCTTCTTGCTCTCCTTTCACCAACTTCCTCTAATTGACAATGCCATTGGAGATACTGGACTAATGGCAGATAATGTATGTAGATCAGAGAGATTGGAGTAGTAGTTGTAGTAATAGAAGTCATAGTAGTAGTAGGAGCAATGATAAAACTGAAACAGTGCCTGACACAAGATAGGTGCTTAATAAATGGTTATTGTTTGATTAAAATGATGACAAGATTAACTAGTAGTTGTCTAACATTTTAAGGCCAATGCTCTGTATTTTATTTCATTTTATCCTCACAAGAATCCTTTAGGGTAGTTGCTCTTATCCTCATTTTGCGGAAGAAGAAAGTGAGAGTGAGGGAAGTTAAGTTGCCCAAATTCATATAAATAGTGTCAGAGACAAGATTTGAACTCAGCTCTTTCTGAGTCTAAGTCTAGTTCTCTATTGACTATATAATCTTATAGGAAATAGCAGGAGAAACATTTGGGGAGAGGAAGCTTTAGGGAGTGTCACCTTTTGGCAAAGGGAATAGTTGATTAAGCATTTTACCAAGGTAGTGTACCTTGGAGCATATCAGAGTAAGACCAAAGGGGAACTTCACAAAGACTTTACAAAGGGAGAAAAGGACTTCCAATAACTAGCAATTGTGACTTACCCTTTTGCCTAAACAGTCAATCCTCAATATTCACACATTTAATTTTCATGATTCAAACATTCCCATGGTTTTTTTTTTTTTTTTTTTTTTTTACTAATCTCATTTTCACTTTCATGTTGGCAACCATGCACATTTATGGCACAATGGAGTGGTAGGAATCCTGTGAGGCACTTTACTACCCTTCTTCATCCTATCTTTATAAAAAACAAATTGAGTATTTATTGCATATTTTCATTGTTTGCCTTTAAACTCAAGTTTTATCTTGCAATTATGCCCCTGAAGCATAGTGTAATTCCTTTGGGCTCTAAGCCCAAGCATGCAAAGTCAATGATTTGGCTTAGTGAGAAAATAAAGGTGTTAGATAAAATTTGTGCCAAAATGTCTGTAGGTGCTGTTAACTGCTAGTTTGGTGTTAATGAATTGAGAATTTCTTAAATACATAATACAATGCCCTTACATCACCAACACAATGGAAGTTAAGATTCAGGTTAAAAAGTTTTTCTTTCAAGAATTTTATTTGTTGTACAATATTTATAGTACTATAGATTTCATGTGCTTTGAAAAGTGAATATTACCTGAAATCATTGTGTTTTTCTTTTTAATTGGAATGTTAGCACAAAAGTCACAGGATTCTAGGGAATTACTTGTAAGAAAAATATGTTTTGCATTTAGCAATTTTCTTTTGTGTACTGCATTTAATGGGTTATTTCATGGTTACTGTGTCAGGAAAAGTGAATGTTGTCAGAATTAATGTTTTGTTATAAAGAATCATATGGAGAAAAGTGTATTTTCAGCATTTTAATGGAAGACTTTTGATGGTCACAGGAACCTAACCCCCATTTCCATAGATTTCAATGTATTGATGAGGGTTGGGGTCCCTTTAAGATTCCTAATTGCCCAACCCATGGCTGACCTTGATTCACAAATCCTGGTCAAAGGCACCCTTTGAATATCCGGGCTCAGCCCTCACTCTCAGCTCAGCTTCCCCCAGCCCTCACCTGATCTGGGCTAACTGAAAAGCCCACCAGAACTGGGTACCGCCCATCATCTAGGTATAAAAGAAACAAGCTGGAACACCCTCATTGCAGGAGCCTTCCCAGCCAACACATGGTATCCTTCCAGCCATGTAAGGGTCTCTGCCCACCCAGCGGCCACCTCTGGCCCTGGCGTCTTTCTAACTGAGCTTTACTTCCAAATTCCTATAATAAACCTTTTATTTATCAATCTAGGTTTTCGGGCCTGTAAATTCATTTTACAGGGGACACTGCACCTCGTGGGGTTATCTATGCGCCGAGAAATGGGGTTCCCCCTTTCCCTCATTAGTATCAATATTCATATTTTTGTTTTCTAACCATTATCTAGGAATATTCCCCTGTGAAAGTTGAGAATTGACTGTATGTATTCTCTAAAGTTGTCATTCAGTATCTTTGAACTCAAGTTCTTCTTCACTTTAACTATGGACACTCTGTATGTATTTGTGTGAGAGTGTAGTTAAATTTTTTTGAGAGGGATTTTTTATAACTATTGTTATTGTCCCCAGTTGTTAATATGAAGCTCTGAAAGTACCTTGTATATTTATTTTATATATTTTTTGCATATATTCCTCCTCCTCCTCTTTCTTTTCTTCCTCCTCCTCTTCCTCCTCCTCCTCCTTCTTCATGTTGACCATATCCAAAAATATATTTCATTCTGCATATTACTCCATCACCTTTCTGTCAGAAGATGGGTATCCTTATTTGTCAGTGTTGCTCTGGAATCCTGGTTGATCATGACATTGATGAAAGTTTCTTTAAGTCTTTCAAAATAGTTCATTTTTACATTATTGATATTATAATATAAATTGTCCTGTATCTGCTTATTTCACTCTGAATCTGTTCATATAAGTCTTCCAGGATTCATTATTAGTAATATGTTAGTTTAATACAATATAATAAAATAACATTCCACTATATTAAATATTATAATTTGATGGGCATCCTCCTAGCTTTTAATTCTTTATTATTACAACAAGAGTTAATATAAATATTTTTGTATCTATAAGGCCTTTCCTCTTTGTTTGATCTCTTTTAGATATAGCTTAGTAATGGAATCTTTGGATCAAGTTATAGATGGTTGAGAAGCATTGAGGGGCATAGTCCCATGTTGCTTTCTAGAATGACTAGACCAATGTATGGTATGGCATATCCAATTCACAAATACTCAGAGATATCTCAAGTGAAGAATAGAAGTGTTTATTTTATAGTCTTGCAAGAAACAAACATCTTTCCACTGGAGTTCCACCAGTAGAGAGAGAGGTTCATTTACACAGAGATTGAAGTGAGCTATGCAGTTATGACGACAAGAATCCATGATACCCCTCCTCCCCTTATTGATCAATTCTCACTTAGTGGCACAAATTTGCCAAATTTTGGTCAGGCCCATATGGTCAGTTTTACTGTTTGCAGTAATCCCCCCACAATAAGGAAATTTGTTAGAGGTAAATAGGCCATTAAGCTAGAATAACCAAGGAGATTTAGTTTACCTCAGGCTTCCTCCATCAACAAATAGAGATTAGCCAGTTTATAGACCTCTTTGAATATTTCCAGGCCATTAAATAGATTCTTCTCTAAGTAGTTAAGTAAAGGTCCAAGGGATAACCTCAGATATTTCTACTATAAGAGCAAGGCTTTTGTTCTCCTTCCCAGAGCCTTAATGATTAACAAACTTTTGAAACTGGGTCTGGAATTATCAAGTGACTATTCTAAGAAGTCCTCAGTTATCCCTTACATTCACCAATATGTACTAGATAAACCAATATTGTGTCAATGGGCCCCATATCCCTATAGTCTTGCACACATTTACCATTTTCAATTTTGGGTCTTTTGCTAATCTGATGAGTGTAAAGCAGAACTTCAGGGGTACTTCAATGTACATTTCTCTTATTATTAATGATTTAAAATATTTTCCCATGTGGCTGCTGATAGCTTGGATTTATTTGCTTGAAAACTACTAATATTCTTTGATCATTTATCTATTAGCCAATTTATCAATGGCCAAATTAATCATTTAAAAAAATTGAATTGATTCCATACATATATTAGATATGAAACCTTTTTCTCTCAATAATATATTTTTTTCAAATATATGTAAAATAATTTTCAACAAAAATTAAAGAATTAAAACAACTCAATGTCACCCCCCAAAAATGACTAATCCATAAATGAATTTCAAAAGCAGAAAAATATATACCAGATATATTGACAAGCACTCTATCAAGCATTCAAAGAACAATTAATCATATTATCAAAACTTTTTTGCTAAAATAACAAGCCAGATACTTTCTACAACACAAATATGATCTTGATGCCTAAACCAATGAAAGCCAAAACAGAAAAAAAAATTAGATATGAATATCCCTGATGAACATTGATGCAAATTTTTTAAACCAAATATTAGCAAAGAAATGACAGCAACACATCACAAAATTTTGCAATATGACCAAGTTGAACTTATATTTTAAAAATAATTTTTTCTAGCCAACTATTTTCTAATCTTACATCTATTTAATTTGTTCGTACAAGAACTTTAAATTTTTTTTGTAATCAAAATTGTACACTTTCAACATTTTTGTAAGACTTTGTGCTCCAATTTTTTCTCCCTCCCTCCCTTATCTTCCCTTTCCCCAAGAAGACAAGCAATCTGATATAGGTTAGACATGTGCAATCCTTTTAAACATATTTCTGTATTTGTTACGTTTTACAAGAAAAATCAGACCTAAAGGGGGAAATCCATGAGAAATAAAAAGAAAACAAACAAAAAAGGTGAAAATATTATGCTTTGATTCTCATTCAGTCTCCATAGTTCTCTCTCTGTATGTGGATGGCATTTTCTATCCTAAGTCTATTGATACTGTTTTGGAGCCAAGTTCATTACAATTGATCATTATATAATCTTGCTATTACTACGTACAATGTTTTCCTGGTTCTGCTCACTTAACTCAAGCATCAGTTCATGTAAGTTTTTCCAGGCTTTTCTGAAATCATTTCTTATAGAACAATAATATTCCATTGCATTTATATACCATAACTTATTCATCCATTCCCCAATTGATGGGCATCCCCTCAATCTCCAATTCCTTGCTACTATAAAAAGAGCTGCTACAAACATATTATATTATATTTTAAAATACTGCAAAATAATTGACCATGTTAATAATATTGAAAACAAAAATTGTATCAATTATATCAAATATAGTAAAAGCTTTTGAGAAAATACAATAACCATTTCTGTTTTAAAAAAAAACACTAGAAAATATAAGAACTTGTGGTCAGTTACTTGGCATAATGAATAGTATGTATCTAAAACCAAGAACCAACATTATATGTAATAGAGACGAGCTAGAATCCTTTTTCAACAAAATCAAGAGCAAAGAATGTATGCCTAATATCATCTCTACTAATTCAACTAAACTACCTACCATATAGGAATTAATACAATCAAAAACAATTTATAAATAATTGGAAAAATATTGATTGCTTCTGGGTAGACCAAGCCATGGCAATGGCAAAACTACCTAAATGAAATTAATAATTCCATGCCATGACATGCCATAAAAATTTTTACCAGAGGGTTACTTTAAAGAATTAGACAAAAATTATAAAATGAATCTGAAAGAATCAAAGATCAACAATCTCAAGAGAAATAATTAAAAAGAATATGAAGGAAAGTGACTTAGCAGTATTAGGTCTTAAACTTTACCACAAAGTTATACTTAACAAAGCAATTTGGTAGTAGTTAAAAAAATAAAATATTAATCAATACAATAAATTAGGTATACAATAAGTAAAAATAATTGAATACAGTAACTCAGTATTTATTCTCAACTACTGAAACAAGAACTTCACTATATGACAAAAACTGTTAAGAAAACTGGATCGCAATCTGGAAGAATTACTAATATTTCACATCATATACCAAGATATGTTCCAAATGGAAATATGACCTTAATATAAATAGTCATGTGATAAACAAATGATAGAAACAAGGAAAAAGATAACTATGACAATATTTGTATATAGAGTTCATGAACAAACAAGACAGATTTTTTTTTGATTGGCTATTTCAGTAATTGAAATATGTAAATTGAGATTCTCTTTATTATAGTTTTATTATATCTCATAAATTGTTTAGCTTTCCCTTTAAATATTAGCTGTATATTCTTTGGTGAACACATGTAAAGTATTTAAATTAATTCATTGAGTCTAGTAGTTACAGGCAAAATATAGTTTTCCTATTTATTTTAATTAAATCTATTTTTGTTATTGTCTAGTGTGAGATAATGATTAGTAAATCAGATTTTTGGTTTATTTGTTTAGTTGTGGCATAATAATTTTTTCTCCAATCTCTTATTTTATCTGTTTGAATCTTTATGTTTCAAGTGTGTTTCTTAAAAACAGCATCATATCAAAATTTTATTTCTAATCCATTCTACTATCTCTTTCAATTTCATGGAAACTCCATTTAATTCATATTCACAATTACAGTAGTTAATCATGCATTTTCCTCTACCTTCTTTAACATAGGTTCTTACATTTTATTTCCTCTTAAATCCCTATTTAACATCATCAACCTCCAACTTTGTATTTGTTTGAATTTACCCACTCCTCTTACTGGCTCCTTTCCTTCCTTTTCTTCCTGTTTCTTTGTGAGATTGAATTTGTGTGTGTGTGTGTTTGTGTGTGTGTATGTGATAAGGGGTGAAGGGATATGTGTCTATATTCTCCTTTGAGCTGTTTGTGTCTATTATGTGCCAAGCATTGTGCTAAGCACCTAAAAGAAAAAAAAATTAGTTCCTGTCCTCAAGGAACTCTCAAGGGAGAAACAACATTCAAATAATTAAATACAAACCATATGCATGAAAAACACTAAATAAAAAAGAAAATAATTAAGGAGGATTGGGAAAGTCTCCCACAGAAGATTTGATTAGTTGGGACTTGGAAAGAAGTTGATGAAGCTAAAAAGTGGAGAGGAGGGACAATATTCCATTCATGGGCAATAGCCAGAGAAAATGCCAGGATATGAAACAGCAATGACTTGTTCAAGGAATAGCAAGGAATTGGTAGGGAAACACTACAATTTATTTAGTATGGAGGTGACATGACTGGACCTGACTTTAGGAAAATCATATAAAGGCTTTGTAAAGGATGGATTAAAGTAGGGCAGCAAGGGAAGCAGGCACTTGTGCACATAGATTGTGTGAGACAAGTTCCCTCCCCTTTTACTTCCACTTTTCTCTTTGTGTATCTTCTTCCCTCCATCCTTTCTTCTTTAAAGAAAAAACAGCAAAGCAACTCACAGGCCATCTGTCTTGTTTGACTCCCTTGATGATCCTAGATAATTCTGGATTTCTGAAAAAAAAATTGCATAATCCTTTCCCCCATTATAAAAAAAAGTTCACCTTTATAAAGCCTCTTCTGATAGTTCATTTGTATTTATTTTTTATATTTCTTTTATTTTTATATTTCAAAGTTTCTACTCAGTTTTGGCATTTTCATCAGGAATACTTTAAAGTTCTCTATTTCATTGAAGATATATTTTTTCCCTGTGGGTTTGTAAATACATATTTAATTTTGTTGAGTATGGTATTCATGACCACAACTTTTGTTTTTTGAAATGTTGTATCCTATTACTTAGAGTTATTGTTACAAAATCTTTTGTGATCCTTATTTTGGAATTTGGTGCTCAAATGCTTTCTTTCTGGCCTTCCAAAATATTTTCTTTGATCTGAAGGTTCTGGATTTGGATTATGATGTTCCTTGTAGTTTTCATTTTGGGATGTCTTTTTGGAAGGCAGAATCTATTTTCACTTTGTCCTTTTGTTCTAATATGCCTGAGTAGATTTTCTTTATGATTTCTTGAAATATAATGTCCACACTCTTTATTTTCAGATAGTCTAGTCATTCTTAAAAATGCAGGCAAATAACAACAAAAAGAGTGAAAATACTATATTGTGAATCTATACTCAGTTCCCACAGTCCTCTCTTTGGCTGTAGATAGCTCTCTTCATTATAAGATCATTGGAATTGGCCTGAATCATTTCACTATTGAAGAGAGCCATGCCCATCAGAAGTGATCATCATATAATCTTTGTATTGCCATGTACAATGAATGATCTCCTGGTTTTGCTCATTTCACTTAACATCAGTTCATTTAAGTTTCTCCAGGCCTCTCTGAAATCATCCTGCTGACTATTTCTTACAGAACAATAATATTCCATAACATTAATATACAATAATTATTCAACCATTCTCCAACTGATGGACATCCACTCTGTTTCCAATTTCTTGCCACTATACAAAAGGCTGCCAATGCACATTTTTGCACATGTGGGTCCCTTTCCCTCTATAATCTCTTTGGGATATAAGTCCAGTAGAAACACTGCTGGATCAAAAAGTATGCACAGCTTGATAACTTTTTGAGCATAGTTCCAAATTGTTCTTCAGAATAATTGAATCAGTTCACAACTTTACCAGCAATGCATTAGTGTGCCAGTTTTCCCACATCCCCTCTAATACTCATTATTATCTCTTACTGTCAACTTAGCCAATCTCAGAGGTATGTAGTGGTACCTCAGAGTTGAGTTAATTTGCATTTCTCTGATCAATAGTGATTTAGAGTACCTTTTCATATGACTACAAAGGGTTTCAATTTCTTCATCTGAAAATTATCTATTCACATCCTTTGAACATTTATCAACTGGAGAATGGCTTGAATTTTTATAACATTGAGCCAATTCTCTATATATTTTAGAACTGTGGCCTTATCCCAGAACCCTTGGTTATCTTGTCTGCATTGATTTTGCTTGTACAAAACCTTTTAAATTTCATATAATCAAAATTCTTCATTTCATATTCAATAATGTACTCCAGTTCTTCTTTGGTGACAAATTTCTTCCTTCTCCACAGAACTGAGAAGTAAGCTATTCTTTGTTCTTCTAATTGGCTTATGATATTACTCTTTATATCTAAAATCACGAATCCTTTCAAATTTATCTTGGTATAGGGTGTTAGGTATAGGTCAATGCCTAGTTTTTTCCATATTAGTTTCCAATTTTTGTAGCAGTTTTTTTTAATCAAATAATGAGTAATTATCCCCAAAGCTGTGGTCTTTGGGTCTATCAAACACTAAGTTACTATAGTTATTGACTTTTTTTGTCCTATGAACTTAACTTATTGACTATTCTATTTCTTAGCCAGTTTGACCATTCTATTTCTTAGCTAGTAACAAATGGTTTGATGATATAAGTTTTAATATAATTTTAATTTTATATATAATTTTATGACATAGTTTTAGGTCTGGTACAGCTAGATCACCTTCATTTGCATTTTTTCCATTAATTCCCTTGAAATTCTTCCTTTTGTTCTTTGAGATGAACTTTATTGCTATTTTTTCTATCTCTTTAAAATAATTTCCTAGAAGTTTGATTGATATGGCACTGAATAAGTAGATTAATTTAGGTAGTATTGTCATTTTGATTATATTTGCTTGGTCTACCAATGAATACTTGATATTTTTCAAATTGATTGAATCTGACTTTATTTTTATAGAAAGTGTTTTATAATTGTGTTCATATAGTTTCTGACTTTGCATTTTCAGGTAGACTCCCAAATGTTTTATTTTAAATGGAATTTCTCTTTGTATCTCTTGTTGCTGGATTTTGTTGGAAATATGTAAAAATACTGATGATTTATGTGGGCTTATTTTGTATCCTGCAACTCTGCTAAAGTTGTGAATTGTTTCTAGTAGTTTTTTTAGTGATTCTTTAAGTATACCATAATATCACTTGTAAAAGATTGATAATTTGGTTTCTTCATTACCTATTCTAATTCCTTTAATCTCTTTTTCTTCTCTTATTGCCAAAGCTCACATTTCTAATACCATATTGAATAGTAATGGTGATAGTGGGCAATTTTGTTTCACCTTGATCTTATTAGGAATTGTTCTAGTTTATCCTTATTATATATGATGCTTGCTGATGGTTTTAAAAGATGTTATTTTAAAGTAGATTAATTTTAAGGAAAATCCATTTATTCCTATATTCTCTAGTGTCTTTTAATAGGAATGGGTGTTGGATTTTATCAATTTTTTTTGTATCTATTGAGATTATCATATCATTTTTATTAGTTTGGATATTTATGTAGTCAATTATGTCAATACTTTCCCTAACACTGAACCACCCCCTGCATTCCTGGTATAAATTCTACTTGGTTATGGCATGCTATCCAGGGAATAACTTGCTGTTATCTTTTTGCTATTATTTTATTTTATTCATTAGCAAAATTGGTCTATCATTTTCTTTCTCTGTTTTGATTCATCTTGGTTTAGCTATCAGAACCATGTCTGCATCATGAAAGGAATTTGGTAGCAGTCCTTTCCTTATTTTTTCAAATAGTTTGCATAGTATTGGAATTAATTGTTCTTTAAATGTTTGATAGAATTCACTTGTCAGCCCATCTGGCCCCAGAGATTTTTTCTTAGGGAGTTGATTTATACCTTGTTCAATTTCTTTTTCTAAAATGAGACTTTTTAAGTAATTTATTTCCTTTTCTGTTAATCTGGGCAGTCTATATTTTTGTAAGTATTTATCCATTTTACTTAGATTATTAGATTTTTTGACATACAGTTGAACAAAATAACTTCATTATTGTTGTAATTTCCTCTTCATTGGTGAAAGGTTCTGCCTTCCCAATTTTGATACTAAAATTTTGATTTTCTTCTTTCCTTTTTCTAATAAGATTAACTAAAGGTTAACTATTTTGTTGGATTTTTCATAAAATCATCTCTTGTTTATTAATTCAATAGTTTTCTTACTTTTAATTTTATTAATCTCCCTTTTTATTTTCAGAATTTCACATTTAGTATTTAATTGATGGTTTTTAATTTGTACTTTTTTCCTAGATTTTTTTAGATGCATCCCCAATTCCTTAATCTTCTCTTTTTATATTTTATGCAAGTAAGCATCTAAAGATATAAAACTTCCCCTAAGAACTGCTTTGGCTGCATCCCATAAATTTTGGTATATTGTCTCATTATTGTCATTTTTTTTTGGATGAAATCATCAATCATGTCTACAATTTGTTATTTCACCCACTCATTCTTTAGAATTAGATTATTTGGTTTCCAATTAATTTTTGTCCTATTTTCCCCTGGTCTTTTATTGCATGTCATTTTTATTACATCATGATCTGAAAAAAATGCATTTACTATTTTTGTCTTCTTGCATTTGAGTTTGAGGTTTTTATGCCCTAATACCTACTCAACTTTGTATAAGTTCCTTGTACTGTTGAGAAAAAAAAAAACACAACAATATTCCTTTCTGTTTCCATTAAATTTTCTCCAAAGGTCTATCATACCTAACTTTTCTAAAATTATATTTACCTTTTTAAATTCTTTGTTCTTTATTTTGTGGTTTGATTTATTTAGCTCTGATAGAGCAAGATTAAGATCCCCATACTAGTATAGTTTTGCTGTCTAATTCTTCTTGCAGCTCTCAACTTCTCCTCTAGGAAGTTGGATACTATACCAATTGGTGCATATATGCTTAGTATTGATATTGCTCTATTATCTATGGTATCCTTTAGTAAGATGTAGTTTCCTTCCTTATCTCTTTTAATTAGATCTACTTTTACTTTTGCTTGATTTGAAATTAGGATCACTACTCCCACCTTTTACTTCAGCTGAAGCATAATAGATTCTGCTCCAGCCTTTTACCTTTACCTTGAATGTATCACTCTGCTTTAAATGTGCTTCTCTTAAAGAACATATTGTAGGATTCTAGTTTTTAATCCAGTCTGCTGTTTCCAATTTATAGGAGTGTTCATTCCATTTACATTCAAATTAAAATTAATAACTCTTTATTTACTATTTTCTTGTTTCCTCCAAGTAATACTTTTCTCTTTCCTTCTGCTCCTTCCCTCTTCCCCAGTATTTTACTTTTGACTATCACCTCCCTCAAACAGTTCTTCCCTTTTACAGTCCTTGCCCCTTTCTTATACTTTTCCCCTTCTATTTCTGTTCTACCTTTAGCCTTCCCCTTTCCTTTCCACTTTCCCCTCCTACTTCTCTATAGGGTGAGATAAGTTTCTCTGTGAAACTAAATATGTCTGATATTCTCTCTTTGAGCCAAATCTGATGAGAATAAGAATCATACAATGCTCATTCCACTCCCTTCTTTCCCTCAATTATAATAGGTCTTTTTTGTCTCTTCATGAAATGTTATTTAACCAATTTTAACTCTATTTCCCTCTTTTTCCAGTAAAATCCCCTTTCCTTCTCTAGTTTCTTTTTTATTTCATCACATTAAAATCAGGTTATGCCTGCGTCTTCTAGGTATAACTATAACAGAGATACAGATCTCAAGAGCTAAACATATCATCTTTCCATAAAAGGATGTAAGCATTTTAAGCTTTTTAAAATTTTTTTTCTTTCCTTTTTGCCTTTTTATCCTTCTCTTGAGTTCTGTATTTGAAGATCTAATTTTCTGTTCATCTCTGGTCTTTTCATCAGAAATAAATGAAATTCACCTGTTTCATTGAATGTCCATCTTTTCCCCTAAAAGATAGTGCTTAATCTTGGTTGCCATACAAGTTCCTTTGCCCTTTGGAATATCATATTTCAGGCCTTTTGATCCTTAAAAGTGGAAGCTGCTAGGTCCTAGTTTTTTTCTGATTGTGGCTCCTCTATATTGGAACTGTTACTTTCTGTCTGCTTCTAATATTTTCTCCTTGATCTTATAATTCTGAAATTTAGCTACAAGGTTCCTTAGAGTTTTCATTTTGTGTCTCTATCAGGATGTGATTTGTGAATTCTTTAATGGCTAGTTTACCGTCTGGTTCTAGGACATTAGGGAAGTTTTACTTGTTGATTTCTGAAAAGTGATGTCTGGGTTCGTTGTTTTTTTTCCATCATGATTTTCAGGTCGTTCAATAATTCTTAGATTGTCTCCCTTGGATCAATTTTCCAGTTCAGTTGTTCTTCCAATGCAATACTTTACATTTTCTTATATTTTTCCATTTTTTGGTTTTATTTGACTGATTCTTGAAGTTTCATTGAGTCATTCATTTCCATTTGTTCAATTCTAATTTTTAGTGAATTATTTTCTTCAGTTAGCTTTTTATCTCCTTTTTCATTTAGTCAATTTAACTTTTAAATGTAGTGTTTGGTTTATTGTATTTTTTCCATTTCATAAGTTCTGTTGTTCAATGAATGTGTTTTTTTCCCCAAATCTATTTTGTAAGGTATTATATGCTTTTTCCTTTTCACTAAATCTATTTTTAATGAAATTATCTAGTTTTCTTTAGATGATTTCTGTTTTTCCTCTTCCAAACACTCTCTTTTTTTTCCTGAGGCTGGGGTTAAGTGACTTGCCCAGGGTTACACAGCTAGGAAGTGTTAAGTGTCTGAGACCAGATTTGAACTTGGGTCCTCCTGAATTCAAGGATGGTGCTCTATCCACTGCGCCACCTAGCTGCCACTCTTCCAAACACTCTTGCAAAATTCTCATTTCCTTTCCTCATTTTTCTTCTAACTCTCCTTTAAGATCATTTTAAAATTCTTCCAAGAGACCCTTGTGAGATGGGAACCAACTTATATCACCTTTTGTGGCTTCCTCTGGAGATGATTTGCCTTAAGGATCCTCAGGGTTTGAGGATTATTCTCTTTCTCCATAAAAGCTATCTATAGTCAGAGTTCTTTTTGCTTTTATATTAACTTTTTTTAAAGATTGAGGTTTGCTCTCAGGGCAAATGGAATATTGTATCAAGCTTTTACTACAGACCACAGTGACTTTATGCTGCCCTGCGGCTGATGCAGTTGGCTTCCTTTCAGTGCTGGGTGGACATGGCCAAGTACTATTTTATATTGGTGTTCAGAGCCTCACTATTTGCTTTTTGTATTTGCCCTTGATGTCTCAAGCTAGTCTGATGATCTACTGGCTTCTGAACCAGGACATAGTAGCCAACACTACTCTATTTTGGCTAAGAACCTCCCAATAGATTTCCTGGGACATATGTCACACTGCCCTGGGTTCCTTTGTTGTTCCTGTGCTCAGCCACCTCTCCTTCCCCCCTTGCATTATTAAAACAAACCTTTATTGAAGTTTTTAAAAAATATCTTCAGCTATAAATTTGTTACACTCCAAATATTTATGGTTTCTATCGCTCTAAAACTAGTTCAGATGCTTGATCTGGTATTGATCTGAGGGATGCCTGGAAGAGCTCAGATAAAGACATATTTACTCCTCACCATCTTGGCTCTGCCCCCCTGAAATGTATTTCTTTTTGAATCTTTTTTTCCTTTGAGAAGCAATTGAGGTTTAGTGATTTGCCCTGGGTCACACAGCTAGGAAGCATTACATTTCTGAAGTTGGATTTGAATTCAGGTTCTCCTGACTTCAGAGAGAGTGCTCTATTCACTGCACCATCTAGCTGTCCCTTCAGCCTGAAATTTAAAGCTACCTCCAAGATACTGCAATCTAGTTTTGCATAATACTTACCTTAGCAGACTTTACATTCCACATAAACTGGCCTACTGAGTATTCCATGAAATTGACAAGCCATCTCTCATCACTGTTTCTCTTCAAAGATTTTTGCCTATATCAACAGCTACTATTTATATAATCCTTACTATGTGCATTTGATCTTCACAACAACTCTGGGAGATAGGTAGTATTATTATTCCATTTTGCAGCTGGGGAAACTGAGTTAAAAGAGATTAAGTAACTTGCCCAATGTCATAAACTAGTAAATGTCTGAAGTCAGATTTGAACTCGTGAAGATGAGTCTTCCTAAGTCTAGACTTGGCATTCTATTCACTGCATCAAGCAGCTGTCCCAAACATCTCTCAGTTATATCAACCACTGGGCATTATATTAAATTCCCTCATTCTAGTTTTGTGTTTTGGCAATCACTGAATACATCCATATTAGGAAAGACATTTAAGGTGTTTCCTGATAGGCCACCCTAAAACTCAATCACCAAGCATTTATTAAATGTCCATTAAACACTAAGGATGAAGCTAGCTTTTGAGGATACAAAGGTTGAAGTAAAATAATCCTTGCCCTCACAATATTTGCATATGTTCTCACTATAGAACATGATTCACACCTCCTTTCCTTTGGAAATTTTATTTTTTAATGCAGTCAGAAAATACATTAACTTTTTTGGCTGTCAAATCATAGTACTGAAATCAGCATTTTAAAAGCTGTTATTCAAAGAAAATTGTACATCTTGCTTGATGTACAGTAGAAGTCTTTTCTATAGTGATGAACCAATCCTGAAGAATAATTCCTTATCCTGGCTGCTAGGATCTGAGAAGCCATAATTGAGGATTGCTGCCTTTTGGAAATCATGGCAAAGAACATCACTTGAAGATAGCTTCAGGAGAAAAATATGAACCTGTAGCTAACTTAGGGTCACAATAGAGGTGCTATCAGTTATGACTTGCTAGGAGCTACTCAGAACTTCAGGAGGAGATGCACTTCTGGCCATGACTAGACTCTATAAAAATCTTTGGAAAATGGCCATTTCCTAGAGGTATCTTTATTTTATTTTATTATTTTATTTTTTGCTTGATGTACTTTTTAGTTTTAAATTCTTAAAAAATTTTATAATTATAAATTTATTTTGACAGTATATATGCATGAGTAATTTTTTATAACATTATCCCTTGTGTTCATTTTTCCAAATTTTTCCCTCCCTCCCTCCACCCCCTCCCCCTGATGACAGACAATCCCATACATTTTACATGTGTTACAGTATAACCTAGATACAATATTTGTGTGTAAATCCAATTTTCTTGTTGCACGTTGAGTATTAGATTCTGAAGGTATAAGTAACCTGGGTAGATAGACAGTAGTGCTAACAATTTACATTCATTTCCCAGTGTTCCTTCTCTGAGTGTAGTTGTTTCTGTCCATCATTGATCAACTGGAAGTGAGTTGGATCTTCTTTATGTTGAAAATATCCACTTCCATCAGAATACATCTTCATATAGCATTGTTGTTGAAGTGTACAGTGATCTTCTGGTTCTGCTCATTTCACTCAGCATAAGTTCATGTAAGTTTCTCCAAACCTTTCTGAATTCAACCTGCTGGTCATTTCTTACAGAGCAATAATATTCCATAACCTTCATATACCATAATTTACCCAACCATTCTCCAATTGATGGACATCTATTCATCTTCCAGTTTCTAGTCACTATGAAAAGGGCTGCCACAAACATTTTGGCACATACAGGTCCCTTTCCCCTCTTTAGTATTTCTTTAGGCTATAATCCCAATAACAACAATGCTGGATCAAAGGGTATGCACAGTTTGATAACTTTTTGGGCATAGTTCCAAATTGCTCTCCAGAATGACCAGATTTTTTCACAGCTCCACCAACAATGTATTAGCGTCCCAGTTTCCCCACATCCCCTCCAACATTGTTCTTGTCATCTTAGCCAATCTGACAGGTGTGTAGTGGTATCTCAGAGTTGTCTTAATTTGCATTTCTCTGATCAGTAATGATTTGGAACACTCTTTCATATGAGTGGATATAATTTCAATTTCATCATCTGAGAATTTTCTTCATATCCTTTGACCATTTATCAATTGGAGAATGGTTTGATTTCTTATAAATTAGGGTCAGTTCTCTATGTATTTTGGAAATGAGACCTTTGTCAGAACCTTTAACTTTAAAAATATTTTCCCAATTTGTTACTTCTCTTCTAATCTTGCTTGCATTAGTATTGTTTGTACAGAAACTTTTTAGTTTGATGTAATCAAAATCTTCTATTTTGTGATCAATAATGATCTCTAGTTCTCTTCTGATCATAAATTCCTTCCTCCTCCACAGGTCTGAGAGGTAGACTATTCTCTGTTACTCTAATCTATTTATGATCTCATTCTTTATGCCTAAATCATGGACCCATTTTGATCTTATCTTGGTATATGGTGTTAAGTGTGGATCCATATCTAATTTCTGCCATACTAATTTCCAGTTTTCCCAACAGTTTTTTCAAATAATGAATTTTTATCCCACATCTTGGTATCTTTGGGTTTGTCAAACACTAGATTGCTATAGATGTACCTTTTTTTGTCCTTTGTACCTAATCTGTTCCACAGATCGACTGGTCTATTTCTTAGCCAATGAGGTATCTTTATTTTAAAAGATTATAGAATTATAGATTTAGAGCTAGAAGAGTAATTAAAGATTATCAGGTATCTTATTTTATTTTTATCTATATTTTATAGAGGAGGAAGCAGAGACCCAGAGAGACTAAGTCCTATTAATAGTTAGCATTAGAGCACATACTTGAATCTAGTCCTTTGAATCAATGTGTATTTTCTGCTTTTACTATGTGATTAGTTTTATTTTGTTATAACATTTTCTTTTCTTTTTTTTTCTTTCTGTATTTTTTGTTTTGGCTTTAATTAACAAATACAAACATTTCAATATATGGGTTCAAAAGAGATGACTGTATATGAAGATATGGGCAATTATGAAATTTGTTTTTCTATTTTGTTTTCCATAATTTTTTAAATAAATCTTAATTCAATGGAAAGTTTGTTTGTAAGAGAAGTGTTGCTCTTAATATGCTGAATATGTTCAATATGGGGTCATATCATGCATACCTCCCAATGGCTATGCATTAAAATGAATTTTATTCATGCCGTCCATTATTATATTTCAGTCTTTTCTAGAAATACACTCTTCTTCTCTTCTCCAAAATGAATCCTTCATGTATCACTCTTTCCAGAGATTAGAGAGCATGTTAGAGTTTTGGGAGTTAGACAAATGAAAATGTTTAGTCTGTACTTCCTTCCAGCTTGGATTTACTTTGGGATAGTGACAAAATTCCCCACTAACAAGGAGAGAAGATGAAAGTTTTGACTTTGAGAAGGGTGGAGAAAGGCAAAGGCTAAAGCCAAGATATCAACTTAGCCTGGACCCTTAAGCTAAACATTTCCAGCATGGATTGAACTATAAACCTAATGATTCATATTTCTCTGAGACTGAAAGCTAAGGAAAAGACTGAGAGCTGAAGATATTGCAATACAGACCACAGATTATACAGAGTCCATACATGTTGGAAAAAGTGATTTTTGCTTGTGAATCTGACTTTAGATATTCCCTTCTGTGATTTTCTAAGAGCAGGATCCCATCCTCTATTTGCTTGCTCTCATTTATTTTCTTCCTTCAAGGGGAAGAGAGCTATGTATTGTTTCTTCTTCCTCATTAGTTGCTGTGAAATCAGTCAGCTCGTTTAATGGCTATTTTTAATGGAGTATTTCTTGATGTTGTTTATTTAAACTATGTTAAAAACAAAAAAGGGCAATTTAAGCTGTTCACTTATCATTATTTGAATGTATGTGGAAATATTATAAATGAAGAAAGGAAAACCAGAAAAGGGGAGATCTAAATTATTGAGTTTTTGAAAATATACTTTCAATGTGCCAGTGCATCTGGTGGAGGATTCAAGAGCCACACATTTAATAGAAGAGTTTATTCAATTGTTTGTGAAAATGGCCTTTTGCGAAAATAGAGCCAGTATAAGTTACCATGATGAGTGTAATACAGGCAGCCATTCAGCACATTGGGTTTGAAGAGAAACCCCATCATGAAGAGGACAGAAGGGAAATTGTATTTATTCTACACAAAGGGAGGGGAGACTAGTTTTTTGGGGAATGCTCAAACTTAGTATCTGATGTTTGACAGTGATACCCCATAGTTAAATGGTAAGAAAGAAAAGCAGTCAAGCAGAATGACTTAATTCAATGAGTGACTTTGTTGCCGTGTATGCATGAGTGTATTTATATATGTGTGTGTGTGTGTGTGTGTGTGTGTGTACGTGTGTGTGTGTGTGTATGTGTGTGTGCACATGTGGTATCTTTCCTTATATTTTCCTCTTTAGATTGTAAACTCTTTGAGGGCATGTATTATCTTTTCTTTTTATTAATTGTATCCCTAGCCCTTAGCACAGTATTTTAATGAATATTGATTGAATTGGATTGCATAATAGCTATTTTATTTATATTTCAAATTTTTATATAGTTCTTTATGATTTCCAAAGAACTTTACATACATTATCTCATTTGATCCTCATAACAACCCTCTGAGGAGGCACTTTTCTTAGTCTTATTTTACAATTGAGGAAACTGAAGAAGATTTGCCCAGGATCATATAGCATGTTTGTGCATGAGGCTAAATTTGAACTCTGGTTTTCCTGACTCTCTGCTCAGCATGCACTGAATTGCCTACTTATCCCTATAGAAGCATCTTATTTGCAAAATCATAGAGTTTCCCTTTTTCATTAATTCACTCATCAGCAGATGAGGCCTAAAGAAAAACTGGTATGGGAACTATAATATAACATGGTAGAAAAGCAGTTCTAAGTGTCATTAAACATAAACTGAATGTTTTATGACCCTAGATGACTTTGATTTTGTCCCATCACCCTAGAGCCTTACTTTTGTAAGGGCAGCAGGTAGTCAAGCCACTTGATTTCCTATTCTAAATTACATTAATAGATAATTATTCTACAGAGTAAATATTCTGGCTTCTTGATTGCTATCTCAGAGTAGTGTACTGTGGAAACCAATGGTTCTTAATCTGTTAGATTTTAGATAATTAGGAAATCTTATGGTTAATTAGAATCTGAAATTGCAACTTTATTATGCATCAAAATAATCTTAAAATGAAGTTTTCAAGGTCTCAGAAGAATCAATCAGTTCCCTGATATATTTAACTCCTAACATCATATTTTTGCTGGGGAGGAGCTGCATCAAGCCCTAGATCCAAGGATGCAAAGAAAACTGTTAGAAACTTTCCATAGAGCTTTGCAAGGTGAGTTAATTTGAACTATTATAAAATCTAATGGAGAAAATAAGAAATCCAGGTACAGCCTGTTGAGGAAATGGTGAATATAGCTGCGATAGTACTGAGGAAATCATGTGGACAAGTTACTCATCAAGTATTTATTAAATTTTTATTATGTGTCAACCACAATGGTGAGCTCTGAAGATATAAAGAAATGCAAAAGATAGTTCCTGCTCCACTTTAATGAGAAAGATAATATAAAAACAACTATGTACAAATAGATACATAGAGGTTAATAGTGCTTAATGATACCAGGTGATTTTGCCCAATGCAAATAATCATAAAGGGACTTGAGATGTCAGACCCTGGGGACAGACAATGGTGTTAGTCAAATAGCAGGCTCTACATTATTCCAAAAAGGGAACTATATCAGAAAGGAAGGAGAATGAATTCTAGTACTGTTGTTGCCATTGACTAGCTGTGTGAACTTTAGTAATTCAGGTCATCTTTCTAGATCTTAGTAATGTGATTGTGCTGTAATAGATTATGAGTTCCCAGAATTCCCAGATCATCAATTCCCAGAATGTCAAAAGACATCTAACTTAATATCATACCCTTCTATTATATGAAATTATAAGACCAGAGATTTAGAAGACATTTCACAATCTAGATTAACACATACCTAAACAGAAATCCCTTTTTTGCAGTAACCATTGCACAATGAATTATTTAGCCCATGTATCTTCTATCCTATATGAAAACAGGTAACTTAAAAACTAATTAATTAATTAATTAATTTCCCTGTTATTTAGCTCTTGTTTGTTATCCAATCACCAGATTTTCAGAAGACACTTTGTTAAATGATATGCTGAAATCTAGGCATAACATTCCTTTCTTCATCTTGACATCTTAATTTGCAAAACGATCTGTTTATCAAATTTCTGGAAGCTGGAATTCTTTTTGGAGTGGTGATGGATCAATAAAAAGAGAACTTATGTTCTATAAAACCAAAAGAACATATGCTACAAGCAGAGTTACTTTAGAGCTTTCGGGGCTGACTTCCCTCAGGCCATATCCTGCCTTTTTGTAATATCCAACTAACTGCAGTACCTGACATTGCTAAGTAACACTAAATAGTTGTTCAGGGCTATTTCTCTTTTGACCCTCCATTTTTTCCGAGTTCAACTAAAGGCCCTTTTTTATGCTTAGAATTCATTACAAATCTCATCTAATTCTTATAGTTAACACTTCTGACACTATGTTAACTATAAGATCCTTGTCTTCTGTTTTACATCCCTTAATTCTGTCTTCTGTACATGACTTTAAAAATCTAGGTTAGCTGATGCATTCCAGTCTTTCCACTCCAGTTTCCTTAGACAGATTTCCATTTTTCTCTTCATTTGAGTTTTTTCATCTTGTACCTTCAGAAATTTATTATTGAGAAATATTGAGAAATCAGCCTCTTTAGCTGATTATTTCTGTAGCATTTTAGAATATGACATCTTATCTATTCTCCCTCTGTTTTCTCCAAGTCTACAGTGAATTCCTGATTATTCTTGGCCTTCTACTTTATCATAAATATAGGTTGCTTTGCAAATCTCAAAGTGCTATATTAATAATAGTTATCATCATCATCATCATGATCACTTAGAGCTATTAATATTGCAATGGACAGCTTTAGGAGAGTGGAGGTTTCCCTCACTAGAGGTTTTCAAATGAAAGATTGAAAAACCATTTGATGGGGAAACTGTCAAAATAATCTTCAGTTCAGTATTGATTCTAATCAGATGACTTTGAGAACTGAGTCTCCATGATTCTCTCTATTCTTTTACTTTGTATAGGGCATTATGATTAATGCTTTTTATTTCCTCCTCTAACAATTGGGAGTAAAAATATTTGGCTTAGGTACCTTACAAGGTCAGTATGAGAGAAGTATTTTGGAAATCATAAGGCACTTAAGAAGAGGTTAAGTAATTTTCCAAGAATCATACAACTAGTAAGTTGTTTTTTTGCAAATTTTGATGGGAAAGATTAAGGAGAAAGATGTTCTACATTGATTTTTCTGGGCTACAAGGAATCCTAAAGGACTTGCGGAGTTGGTTTCTTTACTGTTGCTATCAGCTTGAGTCCCAAACCAGTTGGATTCCTTACAATGTTATGCTTGTGACTAACATCCTTGTTTCATTTAACTTTTATTCATGACAATGGTACCTTCAGGAAGGCAAGGCAAGGGCAACTAGTCAAAGGGTATTGGAGTTATAGATTGTTGTTTTAGCCATGTAGATCTTAAGTCTCCACATGGCTCTATTTTTGATTTGGCTCATAGGGCCCAAGGCTCTCCTCTTCTCCAAGGGAGACTTTTATGTCAAATCAGGAGGTTGGAACCAGAGGCAAGACACTCTGCTTTTCTTGGAGAGAGATTGTACCAGGCTAGAATTATATCCATCTACTTTTAAAATAGTCTTTATGAGGGAGTTTTAAATTCTGTATTCAAGGCTTAAAACTCTTCTGACCAAATACCAGTTCCACAGTGAATACACATAGCAAATAACAAATAAACATAAGTATTCAAATCAAAATCATAACAAAAATCAGGGAAAGTTTACATAGAAGATTAAATAACCAGACAATAAACAGTGAAGGAGGTCTTCAATTAGGAATAAGGTAACTCAGCTCAACCAAGAAAAAACCCCAGATTTCACAAAGAGGAAATTCCCAGGATTCTCTGGGGACATGGATGGATAGAGATTGCTAGATCTCATGTAAGCTTCTTCCTACTTTCAGGGACTTGAAGAGAGTCCTGAATATTGTCTTCTCTCGAAGATGGAACCCTGAAAAATCAGAATTTCCTCTTTCTCCAGCTCTCACTAGCTCTGTCCCTCTTATAGGCTTGGGGATTAAGTCATTTATCTTCACTAATTGGTTGAGAGTCCATAACAATAGACTACACCATTATCTATAGATACTTAAATATTTAACAAAGGTAGATGGTACAGTAGATAGAACACTTGATCTCAAGTTGAGAAGATGAATTCAAATGTAGCCTCAGACACAATATACGATCAGGGGAAGTCACATAAACCTTTGACTACCTCAGTTTCCTCATCTACAGAATAAGTATGATAATATCTACTTTTCATGTTTATACTGAGAATAAAATGAAACAATATTATAAAGCACTTTCTAAACTCTAAAATATAAAATAAGGATTATTATTATTATCAGTTGTGCACTCCTTTGGAAATCTGCTCAAGTCTATAGACTTCTCAGAATAATGATTTTTAAATATATGTTATAAAATATTTAACATTACAAAGGAAGCCAACAGTATTGAAATCTTATCATATATATATGATATATGTATATATATGATATATGTATATATATATATATACATACACATAGGAATGTGAATATGGTATTTAAATATAAATTATATATGTATGTAACACATATACATATTTAAGTGTATATGTGTGTGTGTGTGTGTGTATGTATATATTCAAACATGTTTCAGGTTAAGGTTTCCTGGTCTATCCTTCTTAAAATATGAGGCTCACAACTATTTCCCCTCAACAATCTGAGTTTAGTATAGTATAATTATCATGTCATTTGCTCTGTAATATACACACAACACATATACATACATGTACACATGTATATATGCACACATTTGTATGACCACATGTATAAGTACATATATGTATATGTGTGTCTGTCTTAAAATGAACTTTGCCTAGTGTTAGCCATGAATCTGGTTACAATGGCATCCTCAACATTTATAAAGGCAAAATGCCTAAATCTCTTCTGCTTTTTTGGAGTATCCCCTCCCCTTCTCTGGTTATTCTGACAGCAAACATTTGATATTTCTCTGTTCTACTTGAAAGTATGATTTGGTGTTCAGGACAGAGATTTAGAGAAACCTAAGTGTTATTCATGCTGTCTCACACAAGTTGAGAAGATATGGCCTAGATGTTATGAAACAGATACCTCCTTGAAAGGTATCTAGTCCTTATTCTGTCCATTGTTAGGATGACCCTTAATGTTCCAGGAACACACAGAATATAAGATATTTTCAATACAAAGGTACAAGGGTATAGCATTAAAGATCAGGGCCTTGGATGAAACAGAGCAGAGTGTCTCTATCCCAGTGCTGCCATTTCAGTCTGATAAAAGATATTGCATTTTTTTTAAAGGAGAAGGTGAGCCTGAATGAGCCAAATGAGAAGGTGTGAGCTTAATTTAGCTCATTAAGTCAGAATCTGATTTTTTTATGTTTCACTCTCTCTGTGTGCGGTGTGTGTGTGTGTGTGTGTGTGTGTGTGTGTGTGTGTGTGTGAGAGAGAGAGAGAGAGAGAGAGAGAGAGAGAGAGAGAGAGAGAGAAGGGGAGGAATAGAAAAGAAAAAGAAAGAGGAGGAAGAGGAGAAGGAGGAGGAGGAGGAAAAAGGAAGAAGGGAGAAAGAGAGAGAATGAGCAACCAAAAAACATTCAGAGCTTCAGGACATTTTGAATATAAAACAAAATAAATCTCTGATCCATTAAACTAACATGGGGGCATAAAAACAAATTTCTCTAATAGGCAGGGGGTCAGAAGAGAGCTAGAAAGATTCAGTTGGAAGGATAGGAAAGCAGGGGTACCATTTTCTTTTTACCATTCCTTTATATGCAATTCAAAAGAAGTTCCTATTTCTTCCTTCCCCACCAAATTTTATGCGCTTAACAATTATACGTAGTTGTGAATAACCCTAATTTTTCCCCTTATTTATGAGAATGATACTATAATAATGAAAAAATAGCTCCCTCCAATCTAGGCTTGAGAATTTACTTAGGAAATACTATTCCTTGTACTATTTTGGTATTTTCACAAAAGTAATGCATAATAGTCATGATTATAGAAGCCTATACATGCTGGCAGCTGCTAACAAAAGTCTTAAGAATGGCTTGGTCTCACATTATGTGTCAGTCATCAGAGGACCAGTCAAAATAAATGCAGAGAATCTCAGATTGTTCATTAGATAGATAATTCTTCGGTCTTTCTGATTTGTGATACAGAAAATGAGATTTGTTAATTTTATATTTATTGCCTCAAAAAAAGGCAGCTTGGACTTAGTATCAGAAAGAGCAGGGTTCAAACGTTCACTTTCGGTCTTAGAAGTTTTGTGATCAGAAATTGCTTAAATTCTCTGAGGCTTAGAGAATTCACCAAATTTAAACTCTGGAGAACAATAGACACTTACTAGCTATTGGTTAGTTGTTTATTAGGGCAAATAGATGGTAGTAGGACTTAGAACTAGAAAGTCCTAATTTCAAATCCATCTGAGATGGATTTGAACAAATGACTTAGCCCTATTTGCTTGTTTTCTCATCTGTAAAATGACCTGGAGAAAGAAATGACAAACCTCTCTAGCATTTCTTCCAAGAAAACTCTAAATGAGGTCACAGTCAGCCATGTCAAAAACAAAACAAACAAACAAAAAAAAAAAACTAAACAACACAGGTCAATATTATCTATAAAATTGTAATGTTCTCTAATGAAGGGAGTTCTTCTATTAAAGTAATTCCAGATCTTTCACATAGTGACTAACTATCACATAAAATAACGAGGAAAGTGTTTTGTAAAGCTTAAAGTCCTATAGAACTATGGATTATAACTATTGCTAATGAGAATAACTAATGATGAAGATAGCATGGAACAATGGATGGAAGATTAGCCTTGGAATCAGGAAGATCTGGATTCAAGTTCTGTTTCTGACAAAGTGATTAACCTTGAAGTGCCCTAGACAACTGTTTAAGAATCTAAATTACAGATTAGTTGATGATTTGCATCAATGAAAAAAGGAGTTTCCTTAATGGGAATTCTCTCCACATATTTCGACAGTCTCAAAGTTCAAGTCTATTATTGTATAACATTTATATATGTATATATATATATATATATATATATATATATATATATATATATATAGCATATATATAAACAATGCAGGATACATATATAGTATCATACATGTATACAATATAAAGTAGAAATCAGGCAAATATCAGTTGTTCAGTTATTCTAGTTGTGTTTTTGGGATATCATTTGGTGTTGTACTGACAAAAATATTGAAGTGATTTGCCATTTTCTTTAGCTCATTTTCTAGATGAGGAAACTAAGGAAAACGGAGCTGTGTGACTTGCCTGAAGTCACTCAGCTAGTGTGTATCTGAGTCTAGATTTGAATTCGGGTCTTTTTGATTCGAGGCCTAGTGCTCTATCCACAATATCATCTAGCTGCCTACATACATACAAGCATGCATAATACATACATACATATATTCACTTACACATACATATATTTATCACACACATATATAGGTACTTCTGATCCTTTTTTGGGATGCTTTCTCCCTTTGTTGTCTACTTGGTTCACCCAACTTTCCAAGAAGCACATGAAGGCCATCTTAGTGAAGTTGGGGCTAGATACATATTTTTCAGGAGTGGCTACAATGATGGGGAGCACCGTGAAGCAGGTATAGATTTTGCAATAAAAACAATTCTAATGGTGGAGCTAAGATGGCAGAGAGAAGCTAGGAACTTGCTTGAGCTCTCCCTAGTTTTCCTCAGAAACATTAAATTAAGCCTACAAAAGACTTCTGTCAGAATTCACTAAAAAGACAGAATGAAATAATTTTCAAGCCCAAGATAATTTAAAAGGACTTCAAGAAAGAGTTGTTTCACTTGGGTAAAAGGGGAGCAGAGATGAGCACTGGGTAAACTGGGTGAGATTCTTGGCCACAACACAGATCAGCAACTGAGGCTTTGGGGTCCTGGATCAGTAGGTCACTAGTACAACAATTCAGTTGTAAGGCCTCCAGTTCCAGCACAGCAAGCAAACTATCAGTCCCAGAATGCAGAGTACAACAGTGTGACTAGGCCGGACTACCGGAGCATAGTGGGAAAGTTGCCAGTCTCAGAGACCCCGAAGCCATGTGGACCAGTGTTGGAAGCTGCAATCTCTAAGCTGATTGGCAAATCTCAGCACTGAGATCAAATGTGCACAGCACTCTTGCATGAACAACATTTCCTTCTATGATTCTCATTGGTGGATTGCTATTTCCTATATTATTTATAATTGGCTTGATTACAGCACTAAATCATTATCTTAAAAAAATCTGGTGACAAGGGGAATTTGGACAAGTTAACTAGAAAAGATTCCACATGCATATTCTGTCCTAATAAAACTAATCTCTCACTTAGACAAACGATAAAGGAGAGAACACAATGGAAAGCATTGTCACTATCGGAGAGAATCCAAAGGTCCAAGAAATAATGGTATTTACCAACTTAGACTCAGAAAAGATCAGTATATCTAGGAACCAAAAGATGGTTAAAGTATAAAGTAAAAATGCCTATGTACATAGTTCCAATAGGGAAATAGAGGAATCAAACAATCCATAGAATTGACAAAGAAGACATAAGTAAACTAACAAAATTCACTGACGTTTAACCTTGTATAACATTTACCTTTCATTATTGGCTTTGCATAATATAATCAAAAATTAACACTTAACCATAAAAAACTTACTCAAATATTAAATGTCAAATATAGTAACATGTAAAGGTCAATAAGTCAAACACATGTCTGAAGACTATGTTGTCCTAAAGAAAAGTATATGATCATGATATAGTATAAAAATAAAGCCTGAAAGAGCCTGAGAAAAGTGGGAGGATCACTTCCATCAGTTCCTCACTTAAATTACCCTACGACTCCTGTCTTCCTTTGATGCTGACCCCATTCCTCCTGCTCAACCCCTTGGATCCCCTGCAGAGGCTGGACACTTGCAGCCCAGACCCAGAAAGAAACTGAGACAGTGCCTTCTGTATCTCAAAAGCAGAGCTCAACTTAATATAAGAACAAAACCAAAAGAAAATCTTGATCATAGGAAGCTACTATAAAGATAGGGAAGATTCCACAAAACTCAGAAAAGGACAACAAGGTCAAAAAGAGCCCAGAAAGAATTTTAAAAATCAGGTAATATAACTAGAAGAAAAATTGGTAAAAAAATGAGAGTTATACAAGAGTTATGAAAAAAGTCATAGCTTGGAAAAGAAAGCACAAAAATTGACTGAAGAAAACAATTCCTTAAAAATGGAATTGAATGATAAGAAAAATACACTAAAGAAAATAACTCCTTTAAAAGAGAAGTTGGCCACATGCAAAAGGAGATATAAAGACTAAGAGAAGAAAATAATTCCTTAATTAGAATCGGGCAAGTAGAAACTACTGACTATCAGATATCAAAAGTGAATGACAGATATGATAATGCAGATATGAATAATTTAATAATGACAGATATGATAATAAGACATGATAATGCAATTGGCCCCTAGAAGGAAGAGGAGCTTAGCTACCCTCAGTGCATTTGTTTCCATTATGATGAACCCTGATGTGGTCAAAGAATATTTTTATGAAGATCTTCATAATCATTGTGCTGAAAAAGACGAGCTTATAATTACAGATGAGTTTAACAACAGTGTAAGCACAGATTATCTGACATGGCAGGAAGAAGTGGGAGGAATACAGTTAAAAACAGGAATAGCAATGACCACTTCCTACTGAAGACATATGTTTCATGACCTCATCACTAATATAGTCTTCTACTTCCATATAGGCAATAAAATTTCATGTAAGCACTTTTGCAGCAAACATTGCCATTTGATAGACTATTTCATTATAAGGAGAAGACATAAAAATAGGCAAAATGTGAGAGGTGTGGTGCAGAATGCTGGACCAATCATAGACTTATCTTTTCTAAGTAAATATATTCATTCAACAATAGCAGTGGTCCAAAGGCAAGATAATTAATATCAACAGATTAGCGTGCTTCTTTGAGAGTGAATAATTTACTGCTGACTAGGAGGGAAAGCTGAATCAACAACAACAACAAAGCTGACAATAGTGCAAGAGAAAAGGAGTGGGCAGCTTTCAGAGACTTGATGAACAGCACTATATATATTTTGTATCTGAGACAGAACACTGGCAAACATCAAGACTAGTTTGAGGAAAATGATGAGGAAATTCAGAAGCTCCTAAATGAACTCTATGAGAGCACCTTAGTTCACCCATCTCTAAGAAGGTAGTGTTTAGCTCCATCAAAAATAAAGTCTTTTTTTTTTTTTTTGAGGCAATTGGGGTTATATGACTTGCCCAGGGTTACACAGCTAGGAAGCATTACATGTCTGAGACCAGATTTGAACTCAGGTCCTCCTCAAAATAAATGCCTTCAAAATAAAGTCTAAGCCAAGCTTAAAAGATGTAGGATTCCTGGTTCAGTAAGAAGGCAGTGATAGAAGACATTGATAGAAACAATTTAAAGTGCTTTATAATGCCCTAAGTCTATTTATGAGCCCAAAACCTGTGTGCATCTCAACTAATCAGTGCTGATGGCACTATATTGATTAGGGATAAGGACATGATGATACTGAAGAGATGGTTCAAACACTTCCATAGTGTTCTCAACAGGCCATCATCCATAAAGGCGGAAGCCATTGATCATTTATTTCAGGTTGAAGTCAATCCCTCTCTAACTGAATTTCCAATTCAAAAAGAAGTTTTGAACATCATAAGGCTTCTCTGGTAGTGATTCTATTCCAACTGAGATTTAAAAGACAAAGGGTCCATTGCTCTTTTTAAAAAACCTGATTGACATTTTTTGGGTTTTCTGGTAAAAAGAAGTTATTTCCTGGGAATTCAAGGATGCCTTCATTGTCCAACTCTATAAAGGAAAAGGAAATAGATTGTCCTATGATGATTGTAGGAGAAGGATCTTTCTCTAAGACATTTCTGACAATATTCTTGTCTGGTTCTTCTTAATAAGCTAATCCTTTACCTGAAAGATTGTTATCTCTCTGAGAGCCAGTATGGCTTCAGAAAGAGCAAAGGAAGGGTCGATATGATGTTTGCTGCTCAACAACTCCAGGAGCAATTCCAGAAGCAGGACTGAGCTCTGTACATAATATTAATTGATCTGTACATAATATTAATGGCTTTTGGTACTGTCAGTCATGAAGACTTATGGAAAAATAAAGCTAAATTTGATTGCCCAGAAAAGTTCCATCAGTGTTTTACATTAGTTTCATGACAGGATGCTTTCTTGGGTTTTGGATAATGGACGATGTCCTCATGCTTTCCCAGTCACCCAAGCTGTGTGCTTGCTCCCATGCTATTTATGTTTTCTGTGAGAGTGAAAATGGCATCAAGGTCAGAAATGGAATTAATTGCAAATTATTTAACTTGAAAAGGCTACAAACCAAGACTAAAGTAGAGGGAGAGTTTATGTTTGATATTTTATTTGGAGGTGGTTGTATATGTAATGTAGCCTCTGAGATTGAGTTGAAACAAAATATGGATCAATTCCCTACTCCTTGTGCTAATTTTGACCTAACAATTAATACCAAGAAAACACAAGTGTTCAAAATTGCCAGCATTACATCAACCATATAGGAAACTATTGGTTTCAGAAAATGGATGTTTACTCGTTTTGGCAGTGTACTTTCCATTGATGTCCACATAAATGATGAGGTTCATGCATTCATTGCCAGGACTAGGTCAGTGTTCTGGAGGCTCCAAAGGAAAGTGTGGAAGAGAAGAAGTATTAAACTGCCTACTAAAATAAAGGTCTATAGAACTATTATGCTGACTTCATTGTTTTATTTCTGTGAAATATGGACAGTATACCAGCACCATGCCAGAAAACTGAATTGCTTCTATTTGAATAGTCTTAGGAGGATTGTGAAGATCACCTGGCAGGATAAGATGCCAGATATCAAAGACCTTTCTTCAGCTGAACTGTCAAACATTCAGACTGTACTCAGAGTTCAACTCCAATGTGCTGGCTAAATAGTCTGAATGCTAAATATATGTTTGCCTAAAAGTCTATTTTTACAGAGAATTCACATAAGGCAAGCACTCACACAAAGGTCACAAGAAGCTATATAAAGACATGCTCAAGGTCCTTTACAAAGATGTCTATAATCAATTGTGACTTATTGCCAGTCACCTTGATTTTTGTCCTGCCAGTGGACTTTATTCACTCTGGAAGGAAAATGAGGTGGATGACTTTGTGCAACTCTGCCTTACTTAAATTCAATTCATAGTCAACTCAATATATCAACCCATAATGAGAGAGGAAGGAAGGAAGGAAAGAAGGAAGAATAAGAAAAAGCAGAAGAGGAGGAAGAGGAGGAAGAGAGGGAAGAAGATGAGGAGAAGGAAAGAGGAGAAGGAGGAGAAGGAAGAGGAAGAGGAGGAGGAGGAGGAAGAGGGGGAAGAAGATGAGGAGAAGGAAAGAGGAGAAGGAGGAGAAGGAAGAGGAAGAGGAGGAGGAGGAGGAAGAGGGGGAAGAAGATGAGGAGAAGGAAAGAGGAGAAGGAGGAGAAGGAAGAGGAGGAGGAGGAGAAGGAGGAAGAAGAAGAAAGAGAGGGACAATAACAGTTGTCTTTGCATGAGGTACATTTTGATTTTTAGATATATAGCTAAGCAGTGGGGAAACTTCCCTTGACATGTAAACTTTGCCTTACTTCTGAATAAAATGTTTGACTTGATCAACATTGCACTGCTGTTCACAGAGTCCTCTTAGCCTTGTTCTCTGACTAAGAATAAGCATAAGAAAAGCCAATTTACTAATCTGGACCTGATGCCCCAAAACATTTTTTTGTGTTGTCTGAAATAATATTGCTGATTCTGTAGATGTCTTTTTGGCCTCTAAAACTTTCCCATATGGAAACCTTTTCCAATTTTAGTCTCTTCCTCATTCTGGAAACCCTTATTTCTGAAGTTAATGTTGTTGGCAGGAGCAAGTTGGATCTCCAAAATACTTAAATAGTTCCATAGCATAGGGCCTGAGACTGATTGTATTCTGAGACTACATGATATACACCAGTTAGCACTCTGCTTTCAAACTGAATTTTTATTCAGAGAAATCCATATGTAATAATATATAATTATTCACCACAAGTGAACCCCCCAAAATAGGGATACTGGGCAGCTTTTCTATTCTTAATAGGAATAATGGCTCAAGTTTACATCATTCTTTAAGACTTATAGAGTATTTTCATCACAAAAACAAAGTGGGAAGATAAGTAATGAAGAAGCTATCACTTCCAAGGAAGAAAATAAGTCCCAGAGATGTTAAATTATTTGTCCAACATTAAATGTTAGATTAAATATTAATAATAGTTAATAATATTCAAGGTAGATTAGGTTGATAACTAAATTGTATATAGGACAGATTAGATATTAAATACATTATTAAATAATTTGTCCAATTTGTCACATGGCTAGTTTGGAGCAAACACTCAACTTGGGGCATATGGGTCTAAGTTTAATTCTCTGTGATGCTTTGCTCCCTCTTATACACCTCTTAGACTTCTTATTACAGTACCTATTATTATATCTTTCATGTATATATATATATATATAATTCTTTTATATTGTCATCCCCCTTAAACTGTGAGGTCTTTGAGGGACAATTTTTGCTTTTCTTTGTATCCTAAGTGTAAAGGGCTAGAACTGAGCAAATGTACTTGAATAATGAAGCACGTGAGACTAATTGCCAATTGGACGGTTCCCTATTAACTTGTTTGAAGGTTGCCCCTCCCCAGCTGTTCTGTGCTGACTTAATTGGTGGGACAAAGAGGGGGAAGTGACGTGTGTGGGGGGAGTAGAAGAAGGAAGAGGAAATTGAGACACTCTCTCTGTCTCTCTCGTGGCGTTGGAGGGAAGAAGGTGTGTGTGGAGATTGCTAGATTTAATCCCCTGACCTTGACCATAAAAGATCAAGAATAAAGACATTTAGTGATCCTGACTCCTGCTGATTTCTGGGAAGACAGAGTTCCAGCACTAAGTACTTAACACATTACCTAGAATATATTTAGTCATTTTAAAATCATGTCTGACTCTTTGTGACCCTAATTAGGATTTTATTGGGAAAGATAGTGGAGTGGTTTTCTATTTCCTTGTCTAGCTCATTTTACAGATGAGGAAACAGAGCAGTTGACTTGCTTAGGGTTACACAGCTTATAAGTGTCTGTGGCTAGCATCTATTGAACTTTTCTGTGTCAGTCAATCAATAAATTCACATTTATTAAGAATTTACTATGTTCCAGGTACTATGATAAAAACTAGACAAGACTGTGACAGATTGAGACTATTCTTTGTTCCAAGTTGGTCTGTCCTTATTAACCAACATTAAGCCTCTTCAGACAGAATTTTGCCTTTATTAGCCTCTAGCATAGACTTATGATCCTTGTAAGGGAAGAGTGCAAATTCAGGACCTTTTCATGACTTCTGCTTTTGATCTTGCCTGTTTCCTTGATGCTACTTCTGTTTTCTGGCTCGTTCTCATTTCTTGAATGAAACACTGATGAAAGAGTACTAATCTACTATGCTTTACTTAGGTGACTGGGAAAATGCGGCCCAACATGTTGTCCACTGAAAGATCTAGCTTCCCAAAGAAGATGAATAACCAAAGAAAATAATTTAAAACATTGCTCAGTCCTATCATGTTAGGATTCTTACAAGGTACATTCACTGGAATGAATAGAGACAATAATTATCTAATTTAGCATGGTTCAGTATGATTGATCTGCTCCTACAAGGAAATATTATGGGCCAGAACTTGAGAAAAGGTTCTTATGTACTTAGTTCACACCTTTAAAGGAGTTCATACTTTTAAAGGAGTTCGCTGATTGGTTCACACATTAGACTTCATACCTTTAGAGAGCATATAAAAGGACAAGCCCACTCTCTGAGAGAAGATCCAGAGCCAGGATTCAGTGGGGAGATTCACAAGTCCAGGAGATTCACAAGTCTAAAGGACAAGTCCACTCATGGACTTCGAGGAGATTCAGAGCTAGGACTGACTTCCGGGAGTTTCACAAGGCAGAAACCCACAATCCCACACTATTGGAGGCAGAGTCAAAATTCATTCCCATTTCCACATTTGTTCTGGCTGGAGACATTTGGTTAAGAGCTCTGGGGGAACCAAGGAGAGAGATAGGCCTCTATTAAAGCTAACTGGGCCGAGGAAAAGAATAAGGATTTTGAAGGACAAATAAAGGATTTGGACTTTAGCTCCTGGCTGCATTTTGGGATTATTGAACTGAACTGAAACTAAGGCTCCCCCAGAAACTCCCCAAGAAATCTGCTCCCAGAGAATGATTACAATTTAGAGAAACAGAACATTACACTATCATCCATCTTGTACCAAGATTTCTTCTAACTTTAATTCAATTACATATTATTTATCTTCCTGATTCTTGATACTATTTTAGCATTCTAGGCTTCTTGAACTCCAATTGGGTTGAAATGTTTTTTGCTACTATTTTCCCTACTCCCTAAGCAAGGCAGAATTCATTAGGCACTAAGGTCTATATTCAGTTGAAGTGCACACACTAAATGGCAAGATCAGATGGAACAATGAATGCCTTAGTGAATGAAACCTATAAAATGTTTATATAAATAACCTCCTTCCAATCTTTCTTGACAAGGGAGGTAAACTATTTTTGGGCAACAGTAGATGATTCTGAGAAGAACCTAGACTGGGACAGATATTTGATATAATGAATTTCAGAGGAGGAGGAGGGATTGTTGAATGATGGCAACATGTAGCATCTACATGTAGTATTAATGAGGAGCAAGATATATTTTTATTCTTCACTCTGTCCTAATGTAATAAAAAGCATGAAAAAAGAGTAATTTCTAGTACCTGAGGCAGTGTCCAGGAATGCAATATCTTTTGGGAAGGATGTTTTAGTGGAAGAAGCTGAAGAAGAAAAGGTTTAAGATGAAGAGAAATTCGCTAATGATAGAATTAGTGAGTTTTAGAAGGCACAATAGAAGAGAGAGATAAAGCTGGAGAGGGTCTTAAAAGGTGAATCAGGAGTGGAATCAAAGCTGATCTTTAAATTATGCTATATCCAGTAGGGCTAGTCATTCAGGATTCAATAGAGTCAGTAGATTCAGGAACTCAGTTATTATGATGTATCTTTATGGCATAACAGAAAGATGATTCTCTCTGGAGTCAGAAAATTTAGGTTCAGGTTCTGCCTCTGATACTGACCAAAAAATCCTGCATAAGTCATTTACCCTTGGTTTGCTATCTTCAAAAGAGAAAAGACTGGATTAGCTGGCTTCTGAAGTCTCTTTCAACTCTGTATCTGAGATTCTACAATTACCCACATTCTTAATATATTGGACATGAACTCTGGACTTACTACTTTTTGGTTCCATGCCTTGCAATTAACAGGGACCTCCAATTGCATCTTTATATAGCTAGTTCATCACTCACGTAACAGAAGGAAAGGGGACTCAGTGGCAGGCACCAGAAAGGAGAAGCCTGCTGTCACCATTTTGTCCAGGCATCCATGACCTTGAGTCCTTCTGTTCCACTGTCTGATAGCTGATATAAGTAACATAGCCAGAAAATTCTCCAAAGTACCGCTGACTGTCATAGCTCATCATTTCAGTTTTTCTAGTTGCCCTCTTGCTCCTCAAAAAGCATCAAAAGCCAACCACAATGTGCTTTAGAAGGAGGGGGAAAGAATGAGAGGAAAGCTAGGTAAATAAAAGCAAAAAATAATGATAACAATAATAGAAACCGGTTTCAAGAATTAGAGATTTCTTTGGTACGGTCACTCCTTCCACTGATGCAGATCTCAACTTTTCATGTTCTTATGGAAAGGGTGTTGCACTTGTTATGAGTAAGGCCTGACCTGGTCTAGTCCAGTGGTTTAGGTTTGAGATTGGAATGAAATATTTGTAGAAAATATGATTTTTAATAAAAGGAAGCTTGCTTATTTAAAAATAGCATAGAAGGGATATTCAGCAGAGATGCTATATAGAATTGACATGGTTGGGTGTGGCACCAACATTTTCACTGTGATTTGCTTGCTTAAGAAGATATTCTGCCTAATAGCAGTGAGACATCCATCACAATGTTGAATATTTTGTGCACTGATCTTCTATCCTTTACTTAGGTGACTGGGAAATCACATTTGTGCTTTGAATTTTGGTCTCCTTAACCAATTAAGTCCTGAGGATAATATATCATCTCTCCCTCCCTCCCTCCATCCCTTCCTCCATCCCTTCCTCCCTTCCTTTCTTGTTTCCTCTCTTCCTCCTTCCCTTCCTTCCTTCCTTCCTCCCTCCCTCCCTCCCTTCCTCTCTTCCTTCTTCCCTTTCTCCCTCCCTTCCTTCCTTCCTTCCTCTCTTCCTTCCTTCCTTCCTCTCTTGCTTCCTCCCTTTCTCCCTCATTTCCTCCCTTCTTCCCTTCCTCCCTCCCTCCCTCCTCCTCCTTTTCTTCTTCTGTGTCTGTCTGTGTCTGTGTTTGTCTGTGTCTGTCACTGTCTGTGTCTGTGTCTGTCTCTGTCTGTCTTTCTTTCTCTGAGTGTCTATCCATTTGAAGCATAGATTTTCTTATTTTACACTGGTTAGAAAATTAGAGGCCATTTTAAAGCTCATTCCACTCTGATAAGCACTGGAATTTTTACCTTTTCAATTTGCAACCTGAGCCACTTCTCCCTTCCTTAGTTACCTGAGGCCCCCCACTATATTAATATTAAACATAGGATAGATACTTGCTTTGCTAAGTATGCTGCAGATCAGAAACTTCCAGGAGATGTTCCAGTCACAGTTTCCCCAGTATCAGGCATCACAAACCAGCTTTCCTTGTATTTTAAGGGAAAATCTTTTCTGTGTATCAAACAACTTTCAACCTTCCTGCCATAGGTCCCAATCAAATTACTAGAGGATCTGGGTTTGCGTCTTAATTCCTCCACAGATTTTTTTGTCTGATAATATATGCTACATACTATTACATGTATTTATGCCTATCTATGGGTATATTTTCATTGTATATAAAATTATGAATAGTTAACATTATCACAGTGCTTATTACATATCTGTCAGACACTGTGCTAAGCACTTTCCAATTATTTTGTCATTTGATCCTTACAAAGCCCTCGTATGTGCACACCTGTATGCATACACTATATATATATATATATATATATATATATATATATATATATATATATATATATATATAAATAAATGATTTGTAATATGAAAGGTTTGAGTAAGATCTTTTCTAAGTCTAAGGAAATGATTCTATGGTTATAAGTTGCTGGAATCAAAAATAATTTAATTAACTCATGGTTTAATATCTAATGAAGTCTCTCTGAGTTTAGTAAGATCTATACTCAGTCCATTCTTGGGGCCACATTTGAAGCCTTCCTTGTTTAGTATAATGCTTGCCAGGGCATCTGCCCTTAAAAACTCAGCAAAAACCTTAGCAGCAAAACTAGTCATCAGTTTAGAACTTAAATTGGAAAAAAACAAATGTGCTTGTAACAATGATTATACAATGTTCCCTCACCTCCCCCATGTGAAAACATCCATAGATCTTGACAACTGACCAAGCATTCTCTACATCTCTGGGATTTAAGAATTGTTAGTTTACTATTACCATTTTACTAGTGAGGGAAATCCAGCTCAGAAAGAGACCCAGGGACTTGGCCCAAATTGAATGTCCAGTCAATAGCATCATCAGTATCATGATGACCATCCTCAACCTTATCCTCATCTTCACCTCCATTATTGCTAACATTTATATGGAGTTTAACTGTTTGCCAAGAATTGTGCTAAGCACTTTACAAATATGTCTTTTTTGATGCTTACAACAATTCTAGAAGGTACCTGCTATTATTACTGCCATTTTAAAGATAAGAAAACTGAAGCACAGAGAAGTTAAGTAACTTTTTCACAGAGCTAGTAAGTGTCTAAGGGCAGATTTAAACTCAATTCCTCTTGATGCTAGGGCCAGTGCTTTATTTGCTGAACTATCTAGCTGCTCGATTTGTTTGTTGATGTTTGGTTCAATTTATTCCTGCCTACACACCTCCTTTTTCCTTACATTTCACACAAGATCCACTTACTACCACGTGTTCAAAAGCCTGAGCTGTCCTTCCTGTCTATTTTAAGATTCCTGAACTTTCTCTCTTAAAAAAGAAACAAAACAACTCTGGCACATATGTTTTGGGTACTGATACCAGTTAAAACGAGGGCCTTTTAAATAGAAATCTCAGTGTATTTCATCCTGAGCATACTAGTGTATGTGTTTGTATGTATGCAATGCAATTCTGCTAGGTAGATTAGCATTTTTGTTCTTTTAAAAATTGTAATATTAGATCAAAAAGCAACTTATACTTAATAACAATGTAACTTTTCCCTTTTCATCCATTAATAAAGCTTTTTTGGTAATCTGCAGGAAGAAAGATTTGGTCATAGGTTTCTGAGTGCACAGGAGTCACCTTGTTATTCAATTATTTCAATTGCGTCTGGCTCTCCATGACCCCATTTAGTGTTTTCTTGGCAAAGATACTGGAGTGATTTATCATTTCCTTCTCCAACTCATTTCATAGGTGAGGAAACTGAGGCAAACAGGATGAAGTGACTTGACTAAAGTTATACAACTAGTAATTATTTGAAGTCAGATTTGAACTCACAAAGATTAATTGTCCTAATTCCAAGCCCATGCAATTTGTCCACTGCATCTTTTAGTAACACTAGAGGATTCAACTTAGGTATTGGATAAAGAGCTAGTTATCTTTAACAGAAATAGACTCTTCTCCCTTGATCAAAAAGATTGTCCTTTCTAGTTTACCACTCCAAATTTCCATCATTAGCATGGGGTTTTAGCTGTACTTTTCCCTCAATGAAGAGAGAAGTCACACTATTGTTAAAGTACAAAAATGCTTACAAAGTTTATGTTTTCTCATTTAAGGCACACAATAATTTTGCAAAATATGTACCATAGGGAGTGTTATCTCTGTTTTACAGATAAGGAAGCTGACATTTAGAAAAGTTGTTACTTGCCTAAAATCCCACAGTCAATTATCCAGAACTACATATTTGGCTGATCTCCCTTATACATATCAAAATTGATTACACATTGATCAAAATATAATACATTTTCCCTCCCAAATTTATCCCTTATTCTCCACTATTTCTGTAGAGGGAACCACCATCTTTTTTGATTACACTTTTGTCATTTTTGGGTTGACCTTGACTCCTTCTCACTCACTCCCCATAAACAATCAGTTACCAATCTTTTACTTTCTTTTCCTACAACATTTCTTGGTTATGTCCTCTTCTTTCCATTTACACAGCCACCATTTAGCTCAGAGCTTCATCTCTTCTGGCCTCAAGCTTACAATAGTCTTGTTTACTGCAAAACCAATCCCTGCCCTTGAGGAGCTCACAATCTAATACTGAGATTAAATTCCTCATGAATTTATATGAAACCTGGTCCCTGCCCATCTTTCCAAATTGGCTCTATGTATTACTTTCCTTCATGATGATTATGGTTCAATTAAAGTGGTCTTTATATTGTTCTTCATATGTATTCTCCTATGGGGTATATGTTAGGGGTAAGACCTACAATGTTGACTAGACTAGCTTTCTTTATTGAAAATTGTTTTATGAGTTTTGACTGGCTTATAAAACTAAGGTCTAGGCAGCTGAGATTACTTCCTGGGGACTCAAGTACAAAATGCTCAGAGACAAAGAATCAGGATTTTCTCTTTCAGATTTCTTAAATGAATTCAAATATGGTCAATGCAGTTGTCCAATTGAATCAGTGCAGTATCCTTGCTGAATATTCATTTTCTTTGCTATGGATAAGTGAACTTTTTCTTGTGTACTAAATGGAATACAAGTACCTCATTCTGTCCAGTCTTAAACTTCCAGACCATTCTAAAACTTATCACATCATGGTGGGAGGCTTAATTTCCTTTTGCCCTTTTGTGTAAACTGTATTTCTTCCTCTTGAATCATTTCATTTCACAGAATTAGAATCTCAGGGGACCAGACTCAACAATTTATGCTTCAGAAAATTAGAATATCTAGCATTATGTAGCACTTTTAAGATTTGAAAAGTTAAGATTTGTAAATATTATCTCATTTTATTCTAACAAAACTCTGAGAAAATATTATTTTCCTATTTCAGATGAAGAAAATGAGGTAGGCAGAGATCAAATGACTTGATTAGGATCTCAAACTCATAAGTATTTCAGGCAGGTTTTCCTGACTGAGTTCAAGGCTTTATCCATTCTGTTACCTAGTTGCCTAAGGAATTTGTGCTTGACTATCTTGCTTCTGTGAAACAAAAGTTCAGGCAGTTGAAGTTACTTCTGGTATCCTTGTACCATAGTCTCATAGATAATTCTGTGGTTTGTGTGAGTAGATTGGCAAGAGAATGGAGAAAGATTGAACTCACATATAGCTTTTGATTTTTATCTATTCCTCAGAGAAGCAGCTGTGATGAGAGCTTGGCCTCAGGCTTGTTGATGTAGTACATGTCTGAAAAATCTCTACTGAGATGTTTTCTCCGTCATATTGAGGGTATAATAACAGGTAGAATGTAGCAATTAACAATTTTTATAATCTAAAAGAACTTTGATTTTTTTGGTATGGATACCCATTTTGTCAATACAGGTTCCAACTTTTCTCTATACTGTAGTATTGTCTTCATGAATGTTTGTGACCTCTTCCCCCAAATTTTCTCCAATTTGTTAAATTACCTTATTACAAGCCCATATAGTATAGATTTATCTGAGAGGTAGTTTGAATATTGATAAAAAAATGGATACAATTTCTACCTCAGGTATTTTCATGTAGTGAGAGCCTTGCCAAGTCAATTTATCTGAGTTTCAGTTTCCTCATCTATAGGGGGATTGAGTTTGGACTATGATTTTTATTATTTTAGGCAATTACAGCTTCTTCCCCTTCTGAATAGACTCCTTATAGTTAATTATTGATCATAGAGTAGAAAATGCCAGTCATATGCAATATTTTAGCCCTGTAGAGGGTCTGTTCTGATAATAATAACTGACTATAGGGTCTTAAACTTAATAAGTGTGTTCTCAATAGCAGCCATGGAATTATACTAGCAATATTGGTCTTCTTGATGTTTCTTGTATACAGAATTCCATCTTTCAATTCTCTCACTGCTTGGAATACTCTCCTTCTTCACCAATGTCTCCTTTTTTATTTTTCTTTAAGACTCAGATCAAATTCTACCTTCTGCAACAGGCTTTCCTGGTTCCCTGTAATACTTGTATCTATCCTCTGAAATTATCTCTTATTTCCATATATCTTATACAAAGTTGTATGCATGATAACTTAGAATGTAAGTTCTTTAAAAGCAGGCAGGTCCCGTGTTTTTGCCTTTCCTTGTATCCTCATACCTCAGCACAGTCCCTGCTACATAATAAATGCAATTAAATGCTAATAAAGTAAGGTGACATTACTCCCATTTCATTGATGTAGAAATTAAAGGTCCAGAGAGTTGTCCTGTTCAAGTCCACATAGCCAAGTGATGTTGGAATTTTTGATTTGAACCCAGAACTTTACATTCTTTCATGCTATCTCTCACAAAAAGATTTGAGAGTCTCAAGAAAGAATGTGGTAAGCAGGGTTGAGGATCAGATCTCTTATGAAAATAATTTAACTTTGTCAAGATTTAACAAAATTTGAAGTTTATTAAAAACCAAACTTTCTCATTCTGGAAAATAAGATTGCTGCTCTACAGTTAAGGTCTCTTCCCCCTGTGATAATCTGTTGTTTACTTTCAGTTTTGAAGAGGACCAATGACATCCTGATGTTGAGGTAAAGGAACAAATGAAGGAAATTGTCTTGATTTGTTCCTGAACTGGATTTAAGTGAAGAATTGAACAAAGTCATCATCTTCTTCCAGTCATCAAAGTCTAGCAGCAGGACAAAAATCAAGATGATTGGCGATGGCTCAGAATATAGTGGATGACATTAATGTCTTCAATGTCTAAACAAGTTCTCAGCATTCCACAGCACCTTCTTTAGCCACCTTTGTGGTTGTTGGAACAAATTGTTGTCATCTGCTCATTCTACTGGAGGAGGTCTTTACACACTTGGAATAAACATTCACCTCACTCATTGGAAGGTTTGAGGCTTGTCAGTTCCCTTCAATCTGGTTTAGCCCACCTGCAGATATGTTTAACAGGAAGAGGGCCGTTGGGTATACTACAGCTTCTTAGAGTAAGTATACTACAGCTTCTTAGAGTAACTGAAAAGGTTTGAGTGAAGGCAGACACTAAAAGGGGGTGAGCAAGCCTGAAAAGGTCTTAACAAGTCTTCACATCAGAAGCTCTAGTCATCCCTGAGCATCCCATACACTCCTGTATTACCTTTGGTTTCTTCCTTTTGCATCTTACTAAGCCTGAGGATTAAATTCTGATCCCAGCAAGATAATAGAGGGGAAAATCCTTCAAAAGTTTAGCATGGGTCAAGGGATGTTTAGGGAGTGAGATAGTAAATGAATAATACAAAGAAGCCTCAATTTGACTCTAACCCTGAAAAATCATTTAATGGTATACCTGGGCCAATGGGAAATGTTTTGGTCACTAGAGGGCACTCATATTGTGACAGAAGTATGGATCATAATACATTCTCTCAAATTGAATTGTAAATTACTGCTAAGATCTTAGACACAGACAGCACCCTACTTTTCAGAGAACCAGTGACTTACTAATATTTTGGGAGTGGGTGATACTATTGAATCAATCATTATCAACCCATATTGATGGCCTTCCTAATAAGGGTTGAGTTCTACCACCCCTCCCCTTCCCTTTTCTTATTTTACATGTGAGATTGAGAGATACTAAGTGATATATAAGTAGAAAATATTATTCTTAGGATTTAAGTGCAGATCCTCTTACTTTAAATCCAGTGAGATATATATATATATATATATATATATATATATATATATATATATATATATATATATATATATATCTTCTCACTGTTTGGAGTGTCCAGCTATGGAAGTTTGATATCATCACCTTAACCTGATTCCTCGATCAATTCTCATAATGTCCCAGAGTGAGGGAGAGCATAGATCAACTGGCTCATCTTTCAGTAAACTTTTTAGCTCCTTTTCTCTCCTGTCTTCTTGCTCTAAGCACTGTACTGGAAATAAAAATGCAAAAATATGAGATAATGTCTGCTCAAAAGAAATTTATATTGGCATAACAAGTACATACATGAATGCATACAAAGTATATTCTATAGAAAAAGAACATTCTTGTATGTATAGAAAGAATATTCATAGGACAAATATAGGAGGCGGCTGGATGGAGCAATGGATAGAGTGCTAGAGTAGTCAGAAAGACTTCAAATCCTACCTCGTACTAGTTGTGTGACCCTGGGCAAGCCACTTAACCCTGTTTGCCTCAGTTCCTCATCTGTAAAATTAATTGAAGAAGAAAATGACAAACTCCTTTAATATTTCTTGTCACAAAAACCTCAAATGGAATCATGGAGAGTAGGACATGACCAAAATGACTCAACAATAACAACAACATTATAAAATAAATATGATAATTAGCTATAAAGAATTTAGGGGAGAGTAAACCACAGTAATTATGGGAAGGGATTAGGAAAATAATTAAGATTAAAGTTAGGATTAGGATTAGAGTCAGAGGCATTTTTAGGATTTAGGGTTAGAGTTAGAAAAGGAGTCATAGGAAAGTGGTGGTGCCTAAATTGCATCTTGAAGGAAGAGATGCAATCTATGAGATGGAAGGTGGGGAGAGAGTAGATTCTAGGCCAAAGGTATGATGACTGAAAACAGAGTACCATGTATGAAGAGTGGTGAAAAAGCTAGTTCATGAGACAGTCGGATTTTGGAAGGGAGATAATATATAATGAGGTCAAAGTGATAGATTGAAGGCAGATTTTGTGGGCCTTTATAAGCAAAGGAAAAGAGTTTATATTTGATTTAAAAGGTCAGAGATCATGGGCCTCAGAGGACATGTAGCTAAATCCCTAAATTTGTAGATGAAGAAACTGAAATGTAAGAATGCTAAATGATTTTCTTAAAGAAGTTAATAATTGAGGTAAATTTTGAAGTCAAAGACCCTGTTAAGTGTTAAGTGTCTGAGGCCAGATTTGTACTCAGGTCCTCCTGACTTCAGGAATGGTACTTCATCCACTGCACCCCCTAGCTGCCCCCAGAAAAGAATATTTAACATAGAAAGGTACTTTATGGTGTCAGTGCAGTAGTAGCAAAGTCAAGGAGGAGGAGAAAAGAAAAGAAGCAAATATTTAAGCAAATATTTATAAAATATTCTACTATGTGCCAGGAATTGCACTAAGCATTTAAAATATTATCTCATTTGAACTTCACAATAATCCTAGGTACTATCATCATTCCCAATTTGTAGATGAGAAAATTGAGGCAGAGAGGCTAAGTATCTTTTGCGGGATCACACAGCTAATAAATGAGATATGCCTCCAGGTTTGGTGTGTCGTCCTTGCATCACCTACCACCATTGCCTAAAAAAGAGAAAAGTGTATAATCATCTATGTTTCCATCTCTCCTTCTGTCTAATCCTTCCAAAATCTTTTTCTTCATCCTTATCTCAAGCTCCAGCAATTCTTCTATTCCCTAATTTCCCAAGTAATTATTTTCCCCCCAATTAAGTTTCTATCACAGTCACAGTCCCCAGAGTAGCTATTGCATTTTTCTCACTCAAGCCACCTATACTGCCCCCTGTTCATTTCCTCTCAGCAGAGGAACTTGTCTTCTATCTTTCTGAGAAAAGAGGCCATATATCATGAACTCTCTCTTCTGTCCTATTCAATACCACAAACCTCTCTTCATCACTGTCTTCCCTCTTTTTTGTTTTTTCTCTAGTCTACAAGGAAGAGGTACCAATTTTTTTTCTATCAAGGCTAAATCTTCAACATATACTTTTAATTTCACCCTCTTCTGGTTTTTTCCCCAAGTACTTTCCTCCTCAATCATTTCCTATCTTATTCTATTATCTTCAATCTTTCCTCATCCACCATCTCCTTCTCTATTGCCTACAAATATACTCACATCTTCCCATTATTAAAAAAAAAATCTCAGCTTGGCCTTGCTGTATCCCCTTGCTATCATTTTATATATCTCATTCCCCTTTCACAACCAAAGTCTATTGCCTTCATTTCTCACTTCTCAAACCTTTTCAATCTGTCTTCTGACACTACGACTTTAACTGAAACTGTTCTCTCCATAGTTACCAACAATTTTCTGGTTGCTAAATCCAATGGCCTTTTTCATTCCCCATTCTATTTATTATTTGTTGTTCAGTCACTACTCTTCATGACCCCATTTGGAAATTTCTTGGCAAAGATAGTTGAGGAGTTTGTCTTTCCTTTTCTAACTCATTTCACAGGTAAAGAAACTGGGGCAAACGTGTCTTGAGTAGAGACACATAGCTAGTAAGCATCTGAGGCCAGATTTGAACTTAGGAAGATGATTTTTCCTGACTTCAGGACTAGTACTTTTTCATTGTGTCACCTGGCTGCCCTAAACTTTGCTTGCCCTCCCTTCAACTTATGACGTTGTTGACCACTTTTCCTGGAAATTTGTTTTTCCTTTGGCTTCTAAGTCACTGCTCAATCTTTGTTGTCCTTTTAACTGATACCTCTTTCTCATTCTTTTTTGCTGAGGCAGTTAGGTGATAGAGCTCAACACAGGAAAACCTGAGTTCCAGTCCAACATCAGACATTCACTAATTATGTGAGTCAGGGCATATGTTTAATTATTTTTATTTTCAATATATATGCATAGATAATTTTCAGCATTCACTCTTGAAAAATCTTGTATTCCAATTTTTCCCTCCCTTTCCCTCACCCCCTCCTCAGATGGCAAATAATCCAATATATGTTAAATACGTGCAATTTTTCTATACAGTTATCAGACCAAAAAAGAAAAAAAAATGAGAAAGAAAACAAAATGCAAGCAAGCAACAACAACAAAAAAAATTGGAAATACTATGTTGTGATCTACATTCATTTCTGATAGTCCTCCCTCTGAGTGCAGAAGGCTCTCTCCATAACAAGAATATTAGAACTGGTCTGAATCATCTCATTTTTGAAAAGAGCCATGTCTATCAGAATTGATCATCATTTTTGTGCACAATGATCTACTGGTTCTATTCACTTCACTTAGTATTAGTTCATGTAAGTTTCTCCAAGGCCTCTCTGAAATAATTTCTTATAGAAAATGATTTTTCCATTTATAAGAAGTGATTTATTTATAAGAATTTATTACTTATTAATAAGAAATGATTGCTAATTATTTCTTATAGAACAACAATATTCCATAACATTCATATGCCATAACTTATTAACCATTATCCAACTGATGGGCATCCACTCAATTTCCAAATTCTTGCCACTACAAAAAGGACTGCCACAAAAGTTTTTGCACATGTGGGTCCTTTTCCCTTTTTATGATCTCTTTAGGATATAGATTGCTGGATCAAAAGGTATGCACAGTTAGATAGTCTGGACATATCTTTTAACCACCAATTAATGTCTCAGTTTCTTCATCTACAAAATGAGGAATGAGTTCTTCTTCCCAGGTCAGAGAGTTTATGTAATGAATTGGGCCTGGAATCAGTAAATTCTCAATTCAGCCTCACATAATTACTAGTTGTATCACTCTGGGTAACTCACATGACCCTGTTTTCCTCAATTTCCCCATCTATAAAATGAACTGGAGAAGGAAATAGCAAACCACTTCAGTGCTTTGCCAAGAAAACCCCAAATGGGGTCACAAAGAATTGGACAGTACTGAAACAACTGAATAACCAAAAATCTCAGGGTTGCTAGAAGGATGAGATGAGATAATATCTATAATGTACTCTAAAAGTTATATATAAATGTTAGTTATTGTTTTTTATTATTGTGTGTATTTCTTCTAAAACTCTGTCCTGGGTCCTACTCATCCCTTCTGTTTCTATATTATCTGTCTTGAAACCTCATCAGTTATTGCTAATTTGAATATCATTTCTGTATAGATGACTGCCAAATTCATATGTCAAGTTCTTATGTTTCTTTTGTATTCCTAGTCTTGCTTCACCAAATGTCTTTTGGAAATCTTGATCTTCATACTCAACATGTCCAAAACACATTTCCTATTTCTTCCAGGTTCATCATTCCTCCAATCTCTCCTCTTTTTTGCTAATAAAAAATGTGCTCCCATCACCTAGAATTACCAAGAGTCACCTTCTTTACTTTCTCTTTACTTATCCATACATGATTACTTTCAGAGTTTTGTCAATTCCATGGCTTTCATATTTATGGATTTCTTTTTATTCACATGATAACGTACCTAATTAAATTCTGATCACCTCTCTCATGGACTTATAGTAATGGTCACCTATAGTTCTCCTTGCTTCCCATTTCTCCTGTTTTCAATCCTTTCTTCCTAGAGTTGCCAAATTCTGACTATGTCACTCCCCTGCTCAACAGTCATCTGTGATTCCCTATTTCTAAAATATAAACTACTCAATCTAACATTTAATTCCTCCACAATCTTATTAACTTTTCCAATTTCTTATTACTTCCCTTCAACCCATTGTATTTTCTAGTTCAATTGGACTACACAACTATTGTTAGAACTCAACATGTAGACTCCTTTCACCATGAGTTTGTACAACTGACCATTAGTTTTGGAACGATATTCCCTTGCATTTATGTAATGATTTAAGGTCTACAAAACTCTTTATAGGTATCATCTCATTGTGTCCCAACAATAATCCTGGAAGTAGATGCCATTCCCACTGTTTATAAATGGAGAATCTGAGACAGAGATTAAGTGATTTACCCACATAGTGAGTTCCTGAAATAGGATTTGAACTGAGACATTCCTCACTGGAGCCTCAGTAAGAACTTTATCTTCACTTCTTTTAATCCTCAACTCAGATGACAATGTATGAAACCTTCCTTGATCCTCACAAATGATAGTGCCTGTTCTTTTGAAATTACTCTATATCTATATAAAGTCTTCTGATTAGAATGTAATCTATTGATGGATAAGACTATTTAAATTTTTTCTTTATATTTCCAGTGTGCATTGCTCCGCACATAATAAGTGCTTAATACAGATTTGTTGAACTGAACCAAATTATAAACTACAACTAATTAAGATTGGAAAGACAGAGTGGGGTCAGATTATGAGGAGCCTTGAATATAAGGCAGAAGAAAATGAAATTTGCTTGGATTTCAATAAGGACAACAATTTTTAAAAGCAAAGGCATGCTATGAGTAGACTCACGCCTAATAAGAAGTATTAGTATTTTGGAGTCTATGTAAGATCTATAGCAAGTTTTCACTTTTCCTCTTTACTGTGAGCTTTAGAGTAACCCATGGTTGGTGACAAAGATACTGTAGTTTTATTTGTCTAATTATTTGCTATGGAGATAGAAAACTTCTAGGAAGCCAAAAAGCCACCACATCCATGAGTCTGTATGAGATTGGGATTTGAGAAAAGGGATTTTTTCCAGTGTGAAAAGATAGCATATAAACATTTTGTTACTGTGTTGTTCAGTCATTCAGTTATGCCTCATTCTTCATGACTAAATGGACCTTAAAACATTAGGCCCTTCAGTCTCTATTATATCCTGAAGTCTGTCTAAACTGAAGTTTATTGCTTCCATGATACTATTTATGTTTTCCTAGTTAAAAAAAAGACCAGGTTTGGGTTGCACTACAAATTATTAGTATGAAATATATATATATATATACATACATACATACCAGTGACCTTAATACTTAATTTTAACAATTTTATGAGATGCTTTGTGAGCATTTAGAAGAAGAAGCAATGATTGTGAAAAGTCAGCAAAGCTTCATCAAGCATATGAAATGCCAGACTGATGCATTTACTTTCTTAGGAATGCTGTAAATGTAGTCAGTCAGTCAATAAACATTTATGAAGTGCCCAATATGTGCCAACCATTGTTATAAGCACTGAGGATACAAAGAAAGGTAACAAGAGCAACAGAAACAACAGCAGCACAACATCTGTTCTTTAAGAGTTCACAGGCTAATGATGTAAAAGCTTCCATCCTTTTGTAGGAGATAGATATGGATGAGCTAGATGATCATACACAAATTATATTGAATGAAGCTGTGGAAAGTGTGCAAGTTTATATATAAAACCAATCTGCTGAGAATAACCAACAAATTGTATGACAGTAACAATAAAAATAATTATTTTATCAGACTAAAGTGATGAACTGAACACAAAATAAGATGGAATTTAATAAGGATGATTCTCACATCTACCTAACATTTCTTTATCTTTTTTGAAGTATTAGTATTAGATATCCTATCAAAGATTGTATTAAAATTAGACAAAATACATCTTCAGAATTTCTCTACTCTACTACTTTAGGATTGGTATAAAAAAAAAAGAAAATGAGAATAGTCTAGCATGACCAGATCCTGATGCAATCATGGAATCTTTGTAATCACTGCTGCCCTTTCCAGATGTCCCTAATCATCTCTTTAATAATTGTTAGACTTTTTGCCAGATATTGAAATCTAACATATTTTTTTAAATTGGGGCATTTGCACTTCTCCATTTCTGTGGTACTTCTCTCATTTTGTATAATTTTTCAAACATCATTAATTATATATAGCTCAGCAACCACATCTGCTAGCATTTTCAGTAGTCAAGGATATAGTTAGTTGAATCAGTTGATTTGAATGAATCAAAAGCAGATAATTACTCTCTATCTTTTTCTTTCTTTGAGGTATCAACTCTCTATTAGCCACTTTTATTCTGTACTTTGGATTCTAAAAGTCTTTCAACTTTATGGGAAATAAAAGTGGAATAAGAATTCAATTATTTAGCTTTCTCTCTGTCATCAGTAATCATTTTATCATTCTCATATAAGGATGTTATCCCTGCTCTGTTCTTCCTTTCAGCACTAGAGCTCTTTGTTGTCATTAACCTTTCTTTCCAGTTTCACTTCATTTTGAGGATTAGTACTTCTGTCACTCTGCTTCTAGCACTGGGTCACACTTTTGCATGATGCTTCTTTTGGGGATTTTGGGTGGACTAGATTTCTGGGAACTCTTTCTACTATGTCTACGATCCTGTTATCTTCCTCTTCTGTGCATTTTAAAAATCTTCATTTTTTGTTGTATTTTTTATGTATCAGCATTGTTATCTTCAGGCATTTATTTTTCTTTCAATATCAGATTTATTTCTCTTTGTGGTTTCTGAATTTCATTACTGAGAGTTTTTAATCCCTCTTGGGCTTTCTTCCCTTATAGAATATAGTCCATGAAATTCTACTTATTCTTCCTTTGAACTCTTTGAAATCTATTTTCCCCAGTTCTAGAATGTACATATGACTATTCCTAGTTTTCTGCTCATTCTCTTATCACAAAATTTAGGAGGAAGAGTTGTTCAGTTGTTTCACTCATGTAAGATTCTTTGTGATCCCATTTAGAGCTTTCTTGACAAAGATATTGGAATGCTTTGCATTTCCTTCTCTAGCTTATTTTACAAATGACGAAACTTGGCAAACAGGGTGAAGTGATTTGCTCAAGGTCACACACCTAGTAAGCATCTGAAGTCATGCTTGAACTCAGGTCTTCCTGACTCTAAATCTGGTTCTCTACCCATTGTACCACCTAGATGCTCAAATATTAGCAACTAGTTGCTGCTTATTACTAAGGATAAAATCTACAATAGGCTTTCTTCTTTTTGGTTCTTCTATCTTTTGAAGTTTGTTAGGTGAGAACTTGTGTCAGATTTGATTGTATCTATTCTCCCTTCCAGTTTTAAATCTATGATGCTTGTATTATGTACTTGATAGTATCATTTGATTTTATGTTTACATACCTATCTTATTCTGTAACTAGTTTCTCTGTCACTTTCTCTTGTTTTTATATATTATCCTATGTGTAGATAATTACGCTTCATTGTGTGTGTATATATATATACACATATCCTGTCATTCATCTTACATAAAAGTCATTAATTCACAAATATCCATATATTAATATATATTTGGTATATACATACAAATTGTTATATATGAATGCACACAAATGTGTGTTCATAAGCACATATATGTGTATGTACACACAATATAATGTACACATACATGCATGCATTTGCACACCCACATACCCATGTGCATGGTCACATGGGTGCATTTATGTATATGCATGTGTGTACATGTATATGCATGTACATATGAGAACACATCTAGATATCTTCAACATGTTTTCCTATCCTTATTTTTCTAAGGATTATTGTATATGCCAGCTATAGACCAAATATGGAAACAGGCTGGGTATGTGCATCTTGGTATGGGGGAGTGGGCCTTGGGAACTGACAAATGATCACTTCAGCAAGCATTTAGGACCAGCTGTTGCTGTATTTGTAGATATTTCTTTCTCTAATTACACTGGAGGAAAGACAGGCTTAAAGGGGTGTAGATCATTCAACTTTGATTTTTGGCTCAGTTAGTGATCCTCTAATTTGGACAAACTTAATATTTATATTAGCATTTAACATCCTAAGTCATAGGAGTGATTATGTATCTAATGAATTTTCAAACACTCTGTATTTTTTCCTGATTTCTATTATTAAACACCTAGTAAGTCACCAGAACTTGCTCTCCACTACACTCTGAAAAGATGCAATCAGCTGAACTTCTGCTTTTGGGGCTCTATTAGGATCCTAGCATTTAAATGTGAATGGAGCCCTTAATTTCAATCTCTTTCATTTTAAAGACAAGGTTGAATTTTGTCCAGCATCATATAATAAGTACATTATGAGAATTTAAATGAGGGCATTTGATTCTAATGCCAGTGGCTTCTCTACTACATCTTTTTACTTCTGACTTACATAAGAATTATAGAAGGGTTCCAACATTTTCATGGAGTGAGAACAATGGTTCTAAGAATCTATATTAAAATTTTTTTTGGGGATTATGGACAAGCATCATGAAAAGAGAAAAAAATACTTTTTTGCCATTATTAACATTTTATTCTACAACTTTTCAATTCTAGTTCCTTGGAAAGTTATTGTGGCAGAGAGATAGAATAGAAAGGCAGGATCAAGGAAAATGGCATGTTTCATAAAATACCTTTTCCCTTAGGCAAAATAGTTTTGACAGCTACAAAATTAATGGTGTTTTTCCCCTATATAGAAAATGCTTGAAATTTCCAAAGCAATTTGGTTTTTCATTGCTGACACACTAGGTATCACTTTCAAATATTGCTCTGAATAAAATTTAATTGAAAATATAATCAAACTGACAAATTGGATGACAAATAAGGACCACATTCTTAATATAATATTTGTTTTACTTTCAACTGTAAAAAGACCTGTGGTTCACTTAGGAGGAGGTTGGCCCTAGCTCTCATCCCATCAGTCTCTGTCACCTGGCAGCAACAACTCACATCTTCCTACACACTATATTTGTTTAAAGGTCACCTGTCTAAGAACCAAATAGCAATACCTTTTGTAAAAAGCACAGAAATAGAGGTCCCTTGTGTTTTCTTTGCAAATTCTTCACCCCCTGCAAGCTGTGCTCAAAGTGTCTGTCAAAGAGATGGGCCAGTCAGCTACCTCCAGTTATGGAAAAAGTCCAGGCAATGAATTGAGAACCTATTACAGTGTTGACTCTTTTTTTGCTTTATCCATTCCCAAATTCAGAAAACGTTTCTTAAACACCTACTGTGTATGAAGTGCTCTGTTAAACAATGAATTATATAACAAGGTTTAGAGAATTGATACTAATAGTCAGCAAGCATATATTTTTGGTTCGCAAAATGCTTTACGATCATTATCCTTACAAAAATTCTAGTATAATTATAATCATCTCCAATTTATAGGTGAGGAAACTGAGGCAGACAGAGGTTGCATGATATGCTCTAGGTCTCATAGCTAGTGTCTCAGATAGAATTTGAACCCAATTCTTCCTGATTCTAAGTCCAGTACCCTATTTACTATGCTTCTACTATACCTGGCTGCATGATAAGACATGATAAAAAGTTTTATGTGAGGTCTAAGGGGAAAGATCATCAATTACCAGGTAGATCAACAACAACTTGGTGGAAAAGCTTTAATGTGACAAGTGTGGTAGAAAGTCGATAAAGAAGAAAAAAGGCATATAATGACTAATTTTAGAAACAAAAACATAATGGCAGAAAATCATAGGAAAAATCAGTGGGATTTAGTTTGTCTGAAACAGAGTTTGCAAAGGGTCTGAATTAAGCCTTCTAAAGATAGAATGAAAATAGATTAATGAGGGTCTTGGATCCCAGGCAAAGGAGTGTGAGCTGTATCTGAGAAGCAATAGAGAGTCACTAGAGAGTTTTGAGAAGAAGAATGGCATTACTTTAGTTATATTTAAGTTAGGTTAAATAGACAACAGCATGAAGGATAAATTGTATAAGGAACAGAATTTGGTGAAGGTGAAAAGACCTTTTAGATGAGTCTTGTAATAGTCTAGGTAGATGGTAATGAAGCTATTTGCTCAGGTAATGATAGTAGAAAGAAATAATTTGGAAGGAATATAGTATAGTGTTAGTATAGTGTTATAGTATAGTATAGTATAGAAATATAGTGTTAGATTTGAAAGTATTTGGTAATAGATTGGATCTGGACTATGTATATTTGTAGAATATTTCTAGATAGAAGAGGGATCAGGCTTTGATTCCTCTGCATTTTCATTTCATTGAATGGAAGCTCAGAGGGAGGCATTTTGGTTAAGAGAAAGGGCATTTAAAAAGATCTTTACTATTAATCTAGTGTGGTGGATTTGGAATCAGGAGATGGGTTCATATTTAACCTTTATTATCTCTAGTATGACCTTGAGGAGGTAATTAGATAGCAATAATAGATGAGAAGACCAAGCTTGTGGGTAGGAGGACTCATCTTCTTGACCTTAGACACTTAACTAGCTTTGTGACTGTGGGCAAGTGAGTGTCAATAACAACAGCAATAGCTAGTTGTTCTATATCTTTTTTAGGTCTTCAAAGTACCATATATTTTATCTCATTTTATCTTCACAACAACTCTGGGTATAGGTGTTATTATTAGCTTTTTTTTCATAGGTTGGAAAATTGAGACAGAGTTAAAGTAACTCACCCAAGATAATGCAGAATATGTTTGAGGTTGGATTTTTAACTCCAGTCTTAATTAATGCAAAGTCTAGTGCTCTTTCTACTATATCACCTAGTTGCTTTTACTATATTTGCAATTAATAGATATCTAGTTGCTGCCACCTAGTTGCCCTTATTACATATGTTATGAATCTATATCTCCGGTGAGAGAAGTATCATCTTAACTTTTCAGGAAGTACACTCTAGCTTTGATATGGCTCTATTTGTTAGGAAGATTTTCTTGACATTAGGCTGAACTTTTCTCATTCTTAACTTTAATACATTGTTTTTACTTCTTCAATCTGGGGTCAATCTTCCATTTAACAGCTTTTCAAATTCTTGAAAAGAGTAAATGGTCCAAGAATATGAACTGGCAGTTTTTCATTTAAGAAATCAAAACAATATTTAGTCATATGAAAATTCTCAAATTCATTATTGATTAGAGAAATAAAATTTAAAACAACTTTATATTATCTCTGATCCATCAGAAAAACTAAAATGATAAAAAGAGAAAAAGACATGTTGGAGGAGATGTGGAAAAATTGGGACATGACTACACTGTTGATGAAACTGTGAACTGATCCAACCATTTTGTAGAGTAATCTGGAATAATATCTAAAGTGTTAAAAACTGAGTATACCCTTGGTACAGAATACCACTATTAGGTTTTGGTGATCAAGGAAAAAGGAAAAGAACTTTTATATTCTAGAATATTTATAGCATTTTTCTTTTTAGAGTCAAAGAACTGGAAATGGAGAAATGTCCATCAAGTGAGAAATGGCTAACCAAGTTGTAGTATCATTTTATTGTACCTTGTAAATATTGTGCTTCTTACAAATTGAACATTCGTAGTAATCCTACACTGTACAAGTTTACTAGGCAATCTAATCTTCTCCACAAGAATAACATGATAGCATTTTTGATTTTCTTCACAGGCTAATTGTACACTATTTCAAAGTCCAATTCTTTTTTGTACAACAAAATAACTGCTTGGACATGTATACATATTTTGTATTTAATTTATACTTTAACATATGTAACATGTATTGGTCAACCTGCCACTTGGGGGAGTGAGTGGAGGAAAGGAGGGGGAAAATTGGAACAAAATGCTTGGCAATTGTCAATGCTGTAAAATTACCCATGCATATATCTTGTAAATAAAAAGCTATAATAAAAAAAAGAAAGAACAATATGGTATATTAAACAAACATTTTGGTATATTAAACAAAATAGTTTGTTAAAATCTAAGTAAAATAAAGCTAAAGAATCATCCTAACTTAGCAACAATTCTTTTAAAGAAGGAAAATTTTATGTTGATCTTTTCTTGATGAAAAAAATGCTGACTCTTTTCTAAATATTCAGTTTGTTGCTGTTCAATCATTTTCGGTTGTGTCCAACTTTTTGTGACCCCATTTTGGCTTTTCTTGGCAAAGATACTGGAGGGTTTTTGCCATTTTCTTCTTCCATTCATTTTACAGGTGAGGAAACTAAGGTAACTATGGTTAAGTTACTTAACAGGGTCATACAGCTAAGTAATTATCTTGGATCAGATTAGAACTGAGAAAAATAAGTCTTCCTGACTCCAGGCCTAGCACTTTATCCACTGTGTCACTTAGTGGCTCAGATTTTTACTTAGCTTACCATTAATTATATGTTCTTTAATTTTGCCAGGAATGAAAGTCAAATTCATTGGCCTTTACTCTGTAGTTGGTATTCTCTCTCTCTCTCTCTCCTCTCTCTCTCTCTCTCTCTCTCTCTCTCTCTCTCTCTCTCTCTCTCTCTCTCTCTCTCTCTCTCTCTCTCTCTCTCTCTCTCTCTCTCTCTCTCTCTCTCTCTCTCTCTCTCTCTCTCTCTCCTCTCTCTCTCTCTCTCTCTCTCTCTCTCTCTCTCTCTCTCTCTCTCTCTCTCTCTCTCTCTCTCTCTTTGGAAAACTAAATATAACCTGTGGTATCCTTCCTATTTTCCATGATCTTTTCAACAGAGACCAGGTAAATCATCCTATTATTCTTTCATTACCCAAGAATATAGTTCATCTGAGCCAAGTGATACCTCTTTAAAAACAGTTCAGTATTTTATTAATATCTTTTTATGTATCTTGGGCATCATCTTCCTTTAGCTATATTTCTTCTATCCTTTTCAATCCAAAGGGTTCTTGTGGTTTAAAAAATCATACATAGGTTCATTTACTTCAGATGTTGTCTGTCTCTGAATAGGAATCTCTACAACATACCTGGAAATTGTCTGTATTGCATCTAATCCTCTTCTGAGTTAGTGTATTCCTATTTTTGGACAGCTTTAATTGTCAGGAAGTTTTTATTCTACTCAGGTCTAAAATTTCCATTTTTGTAATACCTATGAATTGCTTATAATTTAGCCCTGTAGGCCTATAGAGAACAAACCCAATTCCCCTTTTATTCAATAATTCTTGTCCTACTTGAAAATAGATATTGAAAATCTTTTATCCATATAGTCATCTCTTTTCCAGAACAAATATCCTTTAACTGAATCCCAGTAGAACATATGTTTCTTGAGGGTAAGGACTTCATTATTTTGTTTCCCTGAGTGGGATTATGCATGACTGTGCATACTTGTAATTCCTACTGCAAGGGAAGCCTAGGTTAGCAGATATCTTCAGCTCAGAAATAATTAGCTGTAGTAGACTAAGTTGTTCAGGTGTGTACATGAAATCTGCTATCAATATGACACAGGAAACCAACAGGTTGCCTAAATTGAGTTAGCCAAGGATAAAATTAGAGCAAGTTAAAGCTTTGGGTTATTTAGTAGTGAGAACAGGCTCATGGGTAGTGACACTGCATTATCAGTCTGGCCAAGACAGAGACCTAGTTGTAAAACAAATAAATACATATTATTTACCTGGGGACCAGTGTGGCACATACTGACTAACTGTTAACCCTTGCTCATCACTGGTAATATGCTATATCCTTTTTTACACTGTCATATGATTCTCCATTACCCTTTAATTTACTCAAAATTTTGTATCCTTCAAGACTGAAGTGTTCTTACGAATCACCAGGCAAATAGAATCAGAAATATATGAATTTAAAATTGTTTTTTATCTCAGAGAAAAGCTTAAGAATATTAAGAAAAGCAAAAGAATGATCAATTGATCTTTTCAACAAGAATAACATGAAGTATATAATCAAGTGCATTGTTAAAAATTAGTAAAGGCCATCTATAGCATTCTTTTAATCTACAATTTTAAATAGTAATACAATCTGTACTCTTCTTCCTATTTAGCTTTGGTCTAGCTCATTATCTACATTCAATATCTATTCAAGGTGAAGAGCTGAGGGACTTAAGTGCCTTTAGTGTTGTCTGACCATTCGGTTGTGGATCATAGACTGGAAAATGGACATTCTTGATCAAATTAGTTTTTGTCTTTGTGGACAGTTAGATTGGACTATTCTATGTGACTATTTAGGAGACTATAGAATTCCAAGGTTCGATTAGAATAACCACAACGTCCTTTGTAAGATTGAATACCTAGAGGACCTTACCTTTTTCAGATACAGGGAATTCTTTCATTCAGAATCTTGACTGGAACAACCTCCCTGATGGCGATAAAACTTTTGACAAGTAGAAGGTTTTCCGTTTTATGTGTTCCTTAATGTACACTAGTAATTAGCAAATGATTGAACAAAATTATCTTTATTGTTTCACTTATGAAAGGATCTGGTGTGATTTTAACATATTTATAGGAGAAACCTTTGTGGAGAAGAGCCTTCAGGACTGAATATATTCTTTTCTCTTAAATGTTTTATTTTTCAACAAGAAAAATAAGATTTTATGCATCTTTCAATATGTTACATGACTATAAAATATAGTTTGCTGTATAGGAAGCATTTAGAAAGGGAAGACACAATTTTACAAATAATATCACATTTGATTAACATAACTACAACCACCCTGAGTCAGGTGCTATTAATAATATCAATATTTTATAGTTGAGGACATTTAGACAAAGATTAAGTGACTTGTCTAATATCACAAACTAGTAGCTCTCATTTTCCTGATGCCAGGCACAGTGACTATCCACTATATTCCCAGATGTGTGAGTAAGATTGTTGATGAAAATTTACCTATTCTTTCTTCCAATTTTTGGCAAAGATACTTCCTATATCTGAGAAGCATAGAGATGATACAGAGAATAGATTGTTTGACCTGGAGTCAAGCAGACCTGAATTCAAATCTGGCCTCAAATATTAGCTGTGTGACTGTGGGCAAGCCACATAACTTCTATTTGTATCTGGCATAAAATGGTGATAATAATAATACCTGCTTCTCAGGATTGTTTTGAGGATTAAATGTGATATTTATAAAATACTTAGTATAGTGTATGGCACATAGTAAGTACGATATAAATTATTGGTTTTTTTTTTTTTTTTTTTTTTTTTTTTTTTTTTTTTTTTTTTTTTTACTTCCATTACATTCCCTTCCTTTGTTTGTAGTTTTTCTCATAAATATTTGGTGGAGATGAAAAATTAGGTATAGATAGGTATTGGCAGTTAAGATGGCATTTTTGTAACAATAATAGCATGACTAATTTTTAAATTGTGTTTTCTCTACTAGAAATCTTGAGGATTCATTCCTAAGTGCCTTCAAATTGTATTGCTTCCAGTGAAGACTGCCTCTCAGCAGAATTAATTTGTCCTAGCTGCTTTTCACATTTTTGTCTTCTTAAGTGTCATTTCCATTTCCTCTTTCAACACAGCAAAAGCTGAGATATTGAAATACAAATGTGGTGGCTCCATTATTTATTGATGAAAGTAATCTGTTACAAAAATATTGACAGATCTTTCCCCTTGTTTGTCTGTTTGTTGTCCTCGTTATATTATCACCTTGAAATGATCTTGGGATGATCTAGTTTTAATAGGTCTTATCCCATGCTTTCTGTAACTTTGTTTTTCCCTCAACAGTTTTTTTGTGTGTTTTTGTGAGATATATCACAGTATATAATCTTACACAATCCTCCTTTATAAGGTTTGGGCAAATGAGTTTATGTTTTGAATTAGTGTTTTTCTTTATTCTAAATTGGAGTTGATTGTGATCTTTGCTCCAAGAGGTTGGTAGCCAGATTGTACAGAGGCTATAAATACAGAAAAGACTCCCACAGTGGTTGCCAGTAGCTTCTTATATAGATGTAACCAATATAATTTTTTTGGTATTTATATTGTATAGATTTTTCCTAGGGCAAGTGCTTTCCAAATTTTTTCTAAAAGAAAGTATTTGTGATTTATAAGCATGAAGTTCAAATAGTGCTAAAACTTTGAAAACATTTTATTGCATCAATTCTGTGTAAATATAAAGTATGTTTGCACAGAATGTGCAATTATATGATATTTATGCACATAGATACATAAATTATATAATTTTACATAATATGATATATGCCTATTTATATGTGTGTTTCTATATTGTATGCATATATATGTGTTTGTGTATATATATGTTTGTATATGCCTCCATTTCTTTCTTTCTTTCTTTCTTTCTTTCTTTCTTTCTTTCTTTCTTTCTTTCTTTCTTTCTTTCTTTCTTTCTTTCTTTCTTTCTTTCTTTCTTTCTTTCTTTCTATCTATCTATCTATCTATCTATCTATTTATCTGTCTATCTATCCTATTATTTCATCAGTGTAGGGAACTACCAAGAAGGAAACCCTAAGAGTACAGATCAGTACCTTCTCTGAAATTGATAATTCTACAGAGTAGTCTGTATACTGAAAAAACTATCAATGAATCCCTAAGGATCATACAGCCATCATGTGTCTAAGGTAAAACTTGAAACCAAGTCTTTTTAACTCTGATTCCAGTTTCCTACTTACTATGCCAATAGCCCTAATAGTAATTCATTAAGACTAGAAATAGTATAGAGATATTGATATTCATTGGTAGAAGAATTTATTTGCCAAGAATTCCCTTAAATAATGGAATCAAAGATATAGTCATATATACACACAGATTTGTACATTCACACACACACACACACACACACACACACACACACACACACACACACATATATATATATATATAAAAGAGAGAGATAAAGTGAAAAACAGAGAGAGAATGGGAGATCTTTTGTCCCTGGGTCGTGGCCTTTTTCATTTGCTATTTTTCATTTGAGTAATTTTGAATGTGCCAGAAACATCCTATTGGAATGACAAAAATATCTCCTCCAACAGCCTTACATGTTCTCTAAAATTATACTAATAACTCTCTATTCATTTATTTGAATTAAAGTCTTGGTATCTTCAAATATCTGCTTTAAAAAGTATAAAAAGCATACTGTGATATAATGGATCATCATTATCAATATTATTATTATTTATTTGGTGCAAATGACTTTAGGCAGCTAGTTGGAATACTAGATGGAGCTATGGATTTGAATCCAGGTAGACTTCAGTTTGAATCTTGCATCAGACATAGCAATGTCATTTTGGCCATCATTTTATTTCCTTCTGCCTCTGTTTCCTCATCTGTAAATAAAGGTGCTGGAATCTGATCTTTATTGACTTTTATTTGTCCAGTGCATTTCAGTTGAGAAGTACTGAAAATTTAAAGAGGCAAGTTTTGAGATTTTTGCTAAGGGAAATTACAAAATTATAGAATCTGGACTTGGAAGGGACCTCAGGAATGATTTAGTTCAACTCATATTCAGATTAAAAATATGTTCTATTACAAATCTGATAAACAGAATTCATACTAACAGTTATATAATGGGAAACCCTCTAAATCCTCAGGTGTCTACATATAAGATGGTCTTTTGGCTGTTCATCATCCTGATATCACTTTTCTCCACGTATTCCATCCTGTGAATATCATTGCTAAAATGTGACAGCCAGATCTGAACTCAGTACCCCATCATTGGGGCAGAGTACATAGGACTACCATATTCCTCATTCTAAATACAATACCTCTAACAACTCAATATTGATTTAGTTAAGTAGTTTGAAAGGAACTCTTAATCTGAGTCTTTGGACTTGTTTTTATTATTAAAATGTCTTGCTATTTTTTTTCAAAATAATTCTTATTTTTGTGCTTCATTTTATGCATTTAAAAACAAGATTTTGTGAAGGGTGTATGGGATTGACCAAAAGGAGGGTGCAAAAAAAAAAAAAAAAAGATGAAGAATCTGTGCTCTAGAGGATGACTGGGACGTGGAATACTACAGATAAAATGAATCTGATTTACATATCACAATGAATGATGGCCCTGGGCTGTGAAGGCACTGAGCTCTTGCAGGGAGGGAGTGTCCTTGGGATCTGGGAAAGAGAGAATATCTGATGGGAAGGATGAAGGCCATCAAAAACCATTTCTGCCCAGTTTCCAGTTGGCAGAGTGTCCCTTAGAGAGGTGTTATTCTCTCCAAACCAATTTGAAAACAGCAGCACCCACACTTCATGGAAGTGTGTAGGAGTGCAATTCCTAAACACCCCTCCCTGCTGAGTCCCAATGCTATTCACAGTTTTCCCACTGCTGTATTTAAGCCCCAGCTTTTCCCTCTGATAAATGAGTCACACTGGGGGAGCTCCACAGTACAGTCAGCAGAGGAAGAAAAACACTGAAGAGAAGGAGGGTGAAGCCTTTATTATTTTCATTTTTAGCATGAAATCATAGTGGCTATGCAAATAGAGGCAGGGCAGATATTTTCCTTCTGTGGAAAACTTATTCAATTCATAGAGTTAGATAAGCTAGAAGAGCTATTGACAAGTAAATATGTGATCTCCTCAAAGACATCTACAGGGAATTCTGAAGACAACTCATTTCTATTTCCAGGGAAGGTCCCAATTCTCCTTGGTTGTAAGCTTGCTATCTGGAGCCTTTGGCTCTCATAGGATCCTAAGAAATAGAATCAGAATTAGCAGAGGTCTGAGACTTAAGAGGCCATTGAGATAAATCCTCTCATTTTTCAGATAAAAAAAAAAAAAAAACTGAGTAACTTGCCCAGTATCATACAGTTAGGAACTATCTAAGGGCAAGGTTTGGACTAGGTCTGTACTATTTTCAAGTGCAGGGTTTCATCCACTGTACCTGAGTTTTAGATTCTATCATTAAAAAAGGAATTATGAAGGATCTTTTCTGTTGTTATTCAGTGACTGTCCAGATTAATTGACTGTTCAGGATCACATACCTTTAAAGCAACTGAGGCCAGATTTGAACTTGGGAAGATGAATCTTTCTGATACCAGACCCAGTATTCTATTCATTGTATCACTTAGATGTCCTCTCTCAGTATAAGATAATCAAAAGAACAGTTTTCTGGGCCAAAAGATTTAGGTTCTACTGACAGTTCTGCCAAAAACAAGCTGAGTGACCTTGAGACAACCCATTGTAAGTTCTGTATGGACAAAGGTTGTCTTTTGCTTATTTTTTTGAACCCTAGCATTTAACATGATGCCTGGCACAAAGCAGGTGTTTTATAATTGTTTATTAATTGATTCGCTTTATGTTTCTAATTTAAAAAATTCTAAAGGCCTTTCTAGATGTAATTTTGTGGATTTTCATAAAGCATGCAGTTAAAAATTGAATTGTATGATTGTCTATGGATGTAGGAATTCTATAATGTGAAGATTAAATCTGGATACAAAGTAGAAAGATCATTGGGTTTGGTGGCTTACAATCTAAGAGACCTAATAGATCATCTAATATAAATTATGGATTTGATATCTCTAATCTACTGCTTTCCATCTATAAAATAGAGACTATGGTACTGACTATGGTACTAATACTCTTTCATTCATTTGGTTATTGTTCTCATATAGCATTAACTTGAGTACCTTCATAATTTTGGTTCCCTTTTTACAGATTAATTATAACATCAATATTTTCTCCAAAATATGGTACAATATTAACAGCAATGTTCTAGCAGTCATCTTCCCGTGGAAGAATATAATAGGACAAATTCTTCATTTTGGACAATATGCTTCTCAAAACAGTTGAAGATTAAATTAGGTTTTTTGAGTATCACATTAAAGGTTCAATTCACTAAAATATTCAGATATTCTTGGACAAATTGTTATCTAGCCTTAACTTGCCCATTTCATACTTGCAAACTTAATTTTTTGAGCATAAGCACAAGATTTTTCCTTTATTTCTATTAAATTTCATTTCTTTTTATGTTCTAATGGTGTAGATTGTCACAATATTTTCTTTTGTAAAATTTGTTTAATTTTAATACACATTGCTTTGTGAATCATCTTGGGAGAAAAAATCAGAGCAAAAGGGAAAAAACATGGGAGAGGGGGAAAAATATAAAAAGAAGTGAACATAGCAGGTGTTGATTTACATTCAATTTCCATAGTTCTTTTTCTGGATGCAGATGGCATTTTCTGTTCTGAGTCTATTGGAAATGCTTTGTATCACTGAACTGCTAAGAGGAACCAAATTTTTCATAGTTGATCATCACATATTCTTTCTTTCTGTTATTATATACAATGTATTCTTGGTTCTGCTTGTTTTTCTCAGCATCAATTTGTGTAAATCTTTTCAGGCTTTTCTAAAATCAGCTTGATCATAATTTTTATAGAATAATAATATTCCATTGTCTTCATATACCACAACTTATTCAGCCATTCCCCAATTGATGGGCATCTACTCATTTTCCAATTCTTAGCTACCAAAAAAAGACCTATTACATTTTTGTGTATGTAGGTCCCAATAGCAATTTCAAAATACTGACTATCACCTAATGTATTCATTAGCTATCTCTTCTAGCTGAGTGTTATTTGCAAACTCATTAAATATGCCATTTATGGCTTATATAAATATAAAATAAATATGCTTATTGAAGTAATTGAATAAAAAAACCTCAATTGATAAAAGTCATTGATAAAAAATGTTAAATAGCATTCAACTGCAAACATATCCTTTAGGCACTTAAACAGAGGGTTTCATCTTGAACCATTAGTGACTACTCTTTTGTTCTGGCCATTCAACTAATTAAACTGCACCAAGATCTAATATACTGGTCCTTGAACTTATTTTGTTCTTAGGACTTCTTCACACTCTTAAAATTATTGAAGACACATGAAGAACTTCAGTGTTTGCCATATTATACATTTTAAAAGATCAATGTTATTATTCTAGGAGTACCCAGAATACACTTTGAGATCTGCTAGTCTAGCATATATCTGTTGAATTTTTCCACAAGAATTCAGTGAAAGACTTTTTCGTTCTTTTTCTTTCCTTCTTTCCTCTGTTTTCTTCCTTCCTTCCTTCCTTCCTTCCTTCCTTCCTTCCTTCCTTCCTTCCTTCCTTCCTTCCTTCCTTCCTTCCTTCCTTCCTTCCTTCCTTCCTTCCTTCCTTCCTTCCTTCTTTCTTTCTTTCTTTCTTTCTTTCTTTCTTTCTTTCTTTCTTTCTTTCTTTCTTTCTTTCTTTCTTTCTTTCTTTCTTTCTTTCTTTCTTTCTTTCTTTCTTTCTTTTCCTCTCTCTCACTCTTTCTTTATTTCTTTCAATATTAATGCTTAAGGCAATTATGAGGCAACTAGGTAGCTCAAAAGATTAAAGTACTAGTGATGGAATCAGGAAGACATGATTTGAAATCTGACCTCAGGTACTTACTATCCCTGTCATCCAGAGCAAATCATTTAATCTTTGTTTTCCTCTAGAGACAGAAATGATAAAGTACTCCAGTATCCTCATCAAGAAAACCCCAAATGGGATCATGAAGAGTTGGGCACTACTGAATGACTATCCAGCAATAAGATAAGCTATATCTTCAAATATCTCATTAAGAAAGAAAGATGGTTAGTTTTGGCAGGATGTTTTCTTGACATAATAATCTTGTTGCCTTTTTGTTATCCCTTCCCTTTACCTGTATTGATTAATCACCCTTTTAATAATGAATTCTAGAATTTTGCTAGTAATCCAAATGTTTACCAATTGATCGTTGAAAGACTCCATTCTTTTTCCTTTTGTGTAAATCAGAACAATATTTCCTCTTTGGGTCCTGTTGCACTTCTATTCTTGATAATCTTTTCCTTCTTAAGATCACTGACAGTATTTCAGTTATCAGACTTGTCAATTCTTTCAAAATATTTTTTAAAAAAATAGAGTACTATAGAAACAAAAGCTTTCATCATCATTAGGTAAGGTTTACTAGAAGAATGATATATGAAGACTACAGAGGATTTTGATAATTGTGTTCTGACATTAAATCAAAGAAAATATTTTTATCATGCATAGTGTTCTAATGTATTCCATAGTATTATGTGAGCCACATACAGAGATTACAGTAACAGAATGAGAAAGATTCTGGGAGAAGTCATTTACTTTCATTGGGGAAAAAAGAAACTGATGGGTAGACATTAACTGAAATATTTTTGTGCATTAAGTCAATTTCTGGAGAAAATGGAATCAGGATGAACTGACACCTTTAAGTTTATTTGACGGTCACTTTTCTTTCATGGTTCTCAAGCAATTTTACCAGTAAAGATTGTTACTCGGTATTCGGGCCTGTTATTGCCAGATAAACAAAACCTCTTTGGCCTTAGAGAATGAGGAAGAGGGAGAAGGGAAGGTAAAGAGATGTTTTGAGTACAAATGAATTTGATATTCAGTTTCTAACTTGTCTACATCCAGAATACTTTCAATGTGTTTCTGCACAGAATAGAGAATTAAATAAGAAACAAACAACCTTTCCTTACCCTCATCTAACCCCTGCTTCCCCAAACATCCCCCCACCCACTCTAAAATGTGCTTTAGACCCTGTTAGTGTTCCTCTAATCAAGATTCTTCTTTGTCCTAGCTTTTTACTGTATGACTCAAGAGTGAATCCTTAACTACCCATGATGCTTCCAAGACTGAATATATCCATAGTACTTCTGGCCATTGTCATTCTTGGAAGGGCTGGGTGTGCAGGCATGGGACTCTTTGTGCAAATTCTCAGCCTACTTCTTGAACTTTGATTCCAATTAGGATCCTGGTGGAGATTTTAGGGCCTTGACTTTGGTAACTGGAAGTCTGGCTTTAATCATTAACTCTGAGTCTGGGCACTGTATATTCTAGTTGAACTAGAGTCATCTCTGACTTTTTAAGTTTCTCTCCCATCTCCATGCATTTTTCACAGAATTACAGACTTGGAAGGGAACTGAGAAGACACCTGAAAAAACCCAAAATTGACAGAGAGGATGTAGACTCAAAATGTCTCATATATTTAAACATGGCTAATGTGGTAATTCAATTTGCTTAACTATGTTTATTTTTAAATTCATTTCTCCATTTTTTCAGTGAGGGAAAAGAAATAGTAAAAGAAAATAAATTTTATTAATTCAAAATAAAAGTTCAAAACAGTTATGCAGTCTTTGCTTAATAATATTAAATAAAGAACTACCAACTTCCAAAGCATCCCATTCCACTTTTGGACAGTATATATGCATGAGTAATTTTTTATAACATTATCCCTTGTATTCATTTTTCCAGATTTTCCCCTCTCTCCCTCTATCTACTCCCTCCCCTAGATGTTTTACAATCCCATACATTTTACATGTGTTACAGTATAACCTAGATATAATATATGTGTGTAAATCCAATGACTATTAGATTTTTTTTAACTTTAATGTTAGCTTATTTTCTTCTATTGACTTTATAGTTCATTACATGCTCCAGTTTTTTCAAATGGATTGTGAGGGTACATGATTTTGGGGAAAAGGGTGATGCCATAAACAAATTAGGAGAGCAAGGCATAGTTTACTATCAGATCTTTGGAGAAGGAAGGAATTTATGATCAAAGAAAAACTAGAGAATACTATAAAATGAAAAATGGACAACTTGATTAAGTTAAATTAAAAAGATTTTGTACAAACAAAAGCAACACAAACAAGATTAAAAGGGAAGTACAAAACTCGGCAATTATTTTTTACATCCATTGTTTCTAAAATATATAAAGAACTTTTTCAAATTTATAAGAATACAAGTTATTTCCCAATTGATAAATGGTGAAAGGATATGAACAGACAATTTTCAGATGACGAAATTACAGCTGATGGGGGTTGAGGTCCCTTTAAGATTCCTTTCTGATTCCCAACCCCACATGGTTGAAGAAGCTAGGATTTTTTGATTCACAAATCCTGGTCAAAAAGCACCCTTTTGAATTCCAATTATATATGGGCTTTCCCAGCCCCTACCGGATCTGAGCCAACTTGGGCTTTCCCAACCCCTCTCTATCTGCTCAGGTTTCCCCAACCCTCACAAACAGCTTCTTCTTTATCTAAAAACCCATTGAATTCTATTCAGTGCTAACTCTGGCTGAAACCAGCCAGGAGCCTGGGACTCTACCCATCTTCAAGATCATAAAAAGGAAACTCTGGAGTCCAGGTTTTCAGGCATGTAAATTCCTTTACAGGGGCCTCTGTACCATCACTAGACTATACTTGCACTGGACCAAGAGGTTCCCTCTTTCCTAACTCTCATCAAAGCCATCTATGGTCATATGAAAAAATTCTCTAAATCATTATGGATTAGAGAAATGCAAATTAAAGCAATTCTAAGGTATCACTTCACACCTTTCAGACTGGCTAAGATGACAGTAAAAGATAATAAATTTTGGAGGGAATGTGGGAAATCTGGGATCTTAATGGCTGGTAGAGTTGTGAAATGATCCAACCATTCTGGAGAACAATTTGGAGCTATACCTAAAGGGCTATAAAACTGTGCACTCCTTTTGATACAGCAGTGTCACTATTGGGTCTGTATCCCAATATGACCATAAAAGAGGGGAAAGGACCCACATGTAAACAAATGTTTATAACAGTTCTTTTTATGGTGGCAAGGAATTGGAAAATGGTTGGTTATCCATCAACTGGGGAATGGCTAAATAAGCTGGGATATATGAATGTAATTAAATATTATTGTCCTATAAGAAATGATAAGTAAGCTGATTTCAGAAAAGCTTGGAAAGACTTAACATAAACTGATGCTGTGTGCAATGAGCAGAACCAGAACATTGTACAGAGTAGCAGCAAAATTTTATGATGATCTGTAAATTCTGAGCTAGCTCCCTAGAGGCCTCAGGATCAGCCAGAATCAAGATAAGTAAAAGTCCTACGTCTTTAGGGGGAGAAGTGAGGGAGATGGACAAAACTTCCAGGAGTTTTGCCAAGGATCCTTCCTTGATTCTAGAATCCAGAATCTCTACATTCTTCTTCTCATCTTAAGGCTAAGGTGAAGTTCTCTCTCCTCTCTCACTCCACCCCCTAATCCTTACCTGCAATTCTCTTAACCCCAAACATTGAGCCAGCATTAACTGAGAGAAGAGAAATTCCAAACTATGCTAATAGAGTTATTTTCCAATAGGTAATTAGCCTTAAGTGCTCTGTTGTTTGCTTCAAGCACACCTTTTAAGAGTTTCAGCCCTTTACAATGATCAACTATTAAAAAGTTGTTCTTCCTCAGTAGTTCAGTGATCCAGGCAATCCCAATAAACTCTAGATAAAAAATGCCATCTGCATCCAAAAAGAGAATATGGAGATTGAATGTAAATTAACACATGCTATGCTCACTTTTTTTCCCCCTCTGTCTTGCTGTTTTTCCCTTTTGTTCTGATTGTTCTCTCCCAACATGATTCATAAAGAAATGTGCATTTAAAAAGTCAATATACATATGTAACCAGTAAAAAACAAAATAATTAATTTTTTAAAAAAAGTTTCTCCCCTTCATCTTTCCCATACCTCTATCCCTTCAACCTCCATGTTGAAGGGAGAGGCTAGGAGGTGGGAGGGAGAGATATATTTGACAATTGGAATAAAATGTTGTTTTTTTTTTTTTAAAGAGGAAAACTAAAGAACCTAAAAAAGGCACTTTAGTGAGCTAACATTTTCCTGCCAAGATAAATAAAGTAGCTAAGAGCAACACCAGCTTAGAATACAATCTTGTGTGTAAAATTTTTATGATGAGGAATAGTGGATGATTTTGAATAGTACTGCTTTATGAAAGAGAAATAGTTAAGAATAAAAACAATTTAAAGACTTCTTGGAGAGTATAAAAATACTATGTAATTATCCTTAGACCATAAAGGGATGAATCTGGAAGGTGGCATATAGACTAGAAAAGATTGAAAAGACCTGCAAAGATATTTTATTAACATTTTTCACTTTACCTTGATCCTCTCAGTCACCTCAATGTCATCCTTAACTCATCCTTCACTCTCATTTGCTCCACATATTTAATCAGCCAAGTAGTCTTTCCCCCCCCCCACCAGTAAAATGTGATACCTAGATAGAGAAGTGAGTAGAGCACTGGGCCTGAAATCCAGAAACCTTGTTCAAATGTGGCTCAAACTCTTCCTAACTATGCAACTCTGGGCAAGTCATTTCATTTTTGCCTATTTCAGTTTTCTTGACTGTAAAGTGGGGATAATTTTGTTCAAGATTGTTGTGAGAATGAAATAGATAATATTTGGAAATAACTTATCTTATTGCCTGGCACATAATAGGTGTTTGAGGTCAGAACAACCGCTTTGTATACCTTCAGCTTTGTAGGCTGTCCAATACCTCTTCTCTACCACACTTTTCTTAGAGCCTCACAAACACTGAGCTCACTCTGGAAATGCATGTATCAATCCCATTATCAATGTGTACATCTCTAGAAAATATGCCTATGAAATCTGGACAGTGTACCAACATCATGCAGGAAACTGAAACACTTCCATTTGAATTGTCTCAGGAAGATTTTGCAGATCATCTGGCAGGATAAGATACTAGACACTGAGGTCCTTTTTCAAACTAAGCAGACAATCATTCAAATTCTATTGTAGAGGGCACAACTCCACCATATTGGTCACATTGTTCAAATACCAAATATACAGTTGCCAAAAAGACCATTTTATGGAGAACTCATAGAGGGCAAACACTCACAAGTTGGTCAGAAAAAGTGACAAAACATTCTGAAGCTTTTTCTTAATAACTTTCTATTGTATGATATAGGACCACCCAGCATGGAATGCTCTCATTAGAGAAGTCACTGTACTATACTTGAGTAAAGCAGAATTGAATTACTTTAGAAGAAACATGAGATACTCAAAGTTAGAAAAGCTTCCCTAAGCTTTTCCCCAAATGTTCATAAGAGAATATTTATGTCTGACCTATGGCAGAGCATTCTGATCTTATATTGGTTTGATCAGACACAGTTGGACACATTCATTTGACTGTTACATAGTGATGCTATTTTGGTCTTTTTGAAGAATGAAGGACAAACTGACTGACTGAGTAGATTCTTAATAAATGCTGGCTCCCTTTCCCTTCCCTCTTTGTCCCTTTCCTTCTACTTACATAGCAACTGTCAACTCAAGGCCATGGTTACTTCTCCATTTAAGTATTTCAATAGCTTACTATAGTGTCCCTGTGTCAGGACTCTCCCTACTCCAATATATTCTCTATTCAGTTACTAAAATGATTTCCTAAATCATTTACTGACCCACTCACCCACAATGGTTTTCTTATAAACTGTAGTGTCTCCTGATCATCTCTAGCATCACATGCAAAATCTCTGTTGGAATTTCAAAAGCTGCTTTGCCCCCATTTCCATTTTTTTAATACTTTATTCCCATCCATTCATTCTGATCTAGTTATGGTAGCTTATTTTTAGTTCCTAGGACATGGTATTTGACCTTCTATGTTTATACCTTTATACCAAGTGTTGTCCATTCCTCAAATGCCTTTCCTCTTCACATCCACTTCTTAGGTTTTATGAGTTCTTTTAAGACCCAGAACAGGAAGATTATAGAGAGAACCCAGGAAGTTACTTGAACTCTCTCCAGCTTTCCTCAGAAACTACACAAATTCAAGTCTCTGAACAGATTCTGGAATGATGGAACATACAAAGAGACAGGATGAAACCATTTTTCCAGCTCAAGATCCAGCTTGAAAAGTCTTCAGGAAAAATCACTCATTTTAATGAAAGGGCAGGAAAGCTGGGGGGGTATTTTATGTAAATCATAGATCAGCAACTGAGGCCCTTCATCCTGAATCAATAGAATAGTAGCACAATAAAGCAATAAGCACCTCCAGTCTCAATGAAAAAACAAATTATCACCTGGGAAAACAAAAACAATCAGCAAGGACTAGGTTGAGCTACTTTCAGTGTTGTGAGCAAATCACCAAACAGAGGGAAGAAATGAAGAAAAAAAAAGAGCAAGGTATAAAAAAAGAACCTTGATCAAAGAAAACTACTATGGTGACAGAAAAGACCAAAGCACCAATTCAGAAGAGGCAAAAATTCCTTCTTGAGAAACCTCAAAGAGATAAATGAATTGATCTCAAAATTAAATATCCTTTTTGGAAGAGCTCATAGAGGATTTCAAAAGTCAAATTAGAGAGGTAGAAAAAATGGGGAAAGAAATGAGAAGTTTACAAGAGAAGCTTGGGAAAGGAAGGACAAAAATTGACTGAAGAAAAAAAAATCTTTAAAAATAAAATTAGCCAAATGAAAAAGGAGGCACAAAAGCTAAATCATATATTAAAAACTATAATTGGGCAAATGGAAGTTAATGACCCTGCTAGATAATCAAACAAACTAAAATGAATGAAAAAAATAGAAGAAAATAGCTGACTTAGAAAATAGGTCCTGGATAGATGATATAAGAATTATTGGACTACCTGAAAGCCATGATTAAGAAAAAAAAAGAACAGATCTTGGACAATGTCTTTCAAGAAATCATCAAGAATCCATTGAACACTCCTCTGAAAAATTCCACAAGGAAAACTTCAAGAAATATTGTAACTAAATTCAAGAACTATAAGGTCAAAGATAAAATGCTATAAACTATCAGAAAGACACAATTCAACTTTTGTGGAAGCACAGTCAGGATTACCCAGGACTTTGCAGCTTCTTCAATAAAAGATTAGGGGGCATAAAACACTATATTCTGCAGGGCAAAGGAGTTTGGATTACAACCAAGAATCTACCCAGCAATAATGAGCATAATGATTCAGGGGAAGAGATAGGATTTCAATGAGGTAGGGAACTTTCAATTGTTTCTAATGAAAAGACCAGAACTAAACAGAAGATTTAATCTCTGAATACAAGTTTTAAAAGAAGCATAAAAAAGTTAAACAGGAAAGAAAAAATGTTATTTAAAGGTTAAGCTACTTACATCCCTACTTGTAAAAATGATACTTGTAACTTCAGAATTCTATCTTTATTAGGGAAGTTAGAAGAGCTATACATAAACAGAAAGTGTGAATATATGTTGACATTGAGGTGATGATATAAGAAAAAAAGAAACATTGAGGTAAAAAAAAAAGATTGTATTTGGAGAAGAGAAAAGGGGAGATAAAATGAGATAAATTAGTTCAATGAGACACAAAAGACTTATTGCCATAGAGCCAAAGAAGGGATTGAGATGAGCATTTTCTGAAGTTTAACCTCATCAGTTTAGGCTCAAAGATGGAATAACGTACACAGTAAGTTAGGTATAGAAATTTATCATATCATAGAAGTAGGAAGAGAAAGGGGAAAGAAAAGGGAGGTGGTGCATAGAGGGGAGGAGAGAAAAAGCAGGAGAAGGGGTAAGGGAAGGGAGGAGAGATGGTAAAAGAGAGGGGAGATTGAGGGAAGAGATTGTCAAAAGTATAACATTGGAGAGGAGTCAAAGGGTGGAAAGAGATCAGAAGAGAGAAAATAGGATAGAGGGAAATATATAGCTGGTAATTGTAACTATGAATATGAATGGCATAAAGTCTCTCATAAAACAGAAGCAAATAGAGTAGATTAAAAACCTAGAATATATTGTTTAAAAGAAAGATAATTGAAACAGAGAAATACACACAGAATAAAGATAAAAGGGTGGAACAGAATATATCATGCTTCAGCTGAAAAAAAAAGAAGGAATAGTGATCTTGATATCACAAAACAAAACAAGACAAAACAAAAGCTAAAATAGATCTTATAAGAGATAAGGAAGGATACTACATCCTCTAAAGGTAAAGTAGGCAATGAAATCATATCAATAGTAAATATGTATGCATTCATGGGCGTATATATATATATATATATATATATATATATATATATATATATATATATATATATACACAAGAAAGAAATTAAGGAGGTTAATAGAATTCTAGAAAAGTTAGATATGATAGTCTTCTAACAAAAACTGAATAGGAATAGATAGGAATATATCATTCTCAATGGTACATAGCACCTACACAAAAATTCACTAAATATTCGAGCAAAAAAACCTCACAGTCAACTGCAGAAAGGAAGAAGTATTAAATACATCCTTTTTAGATCATAACACAATAAAATTATTTGCAATAAATGATGATGGAAAAATAAAATAAAACTGATTGGAAATTAATCCTAAAAATGCATGGGTCAAACAACAAATCATAGAAACAATAGTTTCATCTAAGAAAATGACAGTAATGAGACAGTAATGAGAACAGCAAGAGATGGAAAGAGAAATCCCATTTAAAATAATTCTAGAAATACATAATATTTAATAGTCTATTTGCTAAGACAAACACAGGACTATAAAAATACAATTACAAAACACATTTCACACAAATAAATTCAGATTTAAACAATTGGGAAAATATCAATTACTCATGAATAGACTTAGCTAATATAATAAAAATGACAATTTTACCTAAATTAATCTACTTATTCAATACTGTGCCATTCAAGCTGCCAAAAATTATAGAGTTAGAAAAAAATAACAAACAAAAGATAAAGACTATCAAGGAAATGGGAAAAAAATAAAGGCTGTTGGCTTAGGAGTACCAGACCTAAGATGAAGCGGCAGTCATCAAATCCATTTGCTACTGATTAAGAAATAGATTTGTGAATCAGTGAAATAAGTTAGATTTAAAAGACAATGATTATAGTAATCTAATGTTTGAAAAACCCAAAAATTCCAGCTTCTGGAATAAAAAGTCACTATTTGACAAAAATTGCAAGAGAGGAATTTATGACCAAATAAGAAATAAAGAGCGTTATGGAATTCAAAATGGATAATTTTGATTAAATTAAATTAAAAAGTGCTTGCACAACAAACCAATGCAGCCAAGATTATAAGGGAAGCAGAAAGCTGGGGAACAATTTTTACAGGCAGCCTTTCTAAAAAAGACCTAATTTTCTAAAATATATGGAAAACTGAGTCAAATTTAGAAGAGTACAAGTCATTCTTTATTTGATAAATGGTTAAAGAATATGAATAGATAATTTTCTGGTGAAGAAATTGAAACCACTTCTAATCATATGAAAAAATGCTTTAAATCATTATTAGTCAGAGAAATGCAAATTGCAACAACTGAAGTACCACCTCAAACCTCTCAGATTGACAAGATTACAGGAAAAGGTTATGATAATTGTTGAAGGGAATGTGGGAAAACTGGGACACTAATGCATTGTTGGTGGAATTGTGAACTGATCCAGCCATTCTAGGGAGCAATTTGAAATTGCCCAAAGGGCTATAAAATTGTGCAAACACATTTGATTCAGCAGTGCTATTACTGAATCTGTATTCCAATGAGATCATTAAAAAGGGAAAGGACCCATATGTGCAAAAATATTTGTAGTAGCTCTTTTTGTGATGACAAATAATTGGAAATTGAAGAGATCCTCATCAATAGGGGACTGGCTCGAAAAATTATGGTACAAAAATGCAATGGATTACCATTATTCTATAAGAAATGATGAACTTTAGAAAAGTCTGGAAAGAAACTGATACTGAGTGAAGTGAGAAGAACCAGGAGAATTTTGTACATAGTAATAGCAAAAATGTGTGATAATTAACTATTACAGACTTAGCTCTTTTCAGCAATGCAGTGATCCAAGGTATTCCAATAGATTTGGGATGGAAAATACCACCCACATTCGGAGAAAGAACTATGGAGCATGAATGTAGAGAGAAAGACACTATTTTAATCTTTTTTTCTCCTGGTTTTTCTCTTTTATTTTAATTTTTTCCCCTAACATGACTCATATGAAAGTATATGAAAATTGCTTGTCCATGTATAACCTATATCAGTTGCTTGCTGTCTTGGGGAGAGAAGAACTGAGGGAGGGAGGGAGGAAAAAATGAAACTCAAAATATCATGAAAATGAATGTTGAAAACCATCTTTATTTGTAATGGGAAAAATAATATATCATTAAAAGAAAAGGAAAGAAAAGAAAGCTCAGATCTCACCTTCTTTAAGAAGCCTTTTCCAGTACATTCAGCTGCTATGCCAGCCTTCCATTCCCTCTTTATATATCTTTCATGTACCCTGTATTTACATGTGGGGAAAGACGACATTTTTGCTTTTCTTTATACTTCTAGCAATACAATGCTGGGAACATAATAATGAAAATGCTTGTTGATTGACTTTCTAGAAAAGTGTAACCTTCAATCACAATTTTAGTTGTATAGAAAAGGCAGAGATGGTGCTAGATAAATAGGTAAAAGTATTTATTAAGGGCTTATTATATGTTGGGCACTATGCAAAGTACTGGAGACACCTACATATGTGAGCAAGACATACATTCTTTTGAGGGAAGACATTACACAAAGACATGAAAAAATCAGTGACTAAGCAAGCAAGAGAGTATTTTTAGAGCAACCAGGCAACATGGAATAGATAGGAACTTGTTGCTGAGGTGTGGACTCAGGTAAGATAAGGTGAAATCTTATTAGATTTCAGAGCAAAGAATGCTCTTAGTGATTGATGAGGAAAAGGCTTGATGGCCCAAGCAGAGAAGGTGAGCTTGGAATAGGAAGAGTTGGTGAAGCATGAGAGACAGTTAAGATACAGCAAAAGCTCACTAGTCAGAAAGGAGGGATCTTTTTTCACTAAAGAGAATCAAGAAATACTAAGTTAGACCAAATTTAGATAAGGGAGATCCACACTCATGGTAACATAATAATGAAGATATTAGAAGATTGAGTCTCACTGATAAAGTCCAGAGGAAAAAAGCCCTGAAACTCTTTTTAATACTTCAAAAGTGATGAAAACAATCACCATCAATTATCTAAAACTATAATGAAGAGCATACAAGATTCTACTTTGGTCATTGTTTGTTGGATGTAAGAAAAAGCTTTTGATTTGACAGAATAAAAAAAAACAAAACACTGTAAAGTTCCTTTCCAATAAGATCTCTTCCATGTAAAAATCAAGATTATGTGAGCTTTTAGGAAAAAAACTTTCTGGCTGTCTTCTATTGTTTCTTCTAATCTCTCTTTCCATAGTTCTTCCTCAGTTTTATACTTCCATCTTTGGATTTTATTTCTCTCTAATTTATTTATAATGTGGCTTTTTGGTTATATATCCACCTTCAACTGATATTTTTATAAAGTATGAAGTGTTAGTCTAATTCTTATTTCTTCCAAACTACTCTCAAAATTTTCGAATAGTTTTTGTCAGATATTAGGTGTTTATCTGAGTATCTGTGGTCTCATGTTTATAAATACTAGGATATTAAATATAATATGTTCTATATAGTGTGTACTTAATCTGTTCCACTGATCTCTTTTTCTTTACCAATACAATACTGCTTTAATAATAACTTTTTTTTTGTAGCATAATTTGAGTTCTGTCCCTGCTAGGTCCCCCTTCAGTTTCCTTATTTCTCTTGAGATTCTTTGCGTTTTCATCCCTATAAGTTTTATTATCTTCTTTTTCTTCCATAAAGTAGTCTTTTCTATAAAGGTATATAAAGTAGTATTTTGGTATTTTGTTGTGGTATTGAATAAGTAAATTAAATTAGGTAGCATAGCCATTTTAATATATTGGCTCATTCTATCCAAAACAATTAATATTTTTTAATAACTTAGGTCTGTTATTTCTACAATTTGTAATTATATTTTTGTAGTTCTTATATGTCTTGGGAGATAGATTACCAAGTATGTCATATATTCTATAATACTTTAAAATGAAATTTACACTCTTTACTGGGCTTTATTGGTATTATATAGCAATGCTAATGAGTTTTTATATTTATTTTGTATACTGTAAATTTGCTAAAGTTATTATTTCAATTAATTTTTGTTGGCTCTTTTAAGTTAAGTATATACCATCTCATTTTCTGCAAAAAGTGATAATTTGATTTTGTTTTTATCTGTGACTGTTTTTTCATTTTATTATTATTTTTATCTCATTGGTATAGCCAATATTTCTGGTAGTACATCAGACAGATGTGATGATAATGGATATTATTGTTTCACCACTAAATTTGTTGGAAAGAACTTTTATTTATTTCTATTATTACCCTTTGGTTTTAGATACATAAAACTTACCATTTTGAGGAAAAGTCAATCAAAATATACTATATTTTGAGTGTTTTTTTTAACACAAAGTGGCTGTTGTATTGTTTCTAGATCTTTTTTTTCTGCATTTATTGATATTAACATGATTTTTGCTGATTTTAAAAATTAATTTGCTTAATTATATTTATAGTTTTCCTAATGTTAAATCAACCTTACCTTTTATGTAAGTCCAATCATGTCATAGTATATACGTTTTGTGATATCTATGGATAGGAAAAGAGTTCATGTCCAAACAAGAAATAGAGAAGGTCATAGAAAATGTATAAGTTTGATTATACAAAATGAAAAAAACATTGTAACCTCCAAATCTGCTAAAGTTAAGGTTGAATAGAAAATAATTAGTGAGAAATTTTCTTTGGAAAAGGTCTTATGATCAAGACATGTAGGGAACTGATCCATTATTATATATTTTTTTATTTAGCCTTTTTGATTTTGTTTTCTTGATTTATTTTATGTTTCCTTTTACGTGACATTTAACTAGGAGATATGGTGTTCAAATTTTCTTGATTTTTTGTTTTACTATTATTTTAATATAGATATTAATGTAAACAGTCTTCTAGTACCTTTGCAAAGATCTTTAACAACTTTCTCAAGTTATTTCTGTCATTGGGGTGTTTGATGTTCGGATCCAAATTTATAAGAAAAAAAGAGCCATTCCTTAACTGATAAAAAATATCCTCTTCAAAGGGACCAAAAACAAATATTAAAAGATCAAGAGAATTTAAAGTAGTTTGTGTCTGTGGTGAGTGTGTGTGTGTGTGTGTGTGTGTGTGTGTGTGTGTGAGAGAGAGAGAGAGAGACAGACAGATAAACAGAGAAAGAGAGACAAAGAAAGATAGAGACAGAGAAAGAGATAGAGAGACAGAGAGACACACAAAGATGGAGAGACAGAAAGAGATAGAGACAGAGAGAGAGACAGACAATGAGACAGAGACAGACAAAGAGACACACAAAGAGAGCACAAACCTGTGTGTGACCCTGTGTTTTTGTTTTGTATATTTCTCTTAGCTGAATTACAAAGCAAAAGATCTGGCCATTTGGGATTTAAAAGTGCTAGCTTTGTATATAATTAGACATGCAAATAGCTTTTATCTAGAGAGAAGAAGGACTGGTTCTGAGACAGGATCAGTTTTTAACTGCCGCATTAAAAACAAAAAACAAAAAACAAAAAACAAAAAACAAAAACCTAACACACTTCTTTGGACTTAGAACTGGTTGATTCTGCAGAAACAATTAAAGTTATACAACTGCTAAAACATTTTAGCAGATTCTGGAATGGAAAATTATGACAATTACCTAAAGTCAAATTGAGCTAAGGATGCTTTACCCTGTTATATATGTGCTCTCTATCTGAAGCCTGAAGCACCAGATTTTTATTATAATTATGTCCCTGCAAGGGACAGTGCAAGGAACCTGGGGGGAGGGGACAGGGAGCCAGGTTGTTATGGAATCCACACATTTGGAAATCCTCTGTGAGGCTCTTAGGCTAGTCTGTCCTGGTTACAAGCCAGTGGATCAGCAGATTAACTGGTAGACACCCGAAGCACATACAAATGGCAAATAGTGAGCCTCTGAACCCGAGAACTCTAGAAAACTTCAGACCTGGCCATGCCTACCCAGCACCATAAGTCAATCAGAAGCACTGGTCCCAGGGCAAATTAAAGCAGCTCTCATCCTAGTTGTCTTAAGATCAGACCTCAACCTTTAAAAAAATGAGCAAAAAAAGCAAAAACAACTCTGACTATGGATACTTTTTATGGAGAAAGAGAAGAGATTTCAAATCCTGAGGATCCTAAAGGCAAATCATCACCAGTTGAAACTCCAGAGGATGATATGAGTTGGTCCACGTTTCACAAGACTTTCTTGGAAGATTTTTAAAAGGATCTTAAAAGAGAGTTTGAAGAAAAATAAGGAAAGGAATGAGAAATTGACAAGAGCGTTTGGAAAAAGAAGAACATAAATTATCTAAAGAAAAATCCTTAAAAATAGATTTGATGAAATGGAAAAATCATATAACTCCTTACAAAATAGATTTGATGAAATGGAAAAGGCAAATACCTCCTTACAAAACAGATATGAAAAAGAAACCAATTCACTGAAAAATAGAATTTGTGAAATGAAAGAAAAAAATGCAATGAACAAGATAACTCATTTTAAAAGTTCAATTGGTCAAATGCAAAAGGAGATAAAAAAGCTAACTGAAGAAAATAATTCACTAAAAATTAGAATTGAAGAAATGTAAGTGAATGACTCAATGAGACATCAAGAATCAGTCAAACAAAACCAAAAAATGAAAAAAAAATAGAAGAAAATGCCTCATTGGAAAAAACACTCACTTGGTAAATAGATCTGGGAGAGACAATCTAAGAATTGATGGACTTCCTGAAAACTAAGATGAAAAAAGAGCCTAGATATCATTTTTCAGGAAATCATCAGGAAAACTGCCCTGATGTCCTAGAATCAGAAGGCAAAATAGCCATTAAAAGAATTCACCAATCATCTGAAAAGAGATGCAAAATGAAAAGTACAAAGAACATCATAGCTAAATGTCAGCATTATCAAATCAAAGAGAAAATATTACAAACAGTCAGAAGGAAACAATTTAAATGTTGAGGAGCCACAATCAGGATTATTCAGGACCTAGAAGCTTCCACTTTAAAGAATTGAAAAGTCATGGAATTTGGAATCTGATATTCTGAAAGTCAAATGAATTTGGATTGTAGTTTAGAATCAATTATCCAGCAAAATTGAGCATCATTTTTCAGATTAAAAGATAGACATTCAATGAAACAGGGAATTTTAATTTATTTCTGATGAAAAGACCAGAGCTGAATAGAAAATTTGATCTTCAAATGCAAAACTCAAGAGAAGCTTAAAAATGTAAAAAGAAAAGGAAAAAAATAACTTTGTTTTCAAAGTTAAAAAGCTATATCCCTTTATGGGAAGATATGTTTAACTTGAGATCTGTATCTTGATTATGAGTATACTTAGAGAGTACAGGTACAATTTGATTTTATTGTGACAATATAAAAAAGAAACTAGAAGAGGAAAAGTGATTTTACTGGAAGAAGGGGAAGATGGACTTAAAATGAGGTACATTACATCTTATGAAGAGGCAAAAATGACCTATAACAATTGAGGGAGAGAAGGAAGAGGAATGATCATTGTGTGAATATTACTCTCATCAGATTTTGCTCAATATCAGATATATTTAACTCCATAGAGAACCTTGTCTCACCCTGTAGGAAAAGTAGGAGAGGAAAAAGGAAAGTAAAAGGGGAGGTTAATAGAAGGGACACCAGAAGTAGACAGGGTAAAGGATAAGAAAGGAAGAGTGGTTGTAAAAGCAGAGGGTTAGTTATATGAGGGAGATGGTGATCAGAAGCAAAATACTGGGAAGGAGGGAAAGAGGAAAAGAAGAGAAAAGTATAAGTAGGGGAAAACAAGATGGCAGGAAATACAGAGTTAGTAATTTTAACTGTATATGTGAATAGGATGAACTCTGCCATAAAATGGAAGCAGATAGCTGACTGGATTAAAAGCCAGAATCCTACAATATTTTGTTTACAAGAAACACATTTAAAGCATAGTGACACATTCAGTATAAAGTAAAATTCTGGAGCAGAATCTGTTATACGTCAGCTGAAGTAAAAAAAAAAGCAGGGGTAGCAATCCTGATCCCAGATCAACCAGAATAAAAAAAATATATATATATATATCTAATTAAAAGAGATAAGGGAGGAAATTACATCCTACTAAAATGTACCATAGATAATGAAATAATATCAATACTAAACATATTTTTACCAAGTGATATAGCATCCAAATTCCTATAGAAGTTAAGAGAGCTGCAAGAACAATTAGACAGTAAAGCTATACCACTGGTGGATCTCAACCATGCTCTCTCAGAACTAGATACATCAAGCCATAAAATAAATGAGAAAGACGTTAAGGAGGCAAATAGAATTCTAGCAAAGTTAGGTATTATAGACCTTTGGAGAAAATTGAATGAACATAGAAAGGAACATATTTTTTCTTGGCAGTATATGGAACCTATTCAAAAATTGACCATGTATTAAGGCATAAAAATCTCAAAATCAAATGCAGAAATGCAGAAAGAGTAAATGCATCCCTTTAAGATCATGATACAATAAAAATTACATGCAGTAAAAGGACAGGGAAAAATAGACCAAAAATTAATTTGTATCTTAATAATCTAATCCTTAAGAATGAGTGGCTGAAACAACAAATCATAGATATGATTGATAATTTCATCAAAAGAATGAGAAAAATGACACAATATACCAAAATTTATGGGATGCAGCCAAAGCCGTTCCTAGGAGAAGTTTTATATCTCTAGATGCTTACTTGCATAAAATAGAGAAAGAGAATATCAATGAATAAGGCTTGCAACAAAAAATTTAGAAAAATAACAAATCAAAAACCCCCAATTAAATACCAAGTTTGAAATTCTGAAAATAAAAAGGGAGAGTAATAAAATTCAAAGTAAGAAAACTATTGAATTAATAAACAAAAGTAAGAGTTGCTTTTATGAAAAAAATAGATAAACCTTTAGTAAATTTTATTAGAAAAAGAAAAGAAGAAAAACAAACTGTCAGTATCAAAAATGAAAAGGGAGAACTTTCCACCAAATGAAGAGGAAATTAAGAGTTATTTTGCCCGATTATATGCCAATAAATCTGATAACCTAAGTGAAATGGGGAAATATTTTTAAAATACATAAATTGTCCAAGTTTACAGAAGAGGAAATAATTCAGGAGTGAAACAAGGTTGCCCACTATCACCATTACTATTCAATATAGTACTAGAAACTCTAAACTTGGCAATAAGAGCCAAGAAAGAGATTCAAGGGATTAGCGTAGGAAATGAGGAAATCAAATTATCACTCTTTGCAGATGACATGATAGTATACTTAGAGAACCCCAAAGACTGCTAAAAAGCTATTAGAAATAATTCGGAATTTTAGCAAAGTGGCAGAATACAAAATAATTCCACATAAATCCTCAGCATTTTTATACATTACCAACACAATCCAACAGCAAGAGATACAAAGAGAAATTCCATTCAAAATAACGGTCGATAGTATAAAATATTTGGGAATATATCTACCAAAGGAGAGTCAGGAATTATATGAGCAAAATTATGAAACACTTGCCACAAAAATAAAGTCAGATTTAAATAATTGGAAAGACATTCAGTGCTCTTGGATAGGCCTAGCGAATATAATTAAGATGACAATACTCCCTAAACTAATCTATTTATTTAGTGTTATACCAATCAGACTCCCAAGAAACTATTTTATTGACCTAGAAATAATAACAACAGAATTCATATGGAACAACAAAAGGTCGAGAATTTCAAGGGAAGTAATGAAAAAAAAATTAAATGAAGGTGGTCTAGCTGTACCTGATCTAGAACAATATTATAAAGCAACAGTCACCAAAACCATTTGGTATTGGCTAAGAAATAGACTAGTTGATCAGTGGCATAGGTTAGGTTCACAGGGCAAGATAGTGAATAAAAATAGCAATCTAGTGTTTGCCAAACCCAAAGATCCCAAATTTTGGGATAAGAATTCATTATTTGACAAAACTGCTGGGAAAACTGGAAATTAGTATGGCAGAAACTAGGTATGGACCCACATTTAACACCACATACTAAGATAAGATCAAAATGGGTCCAAGATTTAGGCATAAAGAACGAATTGGAGGAACAGGGATGGTTTGCTCTCAGACTTGTGGAGGAGAAAGGAGTTTGTGTCCAAGGGAGAACTAGAGACCATTATTGATCACAAAATAGAAAATTTTGATTACATCAAATTAAAAAGTTTCTGCACGAACAAAACTAATGCAAACAAGATTAGAAGGGAAGTAACATTGGGAAAACATTTTTACAGTTAAAGGTTCTGATAAAGGCCTCACCTCCAACAAAGGTCAGCAGCAAGAGATGCAAAGAGAAATTCCATTTAAAATAACAGTAGATAATATAAAATATATGGGAGTCTACCTGCCAAGGCAAAGTTAGAAACTATATGAACACAACTACAAAACACTTTTCATGCAAATGTCAGATAGAAACAATTGGAAAAATATAAAGTCCTCATAATTACTACTTAATTTACCACCTAATTAATACTATCTAAATTAATCTACTTATTCAGTGCCCTGCCAATCAAAGAAATTATTTTAGAGGTCTAGAAAAATATAACACAGTTCATCTGGAAGAACAAAAGGTCAAGAATCTCAAGGGAATTAATGGAAAAAATGCAAATGAAGGTTGCCTAGCATCGGCCCATAGCTAACACTATATACCAAATAAGGTCAAATATGAGTTCATGATTTAGACATATAGAATGATATTATAAGCAAATTAGAAGAACGTAAGATAGTTTATCTCTAAGATCTATGGAGAAGGAAGGAATTTCTGACCAAAAAAGAACTGACGTTCATTACTGAACACAAAATAGTTAATTTTTATCATATTAAGTTTTAAAAAAAATTGTACAAACAAAACCAATGCAAACAAAAACCATTCAGAAGGGAAGCAATAAACTGGGAAAACATTTTTACATTTAAGGGTTCTGATGAAGGCCTAATTTCTAAAATATATAGAGAATTGACTCAAATTTATAAGAATTCAAGCCATTTTCTTATTGATAAATGGTCAAAGCATATGAACAGGCAATTTTTTGATGAAGAAATTGAAACCATTTATAGTCAAATAAAAAGGTTCTCTAAGTAAGAGAAATGCTAATTAAGGCAACTCTGAAGTACTACAATATATCTCTCAGATTGGCTAAAATTACAGAAAAATATATGGCTGAGTATTAAAGGGGATATGGGAAAACTGGGACACTAATACATTATTGCTGGAGTTGTGAACTAATCCAATCATTCTGGAGAGCAATTTGGAACTATGCCTAAAGAGCTAACAAAGTGTTCATACCTTTTTATCTACCAATGTTTCTACTAAGCTTATTATATCCCAAACAGATCATAAATGAGGGAAAAGGATCCATATAGGCAAAACTGTTTGTAGCAACTCTTTTTGTAGTGGCAAGAAACTAGAAATTGAGTGGATGCCCATCAGTTGGAGAATGGCTGAAAATAAGTTATGGTATATGAATGCTATGGAATATTATTGTTCTTTAAGAAATGACCAACAGGATGATTTCAGAGGGGCCTGGAGAGACTTACATCTATTGATGTTGAGTGAAATGTGCAGAACCAGTATTTCATTGTACATAGCAACAGCAGGATTATACTATGATAAATTCTAACAGATGTAACTCTTCTCAACAATGAGATGATTAAGGCCAGTTCCAATGATTTTATGATGAAGAGAATCATTTACACCCAGAGAGAGGACTGTGGGAACTGAGTCTGAATGACAATATAGCATTTTGCTCTTTTTCTTGTTTGCTTACATTTTGTTTTGTTTCCATTTTTTTCCTTTTTGATCTATTTTTTCTTCCGTAGCAATATAATTATATAAATATGTATGCAGATATTGGATTTAACTTATATTTTAACATGTTTAACATATATTGGATTGCTTGCCATCTAGAGGAGGGAGTGGGAGGAAAGGAGATAAAATTTGGAACACAGTTTTCCAAGAATCAATATTGAAAAATTATCCATGCAAATGTTTTGAAAATAAATAGATTTAATAAAAAAGAAAATATGTAATCATTATATCTTAACTAAGTAGGTAAGTGTAGGTAAGTGAGTGTTTGGTCTAGTCATCTATCTGTTGTTAGATACATATGTCTATGTTTCTTTTAGCTTTTATGTTGTTGCTGACTTTTCTGATAGACATCTTTATTTGTGAAGGCTTACCTACTCTAATTACTAGAGATGTAAATAGTTGGAGTGATAGGTGACCCTAGATGGGAGTTAGGGATAAAGAACCCCAATTTATATATTGAATTGACTCATTAGACTTCATGGTGGAAATAATTACTAACCAGATGACACTGAATTTCTTAGCAGACCAGGCCACTCAGACTAGAGAAGTAGCACTCTAGTACAAATTGGTGTTTGATTATTTATTGGTTGAAAAATGTGGAGTTTGTGGGAATTATATCTATCCACTTGCTTTGTAAACATTGATGATGATGGACAGGTAGTGAAGGAAATTGCCGGACATCAAAAAATTGGCCCTTGTCCTATTCCAGATCTGGTTCTCACCATTTTATACCTCTGGGTGGTCTTGGTCTGGAGGCATCTAGTGGAAATAGGTTCTTTGATTCCTCCTGATAGCTTTAAGTGGAATCCTCCCTGTGTGATGTAGCTTATCACAAAAGTAGTACAAATAGCACTGCCAGGATGGTAAAGATTCAACAACCTAGAGAGGGAGGCTCAGTTAGACTTAGAGTTTTAAAAGGATGAGGATGGACCCCAGTAGAGAAAAAGGACAAATCAGACCTTGAAGGATTGGAGACTGAGGATGAAATGGTTGAAGAAATGTATTAAATTCTAATTTTATGAGACTTCTTCAAAGGTTAATGAATAAGAGGAGGGATTGAATGGTATAAACTGAATGAAGACTGTTATGGGCCAGAACTCTGAACTTGAAACAAGGATTCTTACAAGGTGCTAAGTCAATGGAATTGATAAAGACAATGGTGGTCTAGTTTAGCTTGGAGCTTAATAGTTCTCTAAGTTCAGTATGATTGATTTAATCTTACAACAAATAATGCTTTCCTAGTGATATAAAGATTGATTTATACTCAGTGTAGAGCATATAAGCTGGGACAAACTCAGCCAGAGTGAGAGCCAGAGACAGACTCAGAAGGTCTCAGAGAGAGACTCAGAAGGGCCAGACACAGACTAGGAAGGGACTTGGAGCCAGATTCATTCACTCTATCTCACATATCTCACACCACCATGGTGGAAGGCCTGTCCTATTTAGCTTCTCTACTGAAACCAAGACTCCAGAAGGCCTTTAAGAAAGCTAGCCTGGGCCCCAGACAAGGAAATTAGACTGTGAAGGAGATAATAAAGGATTTGGACTTTAACAATTCTCATTGTGAATATTCTACTGAAAAGAAGGCTGCCCCAAGACCTCCAGAAAACCAAGAACATTACAAAGACCTTTCATAAGAATGTGGTACCCACCTATCCTCTAATTGTCACTTGAGATTTTCCAATAACAAGCTAAAAGCTGCAGGTGTTTAATCATCTTGGATAAACATACCTTTCTCATCTTTCTCACTGATGGTAAAGAGTGTGTTATTAACTAATATTCTTTGTGTCTGAGGTATATTTTTAATCTCTGGATTAATTAAGATTGCAATTTGCAATCCTGTACTGATGACATCTTGTCTATTGAGAGTTGCCCTTTCTGGCAGAATCTTTTTTTCTTTTTTCTTTTTTTTTTTTTACCTTGAAAGTCTTTGATTTTAATTTGGGTGCCTCTGTTCCACACAAAGGGAATTACTGAAACCAGTTAAAAAAAGAAAAAAAGGAAGCAGAAAAAAGGAGTACATTATGACCAGATGTTACCATTCTAGAGCCTACCCCTCTTTCTCTATGGATTTTTGCTTGTTATAGAAAACAAATTGTGTAACACATCAAGATTATATCTTCCATAAAACTTCCTTCTTGTTGAAAGATATTTAGCCCTACCTCTCTCTGCCTTCTCTGATCCCAGGTGGTCCTGAATTGTGATCCCCCTTGCCTCTGTTAAAAGACTTGTTTTTGGTGTTTTGGTAGTCTGTATTTCAGTTTGACAAATTTGCCATTATTCAGGAAAGTAGCAAAGATGAAAAAAAATGGAAAATAATATATGCTGGAGGGAATGTAGAAAAGCAGGTATATTAGCATCCCTTAGTGGAATTGTGAATGGCTAAAACCATTTGGGAAGCTATTTGGAATTCTTTGCAAATAAGTAAAAATGCATTCTCTTTGATTCAGCTATATATTCTTGGTATTTTTTCTCAAATGGTATGAAAAAATTTGAAAAGTTCCTGTATGTTCAAAAATATTTGTAACAATTTTTGTGGTAACAGAAACCTAAATGAAAGTGATGCTATCAGTTAAGGAAAAACTGAATACATTATGGTGTATGATTATGATGGAGTTTTAATGTATGAAATGAAAAGATAGATAATTCCGAAAAGATATGGATGATTGGTGTGAGCTGAAGCAGAGTAAGGCAAATAGAAACAGAAGGATAATATATCTTATAACATCATGCTATAAAAATGAACAATTTTAAATATAATAAACTAAAGAAAAAATTAGCAAAACGAGGAGAAAAAGTATGCAAGAAAAACATTGTAAAAACAGTCTTTGAAGTCAGTAAAATCTTTTCTATAAAAAGTACTGCTATAGATTTTTTGGGGGAATATGAAGCCTTCTTTTATTATTGTTGGTATTATAAGCTTAACTAGTAGTGAAATATTTATATCAAAGAGTTTTTCTTAGTTGTTTTATTAGCATGATTCCAAATTGATTTTCAGAATGGTTGGACCAATTCATTTTTTGAATGTGTTTTAGTACTCTTTATTTAAAAAAATAATTTTATCTTTTTTAGCTATGAAGTATTCACATTTTCTCTCTTACTCCCATCTCCCCATCCCTATCATGGAAAAAAAAGTGTAAAAAAAAATTTGGTTGGGGCCTTGCCCTAGCAAATAAGTAAACTCAGGAAAAGAAAAACAAAAGTGTTTTAGTTACTTAGTATTTAAGTAGTTCTCAAAGACAGCAAGTAGGTGGGTGTAAAGGACAGATTTCATTAACAGGGGGTGGGTGGGTGTGAAACTGAGTTTTAGATAGGTCTGGAAAATTTAGGTAGTCATTTTCAGGAATGGCTAAGGTAGAGTTTGCAGAGAATTTCAAGAATTCAAGAATTTATCTTTGTTAATTACATAAGTCTACCATTACAGTAGCAGCTTGGAAGAGTTGAGTGATGAATGACTAATCAGAGGTTTCCTTTTATCTGAGAATACTAGCTATGTTATATTTCTGTTAAGTGAAGGGAATGTAACTTCCCTTTTCCAGCTATTGTTGATACAATCACATAAAAAGAGGTTTTCACGTATTAACTTGAGTAGCACACTGTGATCCCTTAATGAGTTGTAAACATATACAAGAAGCAAACAATGGGATCCAATTGAGCAAACAAATTAGCTTAGAGGTTTTAAATATCTAAGTGCTGAATGGATTTCAGAGTTCTCAGCTTCCAGGGATATGGCTAATATTTGCCAAATTGCTTGTTCCCTTCTTGACTCCATTTGAACTTCAGAAAGGGATCTTATAAAGACATTAGCCCCATTCCTATGCCCCTTAAAAAAACCCTTACATTTTATTAATGCATCAGCTGAAATGGGCAATGGGGGGGGATCACATAGTCTCTCCCTTAATTTTCTAGTATATCTTATTATTTGTATAGGATGGAACTTTAGAGGTGATTGAAGAGGTAGACCATGTTTTAAGTATCTGAGATATTAATTTTTTTTGCCAAATATAGATAAAGCATTTACATACAAAATAATAGTTTTCATAATCTTCCACTATCCTATTAGATATGCCTTCCTACAGGAAAGAATTGTATCTCTAACACATAAAGCCATACTCAAAATTCCAACATTCACCTCACAATTCTCCCTCTGACAATATGAATTCTTTATGTACTATATTTAATTCTCCCACACAACACCTGTAAAAAAGTTAGAAGATAAATCCTCAAAACCTATTTAAAAGTGAGTATAATTTAAGATACCACAGTTATTTTCCCATTTTGTTGGATAGTCCCATTGATTCAATAATAATACAAATAGCTATTATTGTGTAATCTTCTGAAGAATATTAAATAAGATTAGCTAGTGTGAGAAATGTTGACAAGTTGGGTTTCCCCAGTGTTGCAATCTTTGAGGTAGTGTGGGATAGTAGGTATTACTGAGTAAGAGGTTTTCAGAATGTGAGAGGTTAAGGAAAGTTAGGATTCACAGAACAATTAAGTGATCAGTAGAAACCTTGAGCAAACAAGGAATGGGGGGGGGGGGGCTAGGAAGGAACAGGTAGATTAAGTCAATCAGAAAGATTCTAATGGTTCTGAGAAAACCACAAACTCAAGATCAAACTAGTTGGGGTCAATGACAGGACTTGACCAAATCACTACTATACCTGCTTAATAGGCTAATTGAATATTAAACAACACACCTCAGAGGAAGAGTTTTCTGCCATTTTTCAACATGGGCTATATGATGTGTGGGGGGGGAGAAATGTTTTATACATATTAAGGGGAAACTATATAACTTGGATGAAATGGACCAATCTGCTCTCTGAAGGGAGAGGCTGCAGCACACTAGCAAGTATACAGATTCCCCACTTCTGTACTTAGTGCCTTCTTTTGGAAGCAGCCAGAAACGTTAAGACCATTCCTTAAGATTCTTCTTTAATAAATTTTCCTTGATATCTGATTTTTGGTGTCAAGAGTGTTATTTCTAACACTAGCATTATCTAATTCTATTTGACCCACTGTTATAGTTTATTGGTAACTTTTATAATAGCTAGCATTGACATAATAATTTAAAGTATGCAAAACACTTCAATGCTATCTCCTTTAATACTCACAACAATATCTCAGGTAGGTGCTGCTATTGTCATCACTATTTTAAAGATATAGAAACTTAGATTTCAGTTGAAAGATTATTAAGTGACTTTTTCAGAGTCACATAGCTAATTAATGTTTGAGGGTTTCTTGACTCCAAGTACAATGCTCTACCAACACAATATCTAGCTAGAATAATAGGATAGCAACTTGTTTTAGGATTGTTATTCTTCCTTGTTCTTGAAAAGGACCAATGACATCTCAAGTGATGTCTTGACTTTATGCCTTTCCTCTAGAGACTTTCTATTTAAATCACACGGAAAAAAATGAGAATTATATGCTAACAAAAATGATTGACTTTTCTTCTTTATTTAATATTTTTATTTTTCCCAGTTACATAAAACAGGTTTTTTTGCATTTTTTTTAAACCTTTGAGTTCCAGATCCTATCACTTTATCCCCATTCTCAACTCCCATTCAGAAGACATATGTGATGGCAAAACATTTCCATAAAAGCCATTTTGCAAAAGAAAACATAGATTCCCTCAAAAAATTCTCAAGAAAAAATTTAAAAAATATACTTTAATCTGTATTCAGACACAATCCATTCTTTCTCTAGGTATAGATATAGCATTTTTCATCATAAGACCTTCAGTGGATCATTATATTGCTGAGAGTAGCAAAGAATGAATGATTTTTAATACAGCACTTCAGAGTTACTTTGATTGTTTATAGCCACTATGTGGAATAGACCCTGTGAGCATTGTCCCCATTCTACAGATAAGGAAACTAGAGTTCAGGCAGGTTAAGGGATTACCCAAGTAGGCACAGACAGATCCAGGAATAGAAACCTAGGTCTTTTGAATGAATACAAGTTCATTGTTTCCATCATACTTATGTACCTATTCATTTTGTACCTTAAACTTTTAAGAAATTACAGTAGTTACATCTAGAATCACAAGACTTAGAGCTGGTCAGAACTTTGGAATCATCTAAGAGAAGTTTTAAAGTTTTTTATGGCATAGATCTCTTTGACAGTCTGATGAATTTTATGGATCTCTTCTCAAATATATTGCATGAAACACAATCACAAACAAAGTCAATTATATTAAATATTGTTATGAAAGCATAGTAAGCAACAACCACCTCCACATACAGCAATCTCAACTTTAATATTCCAGTAGTCCAAAACTCTTATTCTACAGATGAAAAAATTAGATGTAGACAGTATAAGTAACAGGGATCTGCCCAAGTTCATTCAGCCAAAAGTAAGACATTAAGAATTTGAACCCCAAACTTCTTACTTAACATCCACTGCTTTCATTACTCTATTGTTCTGTTCCATGAAGAGTGTTCAGAGGTGGAAATATCAAATGAGGAATGACGTTTTTCATATTAAACACATAGGAAATGAGATATTGCTTTTGAGACTAATAGGCAAAGAAAGAAAATTGCTTGCATGCCTGAAATACAAAGTACAACCTGTACTTTGAGTAATTAAGCAGATTAGAAACTATGCTAATTGAGTGAGTCCTCTGTGAGGCTGGCCTGTATATTAATTATTGCTGTTTTAAGGAAGGGTCTGAGGATTGTTAAATTTAGTTACATTGCTCCCCCTCCCCTCTACCTCTTACAGAATGATCTTTTCCCAAAGAAGACAAAGATAAAGCTTCTTCTTACTCTAAAGTAGAAGAATCAACAGATGTCACAGATATTTTTAAACCAATTACTGAGGCATTCCAGCAGCAGCCGGCACATAAAATATAGATGTTTCCTGGATCAAACTTGATTTATTTCTGTGATCATCCCTTTATCACTTCTTGAGCTACATTTCAAAGTATCCTGAACAAACCAAGAGGCAATTGATGCATTCCAAGTTGTTAGAAGCTCTGTAGAAAATTTACAAGACTGATCCTATCTTCCAGGCTTCAGAAAAATGCTTTCAAAATGGTTTTTTTGAAAAAGTTTTGAACAATCCATTTTCTGATATATGAGTTCTTAAGCCCCTGAACCATACATATCAAATTTATGCTACTATTTAACCTCTGATAAAATACTCCTCATCTGAGCCCATGTGTTTTCATCTAAAAAATAAAGACGTTGACTTGTTAAAGATTAATCAACAACGATGAACTTACAATGTGTAAGATACTGTGGTAAGACTCCAGGATACAAAGACAGGATGAAACAATCCTTATTCCTATGGAAGAAGGGGAGAGAGACCAGTTATTTTCAACAATTTTTACCCCATTTGAGATTTTCTTAGCAAAGACACTATGATAGTTTGCCATTTCCTTCTCTAGCTCATTTTACAGATGAAGAATTGATGCAACAAGATAAAGTGACTTGCCCAGAGTCACATAGTTAGTATTTAAGGTGGGATCTGAACTCAGGAAGAATCTATCTTTCTGGTTTTAAGCTCTATCTACTGCACCACTCAGCTATTTTGAGTATTTATAGAATATATAACTAAAAGGGATTCACTGAATGTAAAGATCCTAGAAGTTTTCTCAGCTATTACAAATCCTTCTCATGGAGGAGCCTAGAAAACTTTTTTTTTTTTTCTGAAAGAATCATTACAACTTATAAGACAAGTGCCTAGAAGAACCTGTAGAGTCTGTAGAGAAAAACATTTATTAATTAATTATGATTGGCTAACTATGTGGTTGAGGGTAAGCATTCAAAAAGATCTCTCACCCTCATCTATCTGTTGATAGATGTTTCTCTCAGTCCTTCTTGGGGGAGCTCAGTGTATTTTTTGCTCATGGCCTCAGGTGAGAGATTATGTAGTAAAGAGCCTTCTGACATCTGAGATCTTGTAGCTCCTAGAAAAAGACCTTGCTCATTGGAATTTTTGCTTGAGTTTAGAAAGATCAGATAAATAATTTACTAAAATCTAGGAATAAGAATTTTTGTTGGGTTTTATAGCCAGTTTTGTACTTATACATCCCTTCAATCTTCCCAAGAAAAAAGGATTGAACTTTGAGAATGACTTTTTGACTTGAACTTGGTAAGGCTATTATTATGTAGGAAATAAGCTATATTTTGATTTTTTACTTCTCCAGAAACTGAAGAGGTGTAGGAAGAGTTTTCTTCTGAAGTCTTGGGGAAGAGAGAATTCTGTATTTTGTTTTTGCTGGAAGTAAATATTATTAACCTCAAAGTTTGGTCTAAGAAAGACAAACAGAATTAGGTTGTATGTGTGCTTACCTCTGAGACTGACAATACCCATTTATAAAAGTTAATGGATGTTAAATGGTAAAACAGTAATGGAATGTCATTTATTGGCTCCTAACAATGGGTTGAATACCATTTATTTGTGGAGTCCCAAAAGGCAGATGTTTCATCTGGTTCCAGAAGATGGGGCCAAAGCTACTTGCTACATGTTCAAAATAAATGCAAGGTAATTTTGGAAATGATAGAAAAAGATGCAGCTCAAATTGATACTTGAAGGGAACCAGGGAATTTTAAGAGGTACAAGGGAGGAAGAAGTACAAATCAAGCATTTAGGAAAAGCCATTACAAAGATCCAGAGATGGGAAATGAAGCATGGTGCATATAAAACACTAAGTATACAACAGTTTGAATGTAATGTAAAGTGTCAGGATCAGAATAAAGTATAAAAAGACAAGAATTCATGGAAGGAGTAAAAAATTTTAAATGCCAAATGCAGTAGTTTCTATTTGATTTTCAAGGCAATTTCAAGGCAATAAAACTATAGAAGTTTAATGAGTTTGATATGAGCAGAACATGCTTAGGTAAATAACTTTGGTAGCTTTGTGGTGGGGAGAATTTTGAAATAGGAAGACCAAATAAGGAAGCTATTTAGGTAGTTCAGGGGAGAGGTAATGAGGAATTGAATTAGAGTAGTGATTAAGTGAATGTGTGAGTAGAATGTAGTAGATGAGCAGTAACCATTTATTAATTGCCTACTGTGTGTACAGAATTGTGCTAATTGCTGGGAAAGATATAATTTAAAATATACATAATAGTATTTTATTTCCCTCCAAGATACATGATAAGAAAATTTTTAGCATTTATTTTTACAAGATTTTGAGTTTCAAAGTTTTCTCTCTTCCCTTTTTCCTCCCTTCCCTTATTCTGAGAAGGTAGGCAGTTTGAACTAGTTTATATATTTGCTATCATGTAAAACATTTCCATACTAGTCACAGTTATGATAGAAAAAAAGATCAAAAGAAAAATATGAGAAAGAAGGTAAAAGAAAAATATGCTTCAATCTGCATTCAGAGTCTAACAGTTGTTTATCTGATTTTAGATTATGGATATGCATTTTTTTGTACTTGTCTTGAATCATTGTGTTCCTGAGAAGAGCTGAGTCAATCATAATTGATTATCATACAATGTAGGGGATATCATATACAATGTTTTCCTAGTTCTTCTCAATTCACTTTGTATCGGTTCATACAAGTCTTTCCCAATTTTCCTGGTCTGCCTGTTTACCATTTGTTATTGCAAAATAGTATTTCATTACATTCATACATCCCGGCTTATTCAACTATTCCCCAACTGATGGATATCCCCTCAATTTTCAATATTTTGGCACCACAAAAAGAACTGCCATCAATATTTTTGCACATATAAGTACTTTCATCTTTTTAAATGATCTCTTTGTGATAAAAACCTTATGAGAAATATTAAGTTGAGATAAAACATATTCCTTGCCCTCCAGGTCTTTAGAATTTTTATAGAGGGACTTTATGATAGGGGACCAGATAGTCTTTACTCCTTTCCAATTTATGATTCTGTTTTAGCTAATTACACTTTAATCTAGGCTGTGAAGGAAGACGCAAAACCAAGAAAAAATGTATTTTTTCTTTGAAACTGGAGTTTCAAATACAATATGAATACATAAAAGAGATAAGACAAAGTGCAATATAATGAGCTGAAATTTGGATGGGGACATTAGGAATGGGTCAATAGAAAAGATTTGGAGTTTTGAGGATGAATAGAACTTTAAGAAGTAAACAGAGAAAGGAAATTCTTTTAGGAGCAGAATAAAAGTGAGAATGATGGAGATTACTACATTTATAAGAGCACACATTTACATAATATTTTTCAATGCAGAAAACAGGAAGTCAGGTTGAATTTGACAGTTGGATAAGTTTCTGAGTTATTTAAGATTCAAATCCAAATCTCCTGATTTTAAGTCCAGTGCTATTTGTATGGCACCAAATTCTCTCTTATAGAATCTTAATTGATCTTAGAATTCATTTAGTTCTTTCTTGTTCTAAAGATGAAGAAATTGAGTCCCAGAGAATGGAAATATAATGGAATCAGGATGTATCAATAAATAATATAAATCAGGGGTTAGTTTATTGGCTTTTTTATAATCTAGACTTAAGAACGTGAAAAAGATAATGTTAATAAAGCCAATTAGCCTTAAAAGTACACTGACATTTTCAGGCATCCAGTTCCTAAACATTTATTAGCATATTGTAGGAAGATCCAGAGTTATTCAACAAAATGTTGATACTTCTCTCATATTTCTCTCCCTACTCTAGTGAATGGTATATTTGGGGAATAAATTTGTTTCAGGTCATGCTCTTGCCATGTCTCCCTCTTTGGTATTGTGAGAAATGATTATTTTATTATTAATAACCAATTATTAATTTAGGATTGACTTTTTTATTTTCTTATCAGTCTTTTAAGTATAAGATTGAGAGCTGGCTTTGGTGAAGTTCCCTGGGTACATGCTCTTCAATCTTGGATGGGACCCCACACAACTAGAAGAACTTCAGTTTTGAGTGATCTACTACAGGATCTAATTTAGATGCATACAAATCCTAAAGCACTGAGCCCATGCCCTTGTACTCCTGTCCATTGCAATCTAGGAGAATTCAGCTCACAAAGGAAAAAAATAACTCATAGTGATATGGATAGAGATATATTCCTTTGTCTAGACTGTTGAAGACAGTTGAATCTCATTATTAAGTAACATTCTTAGCAGGAGGAGCTGAAGACTTTTAGTCCATCTCCTAATTGATATGTCCACCATCTCATTGTTTAGCAATTAGATTTTGTTTTCATATCTCAAGGACACTTCTTTTTCCAAAGTATTTAAGTATTCAGTGATTTCTATGGTTTTGTCTTTGGTCATCAAAACCACTGGATACCAATTTAGGGATTAGTCTAATTAATAAATTGTTTATTAATTATCCAGAAACTCTGTCTCTTGGACTTTTCATTCATCTCAAGATCTTTTGTTATCCTTTAATATGTCAAGGTGGTTTTTCTAAAGCAATTCTATGTTACACCTTTCTCCATTCCTCCCCAGTGAGCTCCACTGGCTCCCTATTTCCTCCAGGATCAAAAACAAGCTCTGACATTTAAACCTCTACACCACACAACTTTTTCCTCTCTTTTTAGTGTCATTAAATAATTGCTGTCCTTTGTTTTTTATATCACCAGAACTTTACTGTTTCCTTCTTTATTCTTATACCAAACAGTTATCTCATATAACAAATGATAATTTTAAGGTAACAAAAAAAGAAAAGAGGAAGAAGAATAAATAAAGGAAAAATGTATGCAATGCATCAATCTTCAATAATTTTCACCTCTACAAAGCAGGAAAGTCAAAGTTGTAATATTCTTACTAGCTTTTTGGAGTACCTGGAACGTGCCTTGTTCTCAGCAGGATAGACACCATGAGAATGGCCAAGAATAAAGTCTAGATTCTTTATTCTGGTCCGGTCTTGATCTTAGTGCAGGAGGCATGAAAGCCACCATGAGGTTGGTCAAAGATAGAATGTCTATCTTCCAGTCCTTCTTAGCCCTAATAAGCCTTATTGTAATTACATCATTATAGTATACTGCTTATATGTGAATTTAGAGAACCACCATATATGTGGTATATATGTGAACTAGAGAACCATTATCTCATCAGTTCCACTGAGTTAACACCTTATTTCAAGTATAATTCTCCAGAGTTCCAGCTCTCTACACAAGATGACTTCTCAAATTTCTTCTTCGGGAACCATGATTTTTCTTTGTAATATTATAATATTCACTTTTGATTATTTTATGGTTGTTCTGTTTACATTGTTGTAGTCATTGTGTCTATTGTTTTCTTGCTGTTGCTTAATTTCATTCTGTATCAGTTCATTCAGGCTTTTCCAAGATTCTCTGTATTCATTACCCTTTTCATTTTTTTTATAGCAAAGCATACTTTATTTAGTCATTCCCCTATCAATGGACATTTATTTTATTTCCAGTTTTTTTTTAAACCATCACAATAACTCTTACTAAAAATATATTGGTTTATTTGGAGAATTGTTTTTTATCTCAGTGACCTTCCTGGGATAAAAGTCTAGGTGTAAAGTCTGAGTTAAAGGTTATAGACATTACAATAATTTTATTTGCATTATTCCAAGTTGCTTTCCAAAATGGTCATTTTTTTTTTGTAGTTCCAACAATACCACACCAGCGTGTCTAGATTTTAAAAATGTCTCTAACATTGACTATTATCATCTTTTATCATCTTTGATAATTTTCTGGGTATGAGTAAAACCCACGTTTTGTTTTCATTTTCTAGCCTTCTTATATTTTACTTCCTTTTATGTACTCTATGATCTAACTATACAAGCATACTTTGCTCTACCTCAAATAGAACCTTCCATCTTCTCTCTTCAAGTCATTTCACTGGCTATACTCCATAGCTGGAATGATGTACCTCTAACTTCCACATCTTGGTTTTCTCCAAAACTCAATTCAAGTTATTATTTATGCAGGAGACTATTCCCAGGCCTCAAAATACTTCATGCTCTCTCCTCTAAGATCATCTCTCATCTAATCTGTATATGTCTTTTAATGTAGATTAGTTTTATTTTTACATGTTGGCTTTATTAGACCATAAACTTTTTGAGGGTAGGACCTCTGATTTTGCTTTGCTTTATAAGCCTAGATTGTAGCACAATGATTGGCACACAATAGACATTTAATAAATGCTTGCTGACTGATCCATTCAAATTCATTTTTATTGCATACTGTATTTCCTTACTCTAGTTTGTTCAGTCTTGAAATTGCAGCTGAAGTTTTTATGATCTACTTTTTTCTTTTATCATTTATGTATTTACACACATGTATATGTATATATGTATATATGTATATATATACTATATTTTTGTATATAAATTTTTTGGCAGGGTAATTGGGGTTAAGTAACTTGATCAGGGTTACACAGCTAGGAAGTGTTAAGTGTCTGAGATCAGTTTCGAACTCAGGTTCCCAAGGAGATAACCATGATAATAAAGGGAGAAAGAAGAAAAAGGAGTACCCTTTCCAATGGTTGAGCCACTTGGCTAAGGGGAGTTCATTTTTATTATGCTAAATGTGAAGTCTGGCCTAGCTCCCTGAAGGGCTCAGAATCAGCCAGAGTCAGGATAAGCAAAAGTCCTCACTCCACATGGGGAGCCAAAATGTAATGTTCTGTTGTTTCTAGATTGCGATCATTCTCGGGGGGCAGATCTCTTGGGGAGCTTCTGGAGCCAGACTTAGTTTTAGTTTTTGTTCAATAATCCCAAAATGCAGCCAGGACTGTCTCTTTCCAAATCTTCTTTCCAGCTCCCTCCGAATCCAAAGCCTTCAGCCAGAACAAAGGTAGACATGGGAATGAATCAGACTCTGCCTCCAAGAGTGTGGGATTGTGGGTTTCCCAGAATTCAATTCTAGTTGTAAATCTCCCAGAAGTCCATGAGCAGGCTTTTCCTTTAGACTTGTGAATCTGTTGGACTTGCGAATGCACTGAATCCTTTGTCTCTGAATCTCCTCCAGCTTCCCCGAAGTTCTCCCCTTGACTCAATCCAGACTGACTCCTTCCAGGCTCAATGTTGGCTCCTTTTATCCTCCCAGAGAATGGGCTTGTGGGTGCTCCATGGGCTTGTGGAAACTCCTTACATAACCAATGAACAAGCTCTTTTAAAGGTGTTAACTCCTTTAAAGGTGTAAACTCCTTTCAGAAGTCTAAAGGTGTAAACTCCTTTTAAAGGTTTGAACTAAGCACATTACCTTGTCTCAAGTTCTGGTCCATAACATCTGAAAGAATTCTAACTGTTAAAGACTTTAGAAATCCAGTTTACAAAATCCTTGACCAGCAGCCATTCATTCTCTTCTTGAAGACCTTCAGTGGCTGCTGAATTACATCCAGTTGAGGAAGCTCATTCAATTTCTGCACAGCTCTAATTTTCTTCTTTATATAGAGTTGAAACCTACTCCTCTTAACTTCTATGATTTGGTCCTCTGCTCCAGGAGCACATAGAACATACCTGTGCTAGTTCTGCAAATATTTGAATATAGTGATTATATTTACTTCATATATTTTTTTCCTCAAGACTAAAAATTCCCAATTCCTTCAGCTGATCCTTTCATGGATTAGTCTAGTATTCTTATGATCCTAGTAATTCTCTGGATGCACTTTATTTGTTGATATGCTTTCTGAAATGTGGTACCTGAGATGTGATTTCCAGAACTGAATATGACAGTACAGAAATAGTCTGGCCAACCAACCAATTGGTTCATCATTGGCATTTATTAATTAAGTTGATTCTCTGTGCTGAGTATATCTGGGACACCACATGTGTACTAGAGATACAGAGAAATGCAAAAACCAGTTCCTCATCTCATGAAATTCACAATCAAATGGGAGAGATGAGATGAAAATTCCTATGTTGTGAGCATCTAGATAGTACAGTAGATAAAGCACCAGCCATGTAGTCTGGAGGAACTGAGTTCAAATCTGTTCTCAGATACTCAGTTCTTACTAACTGTAAGTCACATAATCCCAATTGCCTTTCCAAAAAAAAAAAAAAAAAAAGAAAAGAAAAGAAAACAACTACGAATATGCAAGATAGAGGCAGAATAATTTGAGAAGGCTATACTCTCAGAGGTAAAGGACAACTATGAGAAAGATAACTTGCAGAAGGTGAAGCTTTAGCTGAGACACATTCAGGTTTAATAAGATTGTCATCTCTCTTTTTCTGGTTGTCTTGTATCACTTAATAAAAAAAGAAAGTGACCCCAGAAGTAATCTGGGCAGAGAAAGGAAATTCCAATCTCCTATGATCAGGATCTTAAAAGCTATGCTGTTCTATGTGTCCCATTTAACAGCTAGGTTCTGTGTTCCTGCTTTCCATTACTCAGAATATGTTTCTTCTTTAAAGAATTTTACAATGCTATTTCAGAGGATTCTTGAGAGTAGTTTCTTGAAACCTCTCCTAGCCACTTATATTTTCTAGATAGAAAAACAAAAAGGCAGTGCACAAATAGAGACTCTTTGGAACCTGTAAAATTCAGTTAAGTGTCATCTACTCTGTCAGAGGAATTGAAGGCTTTTCCTTAATTTTTTTTTTCTCTCAGAAGACAATTTATAAATTTCAGAGGGCAATTCATTGGCCACATGAATGGATTTGAGTTTCTTCTGACTGGGTAGAGAAAATGCTTTTGTAAAAGGCCAGATCTTACTGGAACCTGATATTTTAGGATTAAAAATGAAATGAAATGAGACATCAATAGGCCATCAACAATTGAGAAATGAAGGAAACCAAGGAGTGCAGTGGCAGGAAGTCAAGAAGACTTGAGTTCAAATTCAATTTAAGATACTAGTTGTGTGACTCTATGTCCCGTCCAGCGGGACTGTTATTCGCGGGGAATCGAGGGGGATCCAGCCTGAAGGAGAACACAGGCGGGAAAGAGGAGGGAGACAAGCAAATGGTTGAAGCAAGTCTCGTTTTTTGTTGGAAACAGCTCAAGTTATATAAGGTAAAGCTAGGTGCAATACATGAGGGCAAAGTTGGGAGGGGGGCAGGGGAGAGTAAAGGTATGTGCTACATGTGAGAAAGGGTATGGGGGGGGGACTTCAGGAAGGAGCAGACATTCCAGGAGGAGGAGGGGAAAGAGCATCCTGTGGTTACAATTCTTATCTGAGTCTCTAGGGTCCTTAAGCCCTGAGACATTTCTGTGGTTAATACAATACCATGGCTATGTGTTTACAAGTGTGGGGGTCGTTCTGCTTCTCTAGCTATCCGGTCGCCATCTATTGCTAAATGCAAAGTTTATGGTCTGGTAATATTCCATGACTATAGTTCCCGTCACCAACAACTCTAGGCAAGACACCTAAAGTCAACCTGTCTCCATTTCTTTGATTGTAAAATGAGGACTACAATAGCATTTACTTCCCAGGGCTTTATTGTCAGGATCAAATGAAATATTTTGAAGCACTTTGCACAACATCCAGTACATAGTAGGTGCTTAGTAAGAACTTCTTTTATAACTTTCATAGTTTAGAAAAAGATGCTAACAAGAATACAATACTCCATCTTGGGTAGATAGTAACCCCGCTCTGGCAGCTGCATAGTAGATAGAGAGATGGGCCTGAAATCAGGACTTACCATCTTCCTGAGTTTAAATCTAGCCTCAGACAATTACTTACAAGCTGGGTGACTCTGGAAAAGTTATAGAATCCTGTTTGCCTCAGTTTCCTCACCTATAAAATGAACTGGAGAAGGAAATGACAAATCACTCCTGTATCTTTGCCAAGAAAACCCCAAATGGAATTGTGAATAGTTGGACATGACTGAGAATGACTGAACAATAACAAACTTCCCTACCTCTATCCCCGGTCCTTAATGAATAATTAGAGACAATGACCAAGATGGAAGGAATACTAGACTAAGAGTAATAACAATAATAAAAACAAACAACAAACCTGGATTCTAGCCATTGTTCTATCTCTAATTTATAACATTTTGAGCTTAAAAAATCATTTTCCTTCTATGGGCTGCATTATTTTCCTTTGTAAAACAATTTTATTGAAATTCATTATTCATTTTCTTCCAAGTATGTTTGGTGATAAGCCCAGTAGTCCAGTTATATCATGAATAGTAAGGATGATAGTTCAGACAGGTATAGTGTCCTGCATGTATCCCCGATATCCAGTAGTCTAGGGTGGTAGATCTCTTGAAGCAGGAAGTTCTGAAATGCAGAGGTGTCAAGCTATATGAACTAAGTTCATCATTAATACAGAGAAGCAGGTTGCCTAAGAAAGAGCAGACCCTCTAAGGTCTGATAAAGAGCAGATTCTCATGCTGATCAGTATGAGACTAGTCTCTAAGTAGTTTTGTACTTCCAACTTGACTCTCATAGGGGAATTTAGCTGAAATCTAGTTGAATATGATGGAAATAAATCATTTATGTCTGCACATTCATGTATTTTCCATTTGAGCTTCATTAATTTTTTTGTGAGGTAGATAGTAAAAATGTAAACACATTTTGTATGTGAGGAATTTGAGGCTCAGAAAAGTTAAAATAATTTTTCTCAAGTTTACTTGTTAGTCAGTTTTGGGGCCTGGGATTCAAACTCAAGTCTCCTGATTTCAAGTCAAGTATTCTTCCTAATGTTCTCAATTCCATTTAAATAAACTTCAATTCTCAAAGCTTAAAATGTTTATTTAAAAAAAAAAAACAACCTTCCAGTCATCACATGCCTTTTCATCTTGCCCAAAAGAAAAGAAACCAGGTCTTGGTATTCAGTGTAATGCAATGAGAAGAATATTACATCCATGGGGAAGAGTACTGGCTCTTTCAATTACAAGTCAGGTGACCTTGGGCACAATTTTCACATCTCTAAAATGGGGATAATAATATTGGTTCCATAGAGTTCTCCAGAGAATTCTTGTGAAGGAAGTACATAATTATAGATATACATGCTATAAACATGAATTGCTGCTCTTTCCCCCACACATATCATCATGGAAGCAATCAGTTCCTTTCCTTTTATAGACATTTTCACAATTAAATAGCGGAAAGATGACCACCTTTTTTTAAAAATAGTTTTTATTTACCAGATATATGCATGAGTAATTTTACAACACTGAAAATTGCCAAACCTTTTGTTCTAATTTTTCCCCTCCTTCCCCCGCCCCCAGATGGCAGTTTGACCAATACATGTTAAATATGTTAAAGTATAAATTAAATACAGTATATTTATACATGTTCAAACAACTGTTTTGCTGTACAAAAAAGAATCGGACTTTGAAATAATGTACAATTAGCCTGTGAAGGAAATAAAAAATGCTGGTGGACAAAAACAGAGGGACTGGGAATTCCATGTAGTGGTTTATAGTGGTCTTCCAGAGTTCTTTTGCTGGGTGCAGCTGGTTCAGTTCATTACTGCTCAATTGGAAATGATTTGATTCATCTCATTGTTGAAGATGCCCTCATCCATCAGAATTGATCATCATATAGTATCGTTGTTGACGTATACAACGATCTCCTGGTCCTACTCATTTCACTCAGCTTCAGATCATGTAAGATGACCACTTTTAAAAAACATATTATAGATGACTATTTTCCTTTGCATGTGGTTGGGCCAATATGGTCTCTGAGACCCTTTCCAATCCTGACATTCTGTGATTTTTATTGTGTTGGAATGGACCAATGAAAATTAAAGTTTCGATTATCTCCTTCTTCAAATTGCCAGTGCCTATTATTTCATCCAAAATACAAGTTTTCAGTAAATCTGGATTCATATTTCTCAGCTACTTGCTACTTGTGTAACCTTCAGTAAATCACTTCCACTCTTTAAATATAAGAACATACATTTCAGCCTTAGTTTTCTCATCTTTAAAATGGAAAAAAAAAACAATATCACTTTTTTCACAGGACTATGATAATCAAATGAAATAACATGTGGAAAATGCTTTGTAAGTCTTAAGGCCTTGTAGAAATGCCAACTCTAAATATTCCTGTAACATTACTAGACCCTATTATACATGAAACTAAACTTTAGAAAGATGTAACATTTTGTTCCAATCAAATATACCAGGAAACTTAAATCCAAGTAAGTGTTACTTTTTCAAGTGGAATGGTTAATGCATGTATTATTTTAAAATATATTGAATTTTTTGACATGTTTTGTTTTTAACATTACAAATATTTAAATATTATTCCCCCTCCATAAGAGAGCTCATAATAAAGTAAATAAGAAAACTAAAATTAACATTAATTTTATCTGACAGTACATACAACATATTATACCCGTAGTACCCCAGCTCTCTATTAAAATGTAATATATATGTTTACATACAGTATATGTATATAGACAATATTTATACACATATGTAATTAGAAGAAATCTAATTTTTTTCTTCTCTTAATCTCATCCCACTGGAAAAAATAAAGAAAAACAAATTTATTTAACAAATATGCATAGTCAACATTCCCTCAATGGCTGTCTCCAAAAAAAAAGAAATCTTATTCTATACCCCAAAGCCATCACTTCTCTATAATGGAAAGCATCTTTCATTATAGATTGTTTGGAATCTTGAATAGTCACTGGGCTGATGATAGTTCTTATAGATTTCAGAATTGTTGCTTTTATTCTGTTTGTTGTGTTTATATAAATTGATATTCTAGTTTGCTAATTTCTTTTTTCATTACTTTATATCAATCTATTAGTTATAAAATAGAATGGTGCTATCATTGCTCTAGAACTTTTTGGAAATTATCTACTGAACCAGTTTTTGTACAGTACAACTAAGTCAGATTCTGACTCAATAATCAGACCTCATTAATGGTTCTACACCACTTTCACTCCCACCACAGTTATCTAATCACTGTCCCTGATGGCCAATTTAGCAACTTAATTCTTAGAGTTCATAGAATATGATTCATATTCAATATCTGAACCTGGTCATTCACAGAGAAGCAAGAAAGGAAAAAAAAAGTTCAATGTCTTCAGAGAAAGATTAAGATGGAATGCCAATCAGGGGAGGTGTTCTGAAATTCTTCACCAGGAGACCAAAGTGAAATTATAAAGTAAGGAAATACCCACAGACAGTTTAGTTCACAAGAAAGCTAATACATATCAGGATTTTATAAGATTAGATATGCATTTGGTTAGTAGTTTCCATATTTTTTCCCGTGGGTTATTAGGATTTACTTCTTTAATATTTTAAAAGATTTTGCTTTATTCTGCATGAGACTGTTCATGTTCCCAGCCAACAGCTTGTGTCTTATCCTCCAGGCTAAATTTCTTTTTGAGTGATAGATTAGATTAGATTTGTAGCTAGTTGTATACATGCATGCATACATATTTATATGCATGCCTGACCAAATTACAGGTATACATATGCATACATAAACACATATATACATATACATAGATAAATACTCAAGCATATATGTATATATACATATGTATATACAAACTAACATATATACCTATATAATAGGGTCTCTCAATCTAGGTTCCAGAATTCCTTAAAAGTTTATAGATAAATTTGAGGAAGTCTGTGAATTTGGATGAAAAAATAATTAAAATCTTGATTTTCAATAACCTATAATTAAAGTTTAGCATTTTATTTTATATATTTAAAAATATTCAGGGAAGATCATCAAAGGTTTCACCAGGTGGCCAAAGGACTATATGACTCAATAAAAGGAAAGAATTTCTGCTTTATATGAATTCTCTGCTTTCCTTTTTAGAATGTAATCTCCTTAAGGACATGGATCATTTGGCTCTACTCTTTGGTTCTGTAGCATGCAGCATAGTACCTGACGCATAATAAGCACCAAATAAATGATTGTTCATTGACTAATTGATTGAGAATTAGTTCTACTGGCAGATTAAAAAAAAAAAAAAACTTTTCACAGTTTTGGACATTTTTATGGCTTGAAAAATAAAACTATTTTTGTTACAGGTAATAAGCTTCTCCGCCATTCTCAGAGACAAGGTCCTGAAAAGATATATTGTCCTAAGACCAACCTAAAGTTTTTTCAACATTGAGTTAGCCAGAGCCTCTGAAGCCAGCATCACTTTCACTCCAAAATGAGGTATCAGAGAAGGACTGGTATCCCTCATGATGAGAGAACAAATCCCACACTCAAAAGTTAAAAGAGGTCAGAAAAAATTGATAATCCCATAAAGAAATTTCATAATGTCAGAATTTGAAGAAACTTTAGAAATGCTCTAAGGCAGTGTGACCCCATTTGTATTCTCTCTCCTCCTCTCAAAAACATGTTTTGGAGAGAAATATTCAAGGAATCATCCAGTTTTTCCTGGATGATCTCAAGGGAAAGGGAACTCACTAATTATTTTGTATTTCTGGATAGTTTTAATTATTAAGGATTAATAAACATTATTTTCCTTAGACTATGTCTTGCTTTATTTCTCTAGATCTTTCTCTCATTCTGTGGGCAGACAGAACTCTATACTTGAACACAGCTATAATTTTTTCTTGAAGTCTTATCTTCTCTAGATTAAGTGACCTTAAATCCTCTTGCAATTCTAGTATGACATTAGTTGGAATTCTTTCAACATTAAGATACCTATTCTGGGATGACAAAAATGCTGTGTTCAAAAAATCCCATAAACAATCAATAGATTAGTAAAAATTAATCTTGTTTGGATTCTTTACAAGGTCATGACACTACTTTAGGTGATTATTCCTTCCCCTCCTCAATTTAAATCCTCATTTAGCTATCTTATAGACATTGCTATAGACCTTATATATTCTAGGAGCCAATGTTTCAGCGTTTACTTTTTGCTGCAAACGAATCAGTAACCTGAGCTCTGCAACCTGTCTTCATTCTGTTTCCTACTTAAACAATTCATTAAAGCTCAGCATCTGTGCCAACATGACTTGATTCTCTGCCCTCCTCCTCTCCTTCTTTAAAATACAGTAATTATACTGATACTATTCCTCTGCCCAGAGCTCATTCTAAAACTGTTCTCCAAATGCTACTGCTGCTATTGAGTGGCACCCAGAGAAAACAGATCCTTTATGGAAGTTATTCTGCTTATAGAGAACCATCAAGGTTCCTGGGAGAATAGGCTATAACAAATACCACCATAATTTTTTAAAATTCAAAAAAATAAGAAGAAATGAAAAAGAAACAAAAAATAAAAGAATATCAGATATAGAAGAGACCTTAGGGACTATTTAGTCTAGCTCTTGTGAGCAAGAATCATGCCATTAAAAGTGTATTCTTTACACTGAGAATAGTGCTTGATATTCATGAAACAGTGATCGGACCTATAATTTATTTACCATGATATTTATTATTGGACATATGATTATTTATTATTCCTACTCTGAGAAATTTCCAGATAATAGAACTGGTAACTAATACAAGTGGCATCTTCATTTTATATATCTAGAGAGTTGTCTAGGGAACTAAGAAGTTAAATTATTTTTCTAAAGCTTTATAGTCAGTATATGGCAGAGACAGGGCTTGAATCCAAGTTCTCCAGGATCTGAGATAAATTCCCTAGCAACTATTCCATGAAGTGTCTCTTTTTATTGATTACTAATATTTACATAGTACTTTGAAGTCTTTGAAGTATTTTATGTACAGACTTTCATCAATGTCTCACATCAGTTGTGTGATTGTAGGTATTATAGGTATTTTCACCCCCATTTCATATATGAAGAAACCAAAGCTTAGAGTTTAAGTGATCTTCCTATGGTTATATAACTATTAGTATTTAAAGTGGAATGTAAAGCCAGGAATTCCTCATTCCAAATAAAATACTCTTGTCTTCTACACCAAGGATTTTTAACTTTTTATAATGGACTGTTTGGAAATCTTTGCATAGATTATGTAAGTATTTTCATGTTTCTCTATACTTACCATATTATTATTTTTTTGTAATAGAAAAGGCAGCTAGGTGATACAAAAGATAAAGTGTTGGGCCTGGAATCAGATTAAACAGTTCCCTATAAAACAAAGTTTTTATAGTAGGGCTTTTCATGGTACAAAAATCAAAACAAAAATGTATTTGCCCATCAATTGGAAAAATGAATAGCTAAACACATTGTGAAAAATAAATATATTTAAATATTAATATTCTATAAGCAAATTGCTGTTGGCCAGTCATATCAGACTCTTTATAACCCTATTTGGCAAAGATGCTCTAATGATTTATCATTTATTTCCTTCTCTAGCTCATTTTATAGATAAATAAACGAAGGCAAACAAGGTTAAGTAACTTGCTCAGTCACACAGATAGTAAGTGCCTAAAGTCTGATTTTTAACTCAGAAATATTAGTTGACTGATCACTTGGCCCTACCATCTTCTTAAACTATTCTTCTTTAGCTCTCTATTCTTTTGCTGCCAAACTGTAAAAACAAACAAAACAAAACAAAACAATCCCCCTGACATTACTGATTACTACTATTTTCTCAAATATCACCAGCTTCTCAAATTCTTGCAATCTGGCCTTGAACACAATATATTTGTTCCCTTGTCTACCTTTTCATAAGCCAGCACACAGGAGAAGACATATAGACAGAGAAACATAGACAATGCAACAACTGCCCAGGTTTATCTGGATTTGAAACTTGCAATGCAAACAATGAAATCCAGAAGTTCTTCTTAAATCATCAAAATGTGTTACTAGCCTGACCATCCAGCATTCTAGGTCACCAATGTTTCTTTTTAATATCGTTTTTACCTGGAGGAAGGTAGTAATTATTCATGCTACTGTTTATTTGCATCTCAATTTTTCTTTCCCAATTATTTTTGTAATAGTTGCCTCTTGGATTGGCCCAGTTTTCACTTTATACCCCTGACTATACAGAAAAGCAATACAGTACAGTGAAACTCATTCTGGATCTAGAGTCAGAGAACTTGAGTTTAAATATTATCTTTGTCATTAACTATCTCTGTGACATTGAATAAGCTGCTTTACTTCTTATGAGTTGTACTGCCTTGTCCATAAACTATGCTTTTGAACCCTAAAGTCCTTTCCTTCTCTAAAATATTTTATTTTTTTTCTTGCACTTATGAAAGAAGAGGCAGGGACTGATCAGGAAGAAAAAAAAGTCTTTCCCAATATAAAGAAAGAACATTGATCTTAATAGTTTTTTTTTCAGGATTAAATTATAGTTCTTTGCCATTTGAAGCATCCCTGGAATTCTGACCTAAAGTCATACAGTCCTCCAATAAGGAAGGTCTTTTTGAGTCTTCTCAGAAGTCCATCATTATTGTGTGGACTCCAGTTACTATTTCAATAACTCTATTCTTTCCCCACTGGGCCAAACAAGGTTTTGTGAGTAAATAATTAAATGTTCAAATGAGCTAAAATTGACTTTTAACAAACAACAATAACACAAACCTAGCACTTTTCAGATTCTAAACAAGTCTTCATTTCAGGTCGATTTTTTGAGCTTTGTATTTGATTGGTGCTCTCTATTTTATTGGGAAGTGAGTAACAGCATCTTTCAGACTCTGAAGCTTCATCATTGTCAGAGCAGCAACTTAATGGTTTATTAGGAAGAAACTGAAGTGTTGTTTAGGGAATGAGTCACTGTCCCAGAGCCCATCTTGGTTTACCCAGACTTAGTAATTCCTCCTCTGCAGGATAATTTCTGATTGCCTTTTTTGAAAGATCCTTATATTTTTACATCAACTACCTTGTCTACTGGGTACTGTGTAAAGTCTTGCTTCTATTTCTAAGTATTGTGTCTTTTTTGGGATTTCTTTCCTTTAATTTCCATTTGACTCTTTGGTCCTAGCATTGTCATAGCTCCCAACTCACAGAATGCAAATAAGGCCATCTCTTGTTAAACTGGATATTTTAACAAAAATCAGACAAAAGTCTGAGACTGAAAGTTTAAAAAAATAGCCTTCCAAAGTTACATTCAGTTAGAATTGCAAACAGCTATAAAATTATCCATAAACTGAGGGAGCTGGATTAGATGATCTCCCTTTTTCCTTCTAGCTTTAAGATTGTGATTGTAAGGTACTCTGAATAGCAATGTTCTTTCATCTATGGTTCAGTCATAGACCCAGCTCCTCATAAAATCATGAAGGACAAGAGTTCTCTCCCCTTACTCCATCCCCATCCCCTATAGTACCTATCTCTGGTCCTAGCATAGATAGTGATAGGGAAAGGGAAGTACTCTGGCATTCAGATAGTACAAATGAGGTTTCAATCATAATTCATGGCTAAAACATGGGAAGGAATCTAAGAGATTAAAAATTAGGCTATGGGTATTTTGGAGGGATAAAGTAAAAAAAATCATCTCAACATTTATAGAAAAATGGAGTCATAGGTTAGACGGAATCTGAGGTCAGCAGGTCCAGTATTATACCCAAGTCATGAACTCCTCAAGAACATCCTTGATGTTTTCTTACATTTAAACCATTTCAGGGTTGACAAAATACTTTCCAAAGTATAGTTCTGTAAGGCAGGGGTTGTCTTCACTTTAGAGACTAAAGATTGAGCATCAAAGAACTTACGGTATATAGTAAAAGTTATATTTAGGATTCACAACTCAGATTTCCTTCAAATTCAGTTCTTTTTTTCCTTACACAATCCTGCCTTCAAGACTTAAAATAGGGACTCTTGGAGTGTGTGTGTGTATGTGTGTCTGTGTGTGTCTGTGTGTGTCTGTGTGTGTGATGTGTTTGTGTGATAGAGTCCTCTGCCAGTATAGTGAAGGCAACAAATACCTCATACCTCAGGAATGGTTTTGAATTTATTAAAAATACAGTTATATGTATATGCATATATATACATACATATATATGTATATTTTTTAAAATTCACTGACCCCAAATTAAAAATTGTTGCCTTGGAATGATTGGGAGCTCATAATGTAACCTAACAGCTTCTTCTCTTTTAGGGCAGCTTGATTATAGGAAAATTCTTCCATAATCTGAGCTGAAATTTGTTTCTCTATAATCAAAAATCATGGGGTTAGAGCTGAAAGAGATATATACTAATCATCTGGTCTAGTCCCTATTGTTCATTTTATGAAAAAGGAGTGAGAATCAAATGACTTATCAAAAGTCATGAAGGAAGTAGCATAATTGGAGTCATGAAAGTAGTAGCAGAATTGGGAGTTGATCCTAAACCAGTGCCCATTCTATGTTACAGAATAGTTTGGAAGATTCATGTGGTCTCTTCTAAATTACTCATTTCTCCTTTTTTTTTTTTGCTTTTTGGCATGGCAATGAACAAATCTGATTATTCTTTCACATACTACTGCTCAGATGTTTGAATAAGTAAAACAAAACAAAACAAACAAACAAAAAAAACCAAACAAACAAGAATTTATTTAGTCCCTACAATGTGCCAGACACTATACTGTTTTACAAATGTTATCTCACTTGATCCTCACAACAACCTAGGAAGTAGGTGTTGTATTTTATTTATTTATTAACAGTAATTTATTTTTCCAAATACATGCAAACATATTTTTCAACATTCACTTTTGCAAAACTTGGTGTTCCAAATTTTTTCCCTCTTTCCCCTCTTCCAGAGACCAAGCAATCCAATACAGCTTAAACGAGTGCAATTAAAAATTATTAAAGCTTTTTTATTTACAAAATATATACATGAGTAGTTTTTCAACATCGACCCTTGCAAAACCTTCTGTTCCAAATTTTCCCCTCCTTCCCCTCCACTCCTTTCTCTAGATGGCAAGTATTCCAATACATGTTAAATATGTTCAACTATATGTTAAATCAAATACATATATATATATATATATATATATATATATATATATATATATATATCTCCAATATATGTACACATATTTATATAGTTATCTGATTGCACAAGAGTAGTCTTAATTTGCATTTCTCTGCTCAGTAATGATTTGGTGCATCTTTTTATATGACTAGAAATAGTTATAATTTCTTCATCTGAAAATTGTCTGTTCATATCCTTTGACCATTTATCAATTAGAGAATGGCTTTATTTCTTATAAATTTGAGTCATTTCTCTATATATTTTAGAAATGAGGCCTTTATCAGAATCTTTGAGTATAAAAATATTTTCCCTGTTTATTGGTTCCCTTTTAATCTTGTCTACATTAGTTTTGTTTGTACAAAACCTTTTTAACTTAATATAATAAAAGTTATCTAATCAGTAATTCTCTCTAGTTTTGGTCACTAATTCCTTCCTCCTCCACAGGTCTGAGAGGTAAACTATCCTATGTTCTTCTAATTTGTTTATAATATCATTCTTTATGTCTATAGCACGTACCCGTTTTTAACTTATCTTGGTATATGGTGTTAGGTGTGGGTCAATGCCTAATTTCTTCCATATTAGTTCTCAATTTTCCCAGCAGTTTTTGTCAAATAGTGAATTCTTATCCTAAAAGCTAGGGTCTTTGGATTTGTCAAACATTAGTTTACTAAAATCATTTACTATTTTGTCCTGTGAACCTAACCTATTCCACAGATATACTAATCTATTTCTTAGCCAGTATCAAATGGTTTTGATGACTGCTGCTTTAAAACAGCTAGGACATCTGCATTTTATTTTCTTTAATTCCCTTGAAATTCTTGACCTTTTATTCTTCCAGATGAACTTTGTTGTTATTTTTATCTAGATCAGTAAGATAGTTTCTTGTGAGTGTGATTGGTATAGCACTAAATAAATAGATTAGTTTAGGCAGTATTGTCATCTTTATTAAATTCATTGGACCTATCCAAGAGCACTTGATATTTTTCCAATTGTTTAGATTTGACTTTATTTGTGTGGAAAGTATTTTGTAGTTTTGTTCCTATAGTCCCTGCCTTTCCCTTGGCAGATAGATTCTCAAATATTTTATATTATCTACAGTTATTTTAAATGGAATTTCTCTTTGCATGTCTTGCTGTTGGATTATTAGTGATGTATAAAATGCTGATGATTAATGTGGGTTTATTTTTATCCTGCAACTTTGCTAATGCTGTGGATTATTTGTAAAAGTTTTTCAGTTGATTCTCTAGAGTTCTTTAAATATATCATCATATCATCTATAAAGAGTGATAATTTAGATTCCTCCTTACCTACTCTAATTCCTTTAATCTCTTTTATCCTCTCTTATTACCAAATCTATAATTTCTAATACAATGTTGAATAGTAATGGTGATAGTGGATAACCTTGTGCCACCTCTTATCTTATTGGGAATGGTTCCAGTTTTCCCCATTATATATGATGCTTGCTAGTAGTTTTAAATAGATGTTACTGATCATTTAGAAGAAAACTCCATTTATTCCTGTGTTCTCCAGTGTTTTTAATAGGAATGGGTGTTGCATTTTATAAAATGCTTTTTCTGCATCTATTGAGATAATAATATGATTTTTGTTAGTTTGGTTATTGATATAGTCAGGTATGTTGATAGTTTTTTTTAATATTGAACCAACCCTGCATTCCTGGTGTAAATTCTACTTGGTCATAGTGTATTATCTTGGGGACAACTTTCTGAGATCTCATTGCTAACATTTTATTTAAGATTTTTGCATGAATATTGATTTGGGAAATTGATTCACTTTGCATGGTTTAGCTATCAGCTAAATATCTGTGTCATAAAAAAGAATCTGGTAGGATTACTTCTTTCCATATTTTTTCCAATGGTTTATATACTATTGGATTTAATTGCTTTTTAAATGTTTGGTGGAATTCACATGTAAATCCATCTGGTCCTGGGGATTGTTTTTTAGGGAGTTGATTGATAGCTTATTTTATTTAGTTTTCTAAAATGGGATTATTTAAGTAATTTATTTATGCAATCTATAGTTTTGTAGGTTTTCCTCTATTTCACTTTGGTTATCAAATTTATATAAGTTGGGGATAAAGTTAGGCAAAGTAACTCCTTATTATTACTCTAATTTCCTCTTCATTGGTGGAAAGATCCCTCTTTTCATTTTTAAGACTAACAATTTGATTTTCCTTTTTCTAATTAGATTTACCAGAGGTTTATCTATTGTTTTTTCATAAAACCAACTCTTAGTTTTATTTATTAATTCAATAATTTTTTTTACTTTCAATATTATTAATTTCTCCTTTTAATTTTAGAATTTCAAGTTTAATATTTGATTGAGGGATTTTAATTTGGTCTTTTTCTAGCTTTTTTAAATTACAAGGCCAATTTATTGATCTTCTTTTTCTCTATTTTATTCAAGTAAGCCTGTAAAGATATAACATATCTCCTTATTACCGCTTTGGTTACATAACACAAATTTTGATATGTTGTCTCATAATTGTCATTCTCTTGGTTGAAATTATTAATTGTGTCTATGATTTGCTGTTTCACCCATTCATTCTTTAGGATGAGATGATTCACTTTTCAATTACTTTTTGGTCTATTCTTCCCTGGCCTTTTATTGGATGCAGTTTTTATTGTTTCGTGATCTGAAAAAATGCATCTACTCTTTTTGCCTTATTCATTTGACTTTGAGTTTTTATGCACTTAGACATGGTCAATTTTTGTATAGGTTCTATGACTGCTGATAAAAAAGTGGAATTCTTGTCTCCATTCAATTTTTTTTCCAGAGATCTATCATACCTAACTTTTCTGCCACTCTGCTTATCTCCTAACTTGTTTCTTATTTATTTTGTTATTCTATCTATGTGGTATTTATCTAGTTCTGAGAGAGCAAGGTTGTGATCCCTCACTACTATAGTTTTGTTGTTTATTTCTTCTTGCAGTTCTCTTAACTTCTCCTCTATGAATTTATGTGCTATACCAATTGGTGCATATATGTTTAATATTAATATTGCTTCATTACCTATGTTACCCTTTAGCTAGATATAGTTTTCTTCCTTATCTTTTTTAATTAGTTCTATTTTTGCTTTTGCTTGATCTGAGATCAGGATCACTACCCCTGATTTTTTTTTTTTTTTACTTCACTTGAAGCATAATCAATTCTGCTCCAGCCTTTACTTTTACTCTGTATGTATCCCTCTGCTTTAAGTGTGTTTCTTGTAAATGACATATTGTAGAATTCTGGCTTTTAATCCAGTCTGTTATATGCTTCCATTTTATGAGAGAATTCAACCCATTCACCTTCACATTAAAATAATTAATTCTGTATTCTCTGTCATCTTATTTACCCCTAGTTATGTTTTCTCTTTCCTTCCCCCCTTTACTCCTCTCCAATATTTTGCTTCTGTTCACCACCTCTCTCATACATCCCTCTTCCCTGAAAGCCCTTCTACTTCTGTTTTCCCATTTATTAGCATTTTCCCACTTTCCCCTTTCACTTTCCCATAATGTGAGACAAGTTTCTCTGTGAAAAGAAATGTTTAACATTTTGTCTTTGAACCAAATCTGATGAGAGTAAGATTTACACAATGCTCATCACCCTCCCTTCTTTCCCTTAATTATAATAGGTCTTTGCTTCTTTGTGACATGTAATTTCCCTTATTTTATCTCCTTTTTCCTCCTTTTCCAATACAATCCCCTTTCTACCCCTAGTTTCTTTTTCATATTATCATAATAAAATGAAATTGTACCCTCACTCTCTAAGTATACCAATAACGGAAATATATTTCTCAAGAGTTCTTCCATTTTATCTTTCTATGCTTCTCTTGAGTTATGTGTTTGGAGATCACATCTTGTTCAGCTCTGGTCTTTTCATCAGAAATAGATGAAACTCACTTCTGTCATTGAATGTCCATGTTCTTCCCCGAAAGATAATGCTCATTTAAGCTGGATAGCTTATTCTTAGCTGTAATCCAAGTTCCTTTGCCTTTTGAAATATGAGATTCCAGCCCCTTCACTCTTTTAAGGTGGAAGCTGCTAGGTGTTTCTGGTAATCTTGATTGTGGTTCCTCAATATTTAAATTGTTTCTTTCTGTCTGCTTGCAATATTTTTTTTCCCCTTTGGTCCATTAATTCTGAAATTTAGCCATGATATTCCATGGAGTTTCATTTTGGGGTCTCTTTCAGAAGATGATAGGTGAATTCTTTCAATGGCTATTTTATCTTTTAATTCTAGGAATCTGGGCAGTTTTTCTTTATGATTTCCTGTAAGATAATGTCTAGTTTCTTTTTTTCATCCTGGCTTTCAGGATGACCAATAATCCTTAGATTTTCTCTCCTGGATCTATTTTCTAGATCAGTTGTTTTTCCTAAAAAGTATTTCATATTGTCTTCTATTTTTCATTTTTTTTTTTTTTGGTTTTGTTTGACTAATTCTTGAAATCTTATTGAATCATTCACTTCCATTTGTTCAGTTGTAATTTTTAGTGCATTATTTTCTTCAGTTACCTTTTTTTTTTAGTTCTTTTTGTATTTGTCAAATCAAATTGTTTTGTTCATTGCATTTTTTCCCATTTCACAAATTCTGTTTTTCAATGAATTGATATCTTTTTCATATCAATTTTGTAAGGAGTTATATGCTTTTCTTATTTCATCAAATCTAATTTTTTTATTCATTTTTCCAAATTATCCCCCCCTCCCTTCATTCCCTCCCCCTGATGACAGGCAATCCCATACATTCTACATGTGTTACAATATAACCAAGATACAATACATGTGTGTAAATACCATTTTCTTGTTGCACAATAAGCATTAGATTCTGAAGGTACATGCAACCTGAGCAGACAGATATTAGTGCTAACAATTTACATTCACTTCCCAGTGTTCCTTCTCTGGGAGTAGCTACCTCTGTCCATCATTGATCAACTGGAAGTGAGTTGGCTCTTCTTTATGTTGAAGGCTTCCACTTCCATCAGAATACATCCCCATACAGTATTGTTGTTACAGTGTACAGTGATCTTCTGGTTCTGCTCGTTTCACTCAGCATCAGTTGATGTAAGTCTCTCTGCATTCCTCCTGCTGGTCATTTCTTACAGAGCAATAATATTCCATAACCTTCATATACCATAATTTACCCAACCATTCTCCAACCGATGGACATCCATTCATCTTCCAGTTTCTAGCTACAACAAAAAGAGCTGCCACAAACATTTTGTCACACACAGGTCTCTTTCCGCTCTTTAGTATTTCTTTGGGATATAAGCCCAGTAGTAGTACTGCTGGGTCAAAGGGTATGCACAGTTTGATAACCTTCTGGGCATAGTTCCAAATTGCTCTCCAGAATGGCTGGATTCTTTCACAACTCCACCAGCAATGTATTAATGTCCCAGTTTTCCCACATCCCCTCCAACATTCATCATTATTTGTTCCTGTCATCTTAGCCAATCTGACAGGTGTGTAGTGGTATCTCAGAGTTGTCTTAATTTGCATTTCTCTGATCAGTAGTGATTTGGAACACTCTTTCATATGAGTGGATATAGTTTCAATTTCTTTATCTGAGAATTGTCTGTTCATATCCTTTGACCATTTATCAATTGGAGAATGGTTCGGTTTCTTATAAATTAGGGTCAGTTCCCCATATATTTTGGAAATGAGACCTTTGTCAGAACCTTTGCTTTTAAAAATATTTTCCCAATTTGTTACTTCCCTTCTAATCTTGTTTGCATTAGTATTGTTTGTACAGAAACTTTTTAGTTTGATGTAATCAAAATCTTCTATTTTGTGATCAATAATGATCTCTAGTTCTCCTCTGGTCATAAATTCCTTCCTCCTCCACAAGTCTGAGAGGTAGACTATCCTCTGTTCCTCTAATCTATTTATTATCTCCCTCTTTATGCCTAAATCATGGACTCATTTTGATCTTATCTTGGTATATGGTGTTAAGTGTGGATCCATATCTAATTTCTGCCATATTAATTTCCAGTTTTCCCAACAGTTTTTTCCAAATAATGAATTTTTATCCCTAATGTTGGTATCTTTGGGTTTGTCAAAGATTAGATTGCTATAGATATACCCTTTTTTGCCCTTTGTATCTAATCTGTTCCACTGATCTACGGGTCTATTTCTTAGCCAATACCAAATGGTTTTGGTGACTGCTGCTATATAATATAGCTTTAGATCAGGTACACTTAGACCACCTTCCTCTGAGTTTTTTTTTTCATTAGTTCCCTTGCAATTCTCGACCTTTTATTCTTCCATATGAATTTTGTTGTTATTTTTTCTAGGTCATTGAAATAGTTTCCTGGGAGTCTGATTGGTATAGTACTAAATAAATAGATTAGTTTGGGGAGTATTGTCATCTTTATTATATTCGCTCGGCCTATCCAAGAGCACTGAATGTCTTTCCAATTATTTAAATCTGACTTTATTTTTGTGGCAAGTGTTTTGTAATTTTTCTCATATAAATCCTGACTATTCTTTGGTAGATGGATTCCCAAATACTTTATACTCTCAACATTTGTTTGGAATGGAATTTCTCTTTGTATCTCTTGCTGTTGCATTTTGTTGGTGATATATAAAAATACTGAGGATTTATGTGGATTTATTTTGTATCCTGCCACTTTGCTGAAATTTTGAATTATTTCTAACAGCTTTTTAGCAGAGCCTTTGGGGTTCTCTAAGTATACCATCATGTCATCTGCAAAAAGTGATAGTTTAATTTCCTCATTTCCTACTCTAATTCCTTGAATCTCTTTCTCGGCTCTTATTGCCGAGGCTAGGATTTCTAGTAGTATATTGAATAGTAATGGTGATAGTGGGCAACCTTGTTTCACTCCTGATCTTACTGGGAAAGGTTGCAGTTTATTTCTATTGCATATTATGCTTACTGACGGTCTTAAATATATGCTCCTGATTATTCTAAGGAATAGTCCATTTATTCCTATACTCTCAAGAGTTTGTAGTAGGAATGGATGTTGGATTTTGTCAAATGCTTTTTCTGCATCTATTGAGATGATCATATGGTTCTTATTAATTTGATTATTAATATGGTCAATTATATTAATAGTTTTCCTAATATTAAACCAGCCCTGCATTCCTGGAATAAATCCTACTTGATCATAGTGTATTATCCTGGAGATTGTTAGGATTACTAAGTGAGAACTGAGGTTGTCTGGATAGTGACAAGGTGAGAATTCAGGTTTTCTGGACAATTACAAGGTGAGAACTCAGGTTGACTTGATAGAGGGGGCAAGCTCATTGGCTGGGGTGGTTCTTCCCAGAAGCCCTTGCATTATCCCACGCCCATTCTCTGGGAGGATAAAAGAGACAGCACTGGGTGCAGAGAGCAGATCGGCCTGGAGAAGGATAAGAGCTGGAGGAGATTCAGAGCCAGGATTCAAGAGAAAGACTCTGCATTGCATCAGGCTTGACGGGGCTCTCTGCAGGAAGGGAAGTCTCTTCTAAGGACAAGAGTTAACAGCAACTGCCTGGAGACAACGGTTCGTTACAGGAAGAAGAATCTGTCTGAGAGATTTGAGTAGACACAGCAGATCTCTTCCCAGAGAGCGATCCAGCAGCTTCTGGAGACGATAGCTCGCTACAATTGGCGTCCACACGTGGGGCAAGGACATTTGCTTATCCTGACAAGAAGAGCTAGACCAGACCTTCGCAATTTGGCGCCTGAACAGGGACAGACACAGTCCTGATTCCAGTGGAAAATCTTCCGATCTAGATCTCAGTCTCTCTAACCCAGAACCGTGAGTAACGAGGAAACTTTGTTAAAGATTAAGTGAGCGTGCTAATAGATAAATAAGGAACTTAACTTGTTAAGGGCTAAACCAGGAATCTCTTATAGTGAAATGGGGCAAACACCTTCTGTTCAAGGAAAATGTTTAGAGAGCATCATCAAGGTTATGAAAAGCCAAGGATTGATTATAATTTTGGAAGAGATTACTGAACTTTTAAGAACTGTGAAGGTTATATGTCCTTGTTTCTCTCTGGAAAAAGAATTGGATCCAGATGAGTGGAAATTAGTAGGAGAGCAATTAGGTGAACACTACAATTGTCTTTGTGACATTTTACCCTTTGGTTCCAGACCAAACTCAGTTTCCAAAGATACAATTCATACCTACAATTTAATCCAAATGGCTTTAAAAAATGTTATTCTAAAGGAAGAGATGAAAGAGCAAAATGGGGAGGTGTCAACTAAACTAGGTGAAAAGGATGAATCAGATAACAATGAAGTTAAGTACAATTCTGAGCAACAGCAACAGGAGCACCTCCCATCTCCTCCCTCAATTAACCCTTCAGGGGTGGAGCAAGAAGGAGGAGAGGAAGAGGCAGAAACACAAACAGAATTGTCTGTGAAGCAGTCTAAGCCTATGACAAGATTAGAAAAAGCATTGGTTAAAGCTAAGAAAGAAGGACAGGATATAAGTGATTTTATACATGCATATCCTGTGATTGAAAATATTTATTCTGTAGGTCATAAAAGGAGAAGATATGCACCTTTAGATTTGAATAAAATTAAGGATTTGAAAAAAGGTTGTACCCTTTATGGGGCTACATCAGCTTATGTCAAAATGTTACTAGATGGTTTGTCTTATGAAGTCCTAACCCCAAATGATTGGAAATCCATAGCAAGGATATGCTTGGAACCTGGAGAAAATTTATTATGGCTTTCGGAATTTCATGAATTATGTAGAATTCAAGTCAGATGCAATTTGGAAATAGGAGTTAACACACAATTCACTTTTGAGCACTTGGCTGGTGAAGGTCGGTATGGAGAGAATTCAGAACAGACTGATTATACCATGACAATATATGAACAAATTGCTAAGGCTGCAATAAAAGCTTGGGGTGTCCTCCCTGGACAGAAAGATCGCGGAGAGGCTTTCACTAAAATACAGCAAGGTCCCAATGAACCTTTTGCAGATTTTGTGGGACGTTTGCAAACTGCTGTCAAAAGAACTATTGGAGAAAATTCAGCTACAGAAATAATGACCAGACATCTGGCTAAGGAAAATGCCAATGAGATTTGCAAAAGAATTATATGGGGATTAGACAAAGATGCTCCTTTAGAGGAGATCATAAGACTCTGTGCTACAGTGGGAACAAATGCTTTTTACACCCGGACAATGATGAACATGGAGAGACAGGGTCCCTTCTGGCAAGGGACTTCTAGAGAAACTCGGAGATGTTTTCAATGTGGAAAAATTGGGCATCTAAGAGCTCAGTGTAGGTATGGAGATACAGTGAGAAGACAGGGTGAGAGAAGACCTAAAACCCCATGTCCAAAATGCAACAGAGGACTCCATTGGGCATCAGAGTGTAGAATAATTCAGGGAAATGGGATGAGGGGCCCAGGTCCAGGGCCCCAGGCAAAAAAGACTTGGGGTATGATGGCAGCTGATGTTACACCCAAAGAACCTTTAGAAGGCCAGGACTCTGATTTAATCAATCAGCAGAGAAGCAATCACATGGCAGAAAGGGATTACCTGATAAGTGAGTCAAAAGGCAATCAGATTGCAAAAATGGATTACACTTGGGGAGAATACAGGCCTTTTAAACCAACAGGGCTGTGTCCAGTGCAAACAATTCCAATGTAATTGCCAGATGATGAGAAGAGATTTAGAAAGTGGTAAATAGAAGGTAATTAGATAGGTTAAATGCCTGGGAGAGAGGGTTTGCTTGTATTTCCTCAGCAGGAGAAGGAATCAGATGGGTGCCAACGAGTCATATTCGCCTTGTCCATCAGAGAGAGACAGAAAAAGAGAAAAACCTCAAAATAAAGGAGAAGATCTAAGAAACATCTGACACTGAAAGAGCATGGATAATAAGAAGACTGTTAAAGAACTTTAAAAACCAGCAGGAATCATTGGACTTCCTCACACAAGATGAGACTAATGGACAATGGACTTATGGACATTTATAAATTTTCAATTTATGATTATTTGATTATGATTATGTTATATACTTCTAGCATGTGTTATGTTACTATGTTACTATGTGCTTATGTAATTTATGTAATTATCTGTAATACTTCCCATATTGATGGATTTATGTTTCAAGGTCATGACTGTCCTATGTTCTAAATCAAAAGAAAGGGGGAGATGTTAGGATTACTAAGTGAGAACTGAGGTTGTCTGGATAGTGACAAGGTGAGAATTCAGGTTTTCTGGACAATTACAAGGTGAGAACTCAGGTTGACTTGATAGAGGGGGCAAGCTCATTGGCTGGGGTGGTTCTTCCCAGAAGCCCTTGCATTATCCCACGCCCATTCTCTGGGAGGATAAAAGAGACAGCACTGGGTGCAGAGAGCAGATCGGCCTGGAGAAGGATAAGAGCTATCGTCTCCAGAAGCTGCTGGATCGCTCTCTGGGAAGAGATCTGCTGTGTCTACTCAAATCTCTCAGACAGATTCTTCTTCCTGTAACGAACCGTTGTCTCCAGGCAGTTGCTGTTAACTCTTGTCCTTAGAAGAGACTTCCCTTCCTGCAGAGAGCCCCGTCAAGCCTGATGCAATGCAGAGTCTTTCTCTTGAATCCTGGCTCTGAATCTCCTCCAGCTCTTATCCTTCTCCAGGCCGATCTGCTCTCTGCACCCAGTGCTGTCTCTTTTATCCTCCCAGAGAATGGGCGGGGGATAATGCAAGGGCTTCTGGGAAGAACCACCCCAGCCAATGAGCTTGCCCCCTCTATCAAGTCAACCTGAGTTCTCACCTTGTAATTGTCCAGAAAACCTGAATTCTCACCTTGTCACTATCCAGACAACCTCAGTTCTCACTTAGTAATCCTAACAGAGATGATTTTCTGAAGTCTTTTTGCTAATATCTTATTTAAGATTTTAGCATCAATATTCATTAAGGAAATTGGTCTATAATTTTCTTTCTCAGTTTTCGATCGACCTGGTTTAGGTATCAGTACCATGTCTGTGTCATAAAAGGAGTTTGGTAGGACTCCTTCATCCCCTATTTTTTCAAATAATTTATATAACATTGGGGCTAATTGTTCTTTAAATGTTTGGTAGAATTCACATGTGAATCCATCTGGTCCTGGGGATTTTTTCCTGGGGAGTTGATTAATAGCTTGTTCTATTTCTTTTTCTGAAATGGGACTATTTAAACAATTTATCTCCTCCTTTGTTAATCTAGGGAGCCTATATTTTTGGAGGAAGTCATCCATTTCACTTAAGTTATCAAATTTATTGGCATAAAGTTGTTTCATCAAATCTATTTTTAAGGAGCTTTCTTCAGATAATTTCTCTTTTTCTTTTCCCATACTCTTTTGCAAAGATCTCATTTCCTTTCTCCATTTTTCCTCTAACTCTCTTTTAATATCTTTTTTGACATCTTCCAAGAAAGCCTTATGAAATGAGGACCAGTTCATATCTCCCTTTGGCGCTTTGTTTGAAGTTGATTTGCCTTTAGTAACCTTGGGACTTGAGTTCTGTTCTCTCTCTCCATAAAAGCTGTCTACGGTGAGGGTACTTTTTTTTTTTTTTCTCATTTTTTAAAGGATTGAGGTCTGTTCTTAACTCAAAGGTGGGAAAAAGCTTTAGTTTTCCCTGGGGCAGATCTGCTCGCCTTTTGATGGCTGGGCCCAGTGTTCTTCCAGGGCTCAGTGGTTTACAATTTGCCTTTTGTAGCAAATCTGCCAAACCACCTGCTTGCAACCAGGACAGAATAGCCTATGAGGCTCACAGAAGATTCCCTGGTGGATGGAAGCTACAATGCTCTGACTCTTCTCTAGCTCCTTGCATTGTGCTCCCTGTGCTGCTGTCTGGATTGGGCAGACTTCCCCCAGCACATTTGAAACTGACCTGTTATGAAGTTTTTCCAAGGTATATTCTTCTGAAAATATGTTGTACTTCAAATATTTGTAGGTTCTGTCACTCCAAAACCAGTTTATAGCTTCATCTGCTGTTGGTTTGAGAGAAGGTCAGAGGAGGTCACAGAAAGTTGTGTCTGCTCTTTGCCATCTTGGCTTAGGCCCCTCCCCTTAACACAGTATTTTGCACAACTCTAGGCTCAGCATTCTTATTGTTTTTGTTGAATATTTATTTGTTTTAAATATCATGCTACCTAGCTCATCAGCTCATTTGATCCTCACAACAATATTATTTTATAGGAAATTCCTTGAGATGTAAGGATGTTAAAGGATGGAAGATAGAGTCTCCGTTAGAGATTTAAGGAAAAATATGAAAAATAAGTTTCTCACAATGAAGACATAGCTGGGTTATAATCAATGCTCTTGGAGGGAGCTCATCTATGATTTCATAATTACATAGCTTTTTTAACTTTTGTAACTTTTTGTTGATATACTATAGCCTACTAATCATGTATCTGTATTGCATTTATATGACCTTGAAATTTTAATTTTCCTATTCTACTGTAGGGAGGTGATAAGCTTGTAGTGGAAAGAATATTAATGTTGCATGTAGAAGATCTGAATCTAAATCCTATCTTTGCCACTTAGTATATCTGTGACTTTGAGAAAGTTTCTTAAACTCATAGGTTTTAATTTATTTGCTTTTAAGATTAAGATATTTTCTTTTAGATATCCTTTAATGTCCCTTCCAGCTCTAAATCTATGTTCCTATGATAATCTGGTGATGCGTATTTTGTTGTCATATAGTAGCATAATAATAAGATTATTTTAATACCTTAATATAATCTAATCTATGTAAGTAATTATTTCTCTCCAAAGCCAATTTAATAATGATTTCCACATCAGTAATAAATCATTTCCTGACTTTAAAAATAGAATAAATTTTTTATTTAGGCTAACAGCATAACTCTTGTCTATGTCCTTACCTCAATCATCCTCTCTAATTTTTAGTCCTTTGTTATTTATTCTTTCTCTACTTGCAAACATATCTATGGCAACTACATCATTTTAAAAAATCTTTCATTATCCCCTTCTTCTTCTAAAGTTATTTCCTATATTTGTGGACTCTTTCATAGTCAGACTCCCAGAAAAGGTTGTCTACATTTGTGGCCTTCAATGTCTATACTTTCACCATGAGCTTACTTTTGAGGTAATGATCTCACTTCTGAGATCATTCATTTAAAATGGTTTTCTGTGAAGTTATGAATGATCTTTTAATGGCCAAATCTGCTGATTTTTTCTCTGTTCTCATTTTTCTTGACCAGTTGGCTGCATTTGATAATATTGATCTTCCTCTTCTATATTTTCTTTCTGTGTGTCCCTGTCTCTCTCTCTCTGTCTCTGTCTTTGTCTCTCTCTCTCTGTCTCTGTCTTTGTCTCTCTCTCTGTCTTTGTCTCTCTCTCTCTCTCTCTCTCTCTCTCTCTCTCTCTCTCTCTCTCTGTCTCTGTTTTTCTGTCTCTTGTCTTTTTCTGTCTCTCTCTTTTTATCTTTCTCTTCTCTGTCTCTGTCTCTCTTTCATTTTCCTCTTCTTGTTCTCCTTCTAATTGATTACTATTTTGTTTTGTATTGGCCATCCTTCATATCTAGAATATACCCTAGGTCCTCCATAGTAAGTAGGAAGAGGATAATCTTCAATATTTTGCTCATTTAATCCTATTTTTAAGCTATGGAAGTTTATGAAACAGAGGAAAACATAAATGGGAATCAATCCTGTACATATTTCTTCTACATCTCATGTGATGGTAATAGAATCCACAGAGGTCTAAGCATAAGTTTCTGATCATGGATATATATTAATTTACGATAAGCATTCTAAGTATAAGACTTATGTCTAATGGCAAATATAATTTAAGAAACTAAATTTCATTAATCTTAACATTTTAACTCCACATGTAGTACAAAAGGAAGCTGCAGCTAAGTGGAAGTATGACTCATAGATATTTCTTTGCAAAACAAGTGAGTCGGTTGAACTGCTTTTTATAGCAAATCAAGAAACAACAAAACAAAAAATTATATACAATTTAAATAAGCTCGACAAGACCTGTTTAAAGAAAATAATGACTTTAAAAATTTGGAAGTGGATGTAGGAATAGATTCCACATCTTGGGAAATTATTATAATTTGCAAAATGATCAATACGAAAAAGATGAGATGGTTATGTAGTAAGAAAGAAAAATGACTGTTGGATGATCCTAATGCTTCATTGACATATCTTCAAAGTCAAGGAATATAGAATAAGTCCTCTGTCAGTTTGGACAGATATTCTTTTGTAAATTTGTGGAATTAATTAATCTATAATCATTTTTAAAATGCCTACTCTGTACCTGCTTATGCTAAACTCTGGGGATACAAAGATAAAAAAATGTTATAATCCTTATGGTCAAGGAACTTTCTTTCTATTAGAGAAGGTCATTTCATAACCTTCATATGGAAATATAAACTTAAAAACATAAGCAGAGTACCTACAACTAAACAAAAGAAAGCAAAAATTGATAGCTAGGCTGATTTTTCAAAAAGCAGATAATATGCTTTGCTGAAACTATATACGAGGTCTTTTAAATATGATAGAAGATGCATTCCCTTTGCATGACCTTCAAAATTCAAAGTCACCTTGTTGCTATCATGAAGTAGGAGTTGTAATGACTAATTACATTAAAAAGTTAGGTCTTTGCTTCAGTCAGAAACTTGGAGTGTCACTAAAAATCTAGGAAATCTCTTAAATGCAATCTAGCCTACTCTTCTTGATGTAATTCAATCTTAGCCTATGTATAGGGCTGAAACTCTTGAGCCAATGCACTGGGGTCAGACAATCGAGCACTTGAGGATAATTACTTATTGGACAACACGCTATAAGAATAAGCTTGGAAAATAGTCCTTCTCACTATCCTGTGCTGGCCCAATCATTTGGTGTATACAGAGAATTGTGGGAGGGACTAAGAGGTACAGTGAGACTAGCAGGGTCATTTCTGCAAGAGAGACAAAGTGGTGAGGTCCCAGAAATCCTATGCATCTACTCTCTCTTCATTTCTATTGCTAAAGACCCAGAATAAAGACTTTTGCTAATCCTGACTCCGGCTGATTCTAAGGCATTTGGTGGCCAACTCAGATCCAAGGAGCCTAATTTCACTGAAGAAGCTCTTGGGAACCAGGGAATAGGGTGAGTATTTTAATAGACAAACAAGGAATTCACTTTATTAAGGGCTAAACTAGTAATCTTTTCTAGCTGAAATGGGGCAGATATTAGGAAAAGATTCTCCCCTACCCCCACCCCCAACCCCACATCTAAGGAGATCTACAGAAAGCATACTCAGACTGATAAAGAGACAGGGTTGAATTATGACTTGGGAGCAGATTGATGGATTCGTGGATATATTAGAACACACTTCCCCTTGGTTCTTCAGTGAGGGAGAAAAAGGGCTATATAATTGGAAACTAGTAGATCAACTTTCTGAATATTATAATGATAATGGTTCTGATTCAATTTTCAAAGAAACATTCTATACATACAACATAATACAATTGGCCTTAAAGAATCCTGCAAGTAATAGAAAAAAGAAAAAAAATTAAGAACAGCCAGATGAGGAAGTGGGAGGAAAAAGAGTAAGACAATGAATGGATTAATAGCAATATCACTAGAGGGCATATGGAGTTAAGTGAGGATGAAGGGTGTGGTGAAGGGCATTGTGAAGGGCATTGTGATTCTCCCTCTGACCAGGCAGCTTCAACCCCACCTAAACAAGAACTGGTTCTTGACATGCCCCCATCAACTTCACCTTCCGGGATGGAGGGAGGAGGAGTAGTGGGAGGGGCAGTGGTATCACCAGCACCTTCCCCCCAGAAATCACCCCCTCCTATGACTAGACTGCAAAAGACACTACTTAAAGCCATAGAAGAAGGCCAGGATTTAGCTGATTTGAAAATCTGAATGTATCCTGTGATTCAACAGTTTAACTCTTCAGGTAAAGAAAGTAGAAGATACACTCTTTTTGATATAGAAATCCTCAAAGACCTGAAAAAGGCTTGCTCTCTTTATGGGGCTATATCAGCTTATGTCAAGATGTTATTACAAAATTTGGCTTATGAAGTCTTAACCCCTAGGGACTAAAAATCTATAGCAAGGATATGCTTAGAACCTGGACAAAACTTGTTGTGGCTTTCTGTATATAGTGAGCTCTGTAGGATACAAGCCCAACAAAATAGTCATAGTGGAGTTAATCTTCCAATCATCTATGGCCAACTAACAGGTGTAAGTTCTTATGCAGACATTTCAGTACAGATTAATTACCCCTTAGCAGCATATGAGCAAATTGCTGCTGCTGCTATCAAAGCATGGGCTTTTCTACCCAGTAAAAATGATAAGAGTGAAGCCTTCACAAAACTGCACAAGGGCCAAATGAACCCTTTGCTGATTTTATGGGATGTTTGCTATCATACCAACTAATGGTGAAAATGCAGTAACAGACATTATGATAAGGCAACTTGGTAAAGGAAATGCTAATGAAGTTTGTAGAAGGATTATACTAGGACAACACAAGGATGCTCCTTTAAAGGAGATCATAAGACACTGCGCCACAGTGGGCACAAATACCTTTTATAGCCAGGCTATGATGCAGATTTCCCAAGATCCCAACATGAGAAGACAGGGTCCCTTTTTGCAAGGGACTTCTAGAGAGACTCGTCAATGCTCTTGATGTGGTAAAGTAGGGCATCTGAAAGCTCAATGTTGGCATAAAGATAGAATGAGAAAACAGGGTGGGAGAACAAGACCCAATACCCTATGTCCAAAATGCAATAGAGGCTTCCATTGGCCATCAGAATGTAGACTGATTCAGGGAAATAGGATGAGGGACTCAGCCCCAGGGCCCAAGGCAAAAAATACTTGGGGCATGATGGCAGCTGATGCTACACTCAGAGAGTGTCTAGAAGTTCAGTACCCAGACATGACCAATCATTCAGAAAGCCATCTGATGGGAGAAAGGAATTACACAATCAATCAACCAGGAAGCAACCTATTGGGAGAAAGGGGTTACAATTGGGGAGAATAGAGTTGTATGCAGCTGGGACAACTGAGATACCCCCTGGAGAGGTGAAATATTTTCCTCTCCAGCTTATGGATCTCTTGCCTCCAAACACAGTAGAATTGACCATTTTACCTCCTGAGTATGTTTACAAAAAACAGTGTCCATATATACACTGATGTGGGAAACTGGAAAATGTATAGATAATATCCCAGTCACTAATACAGGTAGACAATGTTTGACTTATCAACAGGAGAAGTAGTAGCATCAGGTTTACTGATACAGAGTCCAAATAGTCACCCAGATTCTAACTCCAAGAACCAAAATCCAGGAATATACTGGACAGCAGCTTTGATAGCTGACCAACCTATGCTCACTATCTATATAAATGGCATACCATTAGAAGGATTGGTAGACACTGGTGCAGATAGTACAGTCATTAGAAGTGTCAATTGATTTATATCTTGCATGTCCACTCTCATAATGGACTTTCAGGTCCTATTTTTGATGGTAATTCAAAGTCAGATAGCCTTCTAATGCTATTGACCAATAATACTCCTTTGTTTCAAGAAGCCCAAGAATCTCATTTTAGATATCATCAGGCTGCTTGAGCTTTATGTTTACAATTTGGAGTAACAAGAGAGGAAGCTAGGGGCATAGTAAAAGCCTGTACAGCTTTCATTCCTTTCTACACATCTACTCTCCCTCCAGGGAAGAACCCTCGTGGTTTGAGACCTAATGAAATTTGGCAAATTAATGTGACCCATTATAAATTTTTTGGTCATCTGTCTTTTATCCATGTTGTGGTAGACATCTTTTCAGGATTCGCTTTTGCAATACCAGCAGCAAAAGAGACAGCCGAGTGGTTATTGAATTCTTTATTCAAGCATTTGCAATTATGGTTGTGCCACAAGCAATAAAAACAGACAATGGACCTGCATATACTTCTAAATATTTTACACACTTGTGCACAGTGTAAAATTTTACACACTACTGGAATACCTTTTAATCCTCAAGGTTAGGCAATAGTAGAAAGGAGAAACAGAGACATTAAGATGCTCCTCCAAAAACAAAAGAAAGGGGGAGCCACAGGTAACCCTAGAAAACTTCTAAATCTAGCTCCTTATACTATTAACTTCTTGATTTTTGGCAAAGATGTACTGACTCTGGCAGACAGGTTTTATACCCACTGGAAGGGCAGTGTCCAGTGTGAGCAGCTCCACTGTCTTTAGATAATCGCCAGGTGATGTGAGAGACCCAGAAAGTGGTGAATGAAAGGGACCAGATAGGTTAACTTGCATATAGTAATTTTTCTGTAAAAAAGAATCAGACTTTGAAATAGTGTACAATTAGCCTGTGAAGGAAATAAAAAATGCAAGTGGACAAAAATAGAGGGATTGGGAATTCTGTGTAGTGGTTTATAGTCATCTCCCAGAGTTCTTTTGCTGGGTGCAGCTGGTTCAATTCATTATTGCTATATTGGAACTGATTTGGTTCATCTCATTATTGAAAAGGCCCAGGTCCATCAGAATTGATCATCATATAATATTGTTGTTGAAGCATATAATGATAATAAGTTTGTGTAAGTCACTCCAGTCCTTTCTGAAATCATCCTGATGGTCATTTCTTACAGAACAATAATATTCCATAATATTCATATACCACAATTTATCCAGCCATTCTCTAATTAATGGGCATCTACTCAGTTTCCAGTTTCTGGCCACTACAAAGAGGGCTGCCACAAACATTCTTGCACATACAGGTCCCTTTCCCTTCTTTAAAATCTCTTTAGGATATAAGCCCACTAGTAGCACTGCTGGATCAAAGGGTATACACACTTTGATAACTTTTTGAGCATAGTTTCAAATCCTTCTCCAGAATGGCTGGATGTATTCACAATTCCACCAACAATGTATCAGTGTCCCAGTTTTCCCACATCACCTCCAACATTCTGCATTATCTTTCCCAGTCATTCTAGCCAATTTGACAGGTGTGTAGTGGTATCTCAGAGTTGTCTTAATTTGCATTTCTCTGATTAATTATGACTTGGAGCATTTTTTCACATGAATAGAAATAGTTTCAATTTCTTCATCTGAAAATTGTCTGTTCATATCCTTTGACCATTTATCAACTGGAGAATAGCTTGATTTCTTATAAATTAGAATCAATTCTCTATATATTTTGGAAATGAGGCCTTTATCAGAAGCTTTGACTGTAAAAATGTTTTCCCAGTTTATTGCTTTTCTTCTAATCTTGTCTGCATTAGTTTTGTTTGTTCAAAAACTTTTCAATTTGATATTATCATAATCTTCTATTTTGTGATCAAAAATGATTTCTGGTTCTTCTTTGGTCATCATTTCCTTCCTCTTCCACAGGTCTGAGAGGTAAACTACTCTATGTTCTTCTAATTTATTTATACTCTCATTCTTTATGCCTAGGTCATGAACCCATTTTGACCTTATCTTGGTGTATGGTGTTAAATGTGGGTTAATGGCTAGTTTCTTCCATACCAATTTCCAATTTTCCCAGTAATTTTTACCAAACAGTGAGTTTTTATCCCCAAAGCTGGGGTATTTCGGTTTGTCAAACACTAGATTATTAAAGTTATTGACTATTTTGTCCTTTGAACCTAACCTATTGTACTGATCTTCTAGTCTATTGTTTTGCTGTCTATTTATTCTTTCAACTCTCTTAACTTCTCCTTTATGAAGTTAGATGCTATACCACTTGGTGCATATATGTTTAGTATTGACATTGTTTCATTGTCTATGCTACACTTTAGCAAGATATAGTTTCCTTCCTTATCTCTTTTAATTAGATCAATTTTTGCTTTTGCTAGATCTGAGATAAGGATGACTATCCCTGATTTTTTGACTTCACCTGAAGCATAATAGATTATGCTCCAGCCTTTTACCTTTACTTTGTCTGTATCTCCCTGCTTTAAATGTGTTTCCTCTTAACAGAATATTGTAGCATTCTGACTTTTGATCCAGTCTGCTATCCATCTCTGCTTTATGGGAGAGTTCCTTCCATTCACACTTAATGGTTACAATCACTAATTCTGTATTTCCTGCCATCTTATTATCCCCAGATTATGCTTTTCTTTTTCTTGTCCTCTTTTCCCCCTTTCCCAGTATTAAACTTATGGGCACCATTTGTGTCACACAGCTCTGCCTCTTTAGGATCCCTCCCACCCACTTTGAATCCCTTCCCCTTTCTTTTACCCTTCCCTTATTACTCTTTTCCTTTTCTCTTTTCCTCTCCCACTTTTTAATGAGGTGAGAGAAATTTCTTTGTAAAACAAATGTCAATTATTTTCTCTTTGAGCCACCTCTGATGAGAGTAAGATTTACACAATGTTTCCCTCCCTCTTTAAATTCTCTCAGATATGATAGGTTTCCTTTGCCTCTTTGGGGGAAGTACTGTCCCTGTTTTTATCTCCCCTTTACCCTTTTTCTGACACTATCCCCTTTCCATTTCTACTTCCCCTTTTTTATGCTATATCAATAAAATCAAATTATACATATGGTCTTTATGTATATATACATCAGATATACAGTTCTTAAGCTTTCTTTTTACCTTTTTATGATTCTCTTGAGTCCTATCATTGGAGATCAATTTTTTTTGTTTGTTTTTTTATTTGTTTGCTTGTTTAGATCTGTTTTTTTTTCCTTAGAAACAAATGAAATTCATCTATTTCATTAAATGTCCATCTTGTTCCATGGAAGAAAATACTCAGCTTAGCTGGGCAGTTTATTATTGGCTGCATCTAAGTTCATTTGCCTTTCAAAATATCAGATTCCTAGCCCTTTGATCCTTTTATTTGGAAGCATCCAGATCTTGAGTGATCTTTATTGTGGCACCTCTGTATTTGATTTTTTTTTCTGGCTGCTCGTAATACTTTTTCCTGAGTCTGAAATTTAGCCACAATATTCCTTGGAGTTTTTATTTTAGGGTCTTTTTTCGGAAGGTGTTTGATGAATTCTTTCAATGCCTATTTTACCTTTTGATTCTATTGCATCTGGGCAGTTTTCTTTGATGATTTCCTGTAAAATAGTATCTAGGCTCTTTTTTTCATCATAATTTTCAGGAAGTCCAATAATCCTTAGATTATCTCTCCTAGATCTATTTTCCAGATCTGTCACTTTTACAAGTAGATAATTAGTGTTTTTTCCTAATTTTTTTATTTTTATTTTTTTATTTTTGGGTTTTGTTTGACTGATTTTTGGTGTCTCAATGAATCATTTGTTTCTATTTGTTCAGTTCTGATTTTTAATGAGTTATTTTCATTAGCTTTTTTGCTTCTTTTTGCATATGTCCAATTGAGTTTTTAAATGAGTTGTTTTGCTCTATGGAATGTTTTTCTATTTCACTAGTTTTTTTTTTTGTTTTTTTTTTTACTGAGTTATTTTCTTTTTCCAATTCAGAAATCATACTTTCTTGGGAGTTCTTTATGTTTTCCAATTCAGAAATCCTACTTTCTTGGGAGTTGTTTGTTTTTTCCAATTCACAAATCCTACTTTCCTGGGAGTTCTTTACCTTTTCCAATTCACATTTCAGGAAATTGTTACTCTCTTTGATAGCTTCTCTTTCCTTTCCCCATTTTTCTCCTAGCTCTCTTTTGATATTTTTAATAATTTATTCTAGGGACCAGGTTACATCCCCCTTTGCAGGTTTTGTCTGGAGACTGTCTACTATTAGTCTCCTTGGGGTTGAAAACATGCTCTATTTCTGTATAGAAGCTATCCATCATCCCTTTGATTTTTTTTTACCCATTTAAAAAAAAAAAGCCTTTAGGATCTGCCTTCAAGGTAAGGAGGTTACCAGCTTCCTCTGCAGAGCAGGGATAAGTATATAGACAGTAGCTGTCCTACCAATGGGCTGCAAAGGTGCAGGAGTGTTGGAAAAGTTTCCCATCTGAAAGTGACTCAGGACTGGGTATCAGGGCTGAGCTGCAGAAGTGCCCTGCAAAGAGCCCTGCTGTGGGGATTAGTGACTGCCCTGGGGCTAGAGGCTGAGCAGTGAAAGTGTCACTGCCCCAGTCTAAAGCCCATTGTGGGTTTTAGCAGTTGCCCAGCATGGCACTGAAAGTGTCTCTGCCCAGGGGAACATAGTTGGGGTGCGGAAGTTCTATTGCCCCAGGCTGAGCCCCACACTGTGCAGATTTGAGGCTGCCCTGGGCTGCGCCTTCTTCTTGTCCAGATTTGTGACTGCCCTGCTAGAGCCCCATGCTGCAGAATTCTGCTGCACAGCTGTGTTGTGGTCTTTGCTGAGTCACTTCCGATTTGGGGTGGGTATAGCCAGATCCTTTTAGGTTCTGGCATTTTTTAGAGTACCCTCTAACTTTGGCTTTATTTTCTCTGCAGGTCTATTGCTTTGCAACCAAAGCAGAGCAGTCAGCCTGTGGCAGAGTCTTCTCTGTAAACTTTCTATCCACAGTGACTACCCCCGCCCTCATCTCTCTATAAGCTAGCCTCTGCTTTTATCTCCTGCTTGGGCTGGTCTTTTTTCTGCTGCTCAGAACAAACCTTTTCTGGAGATCTTCCAGATTATCTTCATCTAGTAAGTTTTTGCACTTCCAATCTTTGTGAATTTTACCAGTCAAGCACTATTTTTGAGGATGAATTTAATAATTGGTAGTGAGGGTATAAGAGAGGCTCAGAAAGTCATGTGTGACGTCTCTGCTATCTTGGCTATGCCCCCACTCCCTTCTCACCTATGCTTCTTAAAATCCCTTGTTTCATTCAACACTAAACTCAAGCATCCTCTTTTATACAAAACCTGTCTTTATTCTTATTATGTCCCTAGCTAGTGTTCTCTGCCATCTAATTATCTGATATTTGTTTTAATTGCATTTTGCATCTCTCTCCAATCATCCATCCGTCTCTTTATCTATTTATCTATCTATCTGTCTGTCTGTCTGTCTTCTAATAATGTTGTCTCTATTCATAAGATTTAAGCTTCTTGAGGCCAAGCAGCTTAGAATCTCTTGTTTAATTTTTACTTTTGCATCCTAAACATCTCATACATAGTAGGCACTTAATCTCTTCTTGGTTGAATTAGATTAACTGAAAGCTGATTTTTGACATCCGTTACAGATTTAAGCTTCTGTGAACCTGGTAGTATAAACTCTATATCTAGGATAGCTAGGCTAACTTGTCAGGGAGGACATCTTCGCATTTTGCTTTAGATTTTTTCTTATTATAAGCTACACCAGTTTAAATTTATGAAAACAAGATAGACCACCTAAACTTTGTGGATTTCCAGCTAACTGCCTATGTTTTATCTTCTTAGAGAGACATGACCCTTTCCAGCAACATATAACAGAGATTCTTTATACTCAACAGGACCATCTTCAGACCAATGTGACAGTCCTCTCTCAGCTTGCTAGCAACTTCTACTTTTGTAATCAAAAAGGCTCAGACCTTTGTTGGGTAGATATGTTATCAGAATACTGCAATGGAAAAGTTGGCAATATCTGGCTTGCTTGGCCACATAAACATTGCAGACTTCTCACATGAGCATCTGAAAGTCCAACCTTTGAAGCTGTTTTCAGCACAAATGCGTACTTGCTAAATCTGGATTGCTATAATTTTCCATCTGCTCACATTTATGAGTTACTAATAAGGAGTATGAAGTAGAAAGGAAGTGAGGGAGCTGGCAAACATGTGCAAAACATTGGCTTATGAGAGCTTTTTTGGAAGAAGAAAAGGGAAAAATGACCATTACTTTCCTCCTTCAACACCTTGCCCACAGTCTACCCCAAAATTGACTTAAGAGTATGTGAAAAATAAGTCCAGTATGGGAAACTCTCTGATAGATGGTCAAAATAGTTTTTCCTTGAACATTGTTAGTGATGGAGACCTCTCTATTGTACAAATATATACATTTCATTGCTAGACAGCTCAAATGAGTAGAAACTTATTTTGAACCCAAATTTGCTTTTTCTGTTAGCTCTGCTCTCTAGTCCTCCACAAAATATACTTCTTCTTCTTCATTAAAACTAAAATATTAGAAGGCAACACATTCTACTCTCACTCATATTAATGCCCCTATATGAAAAAGGGCAGTCCTGGAGAAAAGAGTGCTTAATGGATTAGCTATTGGCATAGTTGCATCAGCACATATCATAATGTGGAGCTCCAAGCTTACTATATTTTCTCACAAAGTTGAGTCCACAGTCCTGAGTTATTTGTTTGTTTGTTTATTTAGTTGAAGTCTGCCCAGATTCACACAGTAAATATCAGTGCCTTAGTTCACATTTCAACTCAGGTCCCCTCTGACTTCAGAGTTATTTCTCTTTCCTCGGTATAACCCCATTTATTCTTATCACAGTTTTGGGTTTTTGAGCATTCACTGTATATGTTCAAGTCATTCTATCATTTATATCACTGTGCCATTTTAGCTTTCCATGTAATCTAGAACTGTGCATCAATTTCTTCAAAAATAATAATTAATTAACTAGTTTAGCTCTCACACCACTTTGGTTCTCTGTTTTATTTTCTTGTCCCCTATACTTGCTCATAGATGGTAAGTGTAGATGGGACTGTGAGGGGTAGAAAATCCTATTCAAAAATGACTACTCAGAGATCACTCATAGAAAAGCAGAATTATTTATTAGAATCTCGAGAAGCAGACCCCATCCTGGTCTGTGAGCCAGATTCACAGCAGGAGAGAGCCACTCCCTTGAAGATGTTTATAACTTTTATACATTTCAGACAAAGAACCTCCAAAATCCCACCCTCCATAGGTTGTGATTGGTCATATTTGGTCAGTGGAATGCAGCTGACAATGTGATTTGTAGCCTCTTTGGCCATATATAGGTTAATCCCTATTTGGGCAATGGAATGCAGCCTACTGTGGGTGTGACTGGGGCCTATAGGCCTGATTTTATGTTAGCTAGCAGTCTCTGATCAATATGTGCTTAATCTGTAAGTTCTTCACCATATCTTACTCCACACAGCTCCTCACTCCTAATATATGTGATTTTTATCACATGCTCTATGAAGAACTTACACATTGCTCAAAATCAGTTAACAAGCTTACACATTGTTTATCAAGTTCACTATCAGAATTATTCTCTTCTAACACCCTCCAGCTTCTTTTCTGGAGAATCATCATTTTAACAGCATCCTCTGGATGCAATAATATTTTGGTTATTAGTGTAATCGTACAGGGTAAACATAATGATAACAATATAATACCATTGATAGCAATTAATCTATACCATAAAAGCTACCATCAAACCAAGACCACCAGCTATTGGAAAAGGGGATTTACACACCTGTACAGGCACATGAACTATTCTGCAAATGCCTTTTGTAATTTCTTTTACCGCTTGTCTATTGTCATCGATTTGCATGCAACAAGTGGACAAGTTTAATTTCCCACATTCCCACACACCCCTCCTTCCTCTGCTAGCAAATAATCTAAAATTAATCTATGTTATAAAACAGCTTCCCTTGTTTAGGTGGCCTGATCAACTAATAGATCAAGGGCTTGAGCAGTTTGGTTAATTATTACCTTCAAGAACTGCCTGTAGCCTAATCAACCGATTTAACACATATATCACTGTTCAATATCCCCCAACTACCATCCTGGGCCCATGTTGCCAGTCCGTATTCTTTTATGATTCTCTCTGGAGGCCAGGCATCTCCCCACCCATTGGCATCATTTGTTTGGGTCAAAGAAAAATCAATGCAGGTTAGGGAGCAGTCCATACTTCGTGTTTCCCTTTCCAAATCTTTGTATAACTGTATCCACAATTATCTGCCAATGCTTGATGAGAGAAAGAAAAATTTAGGTCCAATTATACCTATATAACAAACCCCAGCCCCATTTTTGGGTAAATGGGTATAAGCTGTCTGACCACAGATCCAATAATGCCCCTTCAGGGCAGGATTATTTATATACTAAAATATGAAGGGTCCATTTGAAGGTGGAAAATACCTCACATCTCAGGTCCCCCCCACCCCGTATTAGAATTACATCTCCAAAGATGACTTTCAACTACCCATTGGCAGATGCTACCATTTTCCCCAGTTAGATCCTGACGGCTCCAGAAACTATTAAACATTTTCCTGACAGTGCCTTCTCTATTCTCCCACTTTCATTCCATTGAAGTGTAAGTTGAACCTGGTGCTATGCTATTCAAGGTTATACATGTCCATATCTGGGGTCCCTCTCAATCAGGGATTAAACAGGCAGGTCCTCACTACTATTAGAACTTTGGATACAATGAATTATTATTCATCATAACAAATTATACTGGTTTGATTCCATTTATTCACATACCTACTGTAGTGTATGATAACTCCCTTCTCTGACCTGCAGGTAAATGCCCATGTACATTCACTTTCTCCCATTCATGGTCCTGTACCAGTCTGATGTAGGCAATATCTCCCTAAAACTCTACTGGTCAGGGTCCAGTGATGCTTCTCTTCTGCTGACTAGAAACCTGTTCCATTGTGTATTACTCACCTGTTGCTCAAGCTCCAGGCCAGAGAGAGGGGAACATAAACCCAGGGCCACTGTGTAAGTTGATCAAGTCCCCCACATATCCAACAGCCAGTCAATTTTAAAGCTAGTGGCTATTGATTGGATCAGGGTTTGAAAGGTATTTTCATATCCCACTGCTCTCGAGGTACCAGTACTCACATGAAATCATACATGCATATACAAGGCACAGTCTCCAACCCTTTAAGTTTGGTTCACACCCTATTCTCCTTACTAGTATATAATATCCCTAATTCTTAACAATACAGTTCAACAAATTGTAATATCTAGTACAAAGAAGAAAAAGTTCTAAGGCAGTTCCCCAAATGAGACAAGTCAAAAAGATTTTACATGCACAATTCATTAGTCTTTGTTCAGCCACCCTTCCAATGTTCCTGGATCAGTCCCTACTGCCCACTTCTTTGGCACATCCACGGGACCTTTGACTCGAGTGTGATGTGTCCAACCTTTCTTTTTGGTGCATATTGCCGTATCTGAAGTCAACAGGATCTGTAACAGTCCTTTCCAGCTCAGGGTCAGCTTGTCCTCCTTCCATGTCCAAACCAGGACCCTGTCTCCAAGCTAGAACTCATGCACTGTGAATCCTAAGGGAGGAGTCTGAGCAATAAGCCCTTTTAGGTGTAAAGTTTTCAGATGTTGCAATAAAGACATGACATATTTTACCTAAAAACAAATCCTTGATCTCAAACATTGGATCCAAGGAGGAATTTTGAATCCCTTTTAGCTAAGGATGACCATACAATAACTCATAAGGTGATAATCCCACTTCCCTTCGGGGTTTTGTTCTAATTTTTAATAAGGCAAGGGGAAGGCACTTGGTCCAGGGCAATTGTGTCTCTAATTCCAATTTAGTCAGTTGCTGTTTAATTTCCTTATCCATCCTTTCCACTTTATCTGATGAGGGCAGATGTCATGGGGTATATAAGTCCCATGATATTTTTAGAGCTTGGGCCACAGATTGGAGGATCTTAGCCATGAAATGGGTGCCTTGGTCTGAATCTACCTGCTCCACCATCTCATACTCAAGGAGTACTTTTACAACTGCTGAGGCAGTTGCCCAAGCAAGGGGAAAGGCCTCCACCCATAAGGTCAGATGGTCCACTACGACCAGCAGATATTTGAGACACCCCACTGATGGCAGCTCGGTAAAGTTCACCTGTGTGCTTTTGGAAAGGCCTAATACCAGGGGGCCTTCCTCCTTTTTGGACTTGTCATTGGGCTGCCCTATTCATCCTTTGACAAACAGGACACCGGCTGACCAGTTGCCTGCTATTGTGTATAAGCCAGTGCCACAAACTTAGCACCACATCACACAGGCTTTGGACTCCCCAGTGACTGCCCTGATGTAAATGTTGGAGTACATGTCTCATACTTGCTGTGGTCAGTACCTCTTTGCCGTCAGGGAGGAGCCAGTGCCCTCTTTATCCTCCTGAGCACCAAGGCTTTGGGTTTCCTGCTTCTCTTCTGGGGTAAGGGAAGGTGGAGACATTGAGGCAGAAATGCCAGAATTAGCACCATCATCTCCTCCATACTTACAGATTCCTCATCTCCAGGCCATTTCACTTCCTCATCTGCAAAGCAGTTTTTCCTTATCTCAAATGAATCTCTTCTTTGGTGCCCCTGCACATGAATCACTGCAATATTCTTAGGCAACATAAGTGTGCCAATCCCTTTCCTTTGCTATTTACTATTCCCCTTTCCTCCCATATTTTCCCAAATATAGGAACAATTCCCCAAGCATATTTTGAATCCATCCTCCAAGCAATTTTAGGGCTTGATTTACTGCATATAATTCACAAATTTTGAGCTGACCACTCTTTTGGCAAGAATCCAGCTTGAACCAGAGTCAAATCTTCCCCATTAACAATAGCATATCCATTTTTCCTTTTCCCATTAACTATTCGTGAGGAACCATCTATGAACTTTCAAAAAAGGGACCTCCTACAAATCTTCCCTAATCTTAATTTGGTAATCAATTACATTTGGACAATCATGTTCAAGGGACACATGTTCCCCAGGGGAAGCAGATAAGAACATGGCTGGATTAAAGTTATGGTCTCTTTCCAATTATATTGCTTCATATTTTAAAATCCTTGAATCAGTTAGCCACCTCCCCGCCCCTTTGATTCAGAATTGATTGAACCTGGTGTAGGACACAAATCTATTCCAGAATGTTCACACAATTCTTACATACTCAAGTAGATGTTTCATAAGTTGAACATTATACCAATCTTTTTGCTTTTAAAATGCCCAATATATAGAAAAATCCCAAACTACATATTGCCATAACAAAAACATTTTCAAAAGGACAAAGGCAAAAAACTATTATACTTGGAGTCCCTTTAAATAATTGGCATCAATACAATTAATTAAAACTTCCTATTTTCACATAAAAGAACCTGAAAAGTTCTTAAAAACATCGCATTTCTGATCATATTCTTTAAACAACAACAACAAAAAAAACCATTATGTTTCAAAGAAACAAATATTCAGTCAATTAACATCTTGTGAGAGCAGCCTGTCCCCCTCACCCAAATTCAGCAGTTTGGTGGGAACAGAAACAAAGGCACTGCTGCCCTCCCCCCCACTCAATTTCCTACAAAGGAATTCTTCTCAAGATTTAGGCAATCAGTTAATTTCCTTTCTTTTTCCAACTGATTCCTTCTTGATATCATTCAAGTTCCCAATTTACTCCAATAAATCAATCCTTTATAAATCTCCTGCATTCTCCTCTCCAGTTCCCTTCAGAACTTTTAAATTCATAATACAGTGAATATCTAGATAACGCCATAAACATAATAATGTTAACGAATTACCCAACATGTTTCAGAAGGTAACATACTGAATCAAACTAATACAGCTGCTTTTAAAAGTTTTCATTCTTTTTCTTTTGTCTGAGTGTTCTTCTGACAGTATTAGCAGCTCTCTCTCTGGCAGCTTTTATGACCTCTTCTGCCAGCATTTCGATCAGATAAGGTTTTATTGCCCTCTACTTTAGCAGGCTCTGAAAACTGCTTTAAGGGAAAAACTCTCCCATCACTTTAAAATAGCCAAGTTCCATTTATTTAAAAATTAGTACATCAGGTTAAAAAGATTTAAAATCACGAGCAAATTTTCAAATAACCAATTCCCAAATTTCTTAATCATTGTTCTTACAACTTTACAGGGCTTTTAAATCAGCAAAACAGACCAGGGGCTTTTCCCAGGACCCCTGCCCCTGGAGAGAATGTTTCACTTTGAACATTCTTCTCTCCCAGAATCCAAACGGAGTTTCTCTAAACTTCCAAGCCTATTTAGTACATCTCTCTGCCTTCCCAGAGAATGCCTAGATATTCCATGATTTAAGACCAATGCATTCTGAGCCACTATGAAAGAATTACTACTCTGACTGAATCCCAACTCCCAGCAATTCAGCCTGCTATTTCTCTAAGCCTGAAACACAGAGACTGAACTCTTATCACTTACAAACCCGCTAACTTTTAACACAGGACAAAAACAATACAAAGCAGACAAACATAGATATACAGACACAAATAGAGCTCTTATTTTCACCTTTTACATTTCTTTTTATACCTAGCTACCATCTTGACAAATTCTTTGGACTGCTTCTATCCCATTTTTACAACTTGGTCTCAAACCAAATTGTCAGCGGAGGTCATTTGTTACCCTCACGCTGAGTAGTCACCTCAGAGAGACAGCCTAAGAGCCTTTCTTAGAAAGTCCTTTCATTGGGATCAATAGCAGTCCAACAAAACAATTTTAGGAGGGCTAATCCCTCGGGTCTCCCTCGACCCAGCCAATAGATCTCCAGACTTCCAAGCTCACCTGGAGAAACACATGTTTTTCCTTTCAGATTATAGCTGCCGGCCCATCAGGACTCTATTTCTCCTTTTTGTCTTCAATTCTGCTTTTCACTGAGTATCTCTGCCTCCAGTCTTTTGTCAGAAAGAGAGGGAGCCAGAGAACACGAAAAGAAACTCAGTGGCTGCGCCTATCCCAGTTCGAGATGTGCAGCCATTTCCCCCAAAGACTCATCTCGGACCGAGCCCCTAAACTGTGAGGGATAGAAAATCCTATCCCAAAATGATTACTCAGAGATCACTCATAGAAAAGCAGAATTATTTATTAAAATCTCGAGAAACGGACCCCATCCTGGTCTGTGGGCCAGATTCACAGCAGAAGAAAGCCACTCCCTTGAAGATGTTTACAACTTTTATACATTTCAGACAAAGAACCTCCAAAATCCCACCCTCCATAGGTTGTGATTGGTCAGTGGAATGCAGCCTACTGTGTGTGTGTGACTGGGGCCTATAGGCCTGATTTTATGTTAGCTAGCAGTCTCTGATCAATATGTGCTTAATTTGTAAATTCTTCACCATATCTTACTCCACACAGGACTTCAGAGGCTAACCAATCTAATCTTGTTTTACAGATGGGGGGCAACTGACAACCAGCAAGATTACACTACTTGTTCAAGGAAATATGGAATGAATATCACAAGTGGAATCTGAATCCAGGTTTTTTGATTTGTCCATACTTAATGTTTAGAGCAAACTAAATTTTTGTGACAATGAAAATAAAGGACACTGTCCTTATAAAACTCCTAAGTGGAGGGTCTTCTCCTCTGAAGGGTTTTTTTTTTTTTTTTCTAATAGAAACACCATTCTTTGGAAGGGGCACTTTCAGTATTCCATTTTCAAAAAATCAAGGGATGGGGAAGAGTGGAGAAAAAATATTGTACTCTATTTCATCTGTCCCCTCTGGCTAGAATGGAAGGTTCTATAGGAAGCCAAAGAAAAAGCACACATTGCAAGTTTGAAATTTGGTATCGTCAGAGAGAGAGTGAGAAAAAAAAAATCAATCATTTCTTTTAATTCTCTCAGTTTTACAGCTTATGCTTAGGTAACTTCAACCACAACCACAATAACAATAACAACTTGTTTATTATAATTCCCTGAGGTTATTCAACAACTCTCTACTTCCCACTCCCATCTTTAGCACTTCAAATTACACAGGATATATGTGTATTGAGTGTACATGGGGAAGACTTTTGTAGGAAATATTACATAAATATTTTATTCTTCAAGTTATGTTTTGTGCAGAAAATTTAGATTTTATACAGATCATTAAATCTCTGTGGACCTCAGTTTCTTCATGTGTAAAATAAGGGTTATATGACTCAAATTCATTCATCTTTAAATCTATGAATTTTTTGCCTCAAGTTTCTGGTCCAATTCCTGGAATAAGTTCTATTTGTCTACCCTGAATTATCATCTACTCTGACTTTCTATAGATTTATATCTCTTTATATGGCTTCAGTCTCCTGATTCTATTCACTTTTACAGACTTTTTTCTACCCCACTGATGCCAGTGTTCTTGCTGTGACAAAATTAGAACCTGGATGATGTGAGTACACATTGGGAGAGGAGAATCATTATATTTCTTACTCAATGTCAACTTCTTTATAGTAGTAGGCACAATCACAGAAAGGAGCTGGCCTGAAGGCAGCTAATAATATTAATAACTGTTAACTTCTATCTAACCCTTATTGTGTGCTGGGCATTGAGTTAAGTGTTTTATGATTATAATCTCATTTGATCCTCCAAACAACCCTGGGAGGTAGAGCAAGTGCAGTTATTATCCCCATTTTATAGATGAGGCAAATAAAGCTTCCCCGGGAACAAACAGTACATAAAAAGTTTTAATAAAAATGTGGTGATTGTATTTTGAGTTGAACCACAGAATGTTAGAAGTGGCAAAATACCTTAGTGATTGCACAGTTAAATCCTTATTCAAGGCAAGTACTTAAAACATTTCTTACATGAATGAATTTTAAAGATGTATGAAGAAGTAGTTATTTTTTTTCAAGACCATAAAACAACTTGGTAATTAAAGTAGGACTGGAACTCATATTTCCCAGCAATAAGTTCAATGCCATTGAATACTTCTAAATTATAGGATCATGGATTTATTAGTAGAAGGGACATCAGAATTCAGCAGGTCAAAAATATTTTTTAATAGAAGAAGAATTACCTCCCCAAATGGCTAAAATATTTAAGTACAGTCACAGTAAGCATTAGAGATGGGATCTGAATGTGAGTTCTCTGACTGCAGAACCAGTGTTCTTTTCACAGTGCCACACTGCCTTCTGTCTTTGGTCAATAAAACATAATGATGAGAGAATTCACAGAACAGAAGTTTATTAGCAAGTATAAAGACAGTTTATAGAAAAGCATTATGATATATTAGTTATATTATTGGACTTTGTGTGATGAAGACCTGGGTTCAAACACAGCCTTGGACTTATAATCTGTATAAACTGAAGAAAGTAATTTAACTTCTTTGGGCTTCAACTCCTCATATGTGAAATGGGGAGAATTTAATTCTTTGCACCTATTTCACAGGGTTTCTATGCAGCTCAAATGAAATATGTCAAATACTATGCAAATATCAATCTTTTTTATTTAAAAAAAATCAAGAAAGTGACACAGTAATCAATGACAAGTACTGTTTTAATAGAATCCAGAGAGGCAAATATTCTTAGTCAAAGTATTTGGAATCAAACTGAAATAAAAAAAGGGAGAATAAGGAGTTGGGGGTGGGTGCTGGAAAGCAAAATTGAAGAGAACCAGGAAATATTGAAGAGAATGGATTTATGATCAATAGAGGAAAGAAGCAGGAATTTACTAACATATTGGAGGAGGAAAAACAGTTTCAGTGGGGATCCTTGTATTGCTAGATTAAGTCATTAAGATCATCTTACTGATGACAAAGATAGGACATTGGAGAGAGGACAAGGAGAGGACATTCAGGAAGGAAGCTCCGAGTTTTATTTCCAGTGGGTTGAGTTCGTTAGTGGCAAGAGGATGAGGAGGAAATGTCAGCTTGACTCTAATCTTTTCAACAGAAGGCTGAAAACACTAATCTCATAATCACTAATTTCAGAAAAAAAATAATGCAATCTTTAAGGAATGCATGGCTCATTTCTGCTAGCGTATTATTAAATGCCACAGTTGGAATCAGGTTCCTGGTCACATGCCCAGCTGGCACACATAACGCTACCTAAAACATATTAGGATAGGAACTGTTTGTGAACCTAGTTTTCATACACAGTCAAGGTTGCAATATCTGTTCATCTTGAGGTCTCACTTCAACACTTATATTCCTTATGTAATAAAGTAAATATTCATATTTTCAGTGAAGGAGTTTAGCAAGACAAAGTATCTAGCTCTGACTGATACAAGTTATCTGGGAAACATTAGGCAAATAATTTATTGAGTCCTCATTTCCCCCTCTCTCCATATTTAATATGTTGCCAAGTCCTGTAGATTCTACCTTCTAAAATCTCTCATGTATTCCCTTCTTTCCTCTGACACTGTTACCTTAGAGTAAGGCCTCTATTGGTCATACCTGAATTATTGCAATAAGCTGCTGGTTAGTCTCTGTTGTTCCAATGTCTCCCATTTCTGTCAGTCCCTCACTTAACTGTCAAATTCATCTTCTTAAATCCCAGCTCTGACCCAATTTAACACATTTTAGTGGATATGATCTTCAGGATCAAATATTAATATAAGTTTCTCTTTCTTTTTGTTTCAGCATTTCATGAGCTGGTTCTTTCCCACCTTTCCAGTCTTCTTATACTTTGTTCCCTATCACAAACTCTGATTTAGCAAAACTGGCAGTCTTCCATCCTGACTGAGGAAATTTTTCACTATCTTTTTTTCATCTCTGTTTTCTGTCTTTCCTTGTTCTCTAATAAGATCCAGTTAAAACATCATTTTCTACAAGAATGCTTTCCCATTCTTCCTTAATGCTAGTGCCTTTCCTCTGTTGATTATCTTCAAGGTAATATATATATAATCACACACACATGCATACATACACACATATTTGATTTGTTAGTTGATTAGTTGATTATTTGGTGTCCTTTATTCTCAAAGAGGACCAAAACTATCATTATGTTAGAGTCATAATTTGTCCAACTGTGTCTGATCAGACCAATATGAGCTAGAAGAGCTCTGCCACAGGTTGGGCACAAGTAGTCCCTGTGTACATTGGGTGGTGTCTTTTGATGTAAATTGGATTTAAGCGAGGCAGTATTGCACAGTCATCAGCCTTACTCTCCCAAAACCACCACTGTCCAGTGGACAGAGTCAAGATGATTGATGGTGATTCAAGATGTAGTAGATGACTTTTGAGTCTTCAATGTCTAGCCAAGCTAAAGGGCTTCATAATACCTGCTTCACCTGCTTTCATGGCAGTTGAAACAACTTGTTCTCATCTGGCCATTCCAGTAGAGGAAGTCTTTAAGTGCTTGGGGCACACTCTCCCACACTCACCATAGGATTTGAGACCCTTGGTTAGCTCAACCTAGTTTAAACATACTGGCATGTGGTCACTGTGCATGCTATAGCTTCTTGGAACCACAGGTGAGAGTTAGGTGTTTCAATAGACACCAAATATATATATATGTATGTATATTAGTTATATATAATTATTTATATGTTGTCTTTTTCAGTAGACTATGAGTTCCTTGAGAAGAGGGATGCTTTTTGTCCTCCTCCCATTTAGTTTCTTGAGTACTTAGCACACAGTATCTGACACATTTTGTTGTTGCTGTTTTTCAGTTGTGTCTAACTTTCTGTAATTCCATTTTGGGATTTTCTTGAGAAAGCAATCTTTCCTTTTTTTTTTTTTCTCTAGATCATTTTGTGCATGAGGAACACAGGCCAACAGGGTTGAGTGACTTGCAGAGGGTCACACAGCACCACACAACGAAACACACGTATCTGAGACCAGATTTGAATTTATGAAGATGAATTTTCCTAATTACAAGTCCAGTATTCTATCCACTGTGGCACCTACTAGGCACTTGAATAATGCTTATTTATTAACTGATGTTAGTACCAAATTCTGTATTTGTAAAATAATCCTTAAAATATCTTAGAGATCATTTAGGTCAACTCTAAATTATAGCTGAGGAAATGGAGGACTAGAGTAATCAAATGATTTTCCTAAATGACAGAGGCAGTATTTGAATCCAGATCTTCTAGTTCCAAATTTAATGTTCTTTCCAATATACTATATAGCTTTCTGTATTACTTATATTATTGACTTTTTCACTAAGTCACATCACTCTTCAAGACTAATTTTAAAAGTAGTCTGAATATCTCAACTATTATAGACAGTAGGGAAAATTGAGATTTTCTAAAAATTCTCCTATCTACATCTTGTACATAGTTATTTGTGTGTTCTCCCCCTTCATTTTATTATAAACTTTATTATAAGCTCCTTAAAGTTAAGAACTGCTTTTGCTTCTTTTTCCATCCCCATTATGTAGCATAGTATCTATGCACATAGTAGGTACTTGTTATTGCTTACTGAATTGCCTTGAATTGAGTTTTCAAAGTTTCACTTTATGTCCCAGTCAAATAGCTGTTTTCTGTGTTTCAAGTGTAGATTGATCCACTCTTTGGAGAAGGTTAAGGGATTTCAGGAATACCTCTCTGTTCTCTGGGTAATATGATATAATGAAGAAGTCCTAAAGGAAATAGGAGTATTTCAAAGGGACAAAGGAGATCTGAGACAGAAGAGGGGGAGCTTGACCCTTGGCAGGATGTTGGAAAGTAAATTCATATTATACAGTGATGAAAATGAAGAAAATATTAAATTGTACCATTAGTGTTTAAAAATAGATCTGTGGTTCTTTCTGAAGATGAGGAAATTGAATATTCTGAGAAGAAAAACATTGTCCTCTAAATCGTGATACAGTAGAAATATAGGTGATCACAGGGGATAGGTCATCCAGCAAAGTTTACTTCTACTTCGAATTCTAACCTTCTTTTTTAAGTTCAAATGAAGGGTCACCTCCTACAAGAAGCCTTTCTCAATCCTCCTCACTCCTGCAGAGACTAGTGCTTCCCCATAGACATTACTTAGTATAAATTTTTTCATATACATGAAGTTTTAGCCTAGTAGATTGTAAATTCCTTGAGGTAGGACTGATTTTTATCTTTGTAATACATTGCCTATCACAGAGCCTTGTACATTGCAGGAGCTTAATAAATGGCTTTGTTGAACTAGTTTTTTTTTTTTTTTTCTTTTCTTTTTCTTATGGTGGGAATTAAATCCAGGTATTTGGACTTCCAGTCCCATATTTTTCCTTTTCCTCTGTTGGCCTGACTTTGATTCCTGTATATTACCACTAGGTAGGTAATTCTTCCTACAATTAATTGTTTCCAGTTCCCTAAGCAAACCATTTTATTTTCAGATAGGTATAGTTATTAGGAATGTCTTCTCAATTTAATTGAATATGTAATAACTTCCATCCACTGATCCACGTTTTACCTCTGCCAGACAAACAAAATGTATTTATAGCCTTCCTTTTCATGACAACTTTCCCAATTTTTCAAGTAAGCAAACTCCACCCCAAGTCGTTTTTTCTCTACAAAACAAAAACAAAAACAAACAAAAAAAAAACCACCTCCAATTCCCTTCATAAGACAAGATTTTTTTCCTTTCTCAATCATCTCTCTTGCCTTATCCTTCAATGTTTAACTTAAGATATCTCACCCAGAACTGAATACAGACTTTGAAAATGGTGTGACCAGAGCAGAAACTGTGGGTATTTTTCTTTCTTATTTCTCCCATCATACCTCTCAAAATGAAATCCATTATGTTGTCCTGGTGGTTTGCATTCAAGTACTCACTATATTGTGAAATCAAATAAAGCTGCTAGCAGAGCAGAAAAAAGCTCTTAGATCCAGGAGACCCATAATCATTTCTCAGTTTTGATACTTTCTAGTTGGGTTACTGAGTAAGTAATTTCATTTCTTTGAGGCTCACTTTTCTTTTCTGTAAAATGGGGAAAATAATACTTGTACCATTGACATCATTAGGGTTGTCATAAGGAAAGTGCTTTGTAATCCTACAAATTCCCAAAGGAGGAAAACAGCCATTTTCAAATAACCAGAGTTGCAAGTGTAAATGCATTGGTCTGTTAAAATGCTTTGTTCTAATAAGAAAGATCTAGGGAATCAAAAGCCAAGGTAGAGAAAGGAACTTTTCTGTATCTGACAACAAAGGACAGGGCAGTATTATTTTATTTGTGCAACTTGGAGTTTGGAGGGAAAGAGCATATAGATTAGGTGACATAAATAATGGCATATGCAATTTATGTTGCTAAGTGTTGCTTAGCAATCGAATTATGCATGGCTGATGGTAGTGCCTAGGCCAGCCCCAGAATGTGCCCATTTTTGGTGGAATGACATGTAGAGCCAACCCTAATACTTTGATACATAAAACTAACTTATGGACCATACCATAGATCATAGAATGGCAGTGAAAAGGTGAAGACTAAAAGCTTCCCCATTCTACCCACCTGAGCTGCCTACATATTTATGGGAATCTGGCAGCCACTATTCCTGAATATAAATTGTACTTCAGAAATGAAACCTTTTCTCAGATAAAAAATATATGAATATGTGAAAAATAATTATAGAAAATTATCTTGTAAAAAGAATGCCTTTTTAATTTTTCTTATCACTCAAATAAAGAGGTTTCCCTAACATTATCAGTGTTATCTTTTTCTTGTCAATTTCTTTGGCATTCTCTTATAGACTACTTAGATTTTATATACCACCAAGTATAGACCACTTAGATTTTATAAAAAAAAATATTTTGGGGGGGAATGAAGGGAAGCTTGTTTTCAAGGAAATACCTTTTTTCTTATTAAAAACTATTTATACTTCAAAACTAAAAAGTTGCTGTAATATTATTAACTTGGTGATCTATATATTATCTTTTATTCCTTCTAGCCCTAACAGTTTATGTTCTATATTCTGATATATGAAATTCTTAAGTCCCTTTCATCTCTTAACATTCTAAGATTTAACTGACATTTTGAAATGGAATTGCTGACAGTCTTTGAATCTCTACCTTTCCTCACTCCCTGAATCTGAAAATTTTGATGCAACATTGCAGGTCCTTAGTGAAAGCCATGTAGTTTGTTAGAACATATAGGAGAGAGAACAGTGAAACAATTTGAAATAGCTCATATCTGTTTTGGGGGCTTTATCTGGAGTTATTTTGCTTTTAGGAACCTCGGGATATGAGGTTTATTCTCTCTCTGTAAAAGCTGTCTATGGTGAGAGTTCTTTTTGTTTTTTTTATTTATTTTTAAGGCTTGAGGCCTGTTTAATGCAAAGGAGTGATAGCTGCTTTAATCTGTCCTAGGGCAGTTCTGCTGATTGATTTCCAGTGCTGGGTAATCATGGATAAGTCCTGTATTCTTCTGGGGCTCAGAGATTTACAATTTGCCTTTTGTAGCAAATCTGTCAAACATTTACTTGCAGTCAGGACAAAGTAGTCTAAGAAGCTCACAGAAGATTGCCAGATGTGTGGAAGCTGCAACACTCTGACTCCCACCCTAGCTCCTTGCCTTGTCTCTCTGTGCTGTGGTCTGGGCTCAGCAGACTGACCCCCTGCCTTTTTGAAATAGACCTGTTTTGAAGTTCTTTTGAGGTATCTTCTTCTGGGTAGGTGTTGTAGTCCAAATATTTGTGGACTCTGACTCCAAAACCAGTTTAGAGGCTTAATCTGCTGTTAGTTTGAGAGTAGGTGAGGCTGTCACAGAAAAATGTGAATGTTCTCCCTCATCTTGGCTCCACCCCCTTTTTCTACGTCTCTTAGTTGATTTTTAAAATTCTTTTTGAGCTCTTCCAAGAGAACCTTTTGAGCTTGAAACCAATTCATATTTTCCTTTGAGGCTTCACATACAGGCAATTTATTTATTTTTTTTTTTTATTTTTTTTTTTTTTTGCCAATGATAACCTTTTTTGCATTTAAGCTCTGATCTTCCTTGTCATCATAGTAGCTTTCTATATTTTGGGCCCTTTTTACTTTTTTCCTCATTTTAAAAATCTGAGCTCTGCTCCTAGAGCACAGAGGAGATTGTCCTAAGGTTCTTTTGCAGGGAGAAAGGAGTCAATCACTGTCTTTTCTGCACTATGGCTGGAGGTGATGCTTGCTTTTCTATTATACTGAGTTGACCTAGTCTGCTGTGCAGGAGGTTAGGGCTTGCAGTTTGCCTCTATACTTGAGTTGGAGATCTCATATCTGGCCCATTGAGTAAGAATGGAGAGGCTGCCATTCTGGTCTGGACTTTGGCTAAGAGTCTCCTTCTAGATTCCCTAAACTATGCTTGTTCAGGATCATATTCCCCTTTTGCCAAATGAGACAGACCTTTCCTAAAGTCCTTCCAAGATATCATAAGCTAGAAAATTGTTACACTTTAAATTTTTTGGGGGGGTTCTGTCACTCAAGAACCTGTTTAGAAACTTAATTTAGCATTGTTTCCTAGAGAAATTGGGGAGAACTCAGGCAATTCCTGCTTCTCTCTTTCATCTGGACTCTGCCTCTCCTCCCATTTTAATTTTTAAAGGTCTTCACAATCTGATCCCTTCTACCTTTCAGGTCTTCTTTTTACTTTATTATCTTCTGACTACTCTATGATACAGAATCACTGGCTTGCTTACTATTCCTTTTATATGACACTCAATTCTTTATTGTATTCCTTGTCACTTTCCCCATACCAGTGATGCTTTGATTCCTAATCTCTCTCACCTGGCTTCAAGACTCAGTTTCAATGGCACAATCTACTAGAGAGGTCTTTCCTTGTTTTTTCTACAGCTAAAGCCTTGCTTCTGAGACAACCTTCCATTTATATTTTCCCTGGCTTATATGTACACAATTATTTATTTGTTGTCACCCCCATTAGACTGTGAACTTTTTACATTTTTTTTTTTTTGGTATCTCCAGTGCTTAGTATATTTATTGTCCTATAGGTGCTCAACTAATGATTGTGGCCTGATCTAGGTGGTTATAATTTACTGATTAAATTCAAATTTCATTCATAAGGTATCATTATTTAACTGTTTGGTAACACACACAGACACTCTATCTCTCTGTCTATCTCTGTCTCTGTCTCTGTCTCTCTCTTACACACACACACACAGACACACAGACACACAAAATTTGGTCTTCATATGGAGAAAGAAGAGAAAATACTGGATTAGAATCAGAGCTTTCTGGTTTTACTCTCAAATCTTTCTACCCATGTGAATGTAATAAAATCACATAACTTTCACATGAAAAAAATCAAGAATTTTGATAGTTGATCTTTAAAGTCTCTTTCAGATCTAGATCCTATGACCTTAGGCTTCTTCTCTAATATAACTTTCAAAGAAATCTGAAGATAGAATAGCTTTTTTGAAAAATATCTTCCTGCTCTTAATACTAGTTTTCCTTGGGAAAAACCAGTTCTGACTCTTATTTATAACTAGCCAGTTCTAGTGATATATACTGGCCATAAAAAGCTGGAGTAGGTGATTTCTATATCCAGTTCTAGTTATAACATTCTATTATTCTGATGAACCTAGAAGTTTACAAATTGAAAAGTTTTCACTTTTCACCTTTGTTCCCATCCTCTAGTTCATAGGTATTTGTGTCCTTCAGAAATGTTAGAAAGTTCATTTGTGAATCAATCAGTGAGTGTTTCCTTTCACAATGACTATACATACATACAACACAGTAACATAATCCAGATTGAGCATATAGTTTTGTGTGGACTTGACTTCAAATCAGATACTCAGCAGCATTTTGGTGAATGTATAAAAACTATTGACACCCAGACATGAACTTAGGTGAAAAATTGATATAAAGTTCTAGATATTAGAAAGCATCTACTTCTGGCTTCCTTTCATCAAATCAGGGTAACAAACATTTATTAAGCAGTAGTGGAATGAACTCTAAGTCTTGAGTCAGGAAGGTTTATCTTCCTGAGTTTAAATCTGGCCTCAGATATATACTAGCTGTGTGACACTGGATAAGTCACTTAAACCTGTTTGCCTCAGTTTCCTCATCTGTAAAATAAACTGCAGAAGGAAATGGCAAAGCACTTAAGTACTATTTCCAAGAAAAGTCCAAATAGGTCATGAGTCAGACATGACTGAATAGCAACATCTAATACCAGATAGGCACTGTCCTAAGTAATTACAAATAAAGGCAAAAATAATCCCTGCCTTAAAGAAGCTAAAAAGGAAGATAACATATAAATATGTAAAACCAGATATATAAAAGGTACATTGGAGATCATCTCAGGAGGAAGTCATTAGTATTATGATGAATCAGGAAAGATATCTTGCATAAAATGGGATTTTAGCTGCAACTTGAAGAAAATCAGGGAAGCCAAGAATAGAGATGAAGAGGAAGACTATTCTATGCAAAGGAGACAGTCATTGAAAATGATGCAATCGAAGCTAAGTGTCAGGAGGATTCAGCAGGTTAATGGTGGAGATAAGATGTGAGCTCTGATCTCCCAAACTCTATTCCAGTTTTCCCCTCACTACTCTGTGCTTTATTGGAAATCTAAGAGTAAAAGTTCTTGAGGGCAGGTATTATCTAATTTTTGCCTTTGAATCCTCAGTGGCTTGCAATGTTTCTGGCACTTAGGTGGTTTAAAAAATGTTTTTTGATAGGTTGATCGGCTTAGGCACCAAATATGACGAAACAACATGCTTAAGAAACCTAACTAGGGAAGTTTTATTTTGGGGGTGGTTGATGTTTTAGTGAGGCTGAGAGATGCTGAGGAAAGGCGATTGTCTTGGAAACCGTTTGCATTTGGCAGCTGTTTCTGGCATGCTCTCCTTTGAATCAGCTCTTCACATAACAAAGAGCCCAGTCTGATTGTGGGCACACACTGTGATATGTCGGCCCTGGGTACACAAAGGCAGGTGCTTTTGTGTATTACAGACCATTAATTCTTGCTGAGGTGATTTCATAAGTCACACCACCTTCCCAGTTCTAGCATCCTCTCAAGTCATTTCTCCCTGCACCTGGCAGATTGTTTGGCAAGGGGAAGGCTGTTGTCTAGAATGAGTTTAAACCTTAATTAGGTGATGCTGGGATTTTTGTGATTAAAACTTTTCCTGGGCTCCTAAGCGACCTTACCAAAGACTATTGATTGTTTGCTTAGAGGCTGAGGGGGCCCTAGCTGGGGACTGTTAACCTGCCTTAACATTGGATCATGCCCCTAGGCAGAAGCTTCAGATGAAGTTAAGTGCTCAGTCAGATTGGAAACTATGGAAGTAGGTAGTCATATGGTTGATTGCTAAATATAGAATCAGGAAGCCTTGAGTTATACTGCTCCCTGAGTATCTTACTGGCTATGTGGATTTATATCAGTTTCCTTCTCTCTAAAAAGAGAACAGTAATGGCTTCTACCTCAACTGTAAAGATTAAATAAGATTTGGAAACTTTGAAAACATTAAAGAATTATACCAATGCTAGTTATTGTACTTTAATTAGGTGGAATTGGGTTTATTTTCTTTAAAAAAAAGCTTCCTTATAGATCAGGAGCTTGCAGGAAAAGATTCAAACAAAAGGGAGCTTCTAGGAGACTGGAGACCCTCAAATATGATTCTGAGGTGTCTAGGAACTTACCAGTCCCACATATATTTTTCTAGAGCTTTCCTGCCCTTCTTGTCCCACTTTGATCTGCACATTCTTCAGTAAAATGGCAGATTGTCACATAAGCATATGACAGTAGTAACACATGCTCACCAAGGTATGTTTGAGTCTGTACCTTGAATCCTTGGCTTCCTTTTTCTCTGCCTTTCTGTTTTTTTCCTTGAGCACAGATGATCAACTTCTCATATTGAGAAATGGACTTTCTAGTTTTAGTGATCACCTAATATTACCCCATAGGTCAGGGGTTTTCAAACTATGGCCCGTGGGCCAGATGTGGCCCGCTAAGGCCTGCAGGGTTATGGCAAATGGGCTGAGGGATGGAGACAAAGTGTGAGATTTTGTTTTTACTATAGTCCAGCCCTCCAATAGTCTGAGGGACAGTGAACTGGCCCCCTATTTAAAAAGTTTGAGGACCACTGTATAATTCTTTTATACAGGCTTAATTTGATGGGGAGATGAAACATCAGGTCTGAAGTCAGGAGAAACTCAATTCAAATCTACTCTCAGACACTTAACATTTCCTATCTGTGTGACCCTGGGCAAATTACCCCAATTGTCTCAGCAAAAAAAAAAAAAAAAAAAAAAAAAGTTGAAAGGGATCAGGTTGAACTTGATATCCTCTCAGTTTTCATGATGAATGTCCTAAACTCTAGATTTATTAGCTATCTGGAAAATGGTTTTCTTTAGCTCTCCAGAAACTAAGTTAGCTATGATTATTTTCTTCTTGGAAAAGCACAATGCAAAGACAAACCTGCACCTGCTGGTTAGAGGATAATCAAATCATGAACTCAGACATATTCAACCCATGAGGTAGCTGTCTTAATTTGCATTTCTCTAATCAACAGTGATTTAGAACATTTTTTATATGACTGAAAATTTCTTCATCTGAAACTTATCTATTTATATCTTTTGAACACATCAATTGGAGAATGGCTTGTATTCTTATAAATTTGAGTCAATTCTCTATAGGTTTTAGAAATGAGGCCTTTATCAGAATCCATGGATGTAAAACATTTTTTTTTATTTTTAAACAGTTTTCTACTTCTCTTCAAATCTTGGTTGCATTGATTTTGTTAATGCAAAACCTTTTTAATTCAATATAATCAAAATCATCCATTTCACCTTTCATAAAATTCTCTAGTTCTTTTATGACCATAAATTCCTTCCTTCAACATAGATCTGAGAAGTAGACTATCTCTTGTTTTCCTAATTTTTTTATATTGCCACTCTTTATGTCTAAATTATGAACCCATTCAACCTTTTCTTGATATAGGTTGTAAGGTGTTAGTCAATGCCTCATTTCTGACATAACTATTTTCCAATTTTCCCAGAAATTTTTGTCAAATAGTGAGTTCTTATCATAGAAGTTGGAGTCTTTGGATTTATCAAACATTAGATTACTACAGTCATTGACTATATTGTGTCTTATTCCATTGATCAAGTTCTTTATTTTTTAGCCAGTACCAAATCGTTTTTATAAGGACTGCTTTAAAATATAGTTTTAGATCTGATACAGCTAGGCCACCTTCAATTGCATTTTTTCCCCCATTAACTCCCTAGAAATTCTTGCCCTTTTATTCTACCAGATAGATATTGCTATTATTTTCTCTAGTTCTATAAAGTAATTTCTTGACAGTTTTTTTGGTATAACATTGAATATGTAAATATTTTTATTATATTAGCTCAGACTATCCATGATCATTTGATGTTTTTCCAATTGTTTAGATCTCTATTTATTTTGAAAGTGTTTTGTAATTGTGTTCTTATAGTTCCTGTTGTTGTTTTGTCAATATTTTATATTATCTGTAGTTATTTTAAATGGAATTTCTCTTTGAATCTCTTGCTGCGACTTTGTTAATAACATACAGAAATGTCAATAATTTATGTGGATTTATTTTGTATTCTGCAACTTGGCTAAAGTTATTAATTATGTACAGTATTTTTTTAGTTGATTCTCTAGATTCTCTAAGTATATAATAATAATATCATAATGATAATTTTGGGGGAAGATTCTGGGAAGATGGGTGGCATAGGTTGGTAAATTTCAAGTCTCCATATTTCCTCCACAAATTCATGCACTTCAGGGCCTACATAGACTGGTGAAAAATCAAGAAATTTGGGGCAGGTGTCCTCCTGGTACAATCCAACAAGACCTGAAGAAAGATCCCTGGCCAGGATTGGCCAATGTGAAGTGCAAATATCTTCTGGTTTGCTCCATTTAAACACCAAGTGGGGATACTAACTAGGTGTGGTTGGAGCCTCTATAAGAATAGAGACTTTCACTTCATGGACTGTTTGTCAAGTGGGTTTGAGTCCAGGAAGACAGAGTGAATCTCAGCTGATTGGTAATGCCATGTCCAGCTGTGCTGCTGAGGCAAAGCCCTGGATTTTAAGGAACCAGTACCTGGTGAGTGAAGAGGCAGTGGGCAGGGATGCTACCGACTGTGAACATTTGCAGGATTGTAGAGCTCTTTGGGGTTCCTGGTCAGAGGAAAGAACTGAAGAGAATCTTGAGGCACCATTTGCCCACACCAGGATCAGAGGTGCTTACACTAATATTTCTTATTGAAAAAAAATGAACTAGCAAAAAAAAAAAACAAAAACAAAAAAAAAAAAAACAACCATTGAAGCATACTATGGGAACAAGGAAGACCAAGGCTCATCTTCAGAAGATGAAAATAATTCTTTGAAAATTAGAACTAGGGCAAGCAAAAGCTATGAGAAACCAAGAAATAATAAAGCAGATTATAAAGAATGAGAAAATAGAACATAATGTGAAACATCTTATAAGAAAAATGACACATCTGGAGAACAGATCTAGAATAGAAAATATAAGAATATTTGGATTCCAGAAGTTGTGATCAAAAAGAGAATCTTGGCAAAATAATGCAGGAAATAATCCAAGAAAATTGTCCTGGAGTGATAGAATATGAGGGGAATGTAGAAATAGAAAAGAAAATCTACTGATCACTACCTCAATGAGATCTTTTGTGGAAAATACACAGGAATATTAATGCCAAATTGTGAAACCCCCAGATCAAAGAGAAAATTTTTCAAGAAACAAGAAAAAAACAATTCAATTACACAGGAGCTGTAATTAGAATTGTACAAGACTTATCAGCAGCTATAGTAAAGGACAGTAGGTCCTGGATTCATATATATATATTTAACGAATTTACAGATTTTCAGGATTCTCTATCACCAAATCTGAACTTAACAGAAAATTTAATATATAAGAGCCAATATAAAAGATCAATTTTAAGGGACTCAACATGGACAAACTGTTTAAGCATCGAAAATTGTTTGTTTGTTTTTTACATAGGAAATATATACTATATGTTTAAAATTCACATCAAAACAGGGTAGCTCAAAAGAAAGACTGGCAGTACTAAGGTAAAAATAATAATCATGTTATACAAATGAGGTGCAGAGGAAGAATTGGCACAGAAGCGTTAGAGATGGGAGTTTCATTCTGAAAAACCTACTCATATGGGGAGTGAGTTCAATAGGCAACATTGAATGCCATGAAAGGTTTAGTACGCTCTAAAATCTATTAAGAAATAATGAGGGAGAGATGGGTGGAAGGGGAAGCAAAGACTTAGGGAAGAAGATAAAGAAGGGATCCTTGGTTGGGAGGAGGTTAAATAATAGTAAGACAAGTTATGGAGCAGAATTTAAGCAAAGAGTCAGCAGGGATAGAAAAGACATGTGTATCTGGGTGTGCATGTGTGTAAATGTTTGTATGTATGTATATAACTACATATGTATACATAAATATATCTTTCATGACTGTAGCTTTCTTGAGAGTGATGGGGAGATGAAAGGGGAAAAAATAAAGTTATTAAGATGTGTAGCAAAGAACCAAAGAATAACTTACAAGGAAGTAAAGAAATAATGAACATTCATGAATATAATTTCTTCTCTCTCTCTCTCTCTCTCTCTCTCTCTCTCTCTCTCTCTCTCTCTCTCTCTCTCTGTGTATGTGTGTGTTTCTCTCTGTCTCTCTATTTCTCTCTGTCTCTCTGTTCCTTTCTCTCTCTCTCTCTCTCTCTCTCTCTCTCTCTCTCTCTCTCCCCCTCTCTCCATACATACATACACATACACACACACACACACACACACACACACACACTTTTTTGATCTGGTTGTTTATTATATGTTTTGAATCCTCTCTGATCTTCTGTTGGTCACATGATAATGTTCTTTTGTTCTACTTTATTTTGTATTCCTTTTCTGTGATAATTTTGTTTCATTACCTACTCTAATTCCTTCAATTTCTTTTTCTTCTCTTCTCCTCTTAAAGCTAACTTTTTAAATACAATATCGAATAGTAATGGTGAAAGTGGGCAGTCTTGTCTTACCCCTGATCTTATTGGAAATGCTTCTAGTTTATCCCCATTACATATGATACTTGCTGATGATTTTAGATAGATGCTACTGACCATTTTAAGGAAAACTCCATTTATCCCTATGCTATTTAGTGTTTTTTAAATAAGAATATACATTGTACTTTTTCAAATGCCTTTTCTGCCTCTCTTGATTTAATCATATGATTTATGTTAGTTTGATTATTAATATAGTCAATTATGATAAAATTTTTCTTAATAATGAACCAGCCCTACATTCCTGGTATAAATCCTACTTGATCATAGTGTATTCTTTTAGGGATGACTTGATATAATTTCTTTACTATTATTTTATTTAAGATTTTTACATTAATTAAGACAATTCTGAGGTATCACTACACACCTCTTAAATTGGCTAAAATGATAGGAAAACATATGAAGAATGTTGGAGAGGATGTAGGAAAACTGGGGAAGTAATACATTGTTGGTGGAGTTGTGAACTGATCCAACCATTCTGGAGAGCAATTTGGAAATATTCTCAATGGAATATAAAATTGTTGGAGAATGGATAAATAAATTATGGAATATGAATGTTATGGAATATTATTGTTCTATTAAAATTATCATTAGGATGATTTCAGAGAGGCCTGGAGGAACCTACATGCACTTATTATAAGTTAAGTGAGTAGAACCAGGAGAACATTGTACATAGCAACAGCAAGATTATATAATGATCAATTCTGATGGATGTCATTCTCAACATCAAGGTGATTCAGATCATTCCAGTGATCTTGTGATGAAGAGAGCCATCTGCAACCAAAGAGTTGTAGGACTGAGTTGTAGATTATAACATACTATTTTCACTCTTTTTGTTGTTGTTTGCTTGCATTTTTTCTTTCTAATTTTTTTCCTTTTTGATCTGATTTTTCTTGTACACCATGATAATTATGGAAATATGTAGAGAGGACTTCCGGCCAAGATGGCGGCGTGGAGGCAGACAGCTGCTTGAGCTCCTCATTTTCTCTCAGAAGTTACTTCATGACAAGCCTCAGATTTAATGCTTGACCCAGAAAGAAACCCACAAATAATCACCAAGAGAAGACATCCTTGAAAGTCACCAGAAAAGGTCTGTGTTTGCTTGGGGGAGGGTCAATCAGACAGGGAGCAGATTGAAGGCAGGCAGCCAGAGCAAGACAGGCAGCTCACATAGCTCAGACCAGAGGGGGAGGGGTACACTCTCTGCCGTTTCTGCGAAAAGACTTTTTCCCCAGTGTGGATACTCCGTCTTGGCAGCAAGCTAGGATCAGCGGAGAGGGTGTAAACACAGGAGGTGAAGATTAAAACCCCGGAAAGCCATCTTCTCTCAGAACCCGGCCACCCCCAACCCCCACCTGGACTGACTCAGCGTGTTCTCAGAGCCTCAGAGCGCAGACTCAGTACAGTCATCGCTGTTCTGTTAGTGGCTCTCTGCTGCCCTACCCCCAGTCTGTAGAGGAAGCCCATTAATACTATCCAGCCCCATCCCCCACAAAACAGACCAATTGTTTCTCTTGTCAATTTGTTTGCTTCGATTCCTACTCTGACAAAATGAACAAAAAAATTCAAAAGAGCTCTAACCATTGACAGCTTTTGTATGGAGAGAGAGCAGACTTCAAACACTGAGGAGACTAAAAACAGACTGTCCTCAGAGGAATCCCCTAAGGGGGATATGAGCTGCTCCTCAATACAAAAGAATCTCATAGAGGAAATCAAAAAGGCTCTCACAAGAGAGCTGGAATAGAAATGGGAAAAGGAAAGGGAAGCTTGGCAAGAGAGCCTGGAGAAGTCATCCCATGCATTTAAAGACAGAGTGGATAAAGAAATCAAGTCATTGAGAAACAAGATTAGTGAGCTGGAAAAGGTAAACAACTCCAAGGAAAACAGGATTAGTGAGCTGGAAAAAGAAAACAGCTCTCTAAAAAATAAAATGGATAAAATGGAAAAAAATTCCATAGAAGATAAAAACTCAATTGGACAATTACAAAGAGATATAAAAAAAGTGAGTGAAGAAAATACATCATTGAAAATTAGACTCGAACAAGTAGAAATGAATGACTCAAGGAGAAACCAAGAGGTAGTCAAGCAAAACCAGAGAAATGAAACAATTGAAAAGAATGTTAAGTACCTTATTAGAAAGATAACAGACCTGGAAAACAGATCCAGGAGAGACAATTTGAGAATAATCAGACTCCCTGAAAAATGTGAGGAAAAAAAGAGCTTGGACACCATTTTCGAGGAAATTATCAAAGAGAACTGCCCAGACGTTTTGGAAACAGAGGATAAAATAGACATTGAAAAAAATTCATCAATCACCTACTGAAAAGGGACCCTAAAATCAAAACGCCAAGAAATATAGTGGCCAAGTTCAAGAACCATCAGACAAAGGAAAAGATATTGGAAGCTGCTAGAAAAAAGCAATTCAGATATGGAGGATCCACAATAAGGATAACCCAGGATCTAGCAGCGTCCACATTAAAAGAATGCTGGGCCTGGAACATGATATTCCGAAAGGCTAAGGAACTTGGTATGCAGCCAAGAATAACTTACCCAGCCAGAATGAGCATCATTTTCCAGGGAAGAAGATGGACATTTAACGAAATAAATGAATTCCATCTATTTTTGATGAAAAAACCAGACCTACATAAAAGGTTTGATCTTCAAATACAGAACTCAAGAGATTTCTAAAAAGGTAAAAAGAAATCTTGAGAACTATACTTCTGCCATAAAATATGTAAAGAACATATGTATAATTTGTTCTAGAAACTAGAGGTGGAAAGGAAATTATATCATAAAAAAGTGTAACGTGGTGGTACTACATCTCATGAAGAGGCAACCTATTATATCTGAGAGAAAGAAAGGAGGGAGATGAACATAGTGTGTATCAATAGACATATTCGATTTATGGTGAAACTTCTTCCACTTCATTGAAAAGTGAAAGGGAAGGAGTAAGCTAAGGGGAAGGGAATACAGAAATTGTGAGGAAAAGGGGTAAAATAAGGGGAGGAACTTTAAGGTGGGGGAGGGATCCTAAAAAGGGAGGGCTGTGAAAAGCAAGTGGTGTTCACAAGTTTAATACTGGGTAGGGGGTGAGAGGGAAGGAAAGGGGAAAAGCATAAGCTTCTCTCTCTATTTTTTTCAAGAAAACTTCTAGAGATATAAAATTACCCCTAAGACCTGCTTTGACTATATTCCATAAATTTCAGAAAATTGCCTCATTATTGTCATTCTTTTGGAGGAAATTATTGATGGTATGATTTATTGTTTTACCCACTCATTTTATAGGATTAGATTATTTAGTTTCCAATTAATTTTTGATCTCTTTTATGCCAGTCCTTTATTATATGTAATTTTTATTGCATCATGAATGATCTGAAAAAGATACATTGACTATTTTCCCTTTCTTCATTTGATTTTGAGGATTTTATGACCTAATACATGGTCAATTTTTGTGTAGATTTCATATGCCATCAGGAAAAAAGTATATTCCTTTTTGTATGCATTAAATTTTTTCCAAAAGGCTATCATACCTAACTTTTCTAAAATTCTATTTAACTCCTTAACATCTTTCTTATTTATTTTGTCATTCAATTTATCAATTTCTGATAGAGCAAGACTGAAATCACCCAGCAATATAGTTTTGCTGTCTATTTTTTCTTGAAGCTCTTTTAATTTCTCCTCTAGGAATTTGGGCATTATACCACTTGGTGCATCTATGTATAGTATTTTTAAAATTAATTTTATAATTATAAATTTTTTTGACAGTATATATGCATGGGTAAATTTTTTTTTACAACATTATCCCTTGCACTCACTTCTGTTCCGAATTTTCCCCTCCTTCCCTCCATCCCCTCCTCTAGATAGCAGGCAGTCCCATACATGTTAAATATGTTATAGTATATCCCAGATACAATATATGTGTCCAGACAAATTTTTTGTTGCACAGGAAGAATTGGATTCAGAAGGTTACGCTGCGAAAAGTGACAATTTGATTTCTTCATTTCCTACTCTAATTCCTTGGATCTCTTTCTCGGCTCTTATTGCCAAGGCTAGAGTTTCTAGTACTATATTGAATAGTAATGGTGATAGTGGGCAACCTTGTTTCACTCCTGATCTTACAGGGAAAGGTTCTAGTTTATCACCATTACATATGATGTTTACTGAAGGTTTTAAATATATGCTCCTTATTATTTTAAGGAATAGTCCATTTATTCCTATACTCTCAAGCGTTTTTAGTAGGAATGGATGTTGGATTTTATCAAATGCTTTTTCTGCAAAATCTGACTTTATTTGTGTGGAAAGTGTTTTATAATTTTGCTCATACAATTCTTGACTTTCCTTTGGTGGATAGATTCCCAAATATTTTATGCAATTGACAGTTATTTTGAATGGAATTTCTCTTTGTGTTTTTTGCTGTTGGATTTTGTTGGTGATGTATAAAAATGTTGAGGATTTATGTGGTTTTATTTTGTATCCTGCAACTTTGCTAAAGTTATAAATTATTTCTAATAGCTTTTTAGTAGAATCTCTGGGGTTCTCTAAGTATGCCATCATATCATCTGCCAAGAGTGATAGTTTGGTTTCCTCATTACCTACTCTAATTTCTTTAATCTCTTCTTTGACTCTTATTGCCAAGGCTAGCATTTCTAACACAATATTGACTAATAATGGTGATGGGGGCAACCTTGTTTCTCTCCTAATCTTACTGAGAAAGGTTCAGTTTTTCCCCATTACATATGATTCTTACTGACATTTTAAAATAAATGCTCCTGACTATTTTAAGGAAAAGTCCATTAATTCCTATAGTCTCAAGTGTTTTTAATTAGGAATGGGTGTTGGATTTTATCAAACGGTTTTTCTGCATCTATTGAGATGATCATATGGTTTTTGTTAATTTGGTTATTGATATAGTCAATTATACTTATAATTTTCCTAATATTGAACCAACCCTGCATTCCTGGTGTAAATACTACTTGGTTATAATGTATTATCTTGGGGATGATTTTCTGTAATTTTCTTGCTAATATTTTATTTAAGATGTTTGTATCAATGTTCATTAGGGAGATTGGTCTATAGTTTTCTTTCTCTATTTTCAACTTACCTGGTTTAGGTATCAGTACCATGTCTGTGTCATAAAAGGAATTTGTTAGGACTCCTTCAATCCCTATTTTTTCAAATAGTTTATATAGCATTTTAGTTAATTGTTCTTTAAATGTTTGGTAGAATTCATTTGTAAATCCATCTGGTCCTGAGGATTTTTTCTTAGGGAGTTAGTTAATAGCTTGTTCTATTTTTTTTTTTTTTTATCTAAAATGGGACTGTTTAGTCTATTTACTTCTTCCTCTGGTAATCGGGACAAGCTATATTTTTGAAGGCATTCTTCCATTTCATTTAAGTTATAGAATTTATTGAAATAAAGTTGAGCAAAGTATCTCCTAATTATTGTTCTAATTTCCTCTTCATTAGTGGCAAATTCTCCCTTTTGATTTTAAGACAAACAATTTGATTTTCTTCTTTCCTTTTTTAAATCAGATTTACTAAGTGTGTGTCTATTTTGTTGTTTTTTTCATAGAACCAACTCTTAGTTTTATTTATTAATTCAATATTTTTTTTTACTTTCAATTTTATTAATCTCTTCTTTTATTTTTAGAATTTCAAGTTTAGTGTTTGGGGGTTTTTAATTTGCTCTTTTTCTAGCTATTTTAGTTGCAAGCCTAAGTCATTGATTTTATCTTTCTATATTTTATGCAAGTAGGCCTTTAGAAATGTAAAATTTCCCCTTATTATCACTTTGACTGCATCCCACACATTTTGGTGTAATATCTCATTATTGTCATTCTCTTGGGTGAAATTATTAATTGTGTCTATGATTTGCTATTTTACCCAATCATTCTTTAGGATGAGGTTATTTAGTTTCCATATTTTTGGTCTATTTTCTCCTGGACTTTTATTGAATGTAATTTTTATTTCATCATGATCTGAATAGGATGCATTTACTATTTTTGCCTTTCTGCATTTGAATTTGAGGTCTTTATGTCCTAATACATGGTTAATTTTTGTATAGGTTCTATGAATTGCTGAAAAGAAAGTATACTCCTTTCTATCTCCATTTATTTTTCTCCAAAGACCTATCACACCTAACTTTTCCAGTGTTCTATTTACCTCTTTAACTTCTTTCTGTTTATTTTGTGATTTGATTTCTATTTCTGAGAGTGAAAGTCTCCCACTATTATAGTTTTGCTGTATATTTCTTCTTGCAGCTCTCTTAAGTTCTTCTTTAAGAATTTAGATAGTACACCACTTGGTGCATATATGTTTAATATTGATATTGCTTCATTTTCTATGCTAACTTTTAGCAAGGTATAGTGCCCTTCCTTATCTCTTTTAATTAGATCAAGTTTTGCTTTCGTTTCATCTGAGATCAGGATGGCTTCCCCTGCTTTTTTGACTTCAACTGAAGCATAGTAGATTATGCTCCAGCCTTTTACCTTTACTCTGTATGTATCACCCAAAGTGTGTTTTGTGTAAACAACATATTGCAGGATTCTGACTTCTAATCAGTCTACATTCTGCTTCTATTTTTGAGGGAGTTTACCCCTCATTTTTGGTTAAGATTACTAAGTCTGTATTTCCTGCAATCTTGCTAACCCCAGATTATGCTTTTCTCTTTTCTTTCCCCCTTACCCTCTCCCAGTATTAAACTTGTGAGCACCCTTTGTGCCACATAGCCCTCCCTCTTTAGGATCCCTCTTCCCACCTTAGAGTCCTTCCTCTTTACTTAATCCTTTCCCTTACAATTCTTGTATTCCCTTTTATTTATTTTACTCTTTCCCTTTTCACTTTTCCCCTCACATTTTTCAATGTGGTGGGAGAGGTTTCTCTGTAAATCGAATATATCCAATATTTTCTCTTTGAGACAGTTCTGATGAGAGTAAGATTCACACTATGTTTATCCCCCTTCCTTCTTTCCCTCAAACATAATAGGTTTCTTTTGCCTCTTTGTGAGATGTAATATCTCCACTTTTCCCTTTTTCTGGTACATTTTCCTTTCCACCTCTAACTTCTTTTTATATTATAATGTAAAACCAAATTACATATGTATTCTTAATGTATATTCATAATAAAAATATAGTTCACAAGATTTCTTTTTACCTTTTTATGTTTCTCTTGGGTCCTATATTGGGAGGTCAAACTTTTTGTTTAGTTCCAGTTTTTTGGTCAGAAATAGATGGGATTCACCTATTTCTTTGAATGTCCATCTTCTTCCCTGAAGAAAATGCTCAGTTTGTCTGGATAAGTAATTCTTTGCTGCATACCAAGTTCCTTAGCCTTTCAGATCCCAGGCCTTTTGATCATTTAATATGGACATTGCTATATCTTAAATAAATCCTTATTGTGGCTTCTCCGTATTTGAATTTTTTTTCTTAGCTGTTTGTAGTATTTTTTCCTTGGTCTGATAGTTCTGGAATTTAGCCACAATATTTTTGGAGTTTTGATTTTGGAATCTCTTTCAGTAGGTGATCGATGAATTCTTTCAATGTCTATTTTACTCTGTTTGTATAACATCTGGGCTGTTCTCTTTGATGATTTCCTAAAAAATAGTATGTAGGCTCTTTTTTTCACCATGATTTTCAGGAAGTCCAATAATCTTCAAATTATCTCTCCTAGATCTATTTTCCAGGTCTGTTGTAGGTATTGAACAATTTTTTCTACTTTTTCATTTTTTTTGTTTTACTTGACTCATTCTTATTGTCTCCTCGTCATTAATTTCCTTTTGTTCAATTCTGACTTTTAATGAATTATTTTCTTCATTTAATTTTAAATCTCTTTTTGTAATTGTCCAATTGAGTTTTTAAATGAGTGGTTTTGTTCTATGGAAATTTTTTTCCACTTTGCCAATTTTATTTTTTACAGACCTATTTTCTTTTTCAATTAACTAATTCTGTTTTTCAGGGAGTTGATTTCTTTATCCACTCTAAATTTTAATGAGTAACATGACTTATTCAGACCCTCTTGCAAATCTTCCCTTTCCTTTCTCCATTTTTCTTCTAACTCTCTTTTAAGAGCCTTTTTAAGTTTTTCTATGAGTGCCTTGTGTGATGGAGACCAGGTTATGTCACCATATGGGGCTTCATTTAGAGACAATCTGTTTTTAGTCTCCTCAGGGTTTGAACTCTGCTCTCTTTCAGTATGGAAGCTATCTATGGTTAGAGCCCGTTTTAACTTTTTACTCATTCTGACAAAAAACAAAACAAAACAAAACAAAACAAAACAAAACAAAACAAAAAAACCTCAAAAACAATAACTGAGGTTTTGAGGGGAGTGTGGTGTTACCAAGCTTCCTCCACAAACAACAGGAAGTAACAGGAAAGCAGTAGTGGGACAACAATGGCTTTGCTGGGATTAGTGGCTGTGCTGAGATCATGCTGAGTCCCTCCTGGTGCATGGTGGGTGTGGCCAGGTCCAGAGAGACTCTAGTGTTTTGGGGTTATAGTTTTTACCCCCATGTTTATAACTTCTCTGCTTTTCTACAGGCTTGCTGGCAAAGCAAAGTAGCTGACTCTGTGTAAAGTTCTCCCAGCAAATTTTTCATTGGCTGAGACCCCCCCCCCCCAACCTTGCACCCCACTCCATTCTCCTCAGCCTGAGCTGCCTTCTGTGCTTTCACCGACAAGTTGCCTGATGCTGCACCTGGCCTAACCATCCTCTCCCACGAGCAAAAACAGACCTTTTTTGGTGAATTTAGAGATTATCTTCTGTTGATAATGTATTATACTCCCAATATTCGTGGGTTTTGAAAGTCAAGCACTAATTCCAAGGCCGTTTCAGAAAAAAAAGTCATTTGAGTGTAAGGGAGAGCTTAGTTATTGTTTTTGAGGCTTTTTTGTTTTGTTTTTGTTTTTGTTTTTTTTTTTGTCAGAATGAGTAAAAAGTTAAAATGGGCTCTAACCATTGATAGCTTCTATACTGAAAGAGAAAAAAAAGAGTTCAAACCCTGAGGAGACTAAAAACAGATTGTGTTTGTCTTCTCCACCATCGTGGTCTTCTTTGCTTCTTAGGACCTGCATTTTCTTGCTGTTAACTGTTAGGTCAAAATTAGCACAAGCAGCAAGGTATAGATCCATACTTTGTTGCATCTCAGTTTTGGAGGCTGTGTTAAGTGCATAATCATTTGCTAATAAAAATATCATGCTCCAAACATTCCCTCCACATTAGTTTTGGCTTAAAGGTTTTTAATGTTGAAAGATCTGCAATCAGTGCAGAAGCTAACTTTGATTTCATGTCTTCCACTGAAGGCATTTGACAACATTGGTGAAAACATCATGCTAAAAAGCATGGAAGCAAGCACACAATCTTGTTTAACTCTACTGGTGACTAGAGCATGGGAGTATTGCCAGTTATCCAGAATTTAGGCAAGCATGCCATCCTGAAATTGATGTTCTATATTGATGAACTTCTCTGGGCAATCAAATTTTGAGATAATTTTCCATAAGACCTCATGACTGACAGTATCAAAGGCCTTGGTCAAATCTACAGTTGTATACAGACCTCTGTTCTGTTCCTGAAATTTTTCTTGGAGTCGTTGGGGAGCAAACATCATATCAAATGTTTCTCTGCTCCTTCTGAAGCCATGCTAACTTTCAGGTATATGATCTTCTTCTAAGTGTAAGGTCAGCCTATTATGGAGAACTCTGGCAAGAATCTTCCTACCAATGACCAAGAGAGAGAGAGAGAAAAGAGAATAAGAGCTATAAAACAACATTGCCTAGAATGGAGTTAAGGTTTGACTAGCCTGTCATAATTATATCTAATATAACATAGTAGATTGTGGATACAACAGCAAAGAGCCAGATTCCATGCTAACAATCAGCATTTGATTATATTCTACCTAGTTAATTTTTCTGAATTTGTGATAATGAGAAGGTAAAAGAAAGGCACAAATGAATGGATATAGATATAATCCCCTGTGAGGAAGAATTTCAGTCAGGGCACTTAAAAACATATTCTTCCTTCCATTCATCCATCCATAAATCAAAGGTTCACTGAGCACTTATTGTAGCATGTTTTCTTAATTTTTGAGAAAAAAAAACATTTGTGTAATTATTGATACTAATTGTTGAATAGAATTTTGCTGACCAGGAGTTCCCCCTTCTCACCCATAACTATTTCCTTTATAGTTAATTATATATCCCTTTCTATGATTGTATTACTAAAAATATTTATTTTATGCCTGATCAATTGAAAATTTGTCAATCTTTTTAAGGCCCTCATCATCTCAAAGACAGACTATTGTAATGACTTTCTGGTTGATCTCTCTGACTCAAGTCTCTTCCCTATTCCAGTCCATTTTCAACTTATTTGTAAATGTGATGTTCTTAAAGTGCCTGGCTAACTATATTATTCATTAAGCTCATTGGCTTGTTGGCTCCCCATTATTGCCAGAATCAAATATAAATTCTTTTGTTTGTCTCTTCACAATCTGGAATTTTATGACCTTTCTAATCTTCTTGTATTTTACAACTATCTATGGACTCTATGATTTAGTATCACTGATATTGTTGCTTCTCTTATATAACACTCCATTTTCTGACTGGTTTCTACTGCTTATTTATTTTTCCTGGAATGCTTTGCCTTCTAACTGTAATGTTCTGGTTAGCTTTCTAGAGGTCTTGGGGTCAGCCTTGGTTTCAGCAGAATAATCATGAAGAGAATAGTCAGGAATAAAAATCAAAGTCTCCTTCAGTCTCCCAGTCTGTGTCAGCAGTCTCAGCAATCAGCCAGTCAGCAGTCTGGACATGTCAATGTAATGTCCTGCTTTCTAGAGCTCCCAAGCTGGGGTGACAAAACATACCATTGCTTTTGAGAGTCTCCACACAGGGGTGGATTAAAATATACTGTCCAGATCCAGATTAACTCTCTGGAGCATCTCCGGACTAGCTTAAGTACTTGGTCTTAGTGGAGAAGTGATGAAAGCAGGAGAGCCACTATGAGGCTGGTCAAGTCTTTTCCTTGTGTGGCTGAGTTTGTCCCCATTTTATATATTCTGTTACAATTAAATCAATTCATCATACTGAGTATAAACCAATCATTATATCACTAGGGAACCATACTAAATTAGAGAACTATTAATCACTATGCTAAACTGGATAACCATTGTATTATCAATTCCACTGAGTTAACACCTTGTTATAAGAATCCTTGCCTCAAGAATATTTCTCCAGAGTTCTGGCTCATTACACCTAACTCTTTCTTAGAGGTCTTCCCCAGTATTCCCACCTTTCTCTTTACATAAGTTTATACAGACTGCAGAAGAATGCCCATCCATATTTTGTAGTCATTAAAATTGTATTGTTCACTTTATCAACTGGAATGATGACTGTTTTGTGAGTTTGAGGGCTTTGAACATAAAGAGACCTGATAATTTTCTCCTATCCATTTCTTACTATATTTTTTTTCCTTAACCAAGATGAGTGATTATGAGTGAAATAGAGAATTTTGATTATATCAAATTAAAAAGCTTTTGTACAAATAAAACTAATGCAAACACAATTAGAAGGGAAGCAATAAACTGGGAAAACATTTTTACAGTTAATGGTTCTGATAAAGGCCTTATTTCTAAAATATGTAGAGAATTAACTCTAATTTCTAAGAAATCAAGCCATTCTCCAATTGATAAATGGTCAAATGATATGAACAGACAATTCTCAGATGATGAAATTGAAACTATTTCCACTCATATGAAAGGGTGTTCCAAAACACTATTGATCAGAGAAATGCAAATTAAGACAATTCTGAGATACCACTACACACCTGTCAGATTGGCTAAGATGACAGGAAAAAATAATGATGAGTGTTGAAGGGGCTGTGGGAAAACTGGGACACTGATACATTATTGTGGAGTTGTGAAAGAATCCAAGCATTCTGGAGAACAATCTGGATATGCCCCAAAAAGTTATCAAACTGTGCATACCCTTTGATCCAGCAGTACTACTACTGGGCTTTTATCCCAAAGAAATATTAAAGAAGGGAAAGGGACATATATGTGCCAAAATATTTGGGCAGTCCTTTTTGTAGTGGCAAGAAACTGGAAATTGAATGGATGCCCATCAGTTGGAAAATGGTTGGGTAAATTGTGGTATATGAATGTTATGGAATATTATTGTTCTATAAGAAATGACCAACAGGAAGAATACAGAGAAGCTTGGAGATTCTTACATGAACTGATGCTAAGTGAAATGAGCAGAATCAGGAGATCATTATACTCTTCAACAACAACACTATATGAGGATTAATTCTGGTGGAAGTGGCTATCTTTGACAAAGAGAAGATCCGATTCAGTTCCAATTAATCAATGATGGACAAAATCAGCTACATCCAGAAAAAAGAAATACTGGGAAATGAATGTGGACTACCTGCATTTTTGTTTTTCTTCTCAGGTTATTTTTACCTTCAAAATACAACTTTTCTTGTACAACAAGAGAACTGTTCGGATCCACACATATATATTGTATCTAAAATATACTTTAACATGTTTAACGTGTATAAGACTGCCTGCCATCTAGGGGAGGGGTTGGAGGGAGGGAAGGGAAAAGTTGGAACAGAAGTGAGTGCAAGGGACAATGTTGTAAAAATTAGCCATGCATATGCTCTATCAATAAAAAGCTGTAATTTTAAAAAAGGAGGCCTATTCATAAGGATCTGTGTCTTAAAGAGTTTTATCAGAGAAAATAATTCACATTCTCTTGAAGATCATGCTGTGACCCTCTAAATATATGTCCAGGTTGTGAGAATGTAATGTTCTTGGGTTTCTTTCAAGATGGCTTCTTAAGTTTCTTTTTCTGAATTATAGAAGTCTCACCATTAATATATATTAAAGAGGTACTCTTTTTTGCTGGTTTCCAGGATGCTGATTGGTGGTGTGCTTTGGGATCTCAGAGAGCATTATTTGCTTGAGGGGAAACAACAAGTTGGCTAACTGGTGGTGATGCAGGATCTTATCTTAGTAATGATTACATGCTAAGGTATTCTTGGGCTAAAAAAAAAAAAACGAGCCATAGGATCATAGCATTAGATAATTATATGTATTTTAGTCAATTCTCTTTTTATTTTGCAATTAAAGAAACTGAACTCCTGGAGATATTAAATGATTTGTCCATGATCACAGAAGTTGTGGGCAAAGATAGATTTGAACTATATCCTTTGGCTATGAATCCATTTCCTTTTGCCCCTGTATCCCACAATTACAGGGATACTGTATAGTATCTGAAGTTACATTTGGACTAATGGCAGAAATTATTGTCTTACTTCAGGGGTAAGAGCAATTAAAATTAAATACTAGTGGGTCACAGTTGCAGAAACTATTGTGATAACTAACAAGGACTGGATTCAAACTCAGGCTTTTCTGACTTTAACTGAGCAAACCTTCTTAGCAATAATAAAGTAACAAGTCATTTCCCTCTATCAGTCCCTTTATGCTTTGGATAGAATTGTTTATTTTGGTTGTTAATTTCTCAAAAAGTGAATAGATCATAGTGAATCTTGGTATTATTTTTCAAGTGACTTTTTATATATATATATAGTAATAACATACCTGTATGTTTCTCTCTCTCTCTCTCTCTCTCTCTCTCTGTGTGTGTGTGTGTGTGTGTGTGTGTGGTGTGTTTGTGTATTTAAAGAGAAAACTTAAGAAAAGCTGACAGTTCAGATAAGGAAACATTTTCCCCTCACCTCTTGTAAACCAATAGGCCAAGCTGTAATTCAAAGACAGCAGTTTATAGCTGTTATAAATCCCTCCAAATTGTGCTGCTGTTAAAATAGATGAGGGAGAAGGAATCTGAGAGTAAGTTGGGATTGGACAATCAAGCTATGGTGATTCTTTTTTCTTCCCTAGCTTCTTCTTTAAGGGAAGATGAATTATTACAGTCATTAAGCCCTACCTGCCCTCATCTTCTCCCCTGCAGCAAGCTCCTTTGCCCTGGGCTCCTGGGCTCAGGAATAGATGTTCTTTGCCTTCTATTTGTCATCTGATATTGACATTCTGTAGTTAGAGGCAAATAGCTTCTTGCAAAACATGGTGTAGTGAGGGAAAAAATCCTGGACAGGAGATCAGAGCATTATTGAATTCTGTTCTATTATTAACTCAAGAAATCATAGATATAGATTGGAAGGAACTTGAGAGGCCACTTATTAGAACTCCATCTCCCTTAATCTAAAGATGAGGAAGTTAAGGCCTAGAAAAGCTAAATAATTTGCTGATGGTCACACATATTGGAAGAACTAAATGTAGAATCTGATCCAGGTTCTTTTACTTCAGAGCCATCATTCTTTCCATTGTACTAGATAACATGTCAACTCATTGAGCAAACCAAAGCAAGACATTTTCTGTATGTGGATTCAGTCAGTCAATCAATCAATCAATCAATCAATATTAATGACCAGGTGTTGTGTTATGCACTAGAATAACAAAAAAAGAAGCAAAAAAAAAAGTCCTTGAACTCAAGGAATGTACAATCTCTAATGACTCAGTTTTTTAATATATAAATGAGATATTTGGACTAAAAGATTCCTTCCTCCTTAGAAAGTCAGATTTTGGGAAACCTGTTATAAGGCTTACCAGCTATATATATATATATATATATATATATATATATATATATATATATATATATATATATTAATTTTGGGAAAAACATTCTTGGAGAGCAAATGCCGATATAATTTCTGGGCTGAAAGCCATACTGGTTTTATTTGCCAAGTCATAGAAGGGATAATAGTGTACATAGCTAGAAATAACATTTTCCTTAATGGGCGATATTATAGGATTTAGGTCTGGAAAGAAGCTTAGCAATCTGGTCTAAACTTCCTTGTTTTATGAATGAGGAAACCAAGATATGATAACTTGTTGGGACTTATAAAGGACTTGTTGTCCAGGTAATAAGGAGCACAGTGGTGAGAAACCAAGATCTTATAATTTAGAGTATTTGCTCTCAAAACACACATTTTGCTTTTTCTTGTTGCTACAACTGTCAGCCCATTAGCAACTGATGATTAAATAGAAATGAAAACAACATACCTCTGAAATTCAAGTACAAGTAAATAGTAAAATTAGTCCTGTTTTTTTTCAGTCTCAAAAAGTTTTTTATTTTATTCAAAATCTTCCTATACTTAGCAACATTATTAAAAAGTGCATACTCTGATTTCATTAAAGTTGACATCATATATAGCAACTCAGACTGAGGAGGAAATAAATAGCAAGGATTTGGTATTCTTCAATACAAAACCTTAGGAAATTAAGAAAGTTGAGAGAGTAACTTCTCTTTTAAGTATCTTAATAACTTTATGCACCCCCACTTATTCTGTTACAACTTATTTTTTATTATATATTTTTTATAGTATTATCCCTTGTATTCATTTTTCCAAATTATCCCCCCCTCCCTTTACTCCCTCCCTCCCCAATGACAGGCAATCCCATACATTCTACATGTGTTACAATATAACCTAGAAACAATACATGTGTGTAAATACCATTTTTTTTTTTTTTTTTTTTTTTTTGAGGCTGGGGTTAAGTGACTTGCCCAGGGTCACACAGCTAGGAAATGTTAAGTGTCTAAGACTAGATTTGAACTCCAGTCCTCCTGAATTCAAGGCTGGTGTTCTATCCACTGCGCCACCTAGCTGCCCCATAAATACCATTTTCTTGTTGCACAATAAGCATTAGATTCCAAAGGTACATGTAATCTGGGCAGACAGATATTAGTGCTAACAATTTACATTCACTTCCCAGTTTTCCTTCTCTGGGAGTAGCTACCTCTGTCCATCATTGATCAACTGGAAGTGAGTTGGATCTTCTTTATGTTGAAGATTTCCACTTCCATCAGAATATATCCTCATACAGTATTGTTGTTGAACTGTATAGTGATCTTCTGGTTCTGCTCATTTCACTCAGCATCAGTTGATGTAAGTCTCTCCAAGCCTCTCTGTATTCCTCCTGCTGGTCATTTCTTACAGAGCAATAATATTCCATAACCTTCATACACCATAATTTACCCAACCATTCTCCAACTGATGGGCATCCATTCATCTTCCAGTTTCTAGCTACAACAAATAGAGCTGCTATAAACATTTTGGCACACACAGGTCTCTTTCCACTCTTTAGTATTTCTTTGGGATATAAGCCCAGTAGTAGTACTACTGGGTCAAAGGGTATGCACAGTTTGATAACTTTTTGGGCATAGTTCCAAATTGCTCTCCAGAATGGCTGGATTCTTTCACAACTCCACCAGCAATGTATTAGTGTCCCAGTTTTCCCACATCCCCTCCAACATTCATCATTATTTGTTCCTGTCATCTTAGCCAATCTGACAGGTGTGTAGTGGTATCTCAGAGTTGTCTTAATTTGCATTTCTCTGATCAGTAGTGATTTGGAACACTCTTTCATATGAGTGGATATAGTTTCAATTTCATCATCTGAGAATTGTCTGTTCATATCCTTTGACCATTTATCAATTGGAGAATGGTTCGGTTTCTTATAAATTAGGGTCAGTTCCCCATATATTTTGGAAATGAGACCTTTGTCAGAACCTTTACTTTTAAAAATATTTTCCCAATTTGTTACTTCCCTTCTAATCTTGTTTGCATTAGTATTGTTTGTACAGAAACTTTTTAGTTTGATGTAATCAAAATCTTCTATTTTGTGATCAATAATGATCTCTAGTTCTCCTCTGGTCATAAATTCCTTCCTCCTCCACAAGTCTGAGAGGTAGACTATCCTCTGTTCTTCTAATCTATTTATTATCTCATTCTTTATGCCTAAATCGTGGACCCATTTTGAGCTTATCTTGGTATATGGTGTTAAGTGTGGATCCATATCTAATTTCTGCCATATTAATTTTCAGTTTTCCCAACAGTTTTTTCCAAATAATGAATTTTTATCCCTAATGTTGGTATCTTTGGGTTTGTCAAAGATTAGGTTGTTATAGATGTACCCTTTTTTGTCCTTTGTATCTAATCTGTTCCAGTGATCTACTGGTCTATTTCTTAGCCAATACCAAATGGCTTTGGTGACTGCTGCTATATAATATAGCTTTAGATCAGGTACACTTAGACCACCTTCCTCTGACTTTTTTTTTCATTAGTTCCCTTGCAATTCTCGACCTTTTATTCTTCCATATGAATTTTGTTGTTATTTTTTCTAGGTCATTAAAATAGTTTCTGGGGAGTCTGATTGGTACAGCACTAAATAAATAGATTAGTATGGGGAGTATTGTCATCTTTATTATATTCACTCGGCCTATCCAAGAGCACTGAATGTCTTTCCAATTATTTAAATCTGACTTTATTTTTGTGGCAAGTGTTTTGTAATTTTTCTCATATAATTCCTGACTTTTCTTTGGAAGATGGATTCCCAAATACTTTATACTCTCAACATTTGTTTGGAATGGAATTTCTCTTTGTATCTCTTGCTGTTGCATTTTGTTGGTGATATATAAAAATGCTGAGGATTTATGTGGATTTATTTTGTATCCTGCCACTTTGCTAAAATTTTGAATTATTTCTAATAGCTTTTTAGCAGAGTCTTTGGGGTTCTCTAAGTATACCATCATGTCATCTTCAAAGAGTGATAGTTTGATTTCCTCATTTCCTACTCTAATTCCTTGAATCTCTTTCTCGGCTCTTATTGCCCAGGCTAGGGTTTCTAGTACTATATTGAATAGTAATGGTGATAGTGGGCAACCTTGTTTCACTCCTGATCTTACTGGGAAAGGTTGCAGTTTATTTCTATTGCATATTATGCTTACTGATGGTCTTAAATATATGCTCCTGATTATTCTAAGGAATAGTCCATTTATTCCTATACTCTCAAGAGTTTTTAGTAGGAATGGATGTTGGATTTTGTCAAATGCTTTTTCTGCATCTATTGAGATGATCACATGGTTTTTATTAATTTGATTATTAATATTGTCAATTATATTAATAGTTTTCCTAATATTAAACCAACCCTGCATTCCTGGAATAAATCCTACTTGATCATAGTGTATTATCCTGGAGATGATTTTCTGAAGTCTTTTTGCTAATATCTTTTTTAAGATTTTAGCATCAATATTCATTAAGGAAATTGGGCTATAATTTTCTTTCTCAGTTTTCGATCTACCTGGTTTAGGTATCAGTACCATGTCTGTGTCATAAAAGGAGTTTGGTAGGACTCCTTCAATCCCTATTTTTTCAAATAATTTACATAACAGTGGGGCTAATTGTTCTTTAAATGTTTGGTAGAATTCACATGTAAATCCATCTGGTCCTGGGGATTTTTTCCTGGGGAGTTGATTAATAGCTTGTTCTATTTCTTTTTCTGAAATGGGACTATTTAAGCAATTTATCTCCTCCTCTGTTAATCTAGGGAGCCTATATTTTTGGAGGAAGTCATCCATTTCACTTAAGTTATCAAATTTATTGGCATAAAGTTGGGCAAAGTAACTCCTTATTATTTCTCTAATTTCCTCTTCATTGGTGGAAAGATCCCCCTTTTCATTTGTAAGACTAACAATTTGATTTTCCTCTTTCTTTTTTCTGATTAAATTTACCAAAGGTTTATCTATTTTATTGGCTTTTTCATAAAACCAACTCTTGGTTTATTTATTAATTCAATAGTTTTTTTACTTTCAATATTTTTGATTTCTCCTTTTAATTTTTGTATTTCAAGTTTAATTTTTTGTTGGGGGATTTTAATTTGGTCTTTTTCTAGCTTTTTAAGTTGCAAGCCCAATTCGTTAATCTTCTCTTTCTCTATTTTCTTCAAATAAGCCTCTAAAGATATAAAATTTCACCTTATTACCGCTTTAGCTGCATCCCACAGATTTTGGTATGATGTCTCATCATTGTCATTATCTTGGGTGAAATTATTAATTGTTTCTATAATTTGCTGTTTCACCCAGTCATTCTTTAAGATGAGATTGTTCATTTTCCAATTACTTTTTGGTCTATTTACCCCTAACTTTTTACTGAATGTAGCTTTTATTGCATTGTGATCTGAGAAGAAGGCATTTATTATTTCTGCCTTCCGACATTTAATTTTGAGATCTTTATGTCCTAATATATGGTCAATTTTTGTATAGGATCCATGAACTGCTTAGAAGAAAGTATATTCCTTTCTATTGCCATTCAGTTTTCTCCAAAGGTCTATCATACCTAGTTTTTCTAATGTTCTATTTACTTTTTAAATTTCTTTCTTATTTGTTTTGTGGTTTGATTTGTCTAAATCTGAGAGTGCAAGGTTGAGATCTCCCACTATTATAGTTTTACTGTCTATTTCTTCTTGCAATTCTCTTAACTTTTCCTTTAGAAAGTTAGATGCTATATCACTTGGTGCATATATGTTTAGTATCGATATGGCTTCATTATTTATGCTATGCTACCTTTCAGCAGGATATAGTTTCCTTCCTTATCTTTTTTAACTAAATCAACTTCTGCTTTTGCTTGATCTGAGATAAGGATAGCTACCCCTGCTTTTTTGGCTTTACCTGAAGCATAATAGGCTCTGCTCCAACCTTTTACCTTTACTCTGTATGTATCTCCCTGCTTTAAGTGTGTTTCCTGTAGACAACATATTGTAGGGTTCTGATTTTTGATCCAATCTGCTATCCGTCTCCATTTGATGGGAGCGTTCATCCCATTTACATTTACAGTTAAAGTTACTAATTCTGTATTTCCTGCCATCATATTATCCCCATATTATGCTTTTTCCCTTGACCCCCCTGTTCCCCTTCCCTGATATTTAATTTATAGACCTTCCTTGTGACGTGCAGCCCTCCCTTTTTTTAGTATCCTTCCCCCCTCCCTCCAAGTCCCTTCACATATTCTCCTTTTCCTTTTCCCTTTTCCTCTCCCCCTTTTAGTGAGGTGAGAGAGAATTCTCTGAAAAACAAATATGTCAATTATTTACTCTTTGAGCCTCTTCTGATAAGAGTAAGATTCACACAATGATTCTCCCCCTCACTAAATTCCCTCAGATATGGTGTATTTTCTATGTCTCTTCCTGGGAGGTAGTTTCCCTCTTTTTATCATTCCTTCCCCTTTTTCTGAAACGACCTCCTTCCCTTTACTACACCCCCCCTTTTTTTCTTTTATATCAGTAAAATCAAATTATCCATGAGTACTTTTTATATACCCACAACAGAGTTACAGTTCTCAAGGGTTCTGTGTACCTTTTTCTGTTTCTCTTCAGTCTTGTGGATGTAGATCAAATTTTTTGTTTAAGTCTGTTTTTTTTCTTAGAAACATATAGAATTCCTCTATTTCATTGAATGACCATCTTCTTCCATGGAAAAAGATGCTAAACTTAGCTGGGTAGTTCATTCTTGGTTGCAGTCCTTGATCTTTTGCCTTATGGAATATCAGGTTCTACGCCCTTCTATCTTTTAATGTGGAGGCAGCCAGATATTAAGTGACCCTTATTGTGGCACCTTGGTATTTAAATTGTTTTTTTCTAGCTGCTTGCAAGATTTTCTCCTTTGTGTGGTAATTCTGCAGCTTAGCCACAATATTCCATAGTGTTCTTTTTTTAGGGTCTATTTCAGAAGGAGTTCGATGAATTCTTTCCACATCTACTTTCTCTTCTGTTTCTATTATCTCTGGACAGTTCTCTTTGATAAGTTCCTGTAAAATAGAATCTAGGCTCTTTTTTTGGTCGTAGTTTTTGGGAAGTCTAATTATCTGTAGATTATCTCTCCTAGATCTATTTTCCAGGTCTATAGATTTTCCCAGTAAGTATTTGACGTTATTCTCCAGCTTTTCATTTTTTTGTTTTGTTTCTTGGGTTCTCTGTGAATCATTCATTTCTATTTCTTCCATCCTGAATTTTAAGGAGTTATATTCTTCTTTCATAGTTTTTAGTTCTTTTTGTAAATGCCCAATTTCGTTTTTAAATGAATTATTTTGCTCTATTGAATTTTTTTCCATTTCCCTAATTTTTTTTGAGAATTATTTTCTTTTTCTAATTCAGAAATTCTATTTTCTCGAGACGTTTTTATCTTTTCCAATTCAGAAATCCTACTTTCCTGTGATTTTTTAACCTTTTCTAACTCACAAATTTTGTTTCCCTGCATCTCCTGTGAATTTTTATTTTTTCCAACTCCAATTTCAGAACGTTGTTATTCTCTATCATAGCTTCCCTTTCCTTTCCCCATTTTTCTTCAAACTCTCTTAGCTTTTTAATAGTCTCTTGAAGGAGAGAGTTATGTGATGGGGGGCAGGTATTGTTCCCCTTTAGTTCGTTATCTGCTGACTCTCTGCTGATAACTTCCTCGGGGTTGGATACCCGCTCTTTCTCTGTGTAGAATGAGTCAATGGTTCTTTTTGGCTTCTTACTCATACTTAAAAAATCTTTTGGGGTCTGTCCCTGGGGTAGGAAATTATTTATTTATTTCTTTACCAGCTTCCTCCCAGACTGGATGGATGCAGCGGCTCCTGCGCCTGAGCTAAGAGAGAGCTCTGAGAAAGAGTTCCTCTCCCCCTCCCTGGAAGTGCCTCACAGGTGACTAGCACTGCTGTGCTTTGAGGGCGCTGTGTTCTAGCAGCTTTCCTGAGGTTTGAGACTGAACAGCAAAGGCGACACAAAGCCCAGCCTGTGCGTCCCGGTGGGGCGTAGATGTCAGCAGCAGGTGACGTGAAAAGCCCCTGCACTCAAACTGGAAGTGTCTGCCCTGAAACCGTGGTCCCTAGTTCAAAGATTCAGCTTCTCTGGGACTTCCCTGGGGCTGATTTCCACATCCTCCAGCTGAGCCAGGCAGTATGTGTTTCCTTGGGCTGTATCCGCCCACTTCTCAATCTCTTAACTACTCACAGGTGAAAGCTAGGGGCCACACCCACAGTGCCGAGATCTGCTGAGTCACCTCCGGGATTGGGGAAGATCCAATCTGGCTTTTTAAAGTGGCTTAGATTTCTCTTCTGAACTGCTGTTTTGTAAGCAGAGAAGAGCTAACAACCTGTGCCAGATTCTTCTATCTCAGTGGCTTCTCTGATCCCAGAGCCCTCCCCAGCGTGATTGGTGCAGTGTGCCAGCACCGAACCATCTGTGCTGGCCTCTCTTCTTCCTCCCCTGGCAAATGACCTTTTCTGTTGAAACTCCAGATTCTCTTCAGCTGGTAAGTCGTGCTTCCAGTCCTTGTGGATTCTATCAGTCCAGTGCTATTTCTGAGGCTGATTTATCTAATTGCTTGTGAGGGAGTAAGGACGTTCACAGAGTAGTGTGTATCTTCTCCGCCAGCTTGGCTCTGCCCCAAATTAGTCCTGTTTTATAAAAATTTGTATTTTACTATAAATTTTTATTGAGAGGAAGAATGTCATAGTGGAGAGGAAACTTCAGAGTAAGGAAGATTTGGACTCAACTCTCCTCAAAATACTTTTTGTATGACTTTCCCAGAGTCAGTCTCATTGCCTTAAGTAACTCTCTATGACTCTATATCACACAAAAAGTTGTTAATTTATATTGGTATGGGAAGTTGCTTGACAGGAGCTACCTATACTAATGAAGTCATAGATTTTATGAAGAATACATACTTATAAAAGATATCCCAAAGTCACAGTACAATTTTAAGCTTTAATATATTAATACCCATAACTGAAAAAGGAATACTGTTAATCTTTCAATAAGAGGGAATCTATTACCTTCTGAAGCAGATTGTTAATTTACTTCAGTTCAACAAACATTCATAAAGTACTTGCTTTGTGGAATGTTTTATGGTAGGTGCCAGAAATATAGAGATGGAAGCAATGAGATCTTTTTCCTTTTCAAGTAGCTACTAGATGATTAAACAATCCTATATTTTATTGTTCTCAGTGCTCTGGGATATAGCTCATCTGCACCCATGGGTGTAACCTAATGGATAACATCAAGGAATTCTCTGATTATCTTGTTGTTTATCTTGGATTTCAACTCCATGTTTCCCATTTTCATTTTATCTTTTCCAGCCAGGGTGGGTTGATAAGGCCTCATGACTTTAACATCACAGTAACACCCAAATGAGACAGTTTCAGGCACACATCTGCTGTGTTAAACGAAGTCCAGCTGGACTTCCCCTTCATCAGTCAAAACCCATCACTAACATTGTGTGCTGACTATGCTCTTCTACTCAGGTCAAGGATAGTGTTAGTTGTGATTAAATTTATTCTCAGGAATCAGATCTGAAGCTGTGGGACCAATAGCATTCCCCTTACTGACCTCTTCAGATGAGACAAAGACAGTTTTATCTTCTACTAAAAGTTCCCCTTGTTGTTTGATCCTCTTTTTCTTAAGGAACTCTGAGGAGTCAAGGTTGAGCTGAAATTTCATCCCCACAATTGTAGTTAACAGCTGCAAGTCTTTGTCTTCCTGTTTATGATACATTTATCCTCAACCATTCCCAGTATTTTTATTTTAAAAAAATCACTTAACATAGGGCACGATTTTTCATGGAAAGATCAAGTTGCTTATTAGGCTTGAGCTTGACTCAGAAAACAAACCTGATTGCTTGTTAGTGGGCAGAGCTGCCATATATTTGTGTGCTTGTGTGTATGTGAGGGGAAAGAGAGAGATAGAAAGAGATAAAGAGAGAGAGAGACAGAGACAGAGCCAGAGAGAGACAGAGCCAGAGAGACAGAGCCAGAGACAAAGACAGAGATACACAGAGAAGAGATAGAGACAAAGACAGAGATAGAAAGAGACAGAGACAGAGAGACAGAGACAGAGATACACAAAGAGAGAAGAGACAGAGACAGAGACAGGGATAGAAAGACACACACAGAGAGATACACACAGAGAGATACAAAGTGCACCCTTCCCCTTGAATCCATTATGCCTATTTCTGTCTCTTTCTTTCTCTGTCCCTCTCTATCATACATAGCAGCAATAACAAAAAGTGAGGAAAGACAATGGTGATATACTTTTCCTGATATTTCTTATGTGTGATCTTAGACAATAGCCTCTTTAGAGCTCAGTTTCCTTACCTGAAAAAAAAAAAAAAAAGATTGTATTAGGTTCCCTCTGGGATGTTTTCCAGTCTCAAAAGTTCTATTATTCTATGATATCATGAAAATCAGACTATTATAAAGTGAAGTATGCTAAAACAGTAAAAAAAATGTCAACATGTTGATTTCAAGAAACCAAGATGGAGAATTAGAGGCAACCCAGATTCATTTTCTCAACATTCTCTACTAAAAAACCTTAAAATAATGCCTCAAATCAAATTTGGAGCAGCAAAGGCAAAAAAAAAAGTCAGGGTGAGATATTTTCCCAGCCTAAGAAAATTTAGGAGGTTGTTAGAAGGAAGTCTGTCTGGAGGATACATGCATGGAGGAAGCAATGACAATGGCTGCAGTGGCAGGAGCTTCAAGAATTCTTAACCCACAGCCAGTAAAGCTGACAGACAGAAAGAGATTATAGGGGACACTTTGCTATCACTGGGTAGAGCTAGCACTGATTGGGAATTCTATTACTGATATGTAGTTCTGGATCACAGTTTCAAGAGAGAGAAGGGGGTTGATCACAAAGGAACTAAGGGCCCTTCCTAGGTAAAAACAATAGTGTACGTCAGAGGAGCAGTGACAATACTTCACCCAAGATCACATCACCTTAAAATATCAAAAACTTGCAGATCCTCCGAACTAACTTTGAAAACAGTACCACAAAGAAGGGCTAAATCTTGGTATAATACCTTCCCACTATTGGGTAACAGAACCCAATTTTAATATAAAGTTCAAAATCAAAAAAGGCTGGAAAAATTAGTAAACAAAAAGGGAAAAAAGCTATCGTGGTGGCAGGGAAGACTAGGATAAGAAATAGAAGCAAACAAAAATGTATTGAAAAATTCTAATTTGTGGGGTAGAGAAAAGATGGGTAGAAAGTTGCCCAACCTCTCCCCCAAAGCACTCCAGATTCCTTTAAGTAAACACATTTTAGAGCATCAGAACAACCAAAAAGAAAGATTGGAACAATTTCCAGCTGAAGGCAATTTAGAAGGAAAAGTCTGTGATACCATGCATACAGTCCTGGTGTAAGCCACTCCACTGCAGTGCTGGACTTGGTTCCAGCTCTGTTCCCAACCTTACCCCCAATCCTACCTCTTAATCCCAGCAGTACTGGTAGCTTCTAGACTTCTCAGCCCAGAGACACCAAAAAAGACCTGGAAGGTCAGCAGAAAGTGTATAGAACCAGAATACAGAGTGCAATTCCAGTTTGGGTCACTTCAAGGTAGTTCTAGCCAGCACAGTACACCTTACAGCTACAGTGGAGCCTGGTCACTCCTAACAACTCCAGGGCAGAAAAGAGTGGTTTTGGTCAGATTTCTAAAAAGATCTCTGAAAACAAAATACCTGCACAAAATTCCTGAAGCTTGGTATAGTCACCTTGGAAACAGAGCCCTATTTTATCAAAGAGTTAAAAGCAGAATAATAGGCTAGGGAAATGAGCAGAAAACAGAAAAGGTTTCTGGCCATTGAAGGTTATTTCAAATACTTTAAAAATCAAGTAAGAGAGATAGAGAAAAAATAAGGAAAGAATTGAGAGAGGTGCAAAAGGAAACACAAAAAGCTAATGAGGAGAAGAATGCTTTGAAAAGCAAAATTGGCCAATTGGGAAAGGAGGAACAAAAGCTCACTGAGGAAAATAATTCCTTAAAAATAGAATTGAACAAATGGAAGCTAATGGCTTTATGGTAAATCAAGATATAGTAAAAGAAAAACCAAAAAAATGAAAAAAATAGAAAAAAATCTTATTGAAAAAAACTGGCCTGGAAAATAGATTCAGGAGATATAATTTAAAAATTATCGGTCTATGCTTCATAGAATTCCCAGTCCCTCTATTTTTGTCTGTCTGCATTTTTTGATTTCCTTCACAAGTTAATTGTACACTATTTCAAAATATGATTCTTTTTGTACAGCAAAATAACTGTATGTACATGTATACATATATTATATTTAACTTATATTTTAACATATTTAACTTATATTTTAACATATTTAGCATATAGTGGTCAACCTGCCATCTAGGGGAAGGAGGGGAAGGAGTGGAAAAATTGGAACAAAAGGTTTTGCAATTGTCAATGCTGAAAAATTACCCATGCATATATCTTGTAAATAAAAAGCTATAATTAAAATAAATTATTAGTCTGCCTGAAAGTCATGATAAAAAATATTCTGTACATCATCTTTCAAGAAATTATCAAGGAAAACTGTTCTGGTATTCTAGAACCAGAGTGTGAAATAGAAATTGAAAGAATCCACCAATTACCTCCTGAAAAAAATCCAAACATGAAAAACTCCCAGGAATATTTTAGCCAAATTTGGGAACTTCCAGTCAAGGAAAAATATTGCAAGCCTCCAGAAAGAAACAAATTAAGTATAATGGAGCCACAGTTAGTATAATACAAGATTTAGCAGCTTCTAAATTAAAGGATCAGAGGGCTTGGAATATGATATTATAGAGAGCAAAAGAGATAGGATTGCAACAAGGAATCACTTACCCAACAAAATTGAGTGTAATCCTTCAAAGGAAAAAGTGGTCATTCAATTAAATAGGGGAATTTCAAGCATTTGTGATGAAAAGATAACAGGTGAATGGAAAATTTGGTTTTCAAATACAGGACACTGAATAAGCATAAGGACATAATCAGGAAAGTAATATCATAAGGGACTTAAGGTTTATCTTTTTTTATATTCCTATATGGGAGGATGATACTTGTAACTCATTAGAACTTTCTCTTTATTATGGCAATGAAGAGTATATATAGATAGAGGACACAGGTTTGAGTTGCATATTAAAGGATAATATCTTTTTAAAATTATGAATTTAAAAAGTGAGAGTGGAATGTACTGAGATTAAGGGAAAGGGAGAGGTGAAAATGGTGCAAATTATCTGCATCTATAAAAAAAGAGGCAAGAAAAAATACTTTTACAGTGGAGAAGAAGGTGGGAAGAGTGAGGGAGAGTGAGTGAACCTTATTCTCATCAGAATTGGCTCAAATAGGAAAAATCTACATACTTAATAGAGATATAGAAATCTATCTTATGCTTCAGGAAAAATAGGAGGAAAAAGATATATAGGAAGGGGGAGAGTGATAATAGAGAGGACATATTGGGTGAGAAAATGGTTAGTAGCAAAATACTTTAGAGGAGGGACAGAGTGAAAAGAGAGAGAGAGAATAAGTGGGGGAAATTCAATTGGCATTAATAATTGTAAAAAAAAATCATAGCAAGTCTCTTATAAGGCCTCATTTCTCTTAATATTTTTTTTTGGTTTTGCTTTACTGTATCTTGATTTCTCATAAAGTCATTAGCTTCCATTTGCTCATTTTTATTTTTTAAGGAATTCTTTACAACTTTTTTCCCAATTGGCCAATTTTGCTTTTTAAGACATTCTTTTCATTAGTTTTTTGTATTTCCTTTTGCATCTCTCTCAATGCTGGTTATTCAGAAGTCATGCCTTGCCGATGCTGGGGTATGGGCTGGAGCTGATTCTAGTTTGCAGTGGAATTTCATGCTGGGATTGCATCTGGACTCCCACTCCAGTTGCACAGACCTTTTCTGCTAACCTTCCAGCTCCTCTTTTGTGTCTCTGGGATGAGAAGTCTGGAAGCCATCAGTACTGCTGCTGATTCAAAGATCTGCCAAGTTGGGTTGGAGTTGGGTCTTGGGTCATGCCAGGGTCATGCCTGGGATTTCCACTCTGATGTCACAGATTTTTTGCTAGGATTCTAAGTTGCCAGCTGGAAAATGTTCTACTCTATCTTTTTGGATGTTCTGATGCACTAAAATTTGTTTGGAGTTATTATTAAAAGAATGTGGAATAGTTTAGGGAAAAGATTGGGCAAGTTCCTACCTTTACTCTGCCATCTTTTCTCAGGGCAAAAAAAAAATTAAAATTGAGGGGATTCCCATCAATTGGATGAATAAAGTGTGGTCTATGTTTGTAATGGAATATTAATGTTCCATTGAAATGATGAGCAGGATGCTTTCAGAAAAACAAACAACAAAAAAAAAACCTGTAAAGTCCTTCATAAAAAAGTGAAATATACTGTATATAAAGTAATAGCAATGATCAGGGATGACTAGCTGTGAATTACTTTGCTAGTTTCATGAATACTCCGAAGGATGTATGGTGAAAAACCCTATCCATGCCCAGAGAAGGAATTGATTGTGTCAATACAGATTGAAGCCTCTCTTCCTCTCTTTCTTTCCAACTTAATTTTTTAAAGAGTTTTTATTTTCATTAGGATGGGAGATCTATGTTTTTTTCATGACTTTTATGAAAATGTTTTACATAATTTCACATGTGATTTTTAAATTGTGGCTGGGGATAAGGAACAGAATTTAGGCAAAAAATCTTTAAAAAATGTAAAAATGATTTGAATGTAACTGGGGAAATTTATTAAATAAATAAAATTAAACAACAAGAAAATTGCTAATTTGACCCATACCCAACAATCTTCCTACTGGAAGAGTTTTTAAAAGAGGAAAGAGTGGTAGAGGAAAATTAGGGAAATTATTAAAAAGATGTAATAAAATTAGAAAAAGAGAATTAACAACTTAATAAAAGAAGCACAAAAAATTCTTAAGAAAATAACACTTAAAATTAGAATTGGTTTAACGGTAAAAGAAACACAAAAATTCACTAAATAAAAGACTTCATTAAAAAGTAGAACAGACAAAATGAAAAAAAGAGATACAAAATTTCATTGAAAAAAATAATTACTTAACAATTAAAACTGAGTAAACGAGAAACTTGAGACACCAAAAAACTAATCAAAGTCAAAAGAAAGGGAAAATTAGAATTTAGAATAATCTTCTTTATTTTTTTCTTGAAATATAGTTAACATGGAAATTAAACATGAATAATAATTTAAATAAAGAAAACTATCGATCCCAAATAGCTGATGGAGGAACAGGAAATTATAGATCAAGAAAAAAGAAAATAGTTATTTACAATAGAGAATAGCCTCCAGACACTCCAGGGAACTATAGAGAATCTCTAGCAGAAAAAACATAGAGATACATTAAAATAATTTTAATCTTTGGTTTTCTAATCTTTCTTCAATCCACTTTTTTTTTTTGTTTGAACATTCATGGAACTCCATATTTGTGGGAGGAATTTTTGCCATTTTTCACTCAAATTACCTTCCATGGCCAAAGTCAAAGTTATACTCTTTAGCCTTACTTTTAAGATCCTTTATGGTTTGGTGGTCATTTACCTTCTTCCTTATTATTTTTATTTCATCACACATGCAACATTCTACAGATACACTAATGTCTTCAATATACGCTGTGCTTTCCTGTCTCCATGGTTGCTTTTCCTTTTTTCCTCAAGTTTTTTTTCCCCTTCTAAAATATTTTGTTGATATTTTTAAATAGCTTGATAATTTTCATATTCTCTTATATGAAAGAAGTGCCATTAAATAAATCAAACTAAAACATTTCCCATAACTGGGGGACAGTTACGTGATGCAGTGGCAGTGATATTGAGTGTGGGGTCAGCAAGATTTGTTCAAGTTCCATCTTAGACACTCACTAGCTGTGTTACCCTGGGTAAGTCATTTAACCTCTATTTGTTTCTGTTTCCTCATCTGTTAAATGGGAATAATAGTAACATCTATCTCCTAGAATTATTATAAGGATTAAATGAAATTTTTGTAAAGTACTTAGTCCAGTTCTGGTTATAGTAGATGATATACTATATAAATATCTTATTTTTCTTTATGATGATGATGCTGCTGAATATTATGAATTTATAGCATACATATCATTTTGCATCCTAAGAAATGCAGTGCCATTGAAATACTATTGCATTTAAATACAGATAAAGTATTAGATTGAATACCAAACTGAAAGTCTACGGAGCCATCATTCTGACCTCATGTTTGTGAAATTTAAACAATATATTAATACCATACCAGAAATCGCTTCCATTTTAATTGTTTTAGGAAGATTGTGAAGATCACCTGGCACGATAAGATACCAGACACTGAGATCCTTTCTGGAATGAAATTTCCAAGGATTCTAACTCAACTGCAGAGCAATTTCATTGGCCTGGCCACATTGTTTAAATGCCAATTGTACACTTGCCAAAAAGAGTATTTTATAGAGAATGCATAGAGGACAAGCTCTCACAAGGTCAATAAAAAGCAAAATAGGACACTCTTAAGGTCTCTCTGAAGAATTTATGTGGGAGACATTGGAATTGGTATACCCAGCAGGGTATGCTCTCATCAGAGAAAGTACTGTGCTCTCTAAGCAAAGAAGAATTGGAGTAGCTCAAAAATATGGGATACTCAGAGCTAGAGAATCCACCTCAAATATTTATAGGGACTATTTGTGCCTGACTTATTGTAGAGCATACTGAGCTTGTATTTGTTTGGTCAGCCATAGCTGGGCACACTGTAATTTGCTTCTAACATAGTGAGGTCACTTTGGTCTTCTTCAAGCAAATAAAAAGTTTTTTTTTTTTTTGAAAATACAAAGCTTTATTAAAAAAGTAAAAAGGACAACAACATACCAACCAACCTTGATTTGTAGCCCAGTCTTGTTTTTATTACCTATATGAACTTGGGAAATAATTTAACTTTTCTATACTTCATTTTATCATTTATAAATGTGGATGGAACCATACAACCTATACATTCCTTTTCATCTCTAAATTTTGGGCTTTTTTTCTGAGAAGAGGCAGGTATGTTTTATTTTTAAATTTTTAGTCATGTGAACAAAACATGGGTCATTACATTGATCTGAATTTTGATATTTTTCACTATTGTTCTCTGTGTCTCTGCTCATCATATATAAATAATAACTTTGTGTTCCCTCCACCAAAGATACATGTATTTGTCCTTTCTCACATTTTTTCATTTAAGGCCTAATTTAGGAACCACTTACTCCTTCACATTTTCCCTGAATCCTCTTACCTAATGTTGAAAATAGTCTTTTCCCTCTCAGTAAGATCATATATGCAAAGCATTTTCCAAACGTGAACATGCTATTTATATAATGCTAGCTTTGCCTTAAACTTCTTATAACACTTTGGACTTTGTCTTCTTTATAGTGTAATTATTTGTTTATACCAAACACATAGGTTGGTACCTGGTACATGTTGCTGTAGCTCAGTCAATTTCAGTGATGTCCATTTCTTCATGACCTCATTTGGGGTTTTCTTAGCAAAGATCAAGAAAACTGAGTCAAACAGGGTGAAGTGACTTGTTCAGGGTCACACAACTATTTAGTGTCTGAGGAAAGATTTATACTTGACAAGAAGAAAAATCCCAGGGAATAGAGCACTCTAGTGCTCTAGTCCCTGAGACACTCAGCTGTCCTACCTGGCATATAAAGATATTTCACAAATGATAATTGATTGGCTGACTATATATTACTTTCCCATTTGTTATATAATAAATATTTTGGAAGATAGTATTAATATCTAAAATTCTGTCTTATAATTATTTGGTCTTCTCTCAAATTAAAGAGATTTAAAATTCAAGCCATTATTTTATAGATGAAGAAATTGATATTTGGGAAGTGGAAAGTTTTTGTTCAAGCTCTGGCAGAGTGTACACTAGAACCAATTCTAGCTGATTCTCACCTAATCTAGCCTTCTTTTTGGTATACTAAGATGCCATCTGAGAGTCTTAGGCTGAATCTTAGCATCAGAGATTTAGATTTAGAGTTAACGAGAGATGGGCTACTGCAATTTCCTTAATTTTTAGATGATGAAACTGAGGCCCATAGAGGTTGTCACTTGTTCATGATCACAGAGATAGCAAGTCTGAAACTCAGGATTTGAACCCAAGTTCTACGGTATCCAAATATAGCCATTTTTCTATTATGCTGAATTGGAGCCTTCAGGGAAAATAGCTGTTGCTACTGGAGAAAAAATAGTTCTGCCTGTATCTTGCAAATTAATTATGCTAGAAATCCTCATGGACCACTAAATACAATCCTCATTGAAGTATGTCTGTAAAGCTTATTCTAGGTTCTCTGCTTGGTCACCCTCACAGTGCCACAAAAGACCCACTTCATTTTTCTCTTTCTGTTAGCTTCTGGGGAAAAAAAAACCTTCCCCAAACCCAGAGGCATTCCAAGTTAAATTTTTCACAAGTTCAACATTCCTTGAATAATTAGAGCATTAGATTTTTAGTCCACTTATTACAGTCCTTCACAGGGAGGTTGTGAGGATGGTGGAAGTAATCAATAAAGTATAATGTTCACAAATATTCTGTCGAAAGTAAATATTTGCCAAGACACCAGAGGAAAAACTCAGATTAGGCTTAGGTCAGACTCATGGTGTTTATCTCAATATGTCATTAGACCTTAAACCACTCTGAACTTGTTTGTGAGTCACTTTTAAAAGACTTATATTTTAAATACTTAGGAAGAAAGAAATACATGAAGAAAATACTTATTAAGTGCCTACTGTGTGTGAAGAATTAGAAAAAAATAAAAGATGATTTGCTCTTAAGGGTGATAAGGCATTTAACAATAACAGTGCCACCATAAATAATAATAATGTGAATATAGTAGGTCAGCTAGGTGACCCCATAGTGCAGAAGTTGGGACTGAAGTGAGGAAGACTCATCTTACTGAGTTCAAATCTATTTTCAGATACTTACTAGCTGTGTGATCCTGGACATGTCACTTAACTCTATTTTCCATAGTTCCTCAATTGTAAAATGAACAGAAGGAAATAGGAAACTACTCTAGCATCTCTGCCAAGAAAAGTCCAACTGGGTTCCTGAAGAGCCAGACATGACTGAAGATTATTAAACAACAAAATACAAAGCTTATAACGCTTTTGCAATGGATGAGATAATTTCTTATTGGATTATTGAGGAAAGCTGCATGACACAATTAGCCTGCAAGTAGGGACTTAAAGAATTTAAATAGTCCAAGATGAAAGAAGAAAAGACATTTTAAGCACAGACAATATGAACAAAGCTCAAAGGCATGCAGTCTGCATAAGAAAAATCAGATCAAAAAGGGAAATGAGAGAAAAAAAAAACAAGCAAGCAAACAGCAACAACAACAACAAAGGTGAAAATACTATGTTGTGATTCACATTCAGTCCCCATAGTCCTGTCTTTGAATGTGGATGGCTCTCTCCATCACATGTCTGTTGGAATTGACCTAAATCATCTCACTGTTAAAAAGAACCACATCCATCACAGTGGATCATCACATGATCTTCTTGTTGCTGTGTACAATGTGCTCTTGGTTCTATTCACTTCACTTAGCACCAGTTCATGTAAGTCTCTTCAGGCTTTTCTGAAATTATCCTGCTGATCATTTCTTATATCATAACTTATTCAGCTATTCCACATTCTATAAATGATGGGCATCCACTCAGTTTCCAGTTCCTTGTCACTACAAAAAGCGTAGCTACATTTTTATACCTATGAGTCCTTTTTCCTTTTTTATGATCTCTTTGGAATACAGACCCAGTAGAGATACTGCTGTATCAAAGAGTCTGCACAGTTTGATACCCTTTAAGGCATAGTTGCAAATAAGCATTTATTTTATGATGAATAGGTAGGAAAAAAAAAACATAAGCCCTTCAATGATGTTTTGGTGAAAAAAGAAGAGTTTGGATATATGTTATAATGGAGAACAGAGCAATAAATAAGATGAATTCAAACCTGGCCTCAGACACTTATGGATTGTATGAATGGAATCAAGTTTTTAAGTCTGAGTTTCAGTTTCTTGTCAGTAAAATGTGAACAATGAAAACTTGATGGCTTCTCTCAGGTTTTTTCCACTCTAAACTTATGATTCTAAATCTCGTTAGGATCCTGTTTGCCAGTTTTATTTTATGGAAAAATAATTTGCTGGCTTTAGGAAGATAATATTCCTTGTCTGAGGTCACTTCTTGAAAATATTAACTGAGCCTGGCATTCCTCCTAAAACAATCAAGAGTGTGAAATTCATATATTTTAAAGAAAATAACATAAGGAGACTTCAACTTAAATTAATAACATAAAGGTGGTTACCATTCACAAATGTACAGTTTATAGAAGTCTAAATATGTGTGCTAAAATTTTACTGAATAAGGATAGATTTACCACTTCAATCAATATTTAGCAACATTTATATAAATTAAGGTATCATCATGTGATTAACAAAGGTTATAAGCCTAGATTTCTACTTGACAGAAACCAAATGTATAATATTGGACAATCAACAAGCTTATATTAAGTGCCTACTGTGTGCTAGACAATGAAATAAAATAAGAAAAAAAATCTCTGACATAAAAAATCTTATAATCAATTGGAGGGGAAAGGGAGGACATGTAAATATACAGAAATATATAAAATATTGTGAGTAGGTATTAGTTAATACAGGGAGAAACAGGAAAACATTCATATAGAAAGTAACACTTGGGATGAGCCTTGAAGGACATTAGGAATTCTAAGAGTTAAAGGCAAGTAGGATGTATTTTTTTGAACAAGGGAAATAGCAAGGCAAAGATAAACTAGAGAGAGAGATGGAACGTTATGTATAAGGAATACTAAGTAAGCTACTTTGGCTGAATTGTAGATAATGTAAAAGAGAGAAGGCTGAGATAAGACTGCAATGGTAAGTGACACAGTTTATAAAGGACTTTTATATTCCAAGAAAAGATCATGTTTTCCAAGCTTAGAGGCAACAGGGGCCACTGAAGTTTGTTGTATTGGGGAGTGACATGGTCAAACTTTTACTTTAGGAAATTCATTTTAGCATTTGTGTGGAAGATGGTTTGGATTGAAAGTTGGATTGAAGCAAGGAAAATCAGTAAGGGAGGTCAATAAATAGGTTACCATGATCATTGTGACAAAGTGATAAACACTTGAACAATGAGGAACATTATGAGGGTTAAGAAAGAGATGGATACAAGGGTTGGCAAGGAGAGAGAAATAAAACAAGATTGATTTGGTATATGGGATTAGTGAGAATGAAGAGTCTAAGACATTAAGATTATAAATCTGGTGATGGTAAGGATGGCAAGGAATTTTATATTTCCAAGTTTCAGTTTTCTCATCTGTGAGATGAAGATGATTGGAGTGGATGATCTCATAGAATCATAGATTTGGAGCTGGAAGGAAACTTAAAGATCATTCAAAACAAGGGCCCTCATTTTATTAGATGAGGAAACAGGTAAAATAATTTGCTCAGAGTCACAGAAATAGTATATATCTGGGGAAATATTTGAAACTGGATTGTTTTTTGGACCCAAATAATCCAAGGTCAGGTCCTATCTAGTTCATTGTGTTGCCTTGTCTAGGTTCTCTCTTAATTTTAAAATTCTAATTCTATAGAAACAAAGCATTTCTATCTTTCTAACTCTCTGCCAAATGCACAGAAGTGCCAGAGAGGCAAAGGCATTAAGAAGCAGAAAGAAAATAGAACCACACAGTATATAGTTCTCTGGAGACTGCACCTGGAAGATCACATTCTGCTTTGTGCACTTCATTATCATCGAGAGGTAGACAAATTGGAAGGAGTCCAGTAAAGAGCAAATAGGATGATTATAGGGCTGAAGGGATTGCTTTGTGAAGAAAGATTAAAAGGACTAATTACATTGAGTATGGCTAAGCAACTGCCAGCAGTTAGGTAGGAATGGTCACAGGAGAGTGGTCTATAAACTCAGGGTGCTACTTGCTTTAAGCCAATGGATTGATTCTATAGTCTGCTATAATGTAGGGGAAGGGTTACAGTGGGGCAATAACTCCAGAGAATGAAATCAGAAAGGAAACTTCTTGAGCATGATCTCTTCTCTCTTGTCAAGTTCTGATAAAGTAATTTCAACAGGGAAAAAGTATCCTAACAACCTAATATAGAAGCTTTGAAGGAAGCAAAGGATCTTAAGACATGAGGCAAGTGTATTCCAGAAATGAGAGTGGACTGTGCATTCTAAGAGTGGTTCTTTAATTCCTTACTTGTATCATATTTAATCCACTGCTAATTTTTCCACAGATTATATTTCCACAGAATTTTACCTCTATTCCCCCCCCTCTCAGCTACTTCACTAAATGAATTCTTTACCACTTCTTGTCTGGTACATTACAATATGCTGTTAGCCACTCTCCTTAACTCCAGTTTTTACCCTCTCTTCAAATTGATATTCATGGTACACAGATATGATCTGGTCATTTTCTTAATCAATCCATCAATTCCTTGGTTTTTCTAGCATAAGATATCAATTTCTCACTTTAGCATTTAAAGCCCTCACCCTAACTTTTCTATTCTTTTTGAAGTTATATTTTATATTAAAACTGGTTTAATAGCTCTTTCCTGAATATGACTTTTAACTTCTTATTTCTGTACTTCTGTATAGGCTGTTACCTTATGTATATAATGCTTTTACTTCTCCATTCCCTGTCATATTAGGATTCTTTAAGTCTTTGATAAGATGTTATCTTCTACATGAAGAAGGGCTAGCTTTATCCCTTGTTTTCTATTGCTCCTTTTCTCCAGAAATTACTCTGTTTATAGTATTGTGTAGTATGTATATATGTTTTCTCCTCATAGACTGTATGCTCCCTGATGGAAAGGGATGTTCTGTTTTTTGTTATATACCCATTATCTATCAAAGTATCTGGAAAATAATGAAATGAAAGTTTGACTGTCAATGCATCAAATGATTTTGTTGGAGTCCGAGAGGTTTTGTTCTAGTTTGAGATTCCTTGCTGAGGAAATCAATCTGGGGAGTATGGAGTGAACCATGGTATTTCTGGCAAATAAATATTCAGAAATCCATAGGAAATCACAAAATCCATCATGGAAGATGACACCTTAGAGATAAGAAATTGGGGGTTCTGAGAGTTTTCTAAGAGTAGGGCAGAATTTGATCTATTCAGTATCTTGTTTACATTGCTATTTTTTATGTGCTAAATATCGTATCAGAACTTTTTCTAATAACCTTAGTCACAGTGGTAGTTGAAATCATATAGTTCTCTTTAATCTCAAGAATAAAGAGTCCTGCATATTCTTCCTCATTTGGAAAAGTCAGGCACTAGGTTCTTTGTGTCTTCCAGTGACCTTCACCAAGGTATGAGGGAATCAAACGTGGAGCCCTCCCCCAAATATATCATATTCCCTGATGTCCAAATTAGAAAGGAAGGAGAAACACATGCTCTCTCTATATCTGGTCTCAAGAAGTGAGGTCTCAATTTAATTTGTGGAAAGTATACTGGACCAGAAGTATGGCTGCTTTCAAAGGCTCTGGCCTGGTCCTTTATTTTTCGCTTTCTCTAGGTGTTTTGTTCATGATCTCATCAGATTTCATGGGATTCAATTATTATTCTATGTAGATGACTCAATCTCTGTATCCATTCATGAACTGTGTGTTAGACATCTCTATTTGGATATTTCATAGTTATATCAAATTCAATATATACAAAATAAAAATGATTCTGTTTCCCCAAATCTATCTCCTTACAACTTTATTTTTGTGAGGTTCTTCATGAGTTTGCTTTTGTTATTTAAGTTTTCAGCACTGGAATCATCTTTAACTATCTTTCTGAAAATCTTATTCTAACTAGGTGAACTTCTAATATATCTTGGGTATATCTCTTGTCCACCCACATGGCCTCTATCATAGTTCAGAATCCCATCATAGATTATAGCAATAGCCTTGTGATTGGTAGCCCTGATTCTAGTTTATATTCTTTTCAATTCAGGGGTCACAAAGTTGCCAAATTGATATCCCTAAAATGCAGATCTCTGAATATTACTCTTCTACTCAAAAATGTTCAGTGGCTCTGCCTTGCTTATTGGATAAAAATACAAATAACTCAGCCTGGCATTTGAAGCTCTCCACAATCAGCCCCACCTCCTTTTCCAGTTTTATTTCATATTCTTTTTCACATACTATCTGTTCTGATCAAGACAGTTTACTGACTTTCATTTTACAAAGCATTCAATTTCCTAAGTCTATACTTTTGAACAGGGAAACTTTCATATTTGGAATGTATTCCCTCTTTCTTCCACCTCTTACAACCCCTGTTTCCTATAAGCACAGTTATGAGTGTTATCTGCTGTGCAGGATTTTTTCAGATCCTTAAGTTGTTAGCACTTGGATTCACTTTGCATAATTTTATAATTTTGTATATACGTTGGTTTTACTTTTTATGTACATATTGCAGCACAGATAGATTATGAACTTTAAAGTTTAGTAGTTGTTCCATTCTATACACATAGTTTCTATAACTGTGCTTTAAACAAGTAGATATTTGACAAAGTTAGTGTGAAGACTTGAATTAAAAATCCGACTCTGTCACCTATTAACTGCAATAGTTTTAAGCAAGTTATATTATATCTCTTAAATCCTGAGTCCCTTCATCTATAAAATGAGCAATATTAATTAAGCATCATGATTATTAAGTGCTTATTATAATCTAGACACTGTGGTATGTGTTAGTTGATCCAAAAGATTTCTAATAAGTTTTCCCATTTCACCAGATCACTCATGCAAGAGGCAAGGGCCAATAGCTCGTGTTTAAATCTTCAGTTTTATATTTATATATATATATATATATATATATATATATATTTATATTTATATGTGTGTGTATATATGTATATGTGTATATATATATATATGTATATACAAATACACATCCACCCCCCCATATATATATATGTATATATAGATGTATTGGTGATCATGATCAACACATTTTCCTGAAATGAATAAGTGAAAAATGCTTTGCCTTAACATTTTTTTCTAGCTTCTCTGATTCTAACATGAATTATAAATCCTGATTTATTTCTACTCTTCTGGCTTTGAACTATAGTTCAGGAGACTAATTTATCACCAAGCCTGGGTCCTTTCATGGAAGCCCTATGTTTGAATTGTAAGTGAATAGGAGGAGTTGTATTGCTTGCTTTGCTTTGATTTTTTCAGAGTTCTGGAAGAGTCAAGTTTTTTAAGCTATCACACTACTTTGGCATAGATTAAAAAAACCCTGTGAATTTTTTAATTATTCAATTGATATCCTTGAGATCTTAACTCAGCTCTGACCCATCTTATAAGTTCAGAGAGATTTTAAAGTGAAATGGATCACCTTCATTTTCCAGATTCCCATTCTGTATGGTACAGATAAGGAGGCTCATAAATCTCCAATGACTTGTTCACAATCACTTAGTAAATGTATAAACTAGGATTTGGATCCAAGTTTTCCTTGACTTCAAGTCTACACTCTACTACTATATCACTTCATATCTCTTGCTATTTCATAAATTTATGGCACTTTGAGTTTGGACACATCTGTTTCCATTTTTTTGGGTATTGAAATGTATATTAATAGTATAAATCTGGCTCCTATGTGGGTTTAAAATTATATTAGTTGTCTATATCAGTTCTCTAGAGGGTGTCCATTAATGACTTCTGATCAATTTGATCACTACCAAGCCCTGGACTCAGCTAAACACACACACACACACACACAACACACACACATACATACACACACACACATACACACACACACAAAATTTACAACTCCAAACTATTTTGGCAGCAAATTGTTCAGTTCAATTAATGTTCTTGGCAATCAGCAAAATCACTCTTTTTAAAATATTTAGGCACATGCTTTGCTCTGATTTAGTCAAAATGGAACAGTAGAATGCAGCCTAGTTAGGGTAGTTTGAAGAGCTTCCCTAGACTTAATGAACATCCAAAACAGATATTGTCCCTGTTCATACTTCTGAAAGGTTCTAAAAACCATCTGTTGATTCAATTAATAGGCAAATAGGATTTATAATTGAAAGGTGGTTGTAAATCTAGCCCAAACTTCTCATTTTGCATATGAGAAATCTTTATTTAAAAATATTAAGTATCTCTTATGTATTGAGCACCTTGATTTATATTGAGAAGACAGCAAGTTTAGGCAAAATAAGCCCTTGCTCTTCCAGAGTTTAGAATCAAATAATATATGAGAAAATTTTAGGTAACTCTAATATCCAATAATAAGTGATAAGAACATAATAGAAATGCAGAATAATATGTGACACACCCAATAAAGCAAGTCAATTCCTAATTGAGGAAATCATGGATGATTTCTATGGTGGTTGCTGATGAACTATATACCTTTATTATGGCTCTGAAAAATACAACCTAGTTAGGTATGGTTGTGATATTGGTAATGCTGATGAAGTAAGTAGTAGTAGTAGTAGTAGTAGTAGTAGTAGTAGTAGTAGTAGTAGTAGTAGTAGTAGTGGTAGTAGATATCAATAGATGATAACTTGCATTTGTGCAGAATTTTAAATTTAAAAATTATATATAGTAGGACTTGAATGATAGGATACTATACTTTTTACCTTTGAGCTTCTTTCATCATGAAAAAACACAACTTTTGCAGTGAGATATACACAAATTATTTGACTCTTAAATGACTAAGATCATATTTGTACTTAATGATGTGTTGTAATAATAACCCTGAATTTTCCATTCATTATATGGGAAGCAAGAGATTTTAGATTTTTGATGAGACTGTATAAGAAAAAGTTCTAAAATGGAACATGGTGGTTACTGACCTTATTCTACAGGAACTTAACTTATCCTTCAAAATAGAACTCACTGTTAATAAAATTGCTCTAATGTGTATTTTTTTTTAAGGGAAATGATCTAGAATCCCTGTATTACATAGCCAGTTTGATTGGACCAGAGAGCTGAGTATATAAGGCAAAGTAATAGTCTATGACTAATATTCAGAAATAGCATTGCCTGAAAAACTTGTCTGGGAAATTATATTAGTGGTAGGACAACCTCATAGAGGGACCAAAGTCAAAATAAAAAGTCTCTAAAATAGCATAAAATAATAAGGCCTCTGATTTTATTTGAAAGAAGCAGTAAAGTGTAGCAACTTGGTTAATTTCCAAAGTATTTATTTTTGTTGCTAATTTGTCATGAAGCTTGGAAAAATCCTTTATCTCCTGGGCTTCAAGGTTTATTTTTATCCATCAAGTGAGAGAGATCTAAATATAAACAAACTAATGTCAAAGGTATTTTATAACCCTAATATTTTTACTACTATTTTATTAGGATTTTTTCTTTAATCAACTTTTTGATTATAAAATTTGTCAGATTATTCATGAATTATTAGTCAAGACAATATTTATAAACTCATCTGTTGTGTGAAAGATATTATGATAGTGCTATGGATGCAAAGACAAGAATAAAAAGTTCAAGTAGCTAGAATCTTTCATATATGTTTTCTCCCCCATTAGAATGTGAGGTGTCTGATAACAGAATCTGTCTTATTTTTGTATTTTTATATCTATCAGTTAGCATTATATTTTGTACACAGTAAATGCTTAATATGTTTTAAAATTTCTCTCTTCTTGAGGAGAACAGATAAATATGTGATTTCAAGATAATATACAGAGTCAAGTTAACTAGCATTTATTAATTATCTACCAGATACTGTGCTAAATGCTGGAAATACAGAACTCTTCCCATCCTCTGATACTCTGATTGAACTAATTTCCTTATTGGTTAACATATTTAAGGAAAAAGATGAAGTAATTTATTTAACATTTCATGTCCTCCTTATATTAATCTCTACTATCTTTTCCTTTACTGCAATCTCTGATAAAGAGTAGCCCTTCTTCTTGCTGAGGCTAATCCCTCTAATATACACTTTATCTCATTACTCCTATTTTCTCTAGAAAATTACCTCTACTATTGAGTCCTTCACTACTTCCTTTAATTGTGCTTGTGTCCACTGTCCTTAAAGAAGAAAGCCCTAACTAGATCCTACCATCCCTGCTTATAAGTTCTGTATTTCTTTCTTTCTAGGTTAAACTCTTTGAAAGCCATTTTTACTTGATGTCATCATTCATTCTACTCTGTCTCTTCTAAACTCTCTGCAATTTGTCTTCTAATATCATTTTTTACCTGAAACTGTTCTCTTGAAATCTGTCAATGATCTCTTGATTTTCATATCTAAAGACTCCTCCCTCCTCAGTGCTTACTCTTGTAGAACTTTGAAGTAATTAATCCTACTTATCATGTCATGCTTTGGGATGTTTTCTTCCTTCTGGGTTTTTAATGACACTTCTTTCTGCTGGTTTTCCTTCTAACTTTCTGACCACTCTTCTTCCACCTTTGCTGGATCTTTACTTAAGCCCCTTTCACTAATTGTGCATGCCCCATTCTAGCTTTTCTCTCTTTTTGCTCTCTACATTCTCACCTGTCAAACTTATTACCTTCCATGAATAGAATTACTATCTTTATGATATGAATCCCAGAACGATATCTCTAGCCTCATCTCTCCTAATTGCAGTGCCCTATTTCTTTTTTTTTTTTTTTTTTTTTTTAATTTTTTTTATTATATATATATATATATTTTATAATATTATCCCTTGTATTCATTTTTCCAAATTACCCCCCCTCCCTTATTCCCTCCCCCCGACGACAGGCAATACCATACATTTTACATGTGTTACAATATAGTCTAAGTACAATACATGTGTGTGAATATCATTTTCTTGTTGCACAATAAACATTAGAATCCGAAGGTACATGCAACCTGGGCAGACAGATATTAGTGCTAACAATTTACATTCCCCTCCCAGTGTTTCTTCTCTGGGTGTATCTACCTCTGTCCATCATTGATCAACTGGAAGTGAGTTGGATCTTCTTTATGTTGAAGATTTCCACTTCCATCAGAATACATCCTCATACAGTATCGTTGTTGAAGTATACAGTGATCTTCTGGTTCTGCTCATTTCACTCAGCATCAGTTGATTTAAGTCTCTCCAACCCTCTCTGTATTCCTCCTGCTGGTCATTTCTTACTGAGCAATAATATTCCATAACTTTCATATACCACAATTTACCCAACCATTCTCCAACTGATGGACATCCATTCATCTTCCAGTTTCTAGCTACAACAAAAAGAGCTGCCACAAACATTTTGGCACATATATGTCTCTTTCCGCTCTTTAGTATTTCTTTGGGATATAATCCCAGTAGTAGCGCTGCTGGGTCAAAGGGTATGCACAGTTTGATAACTTTTTGGGCATAATTCCAGATTGCTCTCCAGAATGGCTGGATTCTTTCACAACTCCACCAGCAATGTATTAGTGTCCCAATTTCCCCACATCCCCTCCAACATTTGTCATTATTTGTTCCTGTCATCTTAGCCAATCTGACAGGTGTGTAGTGGTATCTCAGAGTGGTCTTAATTTGCATTTCTCTGATCAGTAGTGATTTGGAACACTCTTTCATGTGAGTGGATATAGTTTCAATTTCTTCCTCTGAGAATTGTCTGTTCATATCCTTTGACCATTTATCAATTGGAGAATGGTTTGGTTTCTTATAAATTATGGTCAGTTCTCTATATATTTTGGAAATGAGACCTTTGTCAGAACCTTTGTTTTTAAAAATATTTTCCCAATTTGTTACTTCCCTTCTAATCTTGTTTGCATTAGTATTATTTGTACAGAAACTTTTTAGTTTGATGTAATCAAAATCTTCTATTTTGTGATCAATAATGATCTCTAGTTCTCCTCTGGTCATAAATTCCTTCCTCCTCCACAAGTCTGAGAGGTAGATTATCCTCTGTTCCTCTAATCTATTTATTATCTCCCTCTTTATGCCTAAATCATGGACCCATTTTGATCTTATCTTGGTATATGGTGTTAAGTGTGGATCCATATCTAATTTCTGCCATACTAATTTCCAGTTTTCCCAACAGTTTTTTCCGAATAATGAATTTTTATCCCTAATGTTGGAATCTTTGGGTTTGTCAAAGATTAGATTGCTATAGATGTACCCTTTTTTGTCCTTTGTATCTAATCTGTTCCACTGATCTACCGGTCTATTTCTTAGCCAATACCAAATGGTTTTGGTGACTGCTGCTATATAATATAGCTTTAGATCAGGTACACTTAGACCACCTTCCTCTGAGTTTTTTTTCATTAGTTCCCTTGCAATTCTTGACCTTTTATTCTTCCATATGAATTTTGTTGTTATTTTTTCTAGGTCATTAAAATAGTTTCTTGGGAGTCTGATTGGTATAGCACTAAATAAATAGATTAGTTTGGGGAGTATTGTCATCTTTATTATATTCGCTCGGCCTATCCAAGAGCACTGAATGTCTTTCCAATTATTTAAATCTGATTTTATTTTTGTGGCAAGTGTTTTGTAATTTTTCTCATATAATTCCTGACTTTTCTTTGGTAGATGGATTCCCAAATATTTTATACTATCAACATTTGTTTGGAATGGAATTTCTCTTTGTATCTCTTGCTGTTGCATTTTGTTAGTGATATATAAAAATGCCGAGGATTTATGTGGATTTATTTTGTATCCTGCCACTTTGCTGAAATTTTGAATTATTTCTAGTAGCTTTTTAGCAGAGTCTTTGGGGTTCTCTAAGTATACCATCATGTCATCTGCAAAAAGTGATAGTTTAATTTCCTCATTTCCTACTCTAATTCCTTGAATCTCTTTCTCGGCTCTTATTGCCGAGGCTAGCGTTTCTAGTACTATATTGAATAGTAATGGTGATAGTGGGCAACCTTGTTTCACTCCTGATCTTACTGGGAAAGGTTGCAGTTTATTTCTATTGCATATTATGCTTACTGACGGTCTTAAATATATACTCCTGATTATTCTAAGGAATAATCCATTTATTCCTATACTCTCAAGAGTTTTTAGTAGGAATGGATGTTGGATTTTGTCAAATGCTTTTTCTGCATCTATTGAGATGATCATATGGTTCTTATTAATTTGATTATTAATATGGTCAATTATATTAATAGTTTTCCTAATATTAAACCAGCCCTGCATTCCTGGAATAAATCCTACTTGATCATAGTGTATTATCTTGGAGATGATTTTCTGAAGTCTTTTTGCTAATATCTTATTTAAGATTTTAGCATCAATATTCATTAAGGAGATTGGTCTATAATTTTCTTTCTCAGTTTTCGATCTACCAGGTTTAGGTATCAGTACCATGTCTGTGTCATAAAAGGAATTTGGTAGGACTCCTTCATCCCCTATTTTTTCAAATAATTTATATAACATTGGGGCTAATTGTTCTTTAAATGTTTGGTAGAATTCACATGTGAATCCATCTGGCCCTGGGGATTTTTTCCTGGGGAGTTGATTAATAGCTTGTTCTATTTCTTTTTCTGAAATGGGACTATTTAAGCAATTTATCTCCTCCTCTGTTAATCTAGGGAGCCTATATTTTTGGAGGAAGTCATCCATTTCACTTAAGTTATCAAATTTATTGGCATAAAGTTGGGCAAAGTAACTCCTTATTATTTCTCTAATTTCCTCTTCATTGGTGGAAAGATCCCCCTTTTCATTTGTAAGACTATCAATTTGATTTTCCTCTTTCTTTTTTTTGATCAAATTTACCAAAGGTTTATCTATTTTATTGGCTTTTTCATAAAACCAACTCTTGGTTTTATTTATTAATTCAATAGTTTTTTTACTTTCAATTTTATTGATTTCTCCTTTTAATTTTTGTATTTCGAGTTTAATTTTTGGTTGGGGGTGCAGTGCCCTATTTCATGCCTTTTGAACAGTTAATACTAGCTATCAATATAAAATATAATAATGCATTAATGTCTTTTTTCCATCCACATTCAAACCTATCACTAATCTCCTATTCTGAACTTTCATATTGTTTTAAATGTACTTTCATATTTTCACTCACCTAGATTCCTAAACAAGTTTCATATTTGCCTCCCCTCTCTAACTCATCTCACATCTCCAAGTAGTTGTTCTATCTTGTCATTTCTCTTTCTGCATCACTTGCATTTATCCCTTTCTCTTCACTCTAGAATACTAAAAGCTTGATAACATCATCTTTTATGTAGCTTATTGTAATAGCCTTATAATAGGTCTCTTTACCTCAAATTTCTCATCATTCTGACTGGACTTCAATATGACTGCCAAAGTAATTTCCCTAAAGTATAGTTCTGATGGGCCCCTCCCTATTAAACAATAGTGGCTACCTGTTATCTCTAAAATTAAATACACGTTCCTCTGTTTGGCATTTTTAGCTCTTCACAGACCAGTTCCTTCCTACTTTGCCAATTTTTCTTACATATTACTCTCCTCCATCCATACTGTGGTCAGGCCATATTTCTCACTTCTATATCTCTCATGTGCAAGCCTTTACATAATTCTTTTTTATTTCTTTCAACTCTTAAGAATGTTTGGCTTCCTTCACAATTGATCTCAAACATCATTTTCATTGGGAGGCCTTTTGGGAATCTTGTTGCTACTAATTCCTCCCTCCACCCACCTTGTTTCTATTCTGTATATATTATGTATATTACATATATGAATGTGAAGTTTTCCCCATTAGAATAAGCACAATGTGTGCCAATTAGCATGGTTTGTAACAATATTTTAACTTTTCCTTTACTTCTCAAGTAACTTTATATGTCAATACATTCTCATTTTTTATCCAAAAGGCATTATTATTAGATGGAATTTGACTATGTAAAGAAGTATTGAAAGAAAAAAGAAAAAACATTAATTTATAGCTGGAAGGGTCCTTGGAAGTCACTAGTCTAATCACTTATTTTATTAATAAAAAAATTAAGGCCACCAGATGCTGTGACTTTTTCCATAGTCATACCAGTAGTAAGTAACAAAGATGGAATTTAATATAAAACTCTTTAACTCCAAATCTTGTGTGCTCTTTCTACTCTAATATTCCACACTAAGTTGGAAAGCAATCTGATGTAATGGAGATAACATGGACCTCAGTGTGATCTCTTGCTTTGACAATAAAGATCTGGATGACTTTGAACAAGTTTGCGACTATATAATTTCCAATAATACTATTTAGAACTTTAAATACTATGGTTTTAGTATCAGAGTAACAATTCACTTTCTTTTAAGATTTAATGAGGAAAGTAATAATTGAGCATGGTCTTGAAGGCTACTAACTAGGTAAATGATCTAAAAGGCAAGTTACTTAATTTCCTAGGCTTCAGTTTCTTCATCTATAAAATGAAAGAGTTGGAAAAAAAAAGATTTTCTCTATTTACAACATTTTATATACACTTTATAACATTTATTTCACTTCAAAGAAGGCTAGGCACCTCTGAGTTGTTGGTTATCTCATTTAAAAAACTTGGGAATGACCAGTTGAATGGAAGACATGAATTATATTTTCCCTTAATGGAAATCTTTGTAGCGAGGAATCCAGGAAGTGGAATTTGTCATTACACTAGAGGATAAATATGTATGTTTAAAAACATTTGTTAAGTGACTGTCAAGTGCTCTTAACTGCTTGAATTGACCAGCTAGATCATTTAAATGGTATAGCTAGAATTCATGCCCACTCTCTGAAAAAAAGTCCGAGTTAGCCAGTCAGATTATGTTTATGTATATCTAATTTATAGAAAATTCATTTGAAGAGATACATTGATAAATATCTCTGGAGTCATGTTTACTCTTTTCTAAGAGACACTATTATTCTTTCAATGAAGGGAGAAAGAAAAGAAATACGAGATTGGCCATTTTCTTGTCCTTTGAGAGAAAGATATCAGATTATAATTATAACTCTTTACTCTTTAGATCTCTTCTTCACTTTTGGTTCTATTGGCACTTCTACTCCTCTTTTTATATAGTTCTGCTGAAGTTTTTTACTTTATAGTCACTTTTAAAAAGAATGGTGAGATAAAGTTACATTATTATAGCAATAAATACTTTCTTAAGCCAGACAACTCCAAAGTTCTTAGTTTAGCTTTCTGGGCAATGTGGACAAACCTTGCCAACTCTTTACTCAATAGATTCTGCCTTAGTAAATAAAATCTTAGCATATTCCTACAGAAAAACATATCTCACAGCAAATCTCTTCAATTCAGGACTCTGGACAGTGCAGGGAAACCTTGGAAGTCCTTCACTCAATGACAATCTGCATTGTCTGACCACATCTTAGGCTGTTATAAAACATCTCTAAAATTTTATATCCTCTCTGATCTTTTCTTACAAAGCAGAAGGAAGCGCAGACAACAACTAAATATATCTGAGATGTTTTATCTCCCTCAAAATGTAGATAGAGCTTAAGGAGATAGTTCAAATTGCAGCAGAGTTAAGCTCTACTTCAATCATTAAGAATAATTCTTTTCTCCTTCCAATTTACAAAGCACACCTTTCTTTCAATCAGCAGCCTAAAAAGACACAACTAAAGCTATCCATATTGGGATTTATTGACATCATGGTTTCCTCCCACCCATTTTGCCTCTCCTTTTCAGTTTTTCTCTGCAAGATCATCTTCCATAAACCCTGTGTCTTTTCCAGCCCTCTGTCTTCAGTTTTTTCTTTCTTTGCAAACTCTCTATTGGTGACCTCATATACTTCCATGGGTTTAATTAGAGATTACTCACAGGTGTATATATCCAAACCCATTTTTCTCTGTGGAATATTAATCTCACATGATCAACTGTCTATTCCACATTTCAAATGGGTTTTCTGGAGATTTCTCAACATGCTTAAAACATAACATTATCTTATCCCTCAAACACACCCTTCTTCCAAACATTTTCCATTTCTATCGAAGGCATTAATCTTCTTTTAATTTCTTTGATTCATAATCTCAGTATTATCCTTTGTCCCAAATATTCCTCAGTATATATATCCCATAATTGCAAAAGTTTTTTTTTTGTTTCTATTTTCATGTCTCTCATGTTTTTTTCTATAAATGTAACCCCCACTTTAGTTCAGACCCATATCATTTCTTAGATTGTTATGGATACAATGTTAACTATAATTATAATTATGCACATAGGTGATCCAGGTCATAGATTTTTCTTTTCACTGGGCTAAAGCAATGGTGGGAGACCGGAATCCCCCCCCTACCCCCCTGAATGCCTGAGAAGCATTGCTCACCTCCTAGCATAAGGAAGGAGCAAGAAAAAGTGCCATAATAACTGTTTCTTTCACCTCACTCTGTTCTTCTTAAAATAAAAAATAAGAATTCTACCTTGGGGTTAAAATACACAAAAATACATATTAAAACTTTAATGAAGATGATTCCACTCACCTTCAGCACATAGAATGTGCAAACATTTTGGACAACATGAAATCCAGTACACCTGAAAGATGAACAGCTTTTGTTCTGAAAGGACTCAGCAGTATCACATCCAAAGAGCAGTCCTGAAGGCCAGCTTACTGAAAGTGGAAAAAGTGGCTACAATGATGAGCATTGTAAAGCTGACTAGGTTCTGCATCCAAACCCAATTTAGCTAACAACCTTGTATACCTCCCAAAAGTAGTGACTGATAGACTCATGACAATGCAATTACTCCTTGCAGGAAACATGATGCCACCATCATAAATTTGTATGATCCCAATATGATGAATCCTTATGTGGTAAAAGAAAAAAAAATGAAGTTAGAGGACCTTGATCGTCATTGTGCTAAAAATGATAATCTTATAATTCTAGAAGACTTTAAATCCCAAATAGATATAGACTATCAGACATGGAAGGGAGTCTTGCAGAAGAATAGAGATAGAAACAGAAATAGTAACAGTCACTTTCTCCTGTAGACTTCTACATCCCATGACCTTCTTATTACCAACATTCTTCCATTTACCTAAATACAATAAAACTTCATGGATACACCCTCACAGCAAACATTGGCATTTAATAGATTGAGTTATGGTAAGAATGAGAGACACTCAGGTTTTTAGAATTATGAAGACAATGGGTTATGCAGAATGCTGGATCAATAAAAGATTTTTCTTCTTTAAGCCAAACATTCACATTCAACAAAAGAAGTTGCCCTAATATAAGATGATTACCAGAAGACTTAGTGTCAATAAATTATACATAGTTGGCAACAATGGAACTTAAAAGAAATGGACAGCTTTCAGACATTTTATGTAGAGCAATGCATTTATTCATCTGGGCTAGAACACTCACAAACATCAACTTTGGTTTGAAAAAAATGATGAGGAAATTCAGAAGCTTCTAAATGAAAAATTAGTACTTCAAAAGGTTTCCTAGAAGGATTGTTCATCTATCTCTAACTAGTCCTTGTTTAATTCCATTAAAAGTAAAGTTTAAGTGTATGTTAAAGAGAAAAGCATTCTTGGTTTAGTAAAGCAGATAAAAATCAGTTTTACACAATTGGTCCGTTGAGAATACTATGGAAGTGTTTAGCCTTTCAAAATCATGTCCTTATCATTAATCAATGTTAGTTAATTTTATCAGCTCTAAGTAGTTGAAATGCAGCACAGGTCTTTGGCCCATGAATAGTCTTCAGGACATTAAAAAAATGATTTGGATTGTTAGTATCTCTGTAAAACTGAAGTTAATGATTTTATACATCTGATTAAAGCCAAAATGTTCTTTTGTTGAACTTCAAACTGAAGAAAATTTTTTGAATGCCATTAGGCTTTTCTCATGTGGCATTGCACAAGATGCTGATCCTGCTTCAGCTGAAATTTATAATCTCATTGCTCAAAGAAAGGCAAGTGAAAAATTTCTTGATTACATAATAAGAGGAGGTTATCTTTTAGAAATTCAAGAATGCTTTCATTACTTAGCTCTTTTCAACAGTGAGGTGATTCAGGTAATTTCCAATTTGCATCCAGAAAGAATATGGAGATTGAAAAAGATTACATAATATTTTTACTTTTGTCCTATTGCTTGCTTGCTTTTTTCCTTCCTCATTTTTTCCTTTTGGATCTTATTTTTCTTTTACAGCAATGATGAATGTGGAAATATGTTTGGAAGAATTGCACATGTTTGACCTATATTAGATTACTTGCTATCTTGGGGAGAGGGAGGAAGGAAAGAGGGAGAAAATTTTGGAACACAATGTTTTGAAAGCCATCTTTGCATGTATTTTGAAAATAAAATCATTATTAATTAAAAAAAGAAATAGGAGAGAAACAGAAAATATACCTTTCATTGGTTTGATTAGGAAAAAATTCTTTTCTTCTATACATATTTCCAGATTTATCATGTGTACAAGAAAAATAAAATCCAAAAGGAAAAACTGAGAAAGAAAAAAGCAAGAAAACAACAGCAACAAAAGTGAAAATGCTGTGTTGTTATCTTCATTCAATCCCCACAATCCTCTTTCTTAATGCAGGTGGCTCTCTCCATCACAAGTCTATTGGAATTGCCCCTAATCATCTTAATGTTGAAAAGAACCAAGTCCATCAAAATTGATCATAACATAATTTTCTTGTTGCTATGTACAATGTTCTCTTGATTCTACTCACTTCACTTAGCATGGATTCACATAAATCTCTCCCAGTCTTTCTGAAATTATCCTGCTGATTGTTTCTTATAGAACAATAATATTCTATTACATTCGTATACCATAACTTATTCAGCCATTCTGCATTCTACAAATGATGGGCATCCATTCAGTTCCCAGTACTTTGCCCCCCACAAAAGAGCTGCAACAAACATTTTTAATCTCTATTATCTCTTTGAGATACAGACCCAGTAGAGACACTGTGGGATCAAAGAATTTACCCTAGAGAAAGGATTCTTTTTAAAAATTTTATTAAAGCTTTTATTTTCAAAACATATGCATTGGACTTCAGGCCAAGATGGTGGCTTGGAGGCAGACAGCTGCTTGAGCTCCATGTTTTCTCTCAGGACTTACTTCCTGACAAGCCTTGGAATTAATGCTTGACTGGAAAAGAAACCTACAAATAATCACCAACAGAAGATATCCTTGAAATTTGCCAGAGAAAGTCTGTGTTTCCCAGGGGGAGCGTCAAACAGACTGGGCACAGACTGAGGGCAGGCAAGCCAGAGCGAGACAGGCAGCTCACACAGCTCAGACCACAGGGGGAGGAGTACTATCTCTGCCATTTCTGCTAAAAGACTTTTACCCCAGTGTGGATATTCTGTCCTGGCAGCAAGCCAGGAGCAGCAGAGAGGGTATAAACACCAGAGGTGAAGAATAAACCACTGAAAGCTAGCATCTCTCGCAACTGGCTACTCCCAACCCCCACCTGGAGTGACTCAGCCCATTCTTAGAGCCTCAGAGCACAGACTCAGCACAGCCATCACTGTCCGGTTAGTGGCTCCCTGATGCCCTCCCCCCAGGTCTGTAGAGGAAGCCCATTAACACCATCCAGCTCCATCCCCCCAAAAACAGACCAACTGTTTCTCTTGTCAATTTGTTTTCTTCGATTCCACTCTGACAAAATGAAAAAAAAAAATTTAAAAGGTCTCTAGCCATTGACAGCTTCTGTATGGAGAAAGAGCAGACTTCAAATACTGAGGAGACTAAAAACAGACTGTCCCCAGAGGAATCCAATAAGGGGGATATGATCTGCTCCTCAATACAAAAGAATCTCATAGAGGAAATCAAAAAGGCTCTCACAAGAGAGCTAGAAGAGAAATGGGAAAAGGAAAGGGAAGCTTGGCAAGAGAGCCTGGAGAAATTATCTAGAGTGTATAAAGAGATAAAATAATTGAGAAACAAAATTAGTGAATTGGAAAAGGTAACAACTCCAGGGAAAACAGGATTAGTGAGCTGGATAAAGAAAACAGCTCTCTAAAAAATAAAATGGATAAAATGGAAAAAATTCCATAGGAGAAAAAATTCACTTAAAAACACAATTTGACAATTACAAAGAGATATAAAAAAGTGAGTGAAGAAAATACATCATTGAAAATTAGACTCGAACAAGTAGAAATGAATGACTCAAGGAGAAACCAAGAAGTAGTCAAGCAAAACCAGAGAAATGAAACAATTAAAAAGAATGTCAAGTACCTTATTAGAAAGACAACAGACCTAGAAAACAGATCCAGGAGAGACAATTTGAGAATATTCAGACTCCCTGAAAAATGTGAGGAAAAAAAGAGCTTGGACACTATTTTCAAGGAAATTATCAAAGAGAACTGCCCAGATGTTTTAGAAATAGAGGGTAAAATAGACATTGAAAGAATTCATCGATCACCTACTGAAAGGGACCCTAAAATCAAAACACCAAGAAATATAGTAGCCAAATTCCAGAACCATCAGACAAAGGAAAAAATAATGCAAGCTGCTAGAAAAAAAATTAATTCAAATATGGAGGAGCCACAATAAGGATTACCCAGGATCTAGCAGCGTCCACATTAAAAGAACACAGGGCCTGCCTGGAACATGATATTCCGAAAGGCTAAGGAACTTGGTATGCAGCCAAGAATAACTTACCCAGCCAGAATGAGCATCGTTTTCCAGGGAAGAAGATGGACATTTAACGAAATAAATGAATTCCATCTATTTTTGATAAAAAAAACCAGACCTACATAAAAGGTTTGATCTTCAAATACAGAAATCAAGAGATTTCTAAAAAGGTAAAAAGAAATCTTGAGAACTATACTTCTGCCAGAAAAAATATGAAAAGAACATATGTATAATTTGTTCTAGAAACTAGAGGTGGAAAGGAAATTATATCATAAAAAAGTGTACCGTGGTGGTACTACATCCCATGAAGAGCCAAAGGTAACCTATTACATCTGAGAGAAAGAAAGGAGGGAAATGAACATAGTGTGTATCAATAGACATATTCGATTTATGGTGAAACTTCTTCCACTTCATTGAAAAGTTAGAGGGAAGGAGCAAGCTAAGGGGAAGAGAATACAGAAATTGTGAGGAAAAGGGGTAAAATAAGGGGAGGAACTTTAAGGTAGGGGAGGGATACTAAAAAGGGAGGGCTGTGAAAAGCAAGTGGTGTTCACAAATTTAATACTGGGTAGGGGGGTGAGAGGAAGGAAAGGAAAAAATCATAAGCAGGGGTTAAGAAGATGGCAAGCAATATAGAATTAGTCATTCTTTTTTTATTTATTTAATTTTTATTTTATTTTATGATTATAACATTTTTTGACAGTACATATGCATGGGTAATTTTTTACAACATTATCCCTTGCACTTACTTCTATTCAGATTTTTTCCCTTCCTCCCCCAACCCCCTCCCCCAGATGGCAAGCAGTCTTATATATGTTAAATATATTACAGTATATTCTTGATACAATATATGTGTGTAGAACCGAATTTTTTGTTGCACAGGAAGAATTGGATTCAGAAGGTAAAAATAACAGTTTACATTCATTTCCCAGTGTTCCTTTTCTGGATGTAGCTGGTTCTGTCCATCATTAATCAACTGGAATTGGATTAGCTCTTCTCTATGTTGAAGAAATCCACTTCCATCAGCATACATCCTAGTACAGTATCATTGTTGAAGTGTATAATGATCTTCTGGTTCTGCTCGTTTCACTCAGCATCAGTTGATGTAAGTCTCTCCAAGCCTCTCTGTATTTCTCCTGTTGGTCATTTCTTATAGAACAATAATATTCCATAACATTCATATACCATAGTTTACCCAACCATTCTCTAATTGATGGACATCCATTCATTTTCCAGCTTCTAGCCACTATGAAAAGGGCTGCCACAAACATTTTGGCACATACAGGTCCCTTTCCCTTCTTTAGTAGTTCCTTGGGGTATAAGCCCAGTAGTAGTATGGCTGGGTCAAAGGGTATGCACATTTTGATAACTTTTTGGGCATATAGAATTAGTCATTCTAACCATAAATGTGAATGGGGTAAACTCCCTCATAAAGAGGAAGCAGTTAGCAGACTGGATTAAAAGTCAGAATCCTAGTATATGTTGTTTACATAAAACACACCTGAAACTGGGTGATACATTCAAACTAAAAGTAAAAGGGTGGAGCAGAATCTACTATGCTTCAGGCAAAGCCAAAAAAGCAGGGTAGCCATCCTCATCTCAGATCAAGCAAAAACAAAAACTGACCTAATTAAAAGAGATAAGGAAGGGCATTATATCCTGCTAAAGGGTAGCATCAATAATGAAGCAGTATCAATATTAAATATATACACACCAACTGGTGCAGCATCTAAATTCTTAAAAGAGAAATTAAGAGAGCTGCAAGAAGAAATAGACAGCAAAAGTATAATAGTGGGAAATCTCAACCTTGCACTCTCAGACCACAAAATAAATAAGAAAGAAGTCAAAGAGGTAAATAGAATACTAGAAAAGTTTGATATGATAGATCTTTGGTGAAAGCTAAATGGAGACAGAAAGGAGTATACTTTCTTCTCAGCAGTTCATGGAACCTATACAAAAATTGATCATATACTAGGGCATGAAAATCTCAAAATCAAATGCAGTAAGGCAGAAATAGTAAATGCATCCTTTTCAGACTACAATACAATCAAAATTACATTTAATAAAAAGCCAGGGGAAAACAGACCAAAAAATAATTGGAAACTAAATAATCTTATACTAAAGAATGATTGGGTAAAACAGCAAATCATAGACATAATTAATAACTTCACCCAAGAAAATGTCAATAATGAGACATCATACCAAAATGTGTGGGATACAGCCAAAGCAGTAATAAGGGGAAGTTTTATATGTCTACAGGCCTACTTGCATAAAATAGAGAAAGAGAGGGCCAACAAATTGGGCTTACAACTAAAATTGCTAGAAAAAGAATAAATTAAAAACCCCCAGACAAACACAAAACTTGAAATTCAAAAAATAAAAGGTGAGATTAATAAAATTGAAAGTAAAAAAAAACCACTATTGAATTAATTAATAAAACTAAGAGTTGGTTCTATGAAAAAAACAACAAAATAGACAAACCCTTAGTAAACCTGATTAAAAAAAGGAAAGAGAAAAAGCAAATTGTTAGTCTTGAAAATGAAAAGGGACAACTCACCACTAATGAAGAGGAAATTAGAACAATAGTTAGGAGCTACTTTGCTCAACTTTATGCCAATACATTTGATAACTTAAATGAAATGGAAGAATACCTTCAAAAATATAGCTTGCCCAGATTAACAGAGGAAGAAGTAAGTAGTCTAAATAGTCCTATCTCAGAAAAAGAAATAGAACAAGCTATTAACCAACTCCCTAAGAAAAAATCCCCAGGACCAGATGGATTTATATGTGAATTCTACCAAACATTTAAAGAACAACTAACTCCAATATTATATAAACTATTTGAAAAAAATAGGGATTGAAGAAGTCCTACCAAATTCCTTTTATGGCACAGACATCGTACTGATACCTAAACCAGGTAGATGAAAAACTGAGAAAGAAAACTATAGACCAATTTCCTTAATGAATATTGATGCTAAAATCTTAAATAAGATATTAGCAAAAAGACTTCAGAAAACATTCCCAGGATAATACACTATGACCAAGTGGGATTTATACCAGGAATGCAGGGCTGGTTTAATATTAGGAAAACTATTAGTGTAATTGACGATATTAATAATCAAATTAATAAAAACCATATGATCATCTCAATAGATGCAGAAAAAGCATTTGATAAAATCCAACATCCATTCCTGCTAAAAATGCTTGAGAGTATAGGAATAAATGGACTATTCCTTAAAATAATAATGAGCATATATTTAAAACTGTCAGTAAACATCATATGTAATGGTGATAAACTAGAACCTTGTAAGATCATGAGTGAAACAAAGTTGCCCACTATCACCATTACTATTCAATATTGTATTAGAAATGTTGGCCTCGGCAATAAGAGCCGAGAAAGAGATTCAAACAATAGAGTAGGAAATGAGGAAATCAAACTATCACTCTTTGCAAATGACATGATGGTATACTTAGGGAACCCTGAAGACTCTGGTAAAAAGCTATTAGAAATAATTCAGAATTTTAGCAAAGTTGCAGGATACAAAATAAATCCACATACATCCTCAGCATTTTTATATATCACCAACAAAATCCAACAGCAAGAGATACAAAGAGAAATTCCATTCCAAACACATGTTGAGAGTATAAAATATTTGGGAATCCATCTACCAAAGAAAAGTCATGAATTATGTGAGCAAAATTATGAAACACTTGCCACAAAAATAAAGTCAGATTTAAATAATTGGAAAGACATTTAGTGCTCTTGGATAGGCTGAGAAAATATAATAAAGATGACAGTACTCCCCAAACGAATCTATTTATTTAGTGGTATACTAATCAGACTCCCAAGAAACTATTTTAATGACATAGAAAAAAATAACAACAAATTTCATATGGAACAACAAAAGGTCAAGAATTTCAAGGAAAGTAATAAAAAAAATAAATGAAGGTGGTCCAGCTATACCTGATCTAGAACTATATTATTAAGCAATAGTCACCAAAACCATTTGGTATTGGCTAAGAAATAGACTAGTTGATCAGTGGAATAGGTTAGGTTCACAGGGCAAGATAGTGAATAAAAATAGCAATCTAGTGTTTGACAAACCCAAAGATCCCAACTTTTGGGATAAGAATTCATTATTTGACAAAAAGTGCTGGGAAAACTGGAAATTGGTATGGCAGAAACTAGTCATGGACCCACATTTAAAACCACATACTAAGATAAGATCAAAACGGGTCCAAGATTTAGGCATAAAGGACAAAGTCATAAATAAATTGGAGGAACATAGGATGGTTTACCTCTCGGACTTGTGGAGGAGGAAGGAGTTTGTGTCCAAGGGAGAACTAGAGACTACTATTGATCACAAAATAGAAAATTTTGATTACACCAAATTAAAAAGTTTCTGCACAAACAAAACTAATGCAAACAAAATTAGAAGGGAAGTAATAAATTGGCAAAACATTTTTACAGTTAAAGGTTCTGATAAAGGCCTCATCTCCAAAATATACAGAGAATTAACTTTAATTTCTAAGAAATCAAGCCATTTTCCAATTGATAAATGGTCAAAGGATATGAACAATTTTCAGATGATAAAATTAAAACTATTTCCACTTATATGAAAGAGTGTTCCAAATCACTATTGATCAGAGAAATGCAAATTAAGACAACTCTGAGATATCATTACACACCTGTCAGATTAGCTAAGATGACAGGAAAAAATAATGATGAATGTTGAAGGGGCTGTGGGAAAACTGGGACACTGATACATTGTTGTGGAGTTGTGAAAGAATCCAAGCATTCTGGAGAACTATCTGGAATTATGCCCAAAAAGTTATCAAACTGTGCATATCCTTTGATCCAGCAGTGCTACTACTGGGCTTATATGCCAAAGAAATACTAAAGAAGGGAAAGGGACCTGTATGTGCCAAAATGTTTGCAGCAGCCCTTTTTGCAGTAGAAACTGGAAAATGAATGGATGCCCATCAATTGGAGAATGGTTGGGCAAATTATGGTATTTGAATGTTATGGAATATTATTGTTCTGTAAGAAATGACCAGCAGGATAAATAGAGAGGCTTGGAGAGTCTTACATGAACTGATGCTGAGTGAAATGAGGAGAACCAGGAGATCATTATACACTTCAACAATGATAGTGTATAAAGATGTATTCTGATGGAAGTGGATATCTTCAACAAAGAGAAGATCTAATTCAGTTCCAATTGATCAATGATGGACAGAATCAGCTACATCCAGAAAAGGAACACTGGGAAATGAGTGTAAACTGTGAGCATTATTTTTTGTTTTGTTTCTCTTCCAGATTATTTTTACCTTTTGAATACAATCCTTCCTTGGCAACAACAAAAACAACAAAATTCGGTTCTGCACATATATATTGTACCTAGGATATACTATAAGATATTTAATATGTATGGGAATGCCTGCCATCTAGGGGAGGGGGTGGAGGGAAGGAGGGGAAAAACTCGGAACAGAAGGGAGTACAAGGGATAATGTTTAAAAAAAATTACCTATGCATATGTACTGTCAAAGAAAATGTTATAATTATAGAAATTAATAAAAAAGAAAAAACAAAAAAAAACATATGCATTAATAATTTTTCAACAATTACCTGTCAAAACCTTCTGTACAATTTTTCTATATATATTTCTGTAAAGTCCGTGGTAGCTACCTGGAGGCCTCAAGAACAGCCAGAGTCAGGATAAGTTGAAAAGTCCTTGGTCTTTAGGGGGAGAAGTGAAGGAGACAGACAAATTGCCACAGGCTCACCAGCAACCTTTTTCCTCCTCATCCTGTCAAAAAGTGAGGCTGGCTCATCTCACACCTCCCTCTAATCCTTGCTATGATTATCTGTATGTATACTGAACACTGAGCCAGCACAGAATAATAAGGGCCATTTTTCCATACATATGCTGATAGAATCATTGTCCAATGTGTAATTAACCTTAAGTGCTCAGTTGTCTGATTCAAGCACACCATTTAAGAGTTTCAGCCCTTTACATATTTCTGTAATTATTGTGATGCATAAGAAAAATCAGACACAAAGGAAAAAGAATGAGGAAAAAAAACAAAATGCAAACAAATGACAACAAAAAATGAAAATGCTATGTTGTGTTCCATACTCAGTTTCCATAATCCTCTCTCTGGATGTAGATGTTTCTCTTTATCACAAGTGACCATTGGTAGGAAAAGAATTCTTTTTTTTTTTTTTTTTTTTTAATTTCCACATTTATTTTTTTTCTTCCATTTTCTTTTTTTTTCCTTTCTTTTTTGCTTTGTAAAGTTTATTTCTTTATTTTTTTAATTATAAATTTTTTGACAGTATATATGCATAATTTTTTAAAATAACATTATCCCTTGTATTCATTTTTCCAAATTATCCCCTCACTTCTTCTACTCCCTCCCCTAGATGACAGGCAATCCCATACATTTTACATGTGTTACAATATATCCTAGATACAATATATGTGTGTAAATCCCATTTTCTTGTTGCACATTAAGTATTAGATTCCGAAGGTGTAAGTAACCTGGGTAGATAGACAGTAGTTCTAACAATTTACATTCACTTCCCAGTGTTCCTTCTCTGGGTGTAGTTGTTTCTGTCCATCATTGATCAACTGCAAGTGAGTTGGATCTTCTTTATGTTGAAGATATCCACTTCCATCAGAATACATCTTCATACAACATTGAAGTGTACAGCGATCTTCTGGTTCTATTCATTTCACTCAGCATCAGTTGATGTAAGTCTCTCCAAGCCTCTCTGTATTCCTCCTGCTGGTCATTTTTTGCAGAGCAATAATATTCCATAACCTTCATATACCATAATTAACCCAACCATTCTCCAATTGATGGACATCCATTCATCTTCCAGTTTCTAGTCACTACAAAAAGAGCTGCCACAAATATTTTGGCACATACAGGTCCCTTTCCCCTCCTCAGTATTTCTTTGGGATATAAGCCCAATAGCAGCAATGCTGTATCAAAGGGTATGCACAGGTTTATAACTTTTTAGGCATAGTTCCAAATTGCTCTCCAGAATGGTTGGATTTTTTCACAACTCCACCAACAATGTATTAATGTCTCAGTTTTCCCACATCCCCTCCAACATTCATCATTATTTGTTCCTGTCATCTTAGCCAATCTGACAGGTGTGTAGTGGTATCTCAGAGTTGTCTTAATTTGCATTTCTCTGAGCAGTAGTGATTTGGAACACTCTTTCATATGAGTGGAAATAGTTTCAATTTCATCATCTGATAATTGTCTGTTCATATCCCTTGACCATTTATCAATTGGAGAATGGTTTGGTTTCCTATAAATTAGGGTCAGTTCTCTATATATTTTGGAAATGAGATCTTTATCAGAATCTTTAACTTTAAAAATATTTCCCCAATTTGTTACTTCCCTTCTAATCTTGTTTGCATTAGTATTGTTTGTACAGAAACTTTTTAGTTTGATGTAATCAAAATCTTCTATTTTGTGATCAATAATGATCTCTAGTTCTCCTCTGGTCATAAATTCCTTCCTCCTCCACAGGTCTGAGAGATAGACTATTCTCTGTTCCTCTAATCTATTTATGATCTAATTCTTTATGCCTAAATCATGGACCCATTTTGATCTTATCTTGATATATGGTGTTAAGTGTGGATCTATATCTAATTTCTGCCATACTAATTTCCAGTTTTAGAAAAAGAATTCTTAACAAAATAAAGGACATATGTGTTTACAAAAAAATAAAATGAACAACTTAAATTACAAAACAAGAATTCCTCCATTGTCCATCTCTATAAAAGAAAGAGGAATAGGTTTTCCTGTGACAATCATAAGGAGGACTCTTTCTTAGTTATTGCTGGTGATATTTTTGCCAGAGTTTTGTTTAGCAAGTTGATCACCTGAAAGATGATCATCTATACAGGAGGCTGGAGAAAAATTCAAGAAATGGTTGACATGGTTGTTATTTGTGGGATACAGAAGATAGAAAAAAATCATTTTTGCATTGTTTATTTTTCCTGTATGTTCAGTACTCATTTTTACCTGTTAACATCAAGAAAACAGATTCCTCACCATACCGCATCCCCTCCATACATACTACCATTGGTTACAGCAAATAGAGAAATTATGAATGCTATGAATAAGTTCTCTTACTTCAGGAATAGAATATTTTCCAGGGATATCCATATAGATGATGAGGTTGATGTATATCTTGTCAGAACTTGCTCAGTACTTGGGAGGCTCCAAAGCTAAGTATGGGAAAGAAGAGGTATCAAAACCTGCCAAATTGAAGGTCTACAGAGCATTGTGCTGATCTTATTATTGTATGACTGTGAAATCTAGACAGTATATTAGTTGCATCCCAGGAAACTGAATTTCTTCCATCTGAATTGTCTTAGGATAATTATGAACATCACCTGGCAAGATAAAGTACTAGACATTGATGCTCTTTCTAAAGCTGAACTTGCAAAGATTTGAATTCTACTAAAGCAAGCATACCTCTGATGGACTGGCCATGTTTTTAGAATGTCAAAAGTATTTTTGCTTAATAAATTATTTTGTGAAGAATTCATACAAGGCAAGTGCTCACATTTAAGTCAGAAGAAGCAATACAAGGACACTCTCAAGTTATCTATGAAAAACTTTGGAATCAGTTATGAGACATGAGAAACACTGGTTTAGGACCATCCAACCTGTTGTGTCTGAATCAAAGAAGGCATTATAACTAAAAAGTGGGAATTCTGCAACTCAAACAAAAAATGAAATGTCCAAGTTTTGAGGCTTTTATATACCAAATGTTCAAAAGTGCTATTTATATCTATCCTATGGTTGAAGTTTCTGAATTTGTTTTGACCTGATCAGCAACAGTTGGACACAAATGACCCTGATATACTGATGTCATTTTGAACCTCTTCAAAGAATGAAGTACAAACGCTAGCAAACTATTTCTTTCCTTAATCTGCAATCAGATACAATTATCTTTTTTTTCCCTTCCCATTGGCTATTCCTTATGCCTTGAATATGCTCTTTTCTTACCTCCATATTATCAAATTTTTCTTCTACTTTAAGACTGAAGGATACTTCAAGCTGAAGCACATAACGTTATAAATAAAGCTTTTTCTATAGTCTTCCACAGTTAGTGTCTACCCCTACCTTTCATTTATTTGTATTTATTCCTATAGTGATTCTATATATTCTCTTGTTTCCCTGGTAGAATTAATTTTAATGATTCTTTTGCCTATTTTTTCTTTCCTCTTAAAGCTCCTCCGATTTGACATTTATTAGCCACCTACAGTTCTCCAGAAACAGTTCTAGGTGTTTGGAAAACAAAGATAAAAAAGGAAAATAATCTTGGTTTTCAGGAATCTCATGGGATCATCTTTTGCCATTTTTTCTATCCCCAGAACTCAAAACGTATTGTTGTTGTTGTTATTCAATCATCTTCTGAACCTTTTTGACATTATTTAGGGTTTTCTGGGCATAGAAACAGAAGTGGTTTGCCATTTTCTTCTGTATCTTGTTTGATAGATAAGGAAAGTAAGGCAAAGAAGTTCAAATGACTTGTCCACTAGTTTCTGAGACTGATTTTTGAGGTCAGATCTTTCTAACTCTAGTCTCAATGGTTTATTCACTATATTTCCAACTGCCTACTTGGAGTGTATAAAATGTTAATAAATATTTACTGATTGATTCTACTTGAGTTGAGATGTGGGAGGAACATAGTATGTGCACAGATCAGTAAATACAGATATATAGAAAATCATTTTGGTAGGAATAAACTCTTGTTGTCATTATTCTGTAGTTTAGGAATTTAAGGAGTCAGATAGTATAGGACAGTAGAAAATACTGGACTAAAAGTTAGGGTACTTAGGTTGTAGACCTGGTTCATCCACTAAATAGCAGGACCACCTTAAAGAATTCAATGTAAAGTCAATAAATATAGATTTATTACCCATATACTGCAGTTAATAGTTCCTTATACTTTAAAAACAAAAGTAAGAATAATGATAGCCTTTATATAGAGTTATTTCCTAATCACTATAAAAATGTATCTCATGAAATAGTTACACATTTATACTATTTTCAGTTATAATTATGTAAAATATAGTAATTGTTTCCACTACAATAAAAATGTGCAGTGTGAATTGAAATAATGCTACAGTTTCAGGGAAGTAGTCTCTACTATATTATTATTGTTACTAATATGTGACATAATACCCAGAAAAAAATTGGGGTGTGAAGGACTCTTGTCCAATAAATATTTATTGAATTCACTGAATTAAAGAATTTCTTGTGAGCAGAACTAAGAGAACATTGTATACAAGAAAAACAAGATTATATGATGATCAACTGTGATGGACTTGGCTCTAATCATCAAAGAGGTGATTCAAGACAATTTCAATAGATTTGTTATAGAAAGTGCTGTCCACATCCAGAGATAACTATGGATCCTGAATGTGGTTCAAAGCATAGTGAAAATACTTTTTATTGTTGTTTATTTGGTTGTGTTTTTTCTTATCTTTTTCATTTTGATCTGATTTGTCTTGTGAACCATGACAAATAGAGAAATATGTTTAGAAGAATTGCACATGTTTAACCTATATCAGATTGCTTGTTGTCTTGGGGGGTGGAGAGAAAGGGAGAAAATTTTGGAACTTAAGATTTTTCAAAGGTGAATATAGAAAACTATTTTTGTGTGTATTTGGAAAAATAAAATACTATCAAAGATTTTTAAAAAGGGTCCCAGACTTATTTTAAAAATCTTCTATAAAGTGATAACACCACTATCAAATATGCTAATTCCACTTTCAGATAGCTCCTGCAATCATTAGACAGATTTTTCTAATATTAAGCCTAATTAAATCTATTCATAATTTCATAGGATAATACCCAGAGAGCTTAAAGGCCTTCTGAATTCAAATATCTTATTTTAAAGATCAGGAAACCAAGATTTTTAAGGGCTGAGTGACCTGTCCATAGTCATATAGATTAAGTAAGTGATGTAACTCTTTCATCTTTGGTTTTAGTTTATTTCCCTGAGGAGAAACAGGATAATTCTAATACCAAAGTGAAAACAAGTTTTCATATCCTTCAATTTTTTTCTCTAACCTCAATATTTCCAGTTCTTTACCTGATTCTTCAATGGAAATTACTTAAAGCTTTTCATCATTATAATCATCTTTTTGTATAATTTCTCTTAGTTACTGATGTCCTTACTAAAATGTATCAATCAGAATTAAATACTCTAGGTTTTGACTGACCAGGGAAGAGTATGGGGCAGCCATACTCTTTATTTTTTTTCATTCTTTAGTCCTGAGTACTTTAATTTACTTAATGAAGCCTCCTAAGATTAAATTAATTTTCTTGGTTATCTCCTGCCAAAATCCAGTCTCCCCCTTGCTTCTTTCCAAATGATAATAAACAATTATGAGAGTTTCAAAGTTTATGAAATGCTTCATGGAGAGCATCTTATTGTTATTTAACAACATTTTGAGTTAAGTTCTAAAGGTATTTTTCATTGGTGTGGTACAAATCAAGAAACAAGCTCAGAGAGAGTAAGTGACTCCTTTGTGATCACATAACTAAAAGTGACAGAGGCATGGTTTGAACCAAGATCTTATTGAATTCATTTTGAACCCTATATCCACTGTATCTCTTGAAAGTTTCTCTTCATTAAATAGCATTTTTTTCTATATAGGTACGGGATGGAAGAGAAAAAAAGCTATATGAAACAAATATCATTTCATTTGATCTTCACAACATCCTTCCTACAAGATGAGTGCTATTTTTATGCTCATTTTATAGTAGAAGAAACTGAGGAACAAGGAATTAATTGATTTTCCCAGAACCACATCATTAATGTTTAAAGCTGCATTTGAAATAAAGTCTTTTTGATTCCAGGTTCATTATTCTGTATTCACTGTGCCACCAGCTGCCTGATAATACCTAATGCTTTAAGACTATCAAGTTTTTCATTTATTACAGTACAGTAGCATCCCAACCTAATAATATACCACAACTTGTTCAACCATGTCCCAATTGATAGGCATACTCAAAAAAAGAAAAAAGTTGTATAATAATTTTAATATATTTAAAAGAAATAACATGTTGAATGCAATAGAGTTGCAGTTTTATGTGCAATTATCTGCCTCTCCCATTCTTCTATGTTATGGAAATGATTATTTTATTTCTTAAGTTCAGAATAAAATAAATATAAAATAAACACATAATATCTAATGTTTAGGTATTAACTAGATAATCTATTTGTGAAGGGTTAATAGTTATTTATTATCACTAAACAGGTACGATATTCCCATCAAAAAGTGTAAAAATTAGACATTGGAAACAAGGTAAGATAGTTTTTAGAAGGCTGTTGTGGAGTCAGGAAGATCTCATTTAAATTCCTACCTCCAAATCATATAAAAGCTATGTGACCATGAGTAGTTCACTTTATTTTTCAATGCCTCCAAATAATTCTTTAAGACTAAAAGTTACTTTTGTTTATATTTGTGCTAGTCAAATAAGTTTCTGCATAGGGACAAATGAATTTGAGGAATTCTGATGAAAATGAAATCAGAGATAAAGATCAAAATAATCCTGGAGTCTTGGAGAGACAGCTTTAATCAGATATATGCCCCTCAGTTCATATAATTCTCTTGGCTGTTTCCTGCCAAGATTTACTCCTTTTCTTTCCAAGTAATAATGAAAAAATTTTGTAGAGTTTTAAAGTTTATGCAATGCTTCATGGTTAGTGTCTTATTGGAACTGTTTGATAACATCATAAGTTGGATTCTACATTTATTATTCTTCATTGCTCTAGTACAAATTAGGAAACCAGCTCAAGAGGAATTAAGTACTTTCTTCACAATCACAGAGCTAATGCACAGAAATGCATGGTTTGAAATCATCATCATATTGGAGACTGCTTTTTCAGCACTGGATGAAATTTTGATTCCAGATCTGTTACTAACTTGCAGTATGTTTGTGCAAGTCACTTTCCCCTATGTGTTGGGAACACAATATGTGATTTTGCTTTACTTCTGGTAGACCTTTTCTTCTCTTCTTATGAGAGGATGATGGTGATTCACGGAGACTGAAAGGCAGTTGTTGTTCTCTGACCTCCACACTGAGAGGCCGTTGCATTGCCTGACCTCTTTCCTCTTCCCTCTGCCTCCAACTTATTTTCCCAGTCCCATGTCAGTAAAAGCTGCTTTGCAATGCTTTCAGATGTTTACAGCTGTGGAGGCTCTCAGAGAACTGACCAGCCCCCTTACAGTGCACTTAGGCACAGTCTTTAACACCTGTGCAATTTTCTTATCTGTAATTTGATAAAAGAATTATAGATAATCTATAATATTTTGTCTTCTAAAATTCTGTGTTCAGAAAGCCATTCTGAAACATTCTGTTTTCTATGATTCTGTGATTCTATACAGGCTACATCCCTAGAGTATAGAATTGTGAGACATGGTAATGGACTTAACACTTTTCAGTCTAGTGATGCTAAGCCTACCAGTGCAGTCAGCTCTATAAGCACATTTTAAGAATGCCAGTCAAAAGAGCACTTGGCAGTCACATAGAGCTCAGGATAAAGTCAATCAAAAATTATTATTCTAGCCTATGTGAAACAGGGGCTTTCCAATGATAATCTGCAGACCTGTTAAATGCCTGTCCCATGAATTATAGACAACTCAGGTATTTGAAAAAAAAATACTTTTTTTTTCTTCTTTGATCAGGGGTAACTTGACATAAAAATAGCTCCCCAGAGTTAAATATTTATTAGATGATTTATTTAAAATTCATCAATTGAAAATCTCACATGTATTTGACCTTAATTTATAATCTGTAGGGCAAAGCCAGGTCAAAACATCATGAGCAGTGGCCACAGTTTGAACTCTGTGTCTTCTGTGTACTGCTCTGCCAGATGTTTGGAGACTTCCTTGTAACATAAGTATTTGATTTTTCACACAATATATACTCAGGAGTAACAAAATACAGAATTGTCTAGAATTTAAAATATGTATGTATGTGTGTGTGTGTGTGTGTGTGTGTGTGTGCACGTGTGTGCCATTTTCTACCTTGCTGTGCCTCAGGTTTTGTGAATTATTTGAGAAGGCTAGACTTGGAGTTAGGAGAAGCCTGGATTTGAAACCCTTTTGAATTTATTGTATGTGTCCTTAGGCAAGTTAGTTCATTTCATTAAATATCATTTTCCTCCTCTGGAAAATGAAAACTTTTAAAGGCTCCTTCAGGATTGTCTATGAAACTCTGAACCTATGTATTTAATTTGTATTCTAAAATTCTGTGTTCAGAGAGCCATTCTGAAACATTCTGTTTTCTATGATTCTGTGATTCTATACAGGCTACATCCCTGGAGTATAGAATTGTGAGATATGGTAATGGACTTAACATTTTTCAGTCTAATGATGCTAAGCATAAGAGCATAAGAATGCTAAAATTACCCAATCCATAAGCTTGTTTAGCAATAATAATAACCATCATCATCATTATTGTTATATTGATTATTATTATATCTTGTCTACCCACTAAATTTAGGAGTTAAAGGTGAGTGAAGGAAGGCACTCAGCTGCTCACTGACTTGCAAATGATATATGTTTAAAAATGGCTGTGACTGATGCTGATGAAATCACTGGCTATCATTGTTATTAGCTGAATTTTACTTGATTTTCTCTCTCCTTTTCCCTCAAAGCTTTCCTGAATAGACAGGAACTATTTTGGGCTTCCTCTCAGCTTGTCAGCTTCCCTGCCATCTCCAGCTCATAGCATTGCAGACTTGTTTCAACCACTAAAATGTTTGGTCTCGCAGAGAGCTATTTTGGGATTCTAGTTGCAATGAATTTACATACTCTTCCAAGCTGACTCACTCCACAACTCAGCTTACATTGTGGATGCCAGAGTTGCTCATCTTTATTTGTTGTTGCCCCCTCATCAAAGAACAGTGTCCTGAACTCTTGTTATTATATACACTTGACCATGAAGCAGTTTGGGGCTGCTAAATTTAACTTCAGCCCAATTGACTTCAGGGAGACAGAAGCTGGAAGATTCTTAGCAACTGAAACATGTAGGGTTCTACCTCCTCCCCCAATCCCTCAGTTCTCTTAATCAAATGGTTGTAATGACTCTTGATCTGCTTGTTTCCTCAAAATTCATATTATAAACACTAACCCTAATCTGGTTAGATTTTATTAATCTACACTGTAGCTAATAATCTAAGCAACATTTTAAAGCAATGATTTAAAGTCTCTAAGCCTCAACTTTCTCTTCTTTAAAATGGGAATATTGAACTGGCTTATTAAAAGGAATATACAAAGGGTCACAAATTCATTTGGACTTTTGAACATGAAGTGATATGGAAATAGATTATGCTTTAACTACATTATCTTTACTTCTAAGACTGATTTTTTATTATATTTTTATAAATAGAGTTTATGGATCCTCTGTTTTTTACATTGATATATATTTTTAGATATACCCTGTCTTCCATTCCAACACATTCAAACCTGGAATTGAACATTTCTTAATAACAAACACTTAGGCAAAAATGGTTGACACAATAGCCTTTTATAGAAATGTATGAACCATTTGGTCTCTGTAGTTCCCCACTTCTTTGCTGATAGCTAAGAGGTACATATCATTATATCGTCTATAAGAAGATCTAATTTTGGACATTTTAGTGTTCCTTGTATGATGCTTTAGTCATTGCATAGTTTTTTCTTCTGGTTGTTGTGTCATATAATACAAAAGACACTGCTTCTACAGTTGGAAGAAAGACATTCAATCTCATCTTGGACACTTAGTATCTATGCAATCACTGGGAAGTGGCTTAGACTTCTTTTGTATAAGTTTTTTCATTCATAAAATAAGGGGGTTAGACTTAATGACCTTGAAGATCTCTTCAGCTCTCCCTCTCTATCTAGCCTTGCATCAATTTAACCATTTATCAATTATCAATTATCAATTTAACCACAGAAGAAAATTCAGCATGTACTACCCTTCAAAAACATTCTCTGAGATCCTCCAGCACTTGAGAGGGATATCTCCTTTGGCTCCTTTTACTCCAATTTATGTTGCTGTTGCTGTTATCTGTGCAAGAGTTTTGCCTCCTCTACAGGATTTTAAACTTCAGGACAGGGACAATTTCTTTTTATCTTAGTGCACGCCTTAAACTCTACCTGGCATTTAGTACAAGAGCTGGCACGTAGTATTTAATAATTGGCTGTAGGACTGAACTGAATTGACTTACACTCTATCTTTCTGGAATTTAAAGGGATAGGTGGGCACATTTTAATCTTGGAGAAAGGAAACAGAGGACCCTTGGGTTAAATTGATTGAGCCGTTTAACCCTGCATCAATTTTTATAACTATTCCCATGATTTTTTCCTAAATGTCTCATATTCTTAACTTTTTGCTGGGTGTTAATATTCCATCACCTTTGTAAATTCAGGTTTCTTTTAGCTATTTTTCAAAAACAGATACTTACAGACAATTTACTTTTAAATCACTTTGGAAAGCAAATGTTTGTTCAGCTATGAAATTTCAATCTATGAACTGAGAAAATTCTGACTACCTTCAGGTTCATAGTCTTGAATAATCAGGAAATTTGGAAATTTTTATGAGGGGAACATTTGTGCTATCTTTACTATTTTATCCATATTATCTTTTTTAAACAAATAGGTAAATTGAAATATATCAAAAAATAAAAGATGTGAGGTAAGTTCTTAATATTTCTGTTTCTATTACTCCCATGATAATACTGAGAGAATTGATTTAGGTTTCTCTCTTTTGTACTAGAAAGTATCCAGTAGTTTGCAAAGGAAAGATGCTAAAGTTCAAACTAAATTACCTTGAAGATTAGGAAGATTTTAGCTATTTTCCCTGGGGATAAACCTTATTGCACTTAAAAATAATTTTACCTTGTAAAGACTTAACCAAACAAGATTTTTTTTTCATAGTCTTAGCAATGTGAGTCTGAAAAAGGAGGTTCCTGGGTACCTTTCATCATAGGTCTTTGTTCACATTCTCCAGTGGTATGGGTGCTGCTGGGTAATTCTTGGATGCTACAGTGCAAACTGTCTGCCACAGAGTTTTCCAAAGTACTTGGTAGTATTGACCCTCTGAAACGATCAGTTACAGCCATATCTTTGCAAACATCTTAAGGAAGCTCCTTTCAGAAGTCACTGAACTTTGGTAAATATTTTATTACAAAGAGTCCATATCTCCATTCTCATGGGGAGAAATAATTTTTTTTTGAGGCAGGCACAATGATAGACCAACCCCAACCTCATGAATAGCATGAAAGCTAGGTCAGCAAATATTTATTAAGCAACTTCTGTGTTCCAGGCTCTGAGTTGAATGCAAGGAGAATAGGAAAGAAAGAAAAATTATCCTTCTTCTCTACTCTTATCCCTCTTCCCACCCCATACTACTTCTTAGGCACCATCAATGAGTTAATAATAGCTTCCATTTATAGAGCACTTTAAAGTTTGCAAAGTGCTTTACAGATATTTTCTCATTTTAACCTTACAGAAACCATAGGAGGTAGGTGCTATTCTTGTTCCTGTTTTACAAATAAGGAAACTAAAGCTAAAAGAGCTAAAGTGACTTGTTTAGTGGCACACAAAGTATTTGAGGCAGGATTTAATTTCAATTCTCTCTGACTACAGAATTAAGATAAAAGCTAGAATAAAGGATTTGAATTGTTCAGGTAAAGTTTTAAAAACTTTACTCCCTCCCCTTTGCTTTATCCATTTTGGTATAGGATTTCCACAATAATATCTGTAATACAATTTATCACAAAAAAAACAAAACAAAAACAAACAAACAAACAAAACCTCTAGTAGAGGAGGGAGGGAGGGAGGGAGGGAGAGAGAGAGAGAGAGAGAGAGAGAGAGAGAGAGAGAGAGAGAGAGAGAGAGAGAGAGAGAGAGAGAGAGAGAGAATGAGATGGAGACACACAGAGAAAGAGAGAGATTAGAAACAGACATACCAACACACACACACACACACACACACACACACACACACACACACACACACAGAGAAAGAGAGAGATAAAGATGGAGAAACAGAGACACTGAAAGATACAGAGAGAGAAACAGAGAGAACGAGATCCAGAGACAGAGAAAGAGGAAGAGAGTTAGAGAGACAGAGGGAGAGAAAGGAAAAAAAGAGAGAGAGAAAGAAACACAGAGAGAAATATGTACAGTTATGAAAAATCATATGAAAATATATTCCCTCACATTTGTTTGGTTTTCTTTCTTTTCCCCAGGCAGTTCCCACCTCTGGTAATAAATACTTTTGCCTAGAGGAGAGAGAGAATCATATGACAGATTTCCCAGCTCATGAAAAGAAGAACTTCACCTAAGAGATCTAAGTTGTGAAGATTTCCATTGATTTAATTCCAATGGACAGAGGGAGGAAGCCTTGGATGCATGTATTCCATATACAGGTGCTTCATTACTATTGTAATTCTAGGTATATAACCATTTTATCCCAGGTCTGATACATCTACTGTTGAAAAAGATGGAGGATATAAAAGTGAAAAACAAAACATCTGTCTGCTTATAATCTAGTAGTAAGGATTAATAAAATGTGATTAGCCATAACTGATCAAAATAAGGTATGATAGAGTACTCTTAAGTTTATAGGGAATGTGTTTTGCAAACATCCTTTTACTTTGTTATTTTAGTTTATTTCCATTTTAGTAAAGGCTTTTGATAATTGTGTTTATTGCCTGATTGTTAATTTCAGTGAGGGCTCATTCACTATAATATTATATCTTTAATGTGTCCTAGAAGCTGAGCCTCCATCTATGGAATTCAAATGTGGGTACAAGTTATGGGGATAAATTGACTGTTTTGTGCAATAAATATCTGTTAAAATAAATCTTTTCATCTTAAGATTATCTCATTTAAGGTAACTATAGAAGTTATTGCACAGGGTTATTGTAAATATTGAATCAGCTAATATATATAAAACACTTTAAAACCTTAAGAATTCCAAGCACCTATCAGCTATTATTATTTTTTATTTTAAAGTACTTTTAGTTTTTTTATTACATGAAAAACAATTTTTGTGTTTTTTTTTAATTTTGAGTTCCAGATTATCTCCCTTCTTTTCTTCCCCCCCCCAATTAGAAGGTATATGTGAAGTTGTGCAAAACATTTCCATAAAAGTCATGCTGTGCAAGAAAACATAGATCTCTCACCACAAAAAAAAAAACACCCAAGAAAGATAAAAAAAGTATGCTTCAATTTGCACTGAGACACAATCAGTTAATTCTTTCCTTGTAAGAATATCAGCTATTATTATTAAAGCAAACTGTTGAGGATATTTTCTGTTTGTGATTTTTTTTCCTATTCAAGGCAGTTCTTGAGCTTTACTTTAATCTGATTTTATGTGGATTAATATGTTGTGAAGGTTTCCCTGCTTTCTCCATTATTATGGGAAATTCTGGGATATTCTATGGCTCAAACTCCTAGAAATTCTACCTAAAAGATGCAATGAGTTGTGTAATAGAATAGTTGTGTAAAAGAATCAAACAGAAAAAACCCCTGCAGAATATCAGAATTTGAATGCATCTTAAATATAATCTTTTCCACTCTCCCCTTTATTTTACAAAGGATAAACCAAGTTCCGGAGAAGTTGGTGATCTTACCAAGATCAGTGAAAGCATTAGAATCCAGTTCACTTATGTCTCAGTCCAATGCTATTGCCATAATCCCATGCTGCCTTTATATCTCTTTGAGCACTGAGTTGGAAATGACCTGGCCAGAAGACAAATGGAAGTTTCAGAAGAACATAAAGTGCATTGGCTTGTGACAAGGGAAATGGGACACAGTTGGAGTGAGTCCTCAGATCTCAACAGGAAGCTCCAGAATCAGCACTCAAAGAGTTTACCTCCTCCTTCCCTTCAGCCTCAACAAGCCAACCATTTGTCACCACCAGAATAACACTAGAAGAAAACGACTGATGAAGTTTCTTTGGATTTTTCACAATTTTAGGCCTCAGAAAACTATCTAGAACAGGTCAGAGAATTTGTGGAGCAGAGTGTGCTGAAGGTTAAAGATAAAGTGCATGAAAATTCAGCTGAATTCTCCTTTCCATCTTTTCCATTCTTACCTACTGTAATCACTAGCTCTCATTCTCTTTTCCCTTGTCAATTCAAGAAATACTGAATAGGTATTGGTATTGTTGCTATTGCTGTTGTTAATTTGTTTCAGTCATTTCTGACTCTTTGTGATCCCATTTGGGATTTTCTTGGCAAAGTTACTGGGGTGGTTTGCCATTTTTAGAAATGAGGAATCTGGGGCAAAAGTTAAGTGGCATACTCAGGGTCACATGGCTAGCTTGTCTGAGTTCAGATTTAAACTGTTTTGTTTTTGTTTTTGTTTTTTTCTGATGCCAGACCTGACTCTGTATCTATTACGACTACCTACAAGGCAAACCTAGACTACCATAAGCAATATATAGCATCTTTTTTCCCCATTTGTTCTTCTTTTTCTTTTCCAACATGATTCACAGAGAAATGTGTAAAAACATGAATGTATATGTATAACCAGAAAAAAAACCAATAAGAAAGAAATAAATAGTGTCTAAAAAGAAAGAGGTTATCAACACTACCCAAGAAATCAGAGAACAGAGTTTGAATCCTGGCTCACAGTTTATTAGTAATGGAAGTCTGAGAAATTACTTCTTTGAGACAATTTTCTCATCTGCAAAATGGAGATAGTAAAACTTATGCTACTTAATTAACAAGGATATAATAAGGAATGCACTTAATCTTAAAGGGTTATATAAATTTGTCATTGATAAAAGTGACAGTTGAAGTTCTGCCTTAACTGTTTATAGGGGGAACATCCCAATACTGACCCACTTACAGACTTTCAAGGTTGAAAGTAACGTTAGTGATCATCTATTCTTAACCTTGTGTGTGTGTGTGTGTGTGTGTGTGTGTGTGTGTGTGTGTGTGTATGTGTACATGCCATGAACCCCTTTGCCAGGTTGGTGAAGTCTATGAACCCTTCTCAAAATGTTTTAAAATTCATAACATAAAGTAAATTTTAAATTTATAAAATAAAAAGAGGATCATAAAGGAAACCGATTAGTCCCCAACTGATTTTAGGGCGATCACAACTGGCCCTGTGTTTGTACTCTACTCCGTTCTTGAGGCTGGGCAGGATGCTGCACAGTAAACTAAAAGAACAGTATGTTGTCCCAGTATCCTGTCTTATTCCCTCTGTTTTTCACTTCTCTGCCATAGCACTGGCAATTTAGAGCCTGTTTTCCCTGGCACTGCCTATTCAGGCCTTTTCAGCATTGGTGCTTCTGAACCATATCCCTGACAAGCTTTTGCCCTTAAAGGATTGTGATCAAATTGTCTGTCCAGCCCAAGGAAACTTCTGCAGCCTAGAGCTAGGTTCTTTACAGTATTAGAAAGAGATAGGGGATAAAAGGGTGTAGAGATGAGGCTTAATTCAAGCTTGCATTGAGTCTTTGTGTGTGCTAATACAGCCTCACTGCTCTTAGTGTGTGTGGGAGAGGTGTTGAGTGAGCTCAGGTTAGTGAATTTCAATTGTGGAATTTGGGGGGGATTTTTAAAACTTTCCTTTGGATTCTGGGTGCTTTAGACTTTCTTTACCCCTGGCACATTATTTCTGTTTTAGAGAAATTTGAGAGGTTATACAATGAAAAAAAATAGCTAATCTGCCATCTTATTGCTTATGTGACCCAGAAGTCCAGATATTGTCTCAAACTTCACTGCAACCATGTGAGGTAAGTATATGATCCTATATATTGGCATATGATTCCCATTTCACAGATGAGAAAATTGAGACTGTGAGAGATTAAGTGGCTTGATGATATCCCATAGCAATTAAATGACTTCCTAACTCCAAGATAAGCATTCCTGTATAAATTTCTGGAGTTGGAGTCTGAAAGACATGGCTTCAAATCTTGAATCAGACACTCAAAATAGCTGTGAGCCTGAGGAAATCATTAATCTCTTAATACTCTAGTTTCCTTGACTCCCAAATAAGGATAATCATAGTTTTAGTGCTTTCCTCTTGAGATGGTTCTTCCACTCAAAGGAAATAAAGTATATAAAACACTTGACAATTATAATTTTTTCAGAGGATCTTAAGATCCTCTCAACAACAACAACAATAACAATAGTAAATAACTACTATTACTACTATTACTACTACTGCTGCTACTACTTCCACTGCTACTACTACTACTTACTACTACTATTACTACTACAAGAAAATCTTCCATATCTTAGTAGATTGTTTTGCAGGTGCAACTGTGGTGAGAAATATCAAAATCCTGATATCATAACCCAGTTATGAGCCTTTTTGCATTTGCCTACGCTGTCACTCAACAAAAGTCTCAATGTCTATCAACAAGTTTATTCTCAAAGTCCTTCCAACTTACTAGTAGGTAAGATAGCATGGGTTTCACCAGCATAGCTTCCCAGAGTTCAGGGTCACCTCCAATATTCCTGAGTGGGTAAGGTATCGGAGGGCTATTTGAATAGAAGGAGGGAATATTTAACTCTTGTTTCTAAAATAACAGGAGTAGAAAATTTTCTTTTGATTTTAGCCAATGTGAAGGATGAAAAAAAGCAACCTGACTGTGTTTCAAATTGTATAACTAGTTTATATCTAGAATTAGCTACCAGGGAGAGGGGTTAGGGATGGGAGAGAACTGGAGGAGAACAGAAAACAACCTCTCCTGGGCATTCACAGATGTGCACACAGCTGTCATTTATTCTGTTCTCAGTTATTCTCCCCAAAAGGTACTTGGCTTTGGGTTTCATTAGTCAAACTGTTTGACATTAGATAGAAAGATGAGAAGGGAGGGGTTTGAGGAGATAGAGATTGGGAAGGATTGGCTAAATTTAGACAGCTGGCTCTGTGTTCCCAGCAGTGTGCAAGCATCTAAGCTGACTGGCCCCCCTCCCCTGGACTACCTGAATCACTGTTTCCTGAGAACTAGGGACAAGGGGAGAGAAGCAAAAGCCTTGTTGTGACAGAGTTGACTGATTTTGTTCTCCATTGCCTCAGTTAATTCAGAGTGATGGGTAAAGGACAAGAGCCTTTAATTAGAGGAACCATCTGGGGAAAAAAAAAAATCAACCCTCTCCTCCTCCAGGAACCTGTGCTCTTGGAATTTTGTCTATTCTAGCTCCTCCATTTCTACTCAGGTGCTTTCTGCTTATCCCCTCCATTATACTCAGAGCTTTATGATATCATTCAGAAAACTATGATAGCTCCCAAGGGCACCAAAGCCCAAACCTGCTGCTTCCGGATTTTCCCCCTTAGTGCCTGTCATTTTATTGCCCCTCTTTTCCACTTTTCTTATTTTTACAATAACAACCTATATTTATCTACTTTTCCCACATGTAAACCTATGGATTAGGAAGTATAAATATTATCATCCTAATTTTACACAAGAGGAGAATAAGAAAAAAGAGAGGGGAGGTGACTCATCCAAAATTACATGGGAAGGGATGAAATTAGTATTTATATAACATATGTATCAGATGTTGTTGTTCAAGAACTTTTTACAAATATAATTTAATCAATCTTGTGAGGAAGATGTTATTATAATTTTCATTTTAGAGTTGAAGAAACTGAGGTAAACACTGATCAAGTGACTTGCCTACGGTCACATGGCCAGTAAGTGGCTGAGACTAGATTTGAATTCAGGTCTCCTTGATGCTAGACTCAGTGCTCTATTCATCATGCTACCAGTTGCCTGTGAATGGCTGATAAGTGATAGAATCAGGCAACTCAAATCTAAATCTTTTAATTTCAAATCCAGGACAAAGAGTAAGGGAATTTTGGATTTGCATTTAGAGCATTTGGCTGAGCGCTTTATTGTTGAATGAACTTTGGCCAGTTATTTATTTTGATTTTCTCATCTGTAACACCAGTGTTGAATTAGATAAGCTGTAGCATTTTTCCTCTTCAAAGTTCTTCGATATGTCCACTACAATTTGATTCAACTGAGCAATCATTTAGTGCGTAATTGAAAAATAAAAGACATTTGCTAAATGGGAGTGGGTGGATGGGATGGGACCCAGATCTTGCTCTCAAAGGGCTTACAATATTTCAGGGGAATTAAGGCACAAACCCAGAAATGTGAAAAAAAGACAGAATGAAATACAAATGAAAGATGTAGAAAAAGGGATATGAAATATTAGAAGAGTAATAGAACCCTTTGATTTAGAATTTGGAGGACAGTGAATTCAGGGGAAGTTTAATGAAGGAAATTATAAGTTAGATGTAGAAAGAAAAGACAAAACTTCAATAGAGAGGGATGTATAAAGCAGAGAGCCCTCTTCCAATATGGAGCATGGATTGAAGAGAGGCATAGAGACTGGAAAGATGAAGATGAGAATTGGAGAGAAGTATAGTCTGGTGAAAAGATAGAATCAATGACAGGAAGCAGTATTAGATAAAATTATATTAAGAGCTTGGTACCATATTCAAAGCAAGGGCCTTGAGTGAAATAAATACATGAATGGTAAAGTAAATAAAAGTTACTGGGCATTGGGAATAAAAATGCAAATTTAAATGAATTCCTGCCTTCAAGTAACATATTTGAAAAGGGAGAGATATCATGTTTTGGCAAGTTGCTGTTTGTCCATCATTCTCTTTTTTATATGGTGACTAAAGCAGCTACTTTATTATTATTACTATTATTATTATCGTTGTTGTTGTTGTTGTTGTTGTTGTTGTTGAAGCAGTTGGGATTAAGTGACTTGCCCAGGGTCACACAGCTAGGATGTGTTAAGTGTTTGAGGCCACATTTGAACTCAGGTACTTCTAAATTCAGAGCTGGTGCCTCTGCCTACTGGTGCCACCTAGCTGCCTCTGTCATTCTCAAAAAGGACCATGACATCAGGAAGATAATATTATGACATATAAGTGAGTTAGATTTTAGTGAGGAGGGCTGGCAAGTTCACCTATCTCATTTCCCTTCCAGAGCCATCTGGGTCCAGTGGCAAGATATAGATCAGGACAACTGAAAATGACTCTGTACTAATTGGGAAGTAATTGCCAGGGAAAGGAGTGTCTTAGGAGTCCAAGATGAAGATTGGTGCCATTCTAGTTAGAGTATTGCACATATAGTCAGAAACACCTGAGTTCAAAACCAGCCTAGCAGTGTGATGCTGGATAAGAGGCTTATCTGCTATCTGCCTTGTTTTTTCTCAACTGTAAAATGAGGTTAATAATAGCATACATTTCCTGTGATTGTTGTGGAGATCAAATGAAATATGTGCAAAGTACTTAGCAGAGTGTATGGTACATAGTAGGTGTAATGCTTGCTTTTCTCTAGATTGTAATCTCTGGGAGGAAGTTTCTTGGGGAGCTTCTGGAGGCAGCCTTAAGTTCAGTTCAGTTCAAAAATTAAAACTATTTCTACTCATATGAAAAGGTTTCATGTTTGTCTGGGGGTTTTTAATTTGTTCCTTTTCTAGCATTTTTGCTTGTAAGCCCAATTCATTGACCTTCTCTTTCTCTATTTTATGCATATGACTGTTGATCAGAGAAATGAAAATTAAGACAATTCTGAGAAACCTCTACATACCTGTCAGATTAGCTAAGATGATAGAAAAAGACAATGCGGAATGTTGGAGGGGATGTGGGAAAACTGGGACACCGATGCATTTTTGGTGGAGTTGTGAATGGATCCAACCATTCTGCAGAGCAATTTGGAACTATACTCAAAAAGTTATCAAACTGTGAATACCATTTGATCCAGCAGCGTTGCTACTGGGCTTATGTCCCAAAGAGATATTAAAGAAGGGAAAGCAACCCCATGTGTGCAAAAAAAATGTGGCAGCCCTTTTCATGTGGCTAGAAACTGGAAATTGAAGGGATGTCCACCAACTGGAGAATGGCTGAATAAATTGTGGTATATGAATGTAATGAAATATTATTGTTCTATAAGAAATGACCATCAGGGCAGGAAATACAGAATTAGTAATTTTAACTGTAAATGTGAATGGGATGAACGCTCCCATCAAACGGAGACGGATAGCAGACTGGATCAAAAATCAGAACCCTACAATATGTTGTTTACAGGAAACACACTTAAAGCAGGGAGATACATATAGAGTAAAGGTAAAAGGTTGGAGCAGAATCTATTATGCTTCAGGTAAAGCCAAAAAAGCAGGGGTAGCTATCCTTATCTCAGATCAAGCAAAAGCAGAAGTTGATCTAGTTAAAAGAGATAAGGAAGGAAACTATATCCTGTTGAAAGGTAGCATAAATAATGAAGCCATATCGATACTAAACATATATGCACCAAGTGGTATAGCATCTAACTTTCTAAAGGAAAAGTTAAGAGAGTTGCAAGAAGAAATAGACAGTAAAACTATAATAGTGGGAGATCTCAACCTTGCACTCTCAGATTTAGACAAATCAAACCACAAAACAAACAAGAAAGAAATTAAAAAAGTAAATAGAACATTAGAAAAACTAGGTATGATAGACCTTTGGAGAAAACTGAATGGCAATAGAAAGGAATATACTTTCTTCTCAGCAGTTCATGGATCCTATACAAAAATTGACCATATATTAGGACATACAGATCTCAAAATTAAATGTAGGAAGGCAGAAATAATAAATGCCTTCTTCTCAGACCACAATGCAATAAAAGCTACATTCAGTAAGAAGTTAGGGGTAAATAGACCAAAAAGTAATTGGAAACTGAATAATCTCATCTTAAAGAATGACTGGGTGAAACAGCAAATTATAGAAACAATTAATAATTTCACCCAAGATAATGACAATGATGAGACATCATACCAAAATCTGTTGGATGCAGCTAAAGCAGTAATAAGGTGAAATTTTATATCTTTAGAGGCTTATTTGAAGAAAATAGAGAAAGAGAAGATTAACGAATTGGGCTTGCAACTTAAAAGGCTAGAAAAAGACCAAATTAAAAACCCCCAATCAAAAATTAAACTTGAAATAAAAAAAATTAAAAGGAGAAATCAATAATATTGAAAGTAAAAAAAAAACTATTGAATTAATAAATAAAACCAAGAGTTAGTTTTATGAAAAAGCCAATAAAATAGATAAACCTTTGGTAAATCTGATCAGGAAAAAGAAAGAGGAAAATCAAATTGTTAGTCTTACAAATGAAAAGGGGGATCTTTCCACCAATGAAGAGGAAATTAGAGAAATAATAAGGAGTTACTTTGCCCAACTTTATGCCAATAAATTTGATAATTTAAGGGAAATGGATGACTTCCTCCAAAAATATAGGCTTCCTAGATTAACAGAGGAGGAAATAAATTGCTTAAATAGTCCCATTTCAGAAAAAAAAATAGAACAAGCTATTAATCAACTCCCCAGGAAAAAATCCCCAGGACCAGATGGATTTATATGTGAATTCTACCAAACATTTAAAGAACAATTAGCCCCAATGCTATATAAACTATTTGAAAAAATAGGGGATGAAGGAGTCCTACCAAACTCCTTTTATGACACAGACATGGTACTGATACCTAAACCTGGTAAATCGAAAACTGAGAAAGAAAATTATAGACCAATTTCCTCAATGAATATTGATACTAAAATCTTAAATAAGATATTAGCAAAAAGATTTCAGAAAATCATCCCCAGGATAATACACTATGATCAAGTAGGATTCATACCAGGAATGCAGGGCTGGTTTAATATTAGGAAAACTATTAGTATAATTGACCATATTAATAATCAAATTAATAAAAACCATATTATCATCTCAATAGACGCAGAAAAGGCATTTGTTAAAATCCAACATCCATTCCTACTAAAAACTCTTGAGAGTATAGGAATAAATTGATTATTCCTTAGAATAATCAGGAGCATATATTTAAGACCGTCAGTAAGCATAATATGCAATAGAAATAAACTGCAACCTTTCCCAGTAAGATCAGGAGTGAAACAAAGTTGCCCACTATCACCATTACTATTCAATATAGTACTAGAAATGCTAGCCTCGGCAATAAGAGCCGAGAAAGAGATTCAAGGAATTAGAGTAGGAAATGAGGAAATCAAATTATCACTCTTTGCAGATGACATGATGGTATACTTAGAGAACCCCAAAGACTCTACTAAAAAGCTATTAGAATAATTCAGAATTTTAGCAAAGTGGCAGGATACAAAATAAATCCACATAAATCCTCAGCATTCTTATATATCACCAACAAAACGCAACAGCGTTTTTGAAATTCCATTCCAAACAAATGTTGAGAGTATAAAGTATTTGGGAATCCATCTACCAAATAATAGTCAGGAATTACATGAGAAAAATTACAAAACACTTGCCAAAAAAATAAAGTCAGATTTAAATAATTGGAAAGACATTCAGTGTTCTTGGATAGGCCGAGCGCATATAATAAAGATGACAATACTCCCCAAACTAATCTATTTATTTAGTGCTATACCAATCAGACTCCCAAGAAACTCTTTTAATGACCTAGAAAAAAATAACAACAAAATTCATATGGAAGAATAAAAGGTCGAGAATTGCAAGGGATCTAATGAAAAAAAAAATCAGAGGAAGGTGGTCTAAGTGTACCTGATCTAAAGCTATATTATATAGCAGCAGTCACCAAAGCCATTTGGTCCTGGCTAAGAAATAGAACGGTAGATCAGTGGAACAGATTAGATACAAAGGACAAAAAAGGGTACATCTATAGCAATCTAATCTTTGACAAACCCAAAGATACCAACATTAGGGACAAAAATTCATTATTTGGAAAAAACTGTTGGGAAAACTGGAAATTAGTATGGCAGAAATTAGATATAGATCCACACTTAACACCATATCCCAAGATAAGATCAAAATGGGTCCATGATTTAGGCATAAAGAATGAGATAATAAATAGATTAGAGGAACAGAGAATAGTCTACCTCTCAGACCTGTGGAGGAGGAAGGAATTTATGACCAGAGGAGAACTAGAGATCATTATTGATCACAAAATAGAAGATTTTGATTACATCAAACTAAAAAGTTTCTGTACAAACAATACTAATGCAAACAAGATTAGAAGGGAAGTAACACATTGGGAAAATATTTTTACATTTAAAGGTTCTGATAAAGGCCTCATTTCCAAAATATATAGAGAACTGACCCTAATTTATAGGAAACCAAACCATTCTCCAATTGATAAATAGTCAAGGGATATGAACATACAATTATCAGATGATGAAATTGAAACTATTTCCACTCATATGAAAGAGTGTTCCAAATCACTATTGATCAGAGAAATGCAAATTAAGACAACTCTGAGATACCACTACACACCTATCAGATGGGCTAAGATGACAGGAACAAATAATGATGAATGTTGGAGGGGACGTGGGAAAACTGGGACACTTATACATTGTTGGTGGAGTTGTGAAAGAATCCTGCCATTCTGGAAAGCAATTTGGAACTATGCCCAAAAAGTTATCAAACTGTGCATACCCTTTGACCCAGCATTGCTGTTATTAGGATTATATCCCAAAGAAATACTAAAGAGCGTAAAGGGACCTGTATGTGCCAAAATGTTTGTGGCAGCTCTATTTGTTGTAGCTAGAAACTGGAAGATGAATGGATGTCCATCAATTGGAGAATGGTTGGGTAAATTATGGTATATGAAGGTTATGAAATATTATTTCTCTGTAAGAAATGACCAGCAGGAGGAATGCAGAGAGGCTTGGAGAGACTTACATCAACTGATGCTGAGTGAAATGAGCAGAACCAGAAGATCACTATACACTTCAACAACAATAGTGTATGAGGATGTATTCTGATGGAAGTGGAAATCTTCAACATAAAGAAGATCCAACTCACTTCCAGTTGATCAATGATGGACAGAAATAACTACACCCAGAGAAGGAACACTGGGAAGTGAATGTAAATTGTTAGCACTACTGTCTATCTACCCAGGTTATTTATACCTTCGGAAGCTAATAATTAATGTGCAACAAGAAAATGGTATTTACACACATATATTGTATCTAGGTTATATTGTAACACATGTAAAATGTATGGGATTACCTGTCATTGGCGGGACGAAGTGGAGGGAGGGAGGGGATAATTTGGAAAAATGAATAAAAAAAAAAAAGAAATGACCATCAAGATGAATACAGAGAGGCTTGGAGAGACATACATGAACTGATGCTAAGTGAAATGAGTAGAACAAGGAGATCATTGTACACTTCAACAACAATACTATGTGATGATCAATTCTGATGGACGTGGCACTCTTCAATAATGAGAGGATCCAAATCAGTTCTGATCGATCTGTAATGACTAGAATCAGCTGCACCCAGTTATTTTTTCTAGGTCATTAAATAGTTTCTTGGGAGTCTTATTGATATAGCACTAAATAAATAGATTAGTTTAGGGAGTATTGTCATCTTTATTATACTCGCTCGGCCTATCTACAAGCACTTAATGTCTTTCCAATTATTTAAATCTGACTTTATTTTTGTGGCAAGTGTTTTATAATTTTGCTCATATAATTCCTGACTTTCCTTTGATAGATTCACAAATATAATATTTCTTGGTGTTTTGATTTTAGGGTCCCTTTCAGTAGGTGATTGATGAATTCTTTCAATGTCTATTTTACCCTCTGTTTCTAAAACATCTGGGCAGTTCTCTTTGATAATTTCTTGTAAAATAGTGTCCAGGGTTTTTTTTTTTTTCATTATATTTTTCAGGGAGTTCAAATATTCTCAGATTGTCTTTCCTGGATCTATTTTTCCAGGTCATTGTCTTCCCAAGAAGGTACTTGACATTTTTTCCATTGTTTCTTTTTTTTTTGGTTTTGCTTGACTGATTCTTGGTGTCTCCTCAAGTCATTCAATTCTATTTGTTCAATTCTGATTTTCAATGATGTATTTTCTTCACTCACTTTTTTATATATTTTTCTAATTGTCCAATGGAGTTTTTAAGTGAATTGTATTGTTCTATGGAATTTTTTTCCATTTCGCCAATTTTTTTTGAGAGAGCTACTTTCTTTTTCCAACTCACTAATTCTTTTTTCAAATATTTGATTTCTTTATCCACTCTATCTTTAAATGAGAAGGATGACTTCTCCAGACTCTCTTGCCAACCTTCCCTTTCCTTTTCCCATTTTGCTTCTAGCTCTCTTGTGAGAGCATTTTTGATTTCTTCTATGACAGTTTTGTGTTTTGAAAATCAGTTCATATCCCCCTTTGGGGAATCATCTGAAGACAATCTATTTTTAGTCTCCTTAGAGTTTAGCGTCTGCTCTCTCTTCATATATATCAACGGTTAGATTCCTTTTAAATTTTTGCTCATTTTGTCAGAAAAGAATCCAAGAAAACAAACTGACAAGAAAAATGAATGGTCTGCTTTTTTCAGGGGGGCTGGATGGTGTTATCGGGTGTCTTCTACAGACTGCAGGGGGAAGCAGAGAGACACTAGCAGGCAGCAATGGTTGCGTTGCATCTGTACTCTGAGACTCTGAGGCTCTAAGAATGCTCTGAGTCACTTTGGGTGGGGGTGGCCAGGTCCCAAAGGATGCTAGCTTTTTGGGGTTATAGTCTTTAATTCCTGTGTTTACAGCTTCTCTGCTGATTCTGGCTTGCTGCCAAGACAGAATATCCACACTTTGGTAAAGGTTGTTCTGCAGAAATGGCAGAGATTGCACCCCTGCCCCTCGGGCCTGCACAGTGTAAGCTGCCTTCAAAGCTCTTGCTGCTTGCCTTCAGCCTGGGCTGATCTGTTTGTCCCCGCCTCTGAGCAAAAACAGACCTTTTCTGGCAAATTTCAAGGATGTCTTCTATTGGTAATTATTTGTGGGTTTTTCCCAGTCAAGCACTAATTCCAAGGCTTCTCATGAAATAAATTCTGAGAGAAAATGTGGAGCTTAAGCCAATGTGTGCCTCCTCTCCACCATTCTGACCAGAAGTGCTTGCATGTATTTTGAAAATAAAATATATTATTAAAACTTAGTAAGGAATTTGTTGGGAGTCCATCTTTCCCTATTTTTACAGATAGTTTATATAGTATTGGAATTAATTGTTCCTTCAATGTTTGGTAGAAATCATATGTAAATTCATCTGCCCCTGGAGATTTTTTCATAGGAGTTGATTAATAGCTTGTTTTATTTATTTTTCTAAAATTGGCTATTTAAAACAATTATTTCCTCTTCTATAAACCCGGGCAATTTATATTTTTGTAGGTATTCCTCCATTTCATTCAGATTATCATATTTATTGATATATTGCTGAGCAAAATAACTTCTAATTATTGCTCTAATTTTCTCTTCCTTGGTGGAAAGTTCTCCCTTTTCATTTTTAGGCTAACAATTTGATTTTCCTCTTTCCTTTTTTGAATCAAATAAACTAAAGTTTTATCTATTTTGTTGGTCTTTTTCATAAAAAACAACTCTTAGTTTTTTTAAAAAATTAATTTGATAGTTTTCTTAATTTCAGTTTCATTAGTTTCCCCTTTCATTTTCAGAATTTCAAATTTGGTATTTAATTGAGGGTTTAATTTCTTCTTTTTCTAGCCTTTTTAGTTGTAAGCCCTTTTCACTAATTTTGTCTTTCATGTAGAGATATAAAATTTCCCTTTATTATTGCTTTGGCTGCATCCCACAAATAATAAAATTTCTCATTATTGTTATCTCTTGGATGAAATTATTGATTGTGTCTATGATTTGTTGTTTCACCCATTCAGTATTTAGGATTAGATTATTTAGTTTCCAATTAATTTTTGGTCTATTTTCCCCTGACTTTTTATTGCATGTGATTTTTATGCCATCATAATCTGAAAAAAATGCATTTACAAGTTCTGCCTTTCTGCATTTTATTTTTAGGTTTTTATGTTCTAATACATGGTCAATTTTGGATATTTTCCATGAATTTCCAAGAAAAAAAGTAAATTTTTTTCTGACTCCATCCAATTTTCTTCAGAGATCTATCATACCCAACTTTTCTAATGTTTTATTTACCTCCTTCACTTCTTTCTAATTTATTGTAGTTTGATTTATTTATTTCTGGGAGAGCAAATTTAAGATCCTCTACTCTTAAGGTTTTGCTGTCTACTTCTTTTTGTTGCCTCTTAACTTCTCTTATAGGAATTTGGATGCTATAGCATTTGATGCATATATGTTTAATATTGGTATTGTTTCATTATCTATGATACTCCTTGGGAAGATATATTTTCCTTTCTTATTAGATCTATTTTTTTTTTTTTTTGCTTTTGATGCATCTGAGATCAGGATTGCTACCCCTACTTTTTTTTTAAACTTCACATGGATCATAAAATATTCTGCTCCAGGCTTTTACCTTTACTCTTTATGAATCATTCTGCTTTAAGTGTTTCTTGTAAACAACATATTTCAAGATTCTGGCTTTTAATCCAGTCTGCTTTCCACTTCTGCTTTATGAGAGAATTCATCTCATTCACATCCACAGTTAAAATAACTAATTTTGTATTTCCTGCCATTTTATTTACCCCAAGTTATGTTTTTATCTTTCTTATCCTTTCCCTGCTTCCCAGTATTTTGCTTCTGAGCACCACCTCCTTCAAACAATCTTCCCCCTTTACAATCTCTTGCCCATTCTTATACCTTTCCCTACTACTTCTGTTTTCCATTTTATTAATCTCCCCCTTTCCTTTTTCCTTCATTTTCCTACTTCCCTTTAAGGTGAGAGAAGTTTCTCTGTGAAATCAAATATGTCTGATATTCTCTATTTGAGCCAAATCTGATGAGAGTAGGATTCACACAATGTTCACCCCCTCAGTTTTTCCCCTCAGTTATAACAGGTCTTTTTTTGCTTCTTCAGAGATATAATTTCCCTTATTTTACTTCCATTTACCTCTTTTTTATGGTATACTCTACTTTCTACCTCTAGTTTCTTTTTCATATTTTTACAATAAAATCAAATTATACTCACAATCTCTAAGCATACCCATAACAGAAATACTGTTATCAAGAGTTCTTTCATTTTTACCTTTTATGCTTCTCTTGAGTTCTGTATTTGGAGATCATTTTTTTGGTTGTTGTTGTTCAGCTCTGTTCTTTTCTTCAGAACTAAATGAAATTCATCTATATCAATGAATGTCCTTCTTCTTCCCTGAAAGATAATGCTCAATTTAGCTGACTAGTTAATTCATGGCTGCAATCCAAATTCCTTTGTCTTTTGGAATATCAGATTCCAGACCTTTCAATCCCTTAAGGTGGAAGCTGCTATATCCTGGGTAATCCTGAATGTGGTTCCCTCATATTTGAATTGCTTCTTTCTGGCTGCTTGCAATATTTGTTCCTTGCTTCTATAACTGGAAAATTTTGTGTGATATTCCTCGGAGTTTTCATTTTGGGGTTTCTTTTAGAAGGTGCTTGATGAATTCTTATAATGGCTATTTTGCTTTCTGATTCTAGGACATCAGGGCAGTTTTCCTTGATGATTTCCTGAAAGATGATGGCTAGGATCTTTTGTTCATCATGATTTTCTGGAAGTCCAATATTTTTTAGTTTGCCTCTTTTAAATCTGTTTTCCAGGTCAGTTGTTTTTCAAATGAGATATTTCACATTTTCTTCTATTTTTTTCATTTTTTGGTTTTGTTTGACTAATTATTGAAGTCTTGTTGAGTCATTCACTTCCATTTGTTCATTTCTAATTTTTAGTGTATTATTTTCCTCAGTTACTTTTGTAAGCTCCTTTTCTGTTTGGTCAATTGAATTTTTAAATTGTTTTGTTCATTGCATTTTTCCCATTTCACAAATTCTGTTTTTCAATGAATTAGTTTCTTTTTTATATCTTTTTTTAAGGAGATATATGCTTTTCCCACTTCAACATATCTATTTTTAAGGAGTTTTCTTCAGATAATTTCTGTTTTTCCTTTTCCATACCTCTTGCAAAGATTTAATATCCTTTCCCCATGTTTCTTCTTACTCTCTTTTAAGATGCTTTTTGAAATCTTCCAAGAAGTCTTTGGGAAATATTGTCCAGATGATATAATCTGATTTGGGGTTCCATCTGGAGTTATTTTGCCTTTATGAATCTCATGTTTTTGGTCTGTTTTTCTCTCTCTCCATAAAAAGCTGTCTATGGTCAGAGTTCTTTTTGCTTTCTTGTTCATTTTTTAAGCATTTAGGTCTGCTCTTGAGGCAAAGGGGTGACAATCTCTTTAATTTGCCCTGAGGCAGTTCTGCTGACTTCTAGTGTTGGGAAATCACAGTCAGATCCCTCATTCTTCAAGGGCTCAGTGACTTACAATTTGCCTTTTATATTTGCTTTTGGGTGTCTTCCAACAAATCAGCTAAACCACCCACTTACAACTAGGATAGAGTACCCTAAGAGCCTCAAAGTAAATTCCTCACTAGGTAAACACTGCAATGTTCTGGATCCCTACCCCACCTCCTTGTCCCAGGTTCCCTACACTGCAGTCTTGGCTCAGTAGACTGTCTCTGTGCCCAATTGAAACAGACTTGTTCTGAAGTTCTTCCAAAAGTATCTTCTGTAAATGTGTTGTATTCCAAATATTTGTAGCTTCCATCACTCCAAAATCAGTATAGAGGTTTGATCTTCTATTGATTTGAGAGAAGGTTGGAAGAAATTATATAGAGTCATGTTTACTCTCAACCATTTTAGCTCTGTCCCTCTATAAATTAGTTTAAAGAAGGAAACACATACAAATATATACAATCACTTAGTTGTGGGTAACAATCTTACCCAACAAGGAAGTAGAAGGAAAAGAGAATAAGAGAAGGGAGGGAATGATAAAGAAAAATCAGTTATGTTTTAGCTGATATAAAAATATAGGAGTAGTAGTGTTGATCTTAGAAAAAAAAAACAAAAACAAAAACAAACCTAATTTTAAAAGATTAATAAGGAAACTTCAATTAAATAATATCAATACTAAACATATATGAATTCTAGGAGGAATTAGACAATTAAATTATACTACAGGTATACCTCAACTTTCCACTTTCAGAGCTAGTTAAATCTAACTACAAAATAAATAAGGAAGAAATTAAGAAGTTGAATAGAATCTTAGAAAAACTAGATATAATAGAGTTGTGAAGAAAACTAAATGAGAATAGAAAGAATACTTTTGTCTCCTCAACTGTATATAATGCCTTCATGAAAACTGACAATATATTAGAGCATAAAAACCTCACACCCAAATGCAGAAAAACAGAAATATTAAGTGCATTTTTTTCAGATCATAATACAATAAAATTTACAATCAATAAAGAACTTGTGAGCATTTAATAAAAATAAATTGGAAATGAAATAATTCAGCTCTAAAGTATAAGTTGGTTAAAGAACAAACTATGGAAAAGATAAATAATTTTATTAAAGGGAATGTAAATCATGAGACACATGTCAAAATTTGTGGGAGGCAAAATAGTTCCTCGGGGGAAAAATATTTCTCAAAAAGCATACAAGAGAGAAAGAACAAATCAATCAATTGATCATATAACTAAAAAAGACCATAGAAAAAGAATAAATCACCTCCCCAATTTATGCCCAAATTAAAATTCTGAAAATCAAAAGAGAGATTAAAAAAATGACAGTAAAACAAAAACAATTTTTTAAAAAATCCTTAAAGCAGTAAGTAAAACTAGGAAAAAAATAAATTACTTATCATTAAAAGGTTATTACTAACTAATAAAGATGAAATTAAAGCATTTATTAAATATTATTTAACCTCTTGTGTGAAAGTAAAACTAATAACCTAAGTGCAATGGGTGAATATTTATAAAACAAAATAACCGTATCTTAGAAAAAAAGAAATTAGGTAAGCCATGAGTTAGTTTTATAATTAAAAAAATATCCAAAGCCAGATGAATTCATAATTGATTTCTACCAATATTTAAGGAACAATGATATTCATTTAATACTACATAAATTATCATAAAACAGATCAATAAGGAATCATATAAAATTCCTTTTATGACACAAATATGATTTTTGATATATACTCCATGAAGAGTAAAAACAGAAGGAAAACTATAGAAAATTTACTTTATTAATATTACTAAAACTCAAATAAAATAGGAGGAAGGAAATTATACCTATATATCATAAAATCTATAAGATTTATATAGATTATATCTGTATGTCATAAAAATCTATAAGATTTATACCAGGAATGACAGGATGGTTGAATATTAGGAAAATTAGCAATGTGACTAAAAAAACAAAAACAAAATTTATAATTACACCAATAAATGAAGAAAATGTCTTGGACCAAATACAACACTCATTCTTATTAAAAACACTAGAAAGAATAGGAATAAACAGAGCCTATCTTAAAATGTTAAATAGTATCTATCTAAGACCAAGAAGAAACATTTTCAATAACAGGAATAAGTTTGAAGCTTTCCCAGTAAGATCTGGAGTGAAGTAATGATGTCATTACCACTAATATTCAATATTGTACAAGAAATACCAGACATAGAAATAAGACAAGGGAAAAATTTGAAAGAATAAAACCAATGAGGAAACAAAACTGTTGTTCTTTGAAGATGATATGATACAAAATATATTAGAATACTTAGAAAATTCTAAAAAATCAATTAAAATTAGTTAAAAGATCAACTTTAACAAAGTTGCATTATGTAAAATGTTTGTAATTACTCTGTAATTGGTTTTAGTCACAGTTCACTCCTCATGAAACATTTTTAGGTTTTCTTAGCAAAGAAATTGGAGTGGATTGCCATTTCAATTAGCAGAAAAAAATTGTTGTACATTTTCCCAGTTTGTTATTTTTCATATAATGTGTACATGTTTTTGTTTATGCAAAAGTTTTTAAGTTGATATAATCAAAATTGTGTATTTTACTTCCCATTATTCTATTTTTTATATGGTCATGTCTTCTTCTCTTCTCCATAGCTCTGATAAGTACATTTTTTGAGGCTCCCTTAACTTATGATAACACCCTTTTATATCTAAATTGTTTATCCATTTTGATCTTTGTTATATAATGTGAAATGTTAATCTACATTTAGTTTTTGCATAGGTAATTTTATAGCATTGGCAACTTTCAAACCTTTTGTTCCAATTTTTCCTCTCCTTCCCCCCAACCCCTCCACCTGATGGCAGATTGACCAATACATGTTAAATATGTTAAAGCATAAATTAAATACAATATATGGATACATGTCCAAACAGTTATTTTGCTGTCCAAAAAGAGTAGCACTTTGAAATAGTGTATAATTAACTTGTGAAGGAAATAAAAAATGCAGGAGGACAATAATAGAGGGATTGGGAATTCTATGCAGTGGTGCATAGTCAACCTCCAGAGTTCTTTTGCTGGGTGTAGCTGGTTCAATTCATTACTGCTCTATTTGAACTGATTTGGTTCATCTCATTGTTGAAGAGGGATTGATTGTCCATTAAAATTGATCATCATAAACGTATTGTTGTTGAAATATATAATGAACTTCTGGTCCTGCTCATTTCACTCAGCATCAGTTCATGTAAGTCTCTCCAGGACTTTCTGAAATCATCCTGTTGGTCATTTCTTACAGAACAATAATATTCCACAATATTCATATACCACAATTTATTCAGCCATTCTCCAATTGATGGGCATCCACTCAGTTTCCAGTTTCTGGCCACTATAAAGAAGGCTGCCACAAACATTTTTTGCACATACATTCTCTTTCTCTTCTTTAAAAATCTCTTTGGGATATAAGCCCAGTAATAACAATGCTGGATCAAAGGGTATGCACAGTTTGATAACTTTTTGAGCATAGTTCCAAATTGCTCTCCAGAATGGATGGATGTATTCATAATTCCACCAACAATGTATCAATGTCTCTGTTTTCCTGCATCCCCTCCATAATTGTACATTACCTTTCCTTGTCATTCTAGCCAATCTAACAGGTGTGTAGTGGTATCTCAGAGTTGTCTTAATTTGCATTTCTCTGATTAATAATGATTTCAGCATCTTTTCATATGACTAGAAATAATTTAAATTTCTTCATCTGAGAATTGTCTATTCATATCCTTTGACCATTTATCAATTGGAGAATGGCTTGATTCTCTATATATTTTGGAAATGAGGCCTTTATCGGAACCTTTCAGCGTAAAATTGTTTACAGGTTATTGCTTTCCTTCTAATCTAATCTGCATTAGTTTTGTTTGTACAAAAACTTTTCAATTTGATATAATCAAAATTTTCTATTTTGTGATCAATGATGATCTCTAGTCCTTTTTTGACCATAAATTCATTCTGCTTCCTCAGGTCTGAGAGATAAACTATCCTATATTCCTCTAGTTTATTTATAATCTCATTCTTTATGTCTAGGTCATAAACTCATTTTGACCTTATCTTGGTGTATGGTGTTAAGTGTGGGTCAGTGCCTAGTTTCTGCCATACCAATTTCCAATTTTCCCTGCAATTTTTGTCAAACACTGAGTTCTTATCCCAAAAGCTGGAATCCTTGGCTTTGTCAAACATTAGATTATTAAAGTTATTGATTATTTTGTCCTTTGAAACCTAACCTATTCCACTGATCAACTTGTGTATTTCTTAGCCAATACCAAATGGTTTTGATAACTGCTGCTTTATAATATAATTTTAGATCTGGTACAGCTAGACCACCTTCATTTGATTTTTTTTTTATCAATTCTCTTGAAATTCTTGACCTTTTGTTTTTCCATATAAACTTTGTTGTTAGTTTTTCTTGGTCATTAAAATAGTTTTTTTGGGAGCCTGATTGGTATAGTGTTAAATAAATAGATTAGGTTAGTTAGCATTGTCATCTTTATTATATTTGCTAGCCCTATCCAAGAGCTTTTAATATTTTTCCAATTGGTTAGATCAGTCTTAATTTGTGTGGAAAGTGTTTTGTACTTTTGCTCATATAGTTTCTGATTTTGCCTTGGTAGATAAATTCCTAAATATTTTATACTATTGGTAGTTACTTTAAATGGAATTTCTTTTTGTAACTCTAACTGTTGGATTTTGTTGGTGATATATAAGAATGCTGATGACTTATGTGGGTTTATTTTGTATCCTGCAACTTTGCTAATGTTGTGGATTATTTCTAATAGCTTTTTAGTAGAATATCTGGGGTTCTCTAAATATACCACCATATCATCAGCAAAGAATGAAAATTTCCTCATTACCTACTCTAATTCTTTTAATCTCGTTCTCAGCTCTTATTACCAAAGGTAGCATTTCTAATAAATATTAAATAGTAATGGTGATAGTGGGCAACCTTGTTTCACTCCTAATCTTATTGGGAATGATTGCAGTTTATCCCCATTACATATGATGCTACTGATTATTTTAAGTAATAGTCCATTTATTCCTATACTCTCAAGTGTTTTTAATAGGAATGGATGTTGGATTTTATCAAATGCTTTTTCTGCATCTATTGAGATGATATGTTTTTCATTAATTTGGTTCTTAATATGGCCAATTATACTGATAGTTTAACTAATATTGAATGAGTCCTGCATTCCTGGTATAAATCCTACTTGATCATGGTGTATTATCCTGGGGATGATTTTCTGTAGTCTTTTTGCTAATATCTTAGTTAACATTTTAGCATCAATATTAATTAGGGAGATTGGTCTATAATTTTCTTTCTCTGTTTTCAACCTACCTGGTTTAGGTATCAGTACCATGTCTGTGTCATAAAAGGAATTTGGTAGGACTCCTTCATTTCCTATTTTTTTCAAACATTTTATGTAGCATTGGGGCTAATTGTACTTTAAATGTTTGGTAGAATTCACATGTAAATCCATCTGGTACTGGGGATTTTTTCTTAGGGACCTGATTAATAGCTTGTTCTATTTCTTTTTCTGAAATGGAACTATTTAAGGAATTTACTTCCACCTCTCTAAATCTGGGAAGCCTATTTTTTGGAGGTAGTCATCCATTTCACTTAGGTTATAAAATTTATTGGCATAGAGTTGGGCAAAGTAACTCCTTATTATTGCTCTAATTTCCTCTTCATTGGTGGAAAGTTCTCTCTTTTCACTTTTAAGACTAATAATTTGATTTTCCTCTCTCCTTTTTCTAATCAGATTTACCAAAGGTTTATCAATTTTATTGATTTTTTCATAAAAGTAACTTTTAGTTTTATTTATTAGTTCAATAGTTTTATACTTTCAATTGTATTAATTTCTTTTTTTTAACTTTAGAATTTTAGAATTTCAAGTTTAGTATTTGATTGGGGGTTTTTAATTTAGTCTTTTTCTAGCTTCTTAAGTTGCAAGCCCAATTCATTGTACTTTATTTTATTCAAGTAAGCTTCTAAAGATATAAAATATTCTCTTTACCTCTTTAATGTCTTTCTTATTTGTTTTGTGGTTTGATTTATCTAATTCTGAAAGTGCAAGGTTGAGATCTCCCACTATTATAGTTTTGCTCTATATTTTTTTTTTTTTTTGCAACTCTCTTAACTTCTCCTCTAGGAAGTTAGATGCTATACCACTTGGTGCATATATGTTTAGTATTGATATTGCTTCATTGTCTATGTTACCCTTTAGCAAGATACAGTTTCCTTCTCTTTTGATTACATCAATTTTTGCTTTTGTTTGATCTGAGAGAAGGTTGGCTACCCCTGCTTTTTTTACTTCACCTGAAGTATAATAGATTCTGCTCCAGCCTTTTACCTTTACTCTGAATGTATCTCCCTGCTTTAAATGTGTTTCCTGTAGACAATATCTTGTAGGGTTCTGGCTTTTGATCCAATCTGCTATCCACCTTTGATTAATGGGAGAGCTAATCTCATTCACGTTTATGGTTAAAATCACTAATTCTCTATTCCCTGCCATCTTATTATCCCCAGAATATGCTTTTCTTTTTCTTGCCCCTCATAGCCCTCTTTCCTGGTATTAAACTTATGAGCCCCACTTGTGTCACATCACTCACCCTCTTTAGAATCCCTCCCTCCCCCTTTAAATATCTTTCCCTTTCTTATACCCTTCCTTTACTACTCTTTTCATTTTCTCTTTTCCTTTCTCCCTTTTTAATGACGTGAGAGAAAATCCTCTATAAAAAAATATGTCAATTATTTTCTCTTTGAGCCCACTCTGATGAGACTCACACAATGTTCCTTCCCCCTCTAAATTTTACCATTTTGTGGGATGTAGTTTCCCTCTTTTTATCCCCCTTACCCCTTTTTATATCAGTAAAATCAAATTATATATATATATATATATATATATATATATATATATATATATATTCTTTATGTATATCTACAACAGAAATTCAGTTCTCAAGATTCCTTTTACCTTTTTCTGATTCTCTTGAGTCCTATGGTTGGAGATCAAATTTTTTGTTTAGAGATTGTTTTTTCCTTAGAAACAATTGGAATTCATCTGTTTCATTAAATGTCCATCTTCTTCCATGGGAAAAAATTCTCAGCTTAGCTGGTAGTTTATTTTTGGCTGCATTCCAAGTTCTTTTGCCTTTTGGAATATCAGATTCTAGGCCCTTCCTTCCTTTAATGTGAAGGCAGCCAGATCTCCTATTTTCTTGGGAATTCTTTATATTTTCCTGTGATTTTTTTTTACCTTTTCCAAGTCATAATTCAGGAAGTTGTTACTCTCTTGCATTTCCCCATTTTTCTTCTAACTGTCTTTTGAGATTTTTAATAGTCTATTCTAGGAGAGCATTATTTGGGGTATTGTCTGGAGGCTGTTTTCTATTAGTCTCCTCAGGGTTGAAAACCTGTTCTCTTTTTGTATAGAAACTATGGATTGTCCTTTTGAAATTTTTACTCCTTTTTAAAAGTCTGTAGAGTCTGCTTTCAGAGAAAGAGGTTACTAGCTTCCTCTGCAAAGCAAGGATAAGTGCCAATGAGCAGTGAGGTACGGGAGTTCTCTGGGAAAAGTTCCCCCCCCAGAAGTGATTCAGACTTGGTTAGTAGGGTTGAGCTGTGGATTGCCCAGTGAAGACCCCAGCTATGTGGATTAGCGACTGCCCTGGGGCTAGAGAGTGAGCAGCTAAAGTGTCACTATCCTAAAGCAAAGCCTGCTGTGGGGATGTGGGTATTAGCAGCTGACCAGTGAATAGCCCAGCAAGGACTAGAAGTGTCTCTACCCACTACAGAAACACAGTCACACTGCAGAAGTTCTATTGCCCCAGGCTGAACCCCCCAATGTTTAGATTAGAGACTGCTCTGGGCTGTGACCCCCTACCATGCAAATTTGTAACTGCCCCAAGAAAAAAGTTCCTTAGTGCCCAATGGGGTTGCACAGCTGTGTTGTGGTCTGTGCTGATTCACTTCCAGTTTTGGTTGGGTATAGCCAGGCCCTGTTAGTTTCTGACCTTTTTTTAAAGTACCCTTTGCCTTTGGCTTTAATTTTTCTGCTGCTCTGCTGCTTTGCAACCAAGCCAGAGAAATCAGCCTATGCCAGAGTGATCTCTGTAATTTTTCTATCCACAGAGGCCACCCCTGCCCTGGTCCACTCAGTTTGCTGGCCTCTCCTGCTAGCACTGATCTGCTCTGGTCCCTCAGGATAAACCTTTTCTGATGAACTTCCCAAATATCTTCAGCTGGTGAGTTGTATTTTTAGTCTTTGTGAATTTTACCAGTCAAGTGCTATTTTTTAGGCTGAATAATTGATCATGAGGGTATGAGAGGAGTTTAGAAAGTCATGTGTGCTTTCTCTGCCATCTTTATTCCACCCTAATCTAATAATTTTGGAGAATAATTTGGATCTATGCTCAAAGGACTATAGTATGCATATTCTTTCACCAGCAACACAGTGGTATTTACCCCAAAGAGAGTAAGGAAAAGGAAATAAAAGCAGATATTTTTTTTCAGTATGCAATGGCAAAGAATTAGAAATCCAGGGGATGCCCTTCAATTGGGAACTAGATAAACAAATTGTGGTATATGATGGAAATGCAGTTTTACTATGATATAAGAAATACTGAGCAGGACAGTTTCAGAAAAATCTGAGAAGATTGGTTAATAAGGCATGTTTTGCATGCCTTCACATGTATAGTCAATATCAAATTACTTGCCTTCATAAGGAAGGGAAAGAGGCAGGACAGAGGGAGAGAATTTGGAAGTCAATTTTATAAAAATGAATATTTGAATTTATTTACATGTAATTGGGAATATTTGATGAAATAAATAAAAATAAATTAAAAAGAAAGAACTTAAAGACAATCTAATTCAAATCCCACCTCCTAGTGATAAAGAAAAATGGAGCTCTCAATGATAAAATTCGTTGCCCTTGGTCATGTGATAGATTTAACACTTGGTCTCAGGTCTACTTACTCCCAAACCAATTTACTTCCTACAACATATCTTGCTCTGGTTAGAATTTTGTATCAGGACACCTGGTTGTCACTGGGTAGTTTATCATATGCAATGAACATAAATATTCTATTTTAGAATTGTTTGTTTTGGTGAAGATTTAAATCTGTTACCATTCTAACCTCTTTTCTTTGCAGAACTTTTCTGTCATTTCATGTAGAGATTTGGGTTGTAGTGTAGCATAGAGACTGAGACTTTTGAAGATAATACTTAATAAGTTTTATTGTTCCACAAAGTAACTTGGACACTTTATGATGTAAACAATTCCACAGTCTGAAGCTCATTAAGGAAATGGCTTCATACATACTCTAAAGTTAACTCATTTTTGATGATCCTTGCAGAAAGCCTCACACCATTTACTAACACTAACAACATAACATATGTAGGTTTCACTTCATGTTTTCTTACATCCATGGCTCATCCTTCTTTAGTTACATAATTTCCATTAATGGGTATGCCTATTTCGGTACTAGAATCTTCATCAGGGAGCAAGCAGTACTGATTTCTCAAAATTCAACTCAGTACCCCAGAGAACATATTCCTCTTAGTAAGGAGCCATCTGGCCTGTTACTGTACTTGTTTCTGTCCTACTACCCAAACATATATTTTCATAGGAAGCTTTTTTTTCAATGTCTTTTAATCCCAGACCTCCCCTCTGTTGTTTATTTTCTATTTATACTGTACCTAGTTTATTTTACTTAATTGTTTACACATTCCCTCTCCCCCAATAGATTGTAAATTGCTTGAGTGTTGAGAATATTTTGTTTTTCTCTGTATCCCTAGTGCTTAGAATTGTGTTTGGCACAGTAGACCTGGTAAAATAATATTTTATTTAAAATATTTTTGTATAAATATTTACATTTATTTAAAATAAAATTAAATATTTATTGATTGATGACCTGCTCATGGACAGAGTAAAATGACTGAATAACTCTATTTTAGGCACAATGCTAAGTACCAGAGATACAAAGAAAGTCAAAGGATATCCCCACCCTCAACTAGCTCACATTTTAAAGGGGAATGGAATATGCAAATACTTATATACAGGATAAATGGGAAATAATCAATAAAAAGAAGGTAATAGAATTAAAGGACTGGTAAAAAAGCTCTGTGATTGAGCAGAAAGGACCCCTGGGCTAGGCCTGAAGCAGTAAGACTCATCTTCCTGAGTTCAACTCTAACTTCCAACACTCAATAGCTGTGTGACTTAATACAAATGACTTAATCTTTAGTTCCTTATCTATGAAATGATGAGAAAATCCCAAATAAGTTCACAGAGTCAGACACCACTGAAACAATTGAACAACAATAACAACTAGAATTAAGAGGAACTGGAAAAAGGCTTCCTATAGATGTTGGGGTTATTATTGGGACTTGAAGGAATCCAGGGAAACCAGAAGGCAAAGATAAAGAAGGGTATTATTTACTTTCAGAATAGCTAATGAAAATTCAAATAATTGAGAAAGATAGAGTGTGTCTGAGGAAACATAAAGAGGCCAGAGTTACTGAATCAAAGAGTATAAGGAAGAGCATAAAGTATATGAACTATGGAAAAGTGAAGGGTAGATGGGTTATAAAATGCTTTGAATGCCAAATGGAATAAGGGGTAAAAGTCAGATAAAAGAAGAAGAATGATTTATGTGTTCAAATAAAAATCTCATGAGATCTTCACGTTCTTGTTGAGAGGAGAAAAAATTAATTTGTTCCTTGAAAAAACTGAGGACCCAAATCGCATTTAGAGAATGTACTCAAAATATTCTCCCTTGTGAAATAAGGGATAGATAAGAGCTATGTTAAAAAATAATAGATCATCATAAGATGTTCTTATTTTGTCACTGAGTATAGGTAGAACATTACTGAAAAGGAAACCTGGGCTGAAATGTTATGTGTTGGGGAGATGTTATATGCATGTGAAGTGTCAGATAAAAATGTTAGTGTGCTAAGTGCCAAAAGATATGTCTTCATTCATTTATCAATTCAACTAATAAAATGAACACTGTCTGCAGAAGAGAATACCATATTAAATGGTTTGGAGACAGTTATGAGGGGGAAAAAAGCAAAGACAGTTACAATTCACATCATTAGATGATGTGAGTATGGTACACACAGAAAGTTTTTTAGGAGTATAGAAACAAAAGATTGATCTATGAGTTTCAACTCAACTAGGACTTGAAGGCTGAAAGAATTTTTATAGGATGAGGGAAGAAGAAAGAACAGTTAAAATGGGAGAAATTATAATAATGAGCAAAGATAGAAGATGACCTGGCTTTTCAGGGGAAGAGGGGAGAGATAAGTTTACCCAGATTTCATAACCTAAGACAGTTGTGATGTACCCAATGGCATCAAACTGGCTCCTAGAATAGCAACATAAATGAGACAATGCCTGTAAAAGTGCTTTTTATCTGTAATTAGTATTATTACATACTTATTATCCTCCCTCTTCTCTTTCCTTCCTTTCTGCCTCTTTCCATCAATTTAAAAGAAAACTTTGCTTTTTGTTTTGTAAATACAGACCTCTTCCTTGTTCTTACACTCTATATCTCAGTAGAATAACAAACCATTCATATGGGGAGAACAGCAAAGTGACTCTAAAAAGTGACTTAGAACATTTGGTTATTTTTGCCAAAGAAGGCAATAATTCTGTTTGAGCAGCCATCTACTAGTTTAGTAGAAAGAGAACTAGCAATAGTGTCAGGAGATTTAATTTAAATCTGACCTGTCATTGAATAGCATGGATAAGTCACTTTTGCTCAAGGTATTTCAGTGTCCTTGCAAATCAAGTCTAAAACTGGGGCAGCTAGGTGGTACAATGGATTGAGCACCAGTCTTGAAGTCAGGAGGACCTGAGTTCAAATCTGGTCTCAGATGCTTAACACTTCCTAGCTGTGTGACCCTGGGCAAGTTACTTAACCCCAATTGTCTCAGCAAAAAAACAAAACAACAACAAAAAGCAACCCACATCTAAAGCTATTGATGGTGCCTAATTTATATGATAATTGTTGGGAAAATAATTATAAATACTATGTCACTGTGACTTGTTATTATATTTATTAGTGAAGGACTGCAAATCAGTGTAGATCAAATCTATGAGAGGAACCCCTTATTTGAATGATAATAAATACCACCAATCTCTCAAAACATGTTTTTCTTAGGCCATAGAGTTGAGTGCAGAACATCTCTTCTTGACCATTAGAAAAAAAATCCATTTATGCAATGTCAGGCCTCCCTCTGGGAAGACCATATCTCTGTTCAGTTTCATAACTTGAACAAAAGGAGCTCTTGGATAACACTTCTGTAAGGGAAATAAAAGGAAAATGATCTATTTGTAAAGAATCCTAGATATTCTTTTTTTTCTTTCCCAAAGCTAACACTAAAATGATAATCTTTGCCAATAGAGATTTCTTGAGGAGGGCTACCTAAAATAAAGAGGAAAAAGTAGAAAGATGGAATTGCTTTCTATTCTAAAGACTCCCTAATTTGATTGCCTCATCTTATTTCAATTGCATTAAGATATGATCTTTCCTTTACTCACTGTGGGCATAATTTCCCAAGATCCTCTAGTAGCAACTATCTGTTAGGATTACAAGGTGAGAACTCAGGTTGTCTGGGCAATTCTCTAGCTCAGAATTCACACCTTTAGTTCTGACCTTTAGGGGGAGTTTACACCTTTGAACTTCTGAAAAGGAGTTTACAGAACCTTTAAAAGGAACAAGTTCATTGGTTGAAGTAATTTTCCCACAAGCCCCAGAGTTCTCACATGCCCATTCTCTGGGATGATAAAAGAGGCAGCATTGAGCCTGGAGTTAGTCTAGTCTAGGAGTGAGTTGAGATGGCAGACTAGAAGGATAACAGGACATTTACATTTTGGCGCCCAACGTGGGGCCAGGACTTATTCTGAGCCCTTCAGAGGAGCTAGCCCGGACCTTCACAACTATCCACTATATTTAGTCTGGAAATTTTTTACTTAAAATGTTCTTCTTTTAATCATATCTTAAAAGCTGAGGCTAAAGCAGCGTTGTCTTGATCAGTGGTCAACAAAGAGAGGGCTGAGTCATGACCCAAAATCTGTCATGAGATATATTTCATCTCACAAACCCTGTTATAGCCAAATGTGGGGCTTATCTTTGTTACAATCATATCTACCCTTCACCCATGATTACCCAATACTCTCTACTATGACCTGTTCTTATTATGTACAAGCTGTCAACTTCTTCCCTTCTGCACCTGGTGTTGGCCCCTCAGGGAAGTTATGACCTAATTGAGATTAGACATTTAACAACAACAGCACTATGCAGGTGTCATTGGGAAAATTCCCCAATTTCAGCATAATTACTCCCTTATTCTAAGACCTTGATGTTATAGGAAACATCTTCTAAAAGCTGAACTCTGATGTCCAGGACAATAATCAGTGAGTAAATCCCTCATCTCTGCTCCATTTTTTCTTACAACTGAATGAACAAGCATAAGGAAGTTACAACATATAATAATTAATCAACCAAATAGCATTTATTTAATTCCAATTATACACTACATACTGGGGCATGGTCTCATTTATATGCTCTTCCTCACCCCAAACCTTTTGTATTGTTCTCAATACAAAAGTCCTTTGTCTTTTGTATTGTTCTCAAGTCTATTGCCATACTTTCTTTTACCACACAAATCATATGTCAGCTCTTGTCTTTTGTGTCTATCTTGTTTTTTCCAATCATCCATCCACCTTTTTTGGACTTGGAAGTAGGAAGATTCATTTTTATAAATTCAGATTTGACCTCAGGCATTAACCATACTTATTTCAGTTTCCTCATCTATAAAATGATTTGGAAAAAGAACTGCCAAACCATTCCAGTATCCTGACCAAGAAAGCTCCAAGTGGGGTCACAAAGAGTCAGACTATTTAATAATGACTTATTAATTGATCTTTCTGTCTATTTTATCACCATTCTACTCACTCCTTCAGATAGCTGCAAATATGATTCTTGTTATGTACAAATCTAATCATATTCTCCATCTCCTTCATTCCCTAGTATCTCTCTAGTCAAAGATAGCATAGAAAGTCTTTCAGAATCTGAACCCAAACTTTCTAAACTTAATATAAATGATTCCCTGCTATGCAGTCTATGGTCCAACCAAAACTTTTTTTTATTTTAATTTTGCTGTCCTTTACACTCATACAAAGACAGAAATAAAGTAGTGAAACAGAAATAGGAAATTAAGATTTGATAAGATCCATTAGGCAAAACCACATAAAGAGGAAACGATTTCCATGTATGTTGGGGCTTACAAAGAACATATATATATATATATATATATATATATTATTATTATTAGCAGTAGCAGGGAGGAAGTGAGGGAGGGAAGGAGAGAGAGACAGAGACAGAGACAGAGAGACAAATAGATAGAAAGACACAGAGACACACACACACACAGACAAAGACAGAGACAGAGAAACACAGATAATGACAGAGACAAAGAGAGACAAATACAGAAACACTGAGAGACAATCAGAAACATTGAGAGAGAGACAGGAAGAGACAGGGACATAGACAAAGAGAGGCAGAAGAGACAGAAAGAGAAAGAGAAAGAGACACACAGAGAGACAGAGGGACAGAGACATGGGGGAGAGAGAAGAAGGAGAACAGAGAGAAAGAGACAGAGAGAGGGAGAGAGAGAGAGAGAGAGAGAGAGAGAGAGAGAGAGAGAGAGAGAGAGAGAGAGAGAGAGAGAGAGAACCAAAAAGATTAAACTTGGTTAATAGGACAAAGGATACCAAGTGGAGAGGAAAATGAAAACTGGCTACTTAGCAGCCTTGAAAATATATTTTATGTCCTGACGAGTCTTCTCTTTTAGTGTCCCAGAATTCAAAAACTGTAGCTACAAACTAAGTTACGGAATTCTGTTCTAATCATCCTGTAAAGCACATACTGATTATTTTCTAGAATTATCACTGCTTTCCACATAACAATACATTTCTGTCCCTAATTTATACAGCTGAGTAATCTTTGTTTTTCTATTTTTTTTTTCGTGGAAATTCTAGGCAAAAGCCATCTATTATCTAGTTTTTTTTTCTTCTAAATGAACTTAAATATGGGGAGCCTAATTCCTTAAATTGTAGCTATATTGATGTACATTAGATTGATGTAGGTATGGTGAATTAATTCAGAGTAAACGCAAATGATATGGTACAGAACAGAAAATATTTCAGGCCTCTAACCCTAGGCTTTTAGCAGAAACTTCTCTAAATTTGATTTTGAAAACTTCCTCTTTCATTGAAATTAAAGATAATTCTTTTTTGTTTATTGCCTTTGCCTTGTATTTACAAGTGTCTACATAGACAAGAACATAATTCTAGCAATAGAAGCTTCTAAGGGCAAGCAATAGTGTTAGCCTGGAGTTAGGATGACTCGAGTTCAAAGATAGCCTTAGATACTTACTAGCTGTGTGACCCTGCCTGGCAAGTCATTTAACTTCTATATGCCAGTTTCTTAAACTGTAAAATGATGATAGTAATAGAATCTATCTATCAGAATTGTTGTGAAGACCAGCTGATATAGTATTTGTAAAGTAGCTTGCAAAACTTGCACAGCTATCCAGATAGCTATTATTGTTATGCAAAGCTATTATGTTCAATGACTATGACATGTTATTTGGTTTTTGTGTACCTTTTAACAACAACAAAAAAGAGAAATTAACTTGCTTGGCTAGCTATATATATATTTTTTTTTTGTATTCATTTTTCCAAATTACCCCCCCTCCCTCTATTCCCTCCCCCCGATGACAGGCAATCCCATACATTTTACATGTGTTACAATATAGTCTAGGTACAATACATGTGTGTGAATATCATTTTCTTGTTGCACAATAAACATTAGAATCCGAAGGTACATGCAACCTGGGCAGACAGATATTAGTGCTAACAATTTACATTCACTTCCCAGTGTTTCTTCTCTGGGTGTAGCTACCTCTGTCCATCATTGATCAACTGGAAGTGAGTTGGATCTTCTTTATGTTGAAGATTTCCACTTCCATCAGAATACATCCCCATACAGTATTGTTGTTGAAGTGTACAGTGATCTTCTGGTTCTGCTCATTTCACTCAGCATCAGTTGATTTAAGTCTCTCCAGGCCTCTCTGTATTCCTCCTGCTGGTCATTTCTTACAGAGCAATAATATTCCATAACCTTCATATACCACAATTTACCCAACCATTCTCCAACTGATGGACATCCATTCATCTTCCAGTTTCTAGCTACAACAAAAAGAGCTGCCACAAACATTTTGGCACATATATGTCTCTTTCCACTCTTTAGTATTTCTTTGGGATATAATCCTAATAACAGCAATGCTGGGTCAAAGGGTATGCACAGTTTGATAACTTTTTGGGCATACTTCCAGATTGCTCTCCAGAATGGCTGGATTCTTTCGCAACTCCACCAGCAATGTATTAGTGTCCCAATTTCCCCACATCCCCTCCAACATTTATCATTATTTGTTCCTGTCATCTTAGCCAATCTGACAGGTGTGTAGTGGTATCTCAGAGTGGTCTTAATTTGCATTTCTCTGATCAGTAGTGATTTGGAACACTCTTTCATGTGAGTGGATATAGTTTCAATTTCTCCCTCTGAGAATTGTCTGTTCATATCCTTTGACCATTTATCAATTGGAGAATGGTTCGGTTTCTTATAAATTATGGTCAGTTCTCTATATATTTTGGAAATGAGACCTTTGTCAGAACCTTTGTTTTTAAAAATATTTTCCCAATTTGTTACTTCCCTTCTAATCTTGTTTGCATTAGTATTATTTGTACAGAAACTTTTTAGTTTGATGTAATCAAAATCTTCTATTTTGTGATCAATAATGATCTCTAGTTCTCCTCTGGTCATAAATTCCTTCCTCCTCCACAAGTCTGAGAGGTAGATTATCCTCTGTTCCTCTAATCTATTTATTATCTCCCTCTTTATGCCTAAATCATGGATCCATTTTGATCTTATCTTGGTATATGGTGTTAAGTGTGGATCCATATCTAATTTCTGCCATACTAATTTCCAGTTTTCCCAACAGTTTTTTCTGAATAATGAATTTTTATCCCTAATGTTGGAATCTTTGGGTTTGTCAAAGATTAGATTGCTATAGATGTACCCTTTTTTGTCCTTTGTATCTAATCTGTTCCACTGATCTACCGGTCTATTTCTTATTGGCTAGCTATATTGATCAAGGTAATTGGATAATTAGAGTTTAGAATATATATTGGGATTTTAAAAATAATGAGCTTATTCAGTTACATTGATCTTATTAGTAATCTTAACAATATCATAGTGAAAGCAAAATTGTTTTTCTCTTATTAAAAATATAATGAATATTTTAGAATATAATTTATTTAATTTACTTCATCCTTTTTAGTGTCTATTTTTATGTGTTTGGTTCATAATATACACAATAGCACAGTGGTACTTATAGATAATTATATATATATATATATATATATATATATATATATATATATATATATATATATATATATATATATATTTAATTTTTTCATAGCTTACTGATAATCAGTTACTTTTATGTTGCATATACTCACTGTACTAAAATATTATATACATTATCAACCATGCACAAATGAAAAGGGATAAGAGAAAGATGAAATATAAATTATTTAAAATATTATGTAGAAGTATGAATTATGTATAGATTATATTATAAAAATTGATATCTAATATGTACAACTTAGAAATCACTGGTATATAGATTTTTAATTTCTTGAGGACACTATCATTTCACCAATTATTTGTAAAATAAAAATATCATTCCAAACTTGAATACAAGTCTGGAGTATGTCTAATGGTTTGCCTCAGACAAAACATTTCACTTCTCTGGTTCTCAATTTCCTCATCAATAAAATGATTATGACTTCTAAGACACTGACCAATTGTTACCATTTCTTGGCAAACTCATGTGTTAATATGTTACAGCAAGGGATAAAAATCATAAAAAATAAACTTGAATTTTTAATGAAAGTGGTGTAAAAGAAGAAAAAATAATATTTTATGTATTATAAGCACTAGGTGAATTAAGATGACTAGAATATGATAAATGAATGGAAAAACCTTGGATAAAAATAAAGATCAATTAGGAGGGATACTCAATTAGCATTTTAGATCAAGAAAATATAAATGTATGTAATGTATATTATAAATTCTAAGAAAATTTTACCTCAGTGACATGGAGAATGAATAAATAATGCAATCATTTAATAATAATATCAGGAAGATTAAGGCTTAGAATAAGTTTGGTTTGTCAATGAATGTAAAAGATGAATAAACAGTCTTTTGTGGCTATGCTGAGGACAAGAGTAAGGAACACAAAGAATAAAGGACTATTGCACAATAGTAATGGTTGACTGCCAAGGAAAATCAGAATTTGATACAGGAAAGATAGCTAAAAAATATCAGCAAATAGTTGGATTCTAGGAGCAGTGAAGAGTTGGGAGGAAGCACCTATTATTAGCTCCAATGAATTCAAGATACAAAACCCAAAGGAGATACTGATTAATTTCCAGCATACTGGAATTGTATTTGTAACTGCTAATTCACGGTAAGTGATCTTTGAAAAAAGAGAGACTTACAAAGTGTGAGTAAATGCTCTGATTTTAAAAAAAAATGACTTTAAATTATAGGCAAGTGAGTTTGAGTTTAACTTATAACAAAAGTTTATTTAAGCAGTGATCTGAAAATATTAAGATACAGAAATAGTGATCACTATAATTTAGCATGACGCCATCAAGAAGAGATTATCTTAGATTGATTTTATTTTTTTCTTAACAAATTTGTTAACCTTGTAGATCAAAAAAAATGAAAAACACATAGCACATATGAATATAAACAAGGCATGTGACAGTGTCATATTATCAAGATGTGGAATGTATGAGTAAACAATTAGATAAATTTGAATAGTAATTAAATAACTCAAACCAAAAAGTATCTATTAATAGGTGGATGTCTATTAAAAAGGAAGTCTATATGGTGAGTAGCTCCAGAATTTGCCCTTAGTTTTGTGTTGTCATTGCTGATGAATCAAATGAAAACATAGATTTTTCAGATTTACATATAGCATCAAGTTGGAATTGAAAGGTGGCACATTGGATGACAGACTCAGACTCCCAAGAATCCTCAGAATCCTGTAATTCTAGAAATATGGCCCAACCTAATTGGATAAAATTTACTAGGAATAAGTGCAAAGTGTTTTACTCAGGATAGAGATGACAGTTACACACACACACACACACACACACACACACACACAACATATATACATATATATATATATATATATATATATATATATAATAGAAGGGGAGGTATGGTAAGAATATAGTTTATATGAAAAAGATCTGCATAATTACATAAGCCACAAGTTTGATAATCAGTAAATGTTATGATGAGATAGTCAAAGAGATAACGGTATCTCCATTTAGAAGCATTGTTCTTGGGAATTGGAGGCAACCATCTCATAGTCTTCCTTGGAGCTGGAGAACTTAGGGCTAAACAGATAAAGCCTAATGTATCTTCTATTGGATAGCTTTATGAATGCTTGGAGGTAGTCCTTAAGTCTCCAGTAAATTTTCTCTTCCATTCAACTAAAATTCATCAAGAAACTGCTATGTGTAAGGATCTATGCCAGAAACATTCCTACATATGCTTGTTCTTTTGTTTTTTAAATTAATTCTTCTTATATTTTTGACATTTCATTCTGACAGATGAATTTTTAAAATTATTCTTTACTATATAAAAGAACTTTTGGTAGTTTAATTGATATAGTACTGATAAGCAACTTAATTCAGAATTATTTTTAAAATGTATTAATATAAACTATTCATGAGCAATTAATAGTTTTTATTATTTAGATCTAACTTTATTTGTTTGAAAATTTTTTCCCATATAGTTCCTCAGTTTGTTGTGGCAGGTAGACTCCCAAGTATTTCTTATTGTCTATGTTATTTTGAAATGAATTTCTGTTTCCATTTCTCTTTTCATAACTTTTCTTAATATTCTATAGAAATTCTGATGATTTATGTAAATTTATTTATATACTACAACTTTCCAGAAGTTATCAGTTATTCCTGGTACAAATCCCATCTATTAATAGTGTATGATATTTGTGTGAAAATCTGAATATCCTGACAGAGCCTACTGTATTTTAAAAACTCTAACTCAATGTCACACTAGTACATTAGAAAATTTATTTTTCTTCTCACATGACACTTTTGTCAATGGTTGATCTATGAATCAAATTTAAGAATATGTTTTTGGTACACTATGAATTCCTATGGGAAATGACTTGTATGTGATAGTTTACTTGCCCTATGAAGACCTACTTTGCTATAAGGTAACTGATATTTCTCCCTGTCTAGGTTTGTAGTAAGTATACATGATAAATAAAGTTTTTTATTGTCATATTTTAACTTGTAATGAAGTGGCGTAATAATCTTGATAAAATGGATCATAACAGTCAGTCAATAAATGTTCATTATACATCTATCATGTGCCAAGTACTTTAATAAGTAAATAAGTCCCTAGTTAGCTCATACAAGGTATAAAAGAGATAAGTACTTAGATAATCAATGATATAATCAATAAGTTTTTAATAAGCACCTACTATATATGATAGGCATTATTTTAGGCACAAAGTGGCTGATCTAAAAAAAGTTTCCATTCTATGAAATAACTGTGTGAATGTACTAAGAGGCACAAAATGTAATTATGGGATCATAATTGTAAGGAAAACATTTACAATTTTTGTTACTTTATGTTTTCCTTAAAAATAATCCTTGAGTTAGAGGAAAGCAGAGTTTAGAAATTTTTAGTTGCAATTCCCTAGGGATGACCTCTTTTTGGTAATAGTCTTAAAACTGAATTCACTCACAAGATAACATTAAATTCTGATTGTAATTTCAAGCCAGAACAAGATGTGAATGATGCCAAGATTACAAATGTATCATTTCTCTGATTTCACTAAGTAGTATAACCAAAGTTGGATCAGTCACTATTTGGGTAAATACTAGGGAATTTGTATAATTAAATGGCCACCTAACTCTTTAGTTATGAAGCAGATGGAGTATGTTTCTGAAACCTCTATATTTTTGTAACTTGCGTCATATTTTTCACTTTTTTTGGAGGGATTTCATATTTCCTCAACCACTTTCATTTGCCCAGTACTCTCATGTACAAAGAAATTACGTTAGTTGAAGTAATTTAAGTATCCTTTTTACATTTTACAGAGAATATTATATGCATCATCTTTTTTTTTTTCTCACATTGATATAATGAGGCAAGTACTAGTAGTCATCATTTCTCTTTTATAGATGAGCAAAGTTTAAAGAGGTTCACAGTGATTTGCCAATATCTTTAGGCCTAAGGTATATCAGGAATTTGATTAAAGTCCAGGATTTTCCTGACCTCAAATCTTTATTTTTCAGATTATTTCTTGTAAACAACCCATTCTTCAAAGTGGATTTTAATCTCTTATGTTACAGTTTTATTTTGTGGATAAATTTATTCAATTCACATCCACAGTTATGATAGTTAATTGTGTATTTACCTCCATCCTGTTTACTTATTCTAAACATTTATGAATAAGAAACTACAGATTTCTTATTCTTTTTTTTAATTACAGTTTTTTATTCTTTCTTGTTTTCCTTTGAATATTTTTTCACTATCCTTTCTCCACACTTAGAATTTTTTTTTTGCTAATAACTAATTTTTTCCTGGTCCTACCTTCCTTTTTATTTATTTTTTTATTTTTAAAAAAAAATAATTATAGTTTTTATTTACCAGATATATGCATGAATAATTTTACACCACAGACAATTGCCAGACCTTTTGTTCTAATTTTTCCCCTCCTTCCCCCCTTCCCAGATGGCAGGTTGCCCAATACATGTTAAATATGTTAAAGTACAAATTAAGTACAATATATGTATAATTGTCCAACAGTTGTTTTGCTGTACAAAAAGAATAGGACTTTGAGATAGAGTACAATTAACCTGTGAAGGAAATAAAAAATGCAGGTGGACAAAAATAGAGGGATTGGGAATTCTATGTAGAGGTTCATACTCATCTCCCAGAGTTCTTTCGCTGGGTGTAGTTGGTTTAGTTCATTACTGCTCTATTGGAACTGAATTGGTTCATCTCATTGTTGAAGATGGCCATGTGTATTAGAATTGATCTTCATATAATATTGTTGTTGACGGAAATAATGATCTCTTGGTCCTTACATCAGTTCATGTAAGTCACTCCAGGCCTTTCTGAAATCATCCTGTTGGTCATTTCTTACAGAACTATAATATTCCATAATATTCATATACCACAATTTATTCAGCCATTTTCCAATTGATGGGCATCCACATAGTTTCCAGTTTCTGGTCACTACAAAGAGGGCTGCCACAAACATTCTTGCACATACAGGTCTCTTTCCCTTCTTTAAGATCTCTTTGGGATATAAGCCCAGTAGTAACACTAATGGGTCAAAGGATATGCACAGTTTGATAACTTTTTAAGCATAGTTCCAAATTGCTCTCCAGAATGAATGGATGTAATTACAATTCCACCAACAATGTATTAATGTCCCTGCTTTCCCACATCCTCTCCAGCATTGGACCTTATCTTTCTCTGTCATTGTAGCCAATCTGACAGATGTGTAGTGGTATCTCAGAGTTGTCTTAATTTGCATTTCTCTGATTAATAATGATTTGGAGCATCTTTTCATAAATAGTTTCAATTTCTTCATCTGAAAATTGTTCATATCCTTTGACCATTAACCAATTGGAGAATGGCTTGATTTCTTATAAATTAGAGTCAATTCAATATATATTTTAGAAATGAGGCCTTTATCAGAACCTTTGATTGTAAAAATGTTCCCCGAGTTTATTGTTTCCCTTCTAATCTTATCTGCATTAGTTTTATTTGTACAAAAACTTTTCAATTTGATATAATCAAAGTTTTCTATTTTGTGGTCAGTAACAATCCCTAGTTCTTCTTTGGACATAAATTCATTCCTCTTCTATAGGTCTGAGAGGTAAACTGTCCTATGTTCCTCTAATTTATTTATAATCTCATTCTTTATGTCTAGGTCATGAACCTATTTTGACCTGATTTTGGTGTATGGTGCTAAGTGTGGGTCAATGCCTAGTTTCTGCCATATTAATTTCAAATTTTCCCAGAAATTTTTGTCTAACATTGAGTTCTTATCCCCAAATCTGGGATCCTTGGGTTTGTCAAACACTAGATTATTAAAGTTATTGATTATTTTGTCCTATTCCACTGGTCAACTAGTCTATTTCTTAGTCAATACCAAACGGTTTTGGTAACCTCTGCTTTATAATATAATTTTAGATCCGGTACATCTAGGCCACCTTCATTTTTTTTTCATTAATTCCCTTGAAATTCTTGACCTTTTGTTTTTCCATATGAACTTGGTTGTTAGATTTCTAGGTCTTAAAATAGGTTTTTGGGAGTCTGATTGGTATAGCGCTAAATAAATAGATTAGTTTAGGTAGTGTTGTCATCTTTATTATATTTCCTCATCCTATCCAAGAGCATTTAAATATTTTGCCAGTTGGTTAGATCAGTCTTAATTTGTGTGGAAAGTGTTTTGTAGTTTTGCTCATATAGTTTCTGATTTTGTCTTGGCAGATAAATTCCTAAATATTTTATTCTATTGGTAGTTACTTTAAATGGAATTTCTCTTTGTAACTCTAACTGGATTTTGCTAGTGATATATAAGAATGCTGATGATTTATATGTTTATTTTGTATCCTGCAACTTTTATAGATCATTTCTAATACCTTTTTAATAGAGTCTTTGGGCTTCTCTAAGTATACCATTATAACATCTGCAAAGAGTGATAATTTGGTTTCCTCATTACCTACTCTAATTCCTTTAATCACTTTCTCAACTCTTATTGCCAAAGCTAGTGTTTCCAATACAATATTGAATAGTAATGGTGATAGTGGGCAACTTTGTTTCACCCCTGATCTTATTGGGGATAGTTGCAATTTATCCCATTACATATGATGATTACTGATGGTTTTAAATAGATACTACTGATTATTTTAAGGAATAGTCCATTTATTCCTATACTCTGAAGTGTTTTTAATAGGAATGGATGTTGGATTTTTGTCAAATGCTTTTTCTGCATCTATTGAGATGATCATATGATTTTTGTTAATTTTATTATTAATATGACCAATTATACTGATAGTTTTCCTAATATTGAACCAGCCTTGCATTCCTTATAAATCCTACTTGATCATGATGCATTATCCTGGGGATGATTTTCTGTAGTCTTTTTGATAATATCTTATTTAAGATGTTGGCACCAATATTCATTAGGGATATTGATTTATAGTTTGCTTTCTCTGTTTTCAACCTACCTGGTTTGGGTATCAGTACCATGTCTGTGTCATAAAAAGAATTTGGTAGGACTCCTTCATTCCCTATTTTTTCAAATAATTTACATAGCATTGGGGCAAATTGTTTTTTGAATGTTTGGTAGAATTCGCATGTAAATCCATCTGATCCTGGAGATTTTTTCTTAGGGAGTTGATTTATAGCTTCTTCTATTTCTATTTCTGAAATTGGACTATTTCAGGAATTTACTTCCTTCTCTGTTAATCTGGGATGCCTATATTTTTGGAGATAGTCATCAATCTCACTTAGGTTATCAAACTTATTGGCATAAAGTTGAGCAAAGTAACTCCTTATTACTGTAATTTCTTCTTATTGGTGGAAAATTGACCTTTTTCATTTTTAAGACTAACAATTTGATTTTCCTTTCCTGTTTCTAATCAGATTTACCAAAGGTTTATCTCTCTTATTGGTTTTTTCATAAAACCAACTCTTAGTTTTATTGGTTAGTTCAGTAGTTTTTTGTTTGTTTTTTTACTTTCAATATTATTAATTTCTCTTTTTAATTTTAGAATTTCACGTTTAGTATTTGACTGGGGGGTTATAATTTGGTATTTTTCTAGCTTTTTAAGTTGTAAACCCAATTCATTGATCTTCTCTTTCTCTATTTTATTCAAATAAGCCTCAAAATATAAATTTTCCCCTTATTACTGCTTTAGCTGCATCCCACAAGTTTTGGTATGATGTCTCATTGTCATTATCTTGAGTGAAATTATTAATTGTGCCTATAATTTGCTGTTTCACCAAATCATTCTTTAAGATGAGATTATTTCGTTTCCAATTAATTTTTGGCCTATTTATTCCTAATTTTTTGTTGAATGTAGTTTTTATTACATCATAATCTGAAAAGAAATCATTTATTATTTCTGCCTTCTTGCAATTAATTTAGAGATCTTTATGTCCTAATATATAATCAATTTTTATATAGGTTCCATGAACTGCGGAGAAGAAAGTATACTCCTTTCTGTCACTGTTCAGATTTCTCCCAGGAGCTGCCATTCCTAATTTTTCTAATATTCTATTTATCTCTTTCTTTATATTATTTGTGGTTTGATTTATCTAATTCTGAGAGTGCAAGGTTGAGATTTCCCACCATTATAGTTTTGTTGAATATTTCTTCTTGCAACTTTCTTAACTTCTGCTTTAGGAATTTAGATGGTATACCACTTGGTACATATATGTTTAGTATTGATATTGCCTCATTGTCTGTACTAAGCTTTAGCAGGATATAATTTCCTTCCTTATCTCTTTTGATTAGATCAATTTTTGCTTTTGCTTGATCTGAGATAAGGATGGCTATTCCTGCTTTTTTGCCTTCACCTGAACCATAATAGACTCTGTTCTAACCTTTTACCTTTACTCTGTATCTCCCTGCTTTAAATGTGTTTCCTGTAAACAACATATTGTAGGGTTCTGACTTTTGATCCAGTCTGTTAGCCACCTCCACTTAAAGGGAGAGTTCATCCCATTCACATTTACTGTTAAAATATTGTCCCCAGATTATGTTTTTCTCCTGGCCCCCCAAATCCCTTCCCCAGTATTAAACTTATGAGCCTCACTTGCATTACACAGCCTTCCCTTTTTAGTATCTCTCCTCTCTCCCTTTAATTCCCTTCCCCTTTCTTGTACCCTTCCCTTATTATTCTTTTCCTTTTGCCTTTTTCTCTCCCTTTTTTAATGAGGTGAGAGAGAATTCTCTGTAAAACAAATATGTCAATTATTTTCTCTTTGAGCTGATTCTGATGAGAGTAAAATTCATACAATGTTCCTTCCCCTCTCTAAATTCACTTAGATATGATGTTTTCTTTGCCTCTTCCTGGGATGTAGTTTTCTTCTTTTTATCTCCCCTTTTCCTGTTTTCTGACACTATCCCCTTTCCATTTCTACTTTCCTTTTTTATGTTATATGAGTAAAATCAAATTATACATGTGGTCTTAATGTATATCCAAAACAGAAATATTGTTCTCAAGAGTTCCTTTTTCTGCTTCTCTTGAGTCCTTTGATTGGAGATCAAAAATTTTGTTTAGATCTGGTTTTTTCCTTAGAAACAAATGGAATTCATCTTTTCATTAATTGTCCATCTTCTTCTATGGAAGAAAATGCTCAACTTAGTTGGGTAGCTTATTCTTGGCTACATTCCAAGTTCTTTTGCCTTTTGGAATATAGGATTCCAGGCCCTCCGAACCTTTAATGTGGAGGCAGCCAGATCTTGAGTGACCTTTATTGTGGTACCTCAGTATTTGAATTGTTTTTTCGTGGCTGCTCATAATATTTTTTCCTTAGTCTGATAGTTCTGAAGTTTGTCCACAATATTCCATGGAGTTTTTTATTTTTATTTTTATTATTATTATTTTTTTAGGTCTTTTTCAGAAGGTGTTCAATGATTTCTTTCAGTGCTTATTTTATCTTCTGGTTCTATTACCTCTGGACAGTTCTCTTTGATGATTTCCTGTAAAATAGGATCTAGGCTCTTTTTTTTTCATCATAATTTTTGGGAAGTCCAACAGTCCTCAGATTATCTCTCCTAAATCTATTTTCCAAGTAGATATTTGATGTTTTTCTCCAGTTTTTCTTTTTTTTTTCTTCTTTTTTTTTTTTTTTTTTTTTTTTTTTTTTTTTGGTTTTGCTTGACTGATTCTTGGTGTCTCAATGAATCATTCATTTCTATTTGTTTAGTTCTGATTTTGAATGAGTTATTTTCTTCATTAGCTTTTTTTACTTCTTTTTGTATATGCCCATTTGAGTTTTTAAATGAGTTGTTTTGCTCTGTGGAAATTTTTTTCATTTCACTATTTTTTTTTTAGTGAGTTATTTTCTTTTTCCAATTAACAAATCTACTTTCTTGGGAATTCTTTATCTTTTCCAATTCACAAATCCTACTTTCTTGGTTTTTTTTTTTAACCTTTTTCCAATTCACAAATTCTATTTCCCTGTACTTCCTGGAAATTCTTTATCTTTTCCAATTCACATTTCAGGACATTGTTACTCTCTTGCATAGCTTCTCTTTCCTTTCCCCATTTTTCTTCTAACTCTCTTTAGATGTTTTTAATAGTCTCTTCTAGGAGAGAGTTATGTGATGGGGGCCAGTTAACATTCCCCTTCAGGGTATTATCTGGGGACTGTTTGCTATTAGTCTCCTTGGGTTTGCAAACCTGTTCTCTTTCTAGAACCTATAGATCGTTCTCTTCATTTTTTTTACTCATTTTTAAAAACCTATAGGGTTTGTCTTCAAGGCAAGGAGCTTACCAGCTTACTCTGCAGAACAGGCATAGGTATATGGATGGCAGCTGTACTGTGAATGGGCTGCAAAGGTATGAGGGTGCTCTGGGAGAGAGTTCTCCCTCCCCCCCACTGGAAATGATTCAGAGCTGGTTAGCACAGGCTGGGCTGTGGAAGTGCCCAGTGAGGAACCCCCGATGTGTGGCCTAGCGACAGCCCTGAGGCTAGAAGCTGAACAGTGAAAAGTGTCATAATCCCAGGCCAAAGTCCACCATGGGGCTGTGGATATTAGCAGATGACCAGCAAATAGCTCTGTTGCACAGATCAGAAGTGTCTCTGCCCTGGGAAGCACAATTGCTGCTGTGGAACTTTTGCTGCTGTGGAAGTTCCACTCCCTCAGGCCGAGCCACCCACTGTGCAGATTAGAGGCTGCCCTGTGTCCCCCTGCTTTGCAGGTTCTTAACTGCCCCAAGGAAAAGCCCCGTACAGCAGAATGGTGCTGCACAGCTGTGCTGTGATCTGTGCTGAGTCACTTCCAGTTTTGGGTAGGTATAGGCAGACTATAGTTTCTGGCATTTTTTAAAGTGGCTTTGATTTCTCTGCTGATCTGCTATTTTGCAAGCAGAGCAGGGCAATCAGCCTATGCAGAGTTGTCTGTCTCTGTAGCTTTTCTAATCCCAGAGGCCTCCCCAGCCCAATCTGCACAATATGCTAGCCTAGTTCTATTACTGCCAGTGCTGGTCTTTTCCCGCCCCTCAGGACAGACCTTTTCTGATGAAATTCCAGATTATCTTTGCCTGGTAAGTTGTTGTACTTCTAATCTTCTTGGGTTTTGCCAGTTAAACGATATTTTTGAGGCTGAATTAAATAGTTGGTAGTGAGGGTATGAGAGAGCTTAGAAAGTCATGTGTAGCTTCTCCACCATTTTGGCTCTGCCCGATCAAAAGGGATTTCTTTTGCACTGTGTTTGTACCTTCCTTTTTATTCTCTCTTTTCCTCTCTTCTTTGTTGTTGTTATATCAATTAGTCATGTCTTTGTGACCCCTTTTGCTCTTTTCTTGGCAAAGATACTGGAGTGATTTGCCATTTTCTACTCCAGCTTGAAGCTGAGGAAAACAGAGTTGAGTGATTTGCCAAGGGTCACACAGCTAGTTAGTGTTTAAAGGACTCCTCCTAACTCCAGAACCAGCACTCTCTCTACAATACCACCTAACTGCCTTTTCTTTGTTTTAGCTGTTATATTTAATGTAGTTTATGAAAGTTAAATACAATTGGCATCTATTTCTCATATTCCTCCCATTTTTATATATAATTTTGTTTGTGCACCCAAATTATGTGACTTAAGCTCCCTTAAGCTTCCTTCTATCTTTGTCCAAGTGTATACTTTCCTCTCTATTTTCTTTTCTATTATAGCATAGTAAAAATACACCAAAACTAGCTAAAAAGATTCTCACATTTGACCATTTCTATGATCCCTTAGAATTTTAGGATTCTGAAAGATTTATTTTATCATATCCCATTTCATTAAAATACAAATAGTCCTTCCTTATAAAATCCTTTCTTATCATTCACTTCTATTTACCTTTTTTTTGAATCCCATATTTGTATTTTAAAGTTTTTTAAAGCTCCATTAAAAATAAAACTATTTCAAAACAAATATCAGAAATTTTTGAAAGTTCTCTATGTTATTGGAGAGTCATTTTTCCCCCATGTTTGATTATACTGAGCTTTGCTGGGTAATGTAGATTTAGTTTCAGACCTTTTTTATCTTTTGAAATGTCTCATTCTATATTTTATTCTCTCTTTAGTGGTAGCTACTAAATCTTGTATGATTCCAATTGTGATTTTTTGCTCTGTGAATTCTTTCTATATGAATTTTTTTCTTTGAGCTGGAAGTGCTGGGTTTTAATATTTACATTCCTGAGAGGTTTCACTTTGGGGTTTCATTTAGATGGTAATCAGTGGTGATCAGATATTCAAATTATCTTTCTGTTCTGATATGTATGAGTGATTTTCTTGAAATATGATACCCATGTTCTTTTCAAAGAAATCTCTCCCTTTGTCAGTACTTCTCCCACATCATAACTCCCAATAGAATGTAAACCTTGTGAAGTGAGAAATTGTTTTATTCTTTTTTTTGTTTTGATCCCTAGAATCTAACATACTGCCTTACCTTGCACACAACAGGGGCTCAATAAAAATTTATGGAATTTAATTTGAGAGATTCTGACAATATGATATCCTTGAAAAGGTGCAGGGAATTGCGAGATGCCACACCAAAAGAGAAAAAAAAAGTTTGGGCACTGGAATCAAGCTATATCTTTAGTTTGTTCCCAGATGACTAGCCTTCTAAATGCATAGAGAGTTGATACTATATAGTTGGATCCATGTTATGAATAAACAGTTTAGAGACTATTTGGAGGGGTTATGATATCAGTAACATGAGGAACCATCCACACCGAAGCAATCAAAGAATCTTGAAGCATTTGAAATAACATACATTTAGTCCCTTACTACATCTAGGGATTTTGCCAAGGGAGTAAGAAACACAATTTTTTTTTTCCTACTTGAGCTAATGTTTTTTTTTTCCTAGTTAATTGGTAAACCTGACTGAAATTCAGAAATCCAATTCAATTCAATGAACATTTATTAAACATGCCCTAGGCTCTGAGGATGGTCTCTTCTTAAGGAGCCCAAAAACTAATGGAAAAATGGTATTTACATGGATTACTATACCAAAGAGTCAAAAGAATTACATTCACTTGGGCAGGTCAGGTAAGGCTTTTTGGTGTGGAAGTACACAGAGACATAGTAGGTGCTTTATACTTTTTGATTGACTATTTGGCCCTAGAATATTGGGAAAGGACAACAAAAAACAAGGGCTTGGGCAGAGGAAAAATATCTAGGCATGTGGCAATGTCAGCAAAGTCATGGAAGTAAAAAGAGCAAGATGAGTTTAAGAGGGAATTGTTTGCTTTCACTGCAACATAAAGCAGTAAATAGGAAAAAGCATTACTTAGGAACTTATAATAAAAAGGTGCCCTTACTTTCTGAGATTCTTAGATTTTGAAAGTCAGGGAAATTCTAAGGGAGGAGATAAACCTGTTGAAATTATTCGATTATGCATGCAGTAAGTTTTATGTTTTTTGCCACAAACTTCCTGAATGAATGAAAAAGATTGTTTGCAAAGCTCTAATGAGCACTGGGGATATGCATTGTAAAATCCTTACTCTCAAGGACTCACATTCCATGGAGGGAGACAATACAGATAGATTACAGAGGCAAATCAGATAGAAAACTCTTTAGCCTGCAGCAATAAAGGAGATTCTTTAATGTTATTTCACTGATAAAATGATAATAATTTCTGATCCCATTTACAAGCTTCCTTTCCATAGGTTTTATTATTTTTATTTATTTTATTAAAATGGAATAAGAAAAAAGAAAAACAGAAAAGGACTACAAAACAAAAGAAAATAAAACAAAACAGAATATTATCATGTATCCAGCAAGATATCATAAAGGATTCAAAGTATATAACAATAAATTGCCAATCCAAGAAAGGATATATGTTAGTGAAAGAAATTATATTTATGAGAGTTTATATTTTCTTTACTTCCTTGTGGGTGATTCTCTTCATTCTTGCAGCACACATTTTTTTTACTTTATTCTTTTTTTCCTCCTTTCATCCCTCCCATTTCCTCTAAACAGGCTGTAGTTTGGGAAGGATATATTCATGTACACACACACACACACACACTCACACACACATACTTACTTACACACACATCAGCTTTCAATGCACATACACACATATTTTTCCTATCTCTGTTAAACCTTTGCTTTAATTCAACTTCTTAACTTTCCTCTGTATTACTTCTCCACACCCATGGATCCCTCCCTTAGCTAATTCTCCCACCCTTTGCTTCTCCCTCTGCCCATCCCTCCTCTCTTATTTCTTTATAGATTTTGGAGGGTGTTATAACCTTCATGATACACATGCACACACACATATACACACACATATGGTATACACATGGTATAGATATAGATATTCTTAATCTATTTAATACATATATAGTTTTGTCTATTTAACCATTCTTGATATGAGCAGGTTTTCAGAACTACAAGTCCTCTGCTCCCTTCTAATGCCTTCCTGTCTATTCTTTCTCTACACCTCATTTATATAACATGACTACTATTTTTACCTTAACTTTGTTCCAATCTTTCTTTTGAGCTATCCAATTGCTGATGCCAATCTTAAACATTTGGTATACATTTTCATGTAAAAAACACAAACTATTTCATTGAAATTGATCTTTGATATTGATTCTATTGGGTTTAGATTTGCTTGAAAATCTATAAATTTATTGAATATCCATTTATTCTAACTCAATATTATGGACAATTTTGCTGAATATGATATTTTTGGCTACAGATCTAGTTCTTTTGATAGCTGGTATATATAATTCCAGGGCCTGTAATCTTTTATTGTGATTGCTAAGTCCTTTATAATTCTGATTGAAGCTCCAGTGTATTTGAATTGTTTTTATCTTATTTCTTGCAAAGTTTTTTCTTTGATTTGGAAGTTTTGAAATTTGGCAATTATAATTCCTACGTGTCTTCCATATAGGATCTTTTTGAGATGGTGATCAGTGAAGTTTTTCTATTTCTATTTTCTCCTCAAGTTCTATCACTTCAGGACAATTTTCTTGGATTATTTCTTGCATTATTGTGTCAAAGCTCTTTTATTTTTTTGGTCACAACTTTCTGTTAGTGCACTAATTCTTTTATTATCTCTTCTTGATATTTTCTCTAGATCTGTTGTTTTTCTTACAAGATGTTTCAAATTTTATTCTATTTTTTTATTCTTTATAATCTGTTATCTCTTGATTTCTCATAGCTTCACTGGCTTTCCCTTTCTGATTCTAATTTTCAATGCTAGTTTCATCTTTAAGGCTCTGTTATCTCCTTTTCTAATTGGTTAACTTTTTTTGTTATAATCATCTTGTTTTTCTTGATTGTTTATTATTATTATTTCTTTTTCCCTCAATGCCTCTTATTTGATGTTTATTTATTTATTTTTTTAGGTCTATACATTCTCTCTGGAAAGGGAGTCATTTAGCATTACTCTTTTGGATCTTTTATTCATTTATTTATTCATTTATTTATGTATTTATTTATATATATATTTATTTATTTATTTATTTATTTATTTATTTATTTTTACTTCAGTGCCTTCCTCTGAAGATGAACCCCATTTTCCCCTGTTCCCATAGTAAATTTCAGTGGTGGGGTTGTTTTTTCTTTGCTAATTCATTTTTTAAAAAAATAAGTATTAGTGTAAGCACCTCTAATAGAGGGATCTGGATATGATGTCTCTAGCTTCACTTCAATTCTTTTCTCTGGCATGGAATCCCAAAGCAAGAGCTCTGCCCTCTTGTAAGAGCTGGCAGCCAGCAGCATCCCTGCCCTACTGCTTCTGCACTCTTTGGTTATGCTGATTCTTTTTTCAAGCAAAGTCTGCAGCCCAGCAGGGTCTGATGTTTCTAATTAGCTGAGGTTTACTCAGTCTTTATGGACTCAGACTTTCTAACTGCACTAGGAGTTCTCAGAGGTATAAGTCTCTATGGTTCTTGCTGAGGCTCCAGCCAAACCCATTTTGCCCCAGGGCTCCCCATTTGGTGGTTCTGGGAGCTAGCCTGGAAGTGCTTGTACTTTAGACTGGGTAAACTCTGGCCCTGGATCTTTCTTCAGATCTTCTTGGGTTTTATCAGGACCACCCCAGTTCTGCCCCAAGTTCTCTTGACTTTTTTACCAGTCTATGTTTGCCCTGAAGTGCAAATTTGTTCTGTTTGTGGGGGAAATCTGGAAAGGTTGAAATTTTCCGACTACTTCACCATCTTCCTAGAATCCTCCTCCCTTCATAGACTTCATTCCCAGATTGATGGTTGTGAGAACGTGACTATCACTCTCAGAGCTCTATTTGCCTTTTGGAGACAGTTGATTAGAAGCTGGTGCTGGTTTTGTCTTGGTGAAAAAGGTGGGTCATTTCTCTATAATGATGCTCTGATCCTTGCCCCAATGATGGCTATTGGACCTGATTGGCAGCAAGATCTCTAGTCTAAATGGCATCACAATTCCCAAAGTGATGGGATTCAGGATCTTGGGATAGTGGTTCAAGTGATAGTGGTGTTGGCTTGATTTTTTTTGACATAATGTCCCTCAGAGTACCTTGCTACTTCAACTAGGCTGATTTGCTTGCCCCATTGATAGGAGCTGGTCAGTAATTGGTAGGGATGGCTTGTCTTTTCTTTATAGGGTTTGTCTCCCTGATGATGTGGGGATTAGGCAGGAAGTAAAATGAGTGGTCTGGAAAACAGAGTGGATCATCTCCAACTAGGCTTCAGAGGAGATATCAATTTAGGGAGTAGTCGTAGTTTGACTGGTATAACAATGTTGATTCCTATCCATCCCTCAGGGTGCTTTTGTTTTAGATAGTCATTTAAGCTGTTGGGATTTATCTCCTGTTTTTCATATGAGACTTGGAAGTTTCTTTGGGTATTTCATATTCAAAAGAGTTTTATGCTTTCTTAGAGCAAGGTTGAGGAAACTGATGGATTCCATATTTGACTTTAGCTTCAATAGAATATAAAAGTTAGAAGTAACCACCTAATTTAACTCTGTTATTTTGCATATAATGAAACTAGAGAGGAAAAAAAAATACTTTAGTCTCAGTTCTGAAACCAGGTCTCCTTATCTGTTTTTTTCCTAGTTCTCTTGCTACTATAATGATAAGAGGATATAGGCAGTTCTGGAGACCCATTTTCCAATCCCTTCCCATCTCCAAGCTCTTTCTTTTGGATCAACTAGGTAGTATCCTAGGAAGGTATGTTTGACAATAGCCTTGAAGCAGAGCTTGAGGGAGCAAGACTGGAGATAGAATTTTAGGGCTAGAAGAGATCATAAAAATCTAAGATAAAATTCAAACTTCGCTGACATTCAAAGTTCTGTATAATCTGACCTTAAAATATCTTTCTAGGTTAATTACATATCATTTTCTCCTCACACATGCTATGTTCCAACCCACACTGGCCTACTGTGCCCATGGTTCCATGCCTTTGCACAGGATGATCCCTATGCTGACAATTTTAGAATGCTTTCTTATTTCATCTCCACTTCTTGGAACCTCTAGTTCTTTTTAAGGCTCAATATAACAACAACAAAATTAGCATTTACATAATTCTTACTATATGCCAGGCACTGTGATAATCACTTTACGATAATTTTCTCATTTAATCCTCACAACTCTGGAGAGTGAGTGCTAATATCCACATGTTAAAACAGAGGAAACTGAGACACAGACAATTACTAGCTGTGTGTCCCTAGTCAAGGGGACTGAATGTCTGTGAGTCTGAATTTGAATCCAGGAAGATGTCTTTCTGATTCTAGGCCCAACACTCTATTCATTGCTCCAATTAGCTACTGTCTCCATCTCTATCTCTGGAGCCCCTACAGCCTTCTCCAATAATTTTTTCTGATTCTTCTCAAGTGACACTTCCACCATTCTATAATTATTTAGTATTCCTTATATACAGTTTGGATTTTCTTATATGTGTACTTCTGTGGAAAATCTTAAAAATATTGATTTAAAACTGGATGAAACCTAAAAGATCATCAAGTTTAACTCCTTCTGTTTTACAGATGAGATAATTAGGTGATTCAGTGGATAGAGAATAGGACTTGGGAGTCCGGAAGTCTGAGTTAGAATCCTACCTCAGAGACAACTTCTCTGTATCTCAGTACTTTCATCTATAAAATAGAGGTTTAAACTCACAGTATTGTGAGTATTCAATGGCTAAAAATGTATTTAAAGCACTTGGCAAATATTAAAGTAATATGTAAATACTGGCTATTAATATTACAGATATGACCCCAGGCTCTGTTTGCCTCAATTTCCTCACCTGTGAAATAGGGATATTAATATTAATAGCACCTACCTCCCAGGGTTGTTGTGAAGATCAAATGAGATAATAATTATAAATTGCTTAGTAAAACATTTGACATACACCAAGCATATATACATCTTCATTATTGTTGTTGTTGTTGTTATTATTACCCTGCTTCCATATCTAGTCTCTAAGCAAGATTTTAACTCAGTTCTTCCTGAATTCAGGCCTAGAGAACAATGTCCTGAATGTGACTCTATTGGAGGACAAGAACTATTTATATTTTTGTCTCTATGTACCTAGTACCCAAGACAATGTCTAGTATATAGTAAATCCTTGATAAATGTCTGTTAAATTGAATTATGTCAGTAAACTTCTCATTTTACAGATGATAAAGCTTTATAGAGATGAAATAACTTGTCTTAAGTCACATAATGAAGAAGTCTGACTGTAGAACCAAGGTTTTCTGACTCTTAAGCTTATACTTTTTATACTTTACCATTTTCTTTCTCTAGCAGATGGAAAAAAGCCATAACAGACTTCTATTCTGTGAGTTGATTAGAGTGAAATCGTAAAGTAGATTTTTGTCTTATTTAAAACTTGTATCTTCTATAATGAATAGGATAGTGCATTAAATAAAGTTTATTGAATAAATAAATAAATTCATTCATAATGATAATAATAGCCAACACTGATATACTGCCTACTATGTGCCAATCACTATACTAAAGATTTTACAAATATTATTTCATTTGAACTTCACAACAATCCTAGGAAGAAGGTTCTATTATAATTCCCCATTAATAGTTGAGGAAATTGAAGTAAAAAGAGAAAAAGTAACTAGTCCAACCAGCTAACATAGTAGTTAGCATCTAAAGTCACATTTGAATTCAATTCTTTCTGACTCGGTGGATCACTCAGTCTGCTGAGCCATTTGGCTTCCTCTGAATAATGAATGATTAAATGTTGACAAGATGCTTTTTTTGCAGCTATTCTGTATAATTATTGGAAACAAAATTATTATTATAGATGAATAAATAGAATCTGAGGGGCTAAATAATTTGTCTAGGGTCATACAGCTAGTAAATAATAGAACCATGACTCAAATGAAAATTTATCAAGATTCCCATCATACCAAACTGCCCTGCCAACCTTGCAAAGAAATGCCTAAATCAGCTTTACAAATAATGCCCATAAGTGCACCAACTCCTGGTCCCTGGGGGACTCACAGCCAAACATTTCACTAAATAAATGAAGCGGCTCTCTTTTCCACTCCTACAGAATAAATTATAATCTGTCTTAGTTGATTAGGTGAGTAGCTCTTTACTAGACTATGTGAAGTGTCCAGAATGCTGACCAAGAATAGAGTCTTTATAATACCAGTTAGTTAATGGATGTTAAATGTAGCCATGTGTTAACAGCAATGCAGAAAAAAAAGTTCCTGATGATATAGGGTTAAAAAACCAGAATTTCCAAATTGAAAAATGGCCTAATCATTTAAACAGTAAGGAAAATTGTAGTTATTCATGGAAAAATGCCTCCAACTTCAGGAAGGTAAGGGGTAGCTGAGTAAAACGTATCCTAAAAGGGGAGAAGTGGATCTTCCCACCAGGGTAGGGCTTACCCAATTCCAATTAATTCAATTCAATTAAATAATTTCTCAAGTCTATATTACTCTTATGTCTATACTAAGTGCTAATAATGCAATGCTATTATTTTCAGATTGGTTAAAAAGAGAAAAAAAAGTGTCAAAACAGGATGAAATATGGGAAAATTAGAATATTAATGCATTGTTGGTAGACTTATGAACTAGTCTTATAATTGTAGAGAACAACTTAAAAAAATATGCCCAAAGCATGGAACCACACTTAATACCACATACCAAGATAAGATCAAAATGGGTACATGATTTAGGCATAAAGAATGAGATCATGAATAGATTAGAGGAACATAGGATAGTTTACCTCTCAGACTTGTGTAGGAGGAAGGAATTTGTGACCAAAGGAGAACTAGAGATCATTATTGATCACAAAGTAGAAGATTTTGATTACATCAAATTAAAAAGCTTTTGTACAAACAAAACTAATACAAACAAAATTAGAAGGGAAGTAACACATTGGGAAAATATTTTTACATTTAAAGGTTCTGATAAAGGCCTCATTTCCAAAATATATAGGAAACTGATTCTAATTTATAAGACATCAAGCCATTCTCCAATTGATAAATGGTCAAAGGATATGAACATACAATTTTCAGATGATGAAATTGAAACTATTTCCATTCATATGAAAGAGTGTTCCAAATCACTATTGGTCAGAGAAATGCAAATTAAGACAAGTCAGAGATCCCACTACACACCTGTCAGATTGGCTAAGATGACAGGAAAAAATAATGATGAATGTTGAAGGGGCTGTGGGAAAACTGGGAGTTGTGAAAGAATCCAAGCATTCTGGAGAACAATCTGGAATTATGCCCAAAAAGTTATCAAACGGTGCATACCCTTTGATCCAGCAGTGCTACTACTGGGCTTATATGCCAAACAAATACTAAAGAAGGGAAAGGGACCTGTATGTGCCAAAATGTTTGCAGCAGCCCTTTTTGCAGTAGAAACAGGAAAATGAATGGATGTCCATCAATTGGAGAATGGTTGGGCAAATTATGGTATATGAATGTTATGGAATATTATTGTTCTGTAAGAAATGACCAGCAGGATAAATAGAGAGGCTTGGAGAGACTTACATGAACTGATGCTGAGTGAAATAAGGAGAACCAGGAGATCATTATACACTTCAACAACGATAGTGTATAAAGATGTATTCTGATGGAAGTGGATATCTTCAACAAAGAGAAGATCTAATTCAGTTCCAATTGATCAATGATGGACAGAATCAGCTACACCCAGAGAAGGAACACTGGGAAATGAGTGTAAACTGTTTTCATTTCTATTTTTCTTCCCATGTTATTTTTACTGTCTGAATCCAATTCTTCTGGTGCAACAAGAAATTCATTTCTGCACACATATATTTTTTAGCTTTCATTTTTTTTCTGTTTTTTTTTGTCTGTATTTTCTTTTGCAACATGGCTAATAAAAATATATGCATTTTTCATAAAAAAGTCACAGCTAAGATTTGAATATACATGTTTCTGTCTCTAAGCCCAGGACTAGATAAGTTGCTTTTTAGACAATTTAGATGTTTCCAAAGACAGCTAAGATTGTAAGCTCTTATTAGAGAAGAAAAAAACGTTAAATGTAAGAGGTGGCATTGGACACTATTTGAAGCACTGAGGATACAAACACAAGAAAATCAGGTAGCCTTCATGCTCAAATAGTTTATATTCTAATGGCAAAAAAATTTTTTCTTTTTTTTTTCTAATGGAAAGAAGAGCTGAAAATGGGGTCTGTGGAATGGAAACCTGATTCTGAAGGAGAAGGTAAAAGCTCATTTATCAGAGTACAGAATCTTATCATAAGTAAAAGCACATGGTGAAAATAAGATGATACATATGTAGGGAAACAATAAGCAGCTCAATTTGGCTAGAATGAAGAGAATACAAAATATGCCACTGAGACAAACCTGAAAAAGTAGAGTACTGTGTGATTATAAAGAACATTGAATATCAGGCTAAGAAATTTGAATGCTATTTGGTAGATAAGTAGAAGCCACTAAAGATTTTTAAGAACATTAGTGATTTGTACCAATTTATGCATTAGGAAGATTAATCTGGAAGCATAAGAAGAAAAAAATGGAGTAGAGGGAGTGTAGGTAGAAAGACCACTTAGAAAGTTATCAGAGTAATACAGATGAATGGATATGAAGGTCTAAATTAAGATGTTGGCAGCAGAAATGGAGAAAAGAGTTATGGAGGCAATATATTACTTAGGAGAAGTAACACATTAAGTCCTATTCTCCCATTAACATATTCTTATGGCTTAGCTTAAATAAAGTGCCTAGGAAGGAGTTAAAAAATCAGAACATACTATTCTATGGAGTCTGGCCAAAGGGTTCATGTTAGATTAAAGTGTTATAGTTAAAAAGTCCTGAGAACCTAAGTAGAAGGGAATCAGGGCATTGAGTATCAATGACTAGAAGTACTGTTGCTCAAAGTTATAATGGCCTAAGCCCATATCTTGATGAGGGACCAAGGACACATTGAATAGCAAAATGGCACAGTAGAAAGGTAACTGAATCAAGAATCCTACATATTAGTTCTGGTTCTGTCACATATTAGTTGTATGACAGTGGGGTTTTATATTACTTTTCTTGGTCTCAGCAATTGTATTCTAAAGTGACTTGATGATTATAAGCTTTCACAGTCTCATATTCTCACTGTAAGATCAGCATATTATTTACTAGCTATATGATCCTGAGAAAGTCACTTAACCTGTATTAGTTTTCTCAACTGGAAAATGAGCATAGTAAGAGCTTCTACCTCACAAGGTTTTTTAAAAATCAAATGAAATAATATTCACAAAGTACTTACCACGGTGCCTGGCTCATAGTAACCACTTAATAAATACTTTACCTTCCTTCCATAGAACAGAAATAGAGAAAAACTCAAATTTTTCAGTTGGCCTGATAGTATGTAATGTCAATACAGAGAAGCTTTATTGATGAATAGAATCGTGAATGCACAGAGACTAAATTACAAATTATCTGATCTCTGAAACTCCTGATATGTTTAATAGCTTTGTGAATGACATACATTTCATTATTTATTAGTTCTAGCATTCACTCAGGCATTTATTTACATACTCAATACTGTCTTGCATACTTATATAAACTATTCATTTCTAGATTTCATTTAGAATTTTAGTCAGTGACATTACCCTCCGAATCTTTGTTTTAAAATAATTTAAAGACATCTGCCTTTTAAATATTTGTGGTAGTGTCATAGGATTTAAGTGAATGAGCTCACTGAACATAATACTAATAATAGTTGCTTTCCTTAGTAGCCCAAGAGGACCAAAATAATCTCATGATATTGCGGTTAGTATGTCCAACTGTGGCTGATCAAAGTAAGTAGAACTAGAAGCCTCTACCATGTCAGGCACAAATGGGGATAGAAATATCTTTAAATTCATGCATTTCACATTTCTTTTGAGATGCTACAATTCTGCTTTGCTTATAAAGCACAACAGCTTTTAATGTAGGCATGCCATGCTGGATGGCACTGTATCAGCAATTTCCATGATTCTCAATACCAAAGTTCTTCAGAAAGATTTTGAGAACATTCTAATATCACTTCTTCTGACCTCCTTTACAGTGCTTGCCTTGTGTGAGTTTTTCATAAAATAGTCTTTTGTGAATATGTACATTTAGCATTTGAGCCATGTGGTCAGTGTATCAGAGGTGTATTTTATGCAGCAGAGTTTGAATTCTTGGCAGTTCAGCTGAAGAAAAGACCTCAATGTCTGGTAACCTTATCTTGCCAGAATCTTCCTAAGACAATTCAATTGGAAGCAATTCAGATTTCTGGTATGGTGTTGTTGTTATCCTGGTCAGGTTTTATGGGCATATAGTAATGAGATCCCAACAATGCTATAGACCTTTAGCTTGGCAGGCAGTTTTATACCTCTTCTCTCTAATATACTTTCTTTTGGAGCATCCAAAATGCTTAACAAGCTTTGACAAGGCATGCATCAACCTTGCCATCTAAGTATATGTCCCTGGAAAATATACTGCCCAGGTAATTGAACTTATCCCCCAAATTTAAAATTTTTCTATTTCCTGTAATCAATACATCGATGGGATGCTGACTAGTAGAGGATTTCTGTTTCCTTGGTGTTAATTATTTGGCTAAAACTGGAATGGAACACACAGTTGCAATGAACAATACAAAGGAAAAAATAGCTTTACTCATTTTCTCAACTCCACTGAATTTAAATACAAAAGATCTCGAAATAGTGACTTGATTTTACTGAAGTGAGAAGGCTTCCCTTTGCATCTGTTTTCCATACTAGTTTCAGCTCCAATGAATAAGAAATTGATTTTAGGATAAGCTCATTACTTCTCAACTCACACTGTGCTGCTAACTCAAGTCTTGATTGATCACCATCTTCTTCAGATTCCTGTCCCCTCCTCCAAATGCCTTCTTTTACTTTTATAGAAAGCAGAAACTGGCTTCTCAGATCAGTCCACTTTGTATCTGCTGCCCTGCCTAATTTCCTATTCTTTTAGTAAGATGTGTTCTCTTCCAAGCATCTGGGTCTCCTATGGTATCCTAAACTCAAACTCTCCCCTTTCTAGCTTCCTTCTGTGTATTGTCTCCACTTTTAGATTGTAAGTTCACTGACAGCAGAGATTATTTCTCTTTATTAATTGTATCTAACAAGTGCCTGGCATGTAATAGGTACTTAATAAATCATTATTGGATTGAATGCCTTGATGTCAAAGGACCTGGACTCAAGTCCTGGTTTTAATTACTAGTTTTGAACACATATTATTGTACACAAAGTACAAATTGTTAATATTGTTGGACGAGGAACTCTGTGTGCTTCAAGTGCTTAGTAAAGTATTTCTTTCAGAGCAGATGTGATTTCCTTAGAGCAGAAGTGCCAGACATGAGGTGCAAAACTATTCTGTCAGAATCAAATTAAAATGTAATTAGAAAATACTTAAGAAAATAAATAAATATGAAATAAAACTTAGATAATAGTTATATGTGGTTTTCTAAGCCAACATGAGACCACAGGGATTCTTATGTATGGTTTAATGGCCTGCTTTTCTGTTGGTATTTCATATCATTGCTAAAGAGCCCAGTTTCTTAAATTGAGATTCATGTCGGGGTCATGAACTTGCAATTCATTATCATTAAGTGTTTGATTTGTATACTTATTTTTACCTTTACTTTGAGTTACATAAAAATTTCTCAGGTAAAAAGAGGTTATGGATGGAAAAAGTTGAAGAAGCCAAGATACAACAAATTCCTACTGTTACAACTCTCTTTCATAATGCAGATTTGTTTTTACCATGAAACTCAGAGTTAGAGATTTATCAGGGTACTGAGAAAGTAAGTGATTTACCCAGGGTCATTTACCTGGAATATGCCAAATAGAATTTGAATCCAGGTATACATTCTGACTCTAACCCTTGCTCCTCATCTTTGACACTATTCTACCTGTCATCATGGCTATTGTGTAAATCATAGACTATCAAAGAAACAACAGCTATTAATAATCCCCTTTATTGTGCTTGATGCACCCTGATCATGAGGTCAGGTGCCTTGTAACTGAAAGCTCTTTCTGTTTCAAGAATGGAAGAAAGGAGGAAAGTTAGCAAATATTGATCTGCTATAAAAAGATGTTTTATTAAAAAGCAGAAAACTCATTTACTCATGCCTACATTAGTTTTTCTATATTTTCTGACCTATTGGACTTAAGCCAACAGTATATACTTTAACTAGTCTATAACATCAGATCCTTTCAAAAGTCTGAGAAAAAAAAAATTGCATTATACACAACACAAAGATTGCATCATGTAATGACAATCATAGAGGAACGTTAGATAAGTATTCAGGCCTCTTTAATTCTCTAGCTATTTTTTGGACCCTAGGATAATAGGACACTTGATTCTATGTCTACATTGGCTTAGTCAATCAGCTAGGAAATCCAATATCTTTCCAATGTAAAGAATGGGGAAATGCAGATAGTTTTCTTCAGTCTATTTAATTGGAGGTCTCTTTCATAATTTCACTAGATGAAGAAGTGTCCAGGAGAGCAATGTTACATAATACAGATTATTTGTTGCAATGATGATTAGTTGGTCAGTCTCTAAGTGGCCAAGTCCTGAATTTCATGTCCTGACACTCATTTCTTCTTAGATTTAATATCATCTGCGCATCAATTCCTAGGCCAAAATATTTTTGTTTCTGTATTCTTTATACTCTTTAATTTAATTTAATTTAATTTAATTTTCAGTTACAAAGTCTCTTTCTCATTCATTCTCCTTCCTTACTTATTTAGAAGGCAAAAGTCACTGACAAATAAATATAGTGATGTGAAACACATTCATGGGTTAGCCATGTCAGAGAAAGGAAAAAAAAAGAGGAAGGAAGGAAGGAGGGAAGGAACAATTGAAGGAAGAAAAAAAAAAACAAAAGAAGGAAGAAAAAACATGCTTCAGTTTGTACACTGAGTATCATTTTTCTATCTTGAACTGAATAACATGTTTCATTATTTGGGATAGTGATTGGTTATTTTGTTGATCAGTTATTGTCTTTTAAAGTTCATTATTTTTATAATATTATTGCTATTGAATAATTTATTCTCCTGATTTTGCTGACTTTACTTGGTATCACTGATCCTTTTATACTCAAATGTTGAGGACTCATTTCCAAATAACTTTCATGATTTTTGTACCTGTTGATATTTACTATATTGGAAATAAAAATATTTTAATATTATAAAAATACTTATGACCTCCCAAAAGGATTTGGGGCCTACCAAAAAGTCCATAAATCTTATTTGTAAAACAGTTTTTCTACACCTTCCTAAAAGGAAGGAACAAAGAATAAGCATTTGCGAATCACCTACTATGCACCAGATGCTGTGCTAAACACTTTATAAATGATATCTCATTTGATCTTCATAATAACCCTGGGAAGTAGATGCTATTGTGATCCCCATTTTCCAGTTGAGAAAACTAAGTCAGACAGAGATTAAATCATACAGTTAGTCAGTTTTTCAGATCATATTTGAACTTAGGTTTTCCTAATGCTAGTCTTGGCATTCTAGTTATTATAATATTTAGCTGATTCAACATAGGAAGGGTAAGTTTCCTTATTTCTATGCATGGACATGTTGGCACATACATCACTGTGTTACTGTGTTGTACTGGTTCATTTTAATAAGATATATAAAGAAAATTTATTGGAATGTGAAAGCTAACTATATAACTGATTATCTAGTTATGTGCAATATATGTACACTCATGTACATAAATATAAATATATATATATATATATATATATATATATATATATATATATATATAGTTAGTACATTCATACATATAAACAGATGAAAATTTTAAGACTACAAATTATAGAGAAGTTACCAATGGCATTGGTAAAGGAAATTCTATCTGAGGATTTCCTATGGAGATAGAAAAATAGGTTAAAATAATATACATGTACATGCATAATATACATACACATGTAGTTATGACCTATGTATGTATGTGTACATATACATGTATGCATGAAAACATGAATATGTGTATATGGTCATCCATGCACACACATCTACAAGACAGCATTACAAAATAGAGACAGAACAGGCCCTACTGTGAGGAAGGACTAGCTGCAACAGCCTGATTTTTTTGCTTTAGGCAAATCACTTATCATCTTGGAAGCCTGGGCAACTTCTCCAATATTATAACTATCTACATTGGTAGAGATTTTCTCATTGGGAGGTTCCAGCTAGATCATACAGTGCCAGGCCTGATGTCAAGAAAATTCATTTTCTTGAGTTAAAATCTGGTCTCAGACACTTACCAGTTCTATCACTTAGCTATGCTTGCCTCAATTTCCTCATCTGTAAAACGGGATGGGAAAGAAAATGGAAAAACATTCTAATGTCTTTGTCAAGAAAACTTCAAATGGTGTTGCAAAGAGTGGGACACCACTGAACAACAACAAAACCAATGAAATCACAGTGCTAGTAAAACTCTAGATACTTATTGCAGGAGAAAGCACGAGAAGAAATAGAAATAAGTTATTTGAAATAAGACAGGAGAAAAGAGCAAATATACCAGTCAAAATATTCAACTTCAAGTCTTGACAATGAGACTCCATCATCTTGTCACATGGAACAAATCTCTTTGCCAATCTGAAATTTTGTTTAGTCATCTGTAAAAAATTTGAATTGGAATAAATGATTCCTATGCTGCTGCTATCTTTATGGTGTGTACTCATGTGATTTCCCTTCTGTTGTCTCTTCACAGTATGGCAGCATCTTTTCACTCTTTAGTTCCATCCTTGACTTTATATTTTGACCACTTATTTTGCAACATTTAGTTCTCTCTGTTTGATGACAACTGCTTTTGACTATTGAAGAAGTCCCACCTATTTGGCCACTTCCTAGCAAGGCTATTCATGTCCTAAATATATGATAATTCAACTCTTCCAAGACAATCTTCAAATTAAATGCTTATCTAGCATAAAGATAGAAGTTAGAACATCCATCCACTAAATAAAAGAATTTGGATCCATACATTCTGTGGAACTCAAAATGGGGCAAATACAAAATAATTAAGATTAAGTTAGATATACTTACATTCTTTAGAACCAGAAAAATGTAATGCTTATTATGCTGTGCTGGAGCTATTTATGTTCACTTTTCTTTTGTCCCATTCCTGATTCCCTCCCACTTTTCTATTTCTTCAATGCTAACATTGTTTCCTTATCCACACCCCTTTCCTCAAATTCTATTTTATAGCCTATCTTCCACCTTAAAAATGAAATCTTGAGGGTGCAGATTTTTTTTGTATTTTCCTTGTGTTCTAGCACTTAGCACAGTGCTTGATAGATACTACCAAAATAAGTATTTACCAAATGCTTTCTCTAATGTACATGCTCTGTTTTTTCTATTTGTTTGTCTCTGTCTCTCTGTGTATCACTTGCTTGCCTGTATCTCCCTAGAATGTGTTCACTCTTCCTATTAGAGCGCAACAATTTTTAAAAATCAATTCAAATAGTTCTTTTTCTGGAAAGTCTTCCCCTATTCATTCTGAGAATAAAGTAACTCACTTGAGTACTTAATCTTGAACTCCCTCTACTAGTCTTGTAACATTATTGGATAACATAATTCTTTACTTTGCTGTCATCCTCTCACTAGACTAGAAATGAAATGAGAAGAAGGACTGTATATTATCTAAATGTTACACTTTTAATCTCCCCAGGATCCAGTATAGCATACACAGTAGACATTTTAGGAATGACAGATTTAGAAATTGTCTTTCCCTTTAACCAAACTGGGAGAGGTATTCTGTTCAATAAACAATGGAACAGTTTCTGGGTGGTTTTTGGTTCTTGTTTCCTCATTATTTTTCCCATCATGTCTTTAAGTTCCCTCTGTATCAATCACTGTTTCTGCAGGTGCAGAACTTCCATTAATATCAATTGAATAATGGGATCTTTGCAAAGGATGAAAATCAGAAAAATGAGTATAATTAGCATAGAAGGTAAAACTGTTTTCCCTGAGATCATTCAGGAATATTCAAATCAGACAGCCACCCCAAATTGCTTTGAATCAGCCAAATATTTCTGGCATGTATAAGCATCTCTGGGAGTTAGCTGAGAGTAGCTTGACAGTTCTTTGTGCTTTGATCATTATTTGTTAGTGATCACTTTTTTTTTTAAAGTGAACCACATTTATAAGTTATGATATCACCATTTCTTAGTTAAAACCTCCAATAATGAGTTACTTCATCTATTCACAGGATCCTGTAATGATCCTAATAAACCATAGTTGATATGTAAATTGGGCTCAATGGGGGTTGCTCCAGAAGATCAATGGAAGAATTTCTTTAAGTGTTTCTCTTACATGTGTGTAGACTGCAAATGTTTTCCTTGGAAATAACAAACTTTAACTCTGTCATGGATCAGAGTTCTTGCTCTCATTGAGTACAAATCCAATATTTAATGGAAAGAGATCAGGAGAATAAAATATTGTGTGTAGTCAGACCCTTTGGTTGGTTCATTTCTTTCTTTTGTTTTGCATGAGAATGTTCAGACCTTGCAAGGTCTGTAGTTAGGAAGTAGTTTGGGCTGAAAAATATGTTTTTGATTTATTTTTTGGGTATTGAATTTACATACTCAACATTGTGATGTGAAAGCCAAAAAAGTGATGTTACCTTAGGCAGTATCAAAGGAAACACAAGGTCCAAGTTAAGGAGATGGCCTGCTGTATACATTGTCCCAATTAAAATTCATCTAGGTTATTCTGTTCAGTTCATTTTAGGAAGGATATTGATAGAGAGTATCTGGAGTAGGGTAGCTACAATAGCAAAATCCCTCCAATTCATAGTTGTTGAAGTTATTTTTGTCCTTCATTTTCAAAGAAGATCATGATATCAGGGAGGTGACACCAGGGCATTCAAATGAATTGTATTTAAGTATGGAAGGACTGGGCAAGGTCACTTGAATTACTTTCCCCTCCAGAGCATTGAGATCTAATGGCAAGATACAGATCAGGATGACTGGAGATGGCCCAGGATGCCATCTTTAAGCTAAGCTAAGGTCTTCAACAGGTCTCAGTTTTATTGAGGCACAACCATTCAGTGATTAAGGCTAGTTAGCAAATGAGGCAAAGAATCTCCTCTTTCACCTACTCCAAACATTCTAAATAAATTGAAAAAAAATGAATCTGGGAGGGACAAAACTCAGTTTCTCACCAAAGCAGAAATGATTGTTATTTACATTTAAAATGAGTCAATCAGTACCAAAACAATGAGCAAATGGGGCCTGGCCAGGACCTATTGGTGCCCAATAAGAATCAGATTGCTTTTGGTCTAAGATCTGGACCTCAAAAAAGAAATCTAGCCAGTAACCACAAGATATGTTGGGAGGGTTCAGAGATGCCAAAGAAAGAAAACATGCTATTTGGAGAATCTATAGAAAAAGATGTAATACTTTATGTGGACAGAAGGAGTAAAGGAGAGAAGAAAGGAAGGATAAAACTACAAAGTCCAATGATCTCTCTTCCTCTGCTTTCTTTACTTCCCTCCCCTCTTCAGGTTATTTAAAGTGAGTCAGTAACCGTTTTGATAGAAGAATAACAACTAAAGTAACACTGTTGACCCTAATAATGAAATGGACATTAATCTGAAGTAATCATTTTCTGAGTGCTATGCATTATGAACTAAGCAGACAGCCTAAACTGGAAATGGCATTCATAGTAATGAGGGAAGATGGCTGCATCCTCCATGATCACCTAGATTTTGTATGCTTGGACTTCAACAAGTCCAAGGTCCTAATGATGACAAATGTTTAATATCCAAATTGTTAGTATAACTCTAGAAATGGAGTCAGGTCATTTCATTATTTTAAAAAAAATAATTGATGATCTAACAGCTGCCCAGAATTACACGTAACCAAATATTAGAATCCAGCGGGTTCATTCTATTGATAATCTCACTTTTGCTTCTGAGGTACAAATTGTTTCAATTAAATATTGATTGATACTAATTGCAAACCCCACTGTACTCTATATTATTTGAATATATTAAGGCATAAAATAAAATCTTACTCCTGAGGAGTCTGCATGTTAGTAGAAGAGAATTAACCTTTGCTATGATTTTTTTCAGTTTGGCCACTTACCCTTTCCAGTGGTCTAGATGTCAATCCTTTTTTGATTTGGCAGATATTTTAGAATTTTGAGGCCAGATTAATTAGTTGGTTTTCTGGTAGCCCTTTAAAACTTAACTAGCTTGGTTCTTAGGATGCACACAGTGTGCCACTGTGTCCATATATGCTCATTCTTTTCAGTTTTCAGTAGGACCTGATAAAACCTATATTCCATTGGCCAAATCTTTTACAAGACAAGGCTAACTCCTCATTAAGATGCAGCAAATAGACAGTATTTCAGCAGTGTGTTGGGGATATATAAGAGTTGGGTCAAGATTGGGTAGAGAGAAATATTGAGAATATGTAGGCTATGAATTAGTATAAGTTAAATTTGACAATTGTAGGAAGGATACTGATGATAGAACAGTAGCTAGACAAGGAAACTATGTTAAGGGATATATATATATATATATATATATATATATATTTGTTATTTCTCATAATGATAAAAAAAATGTTTACCTCTTAAGGTAGGAAAAAACTCCCAACAGAACAGAAGAGATTGAATATGGCACACTATCTTCTTTATGTCTATCTCTTTCTCTGCATCTCTCTTCCTTTGTATTCAACTAGTTTCCAAATCTTTTCAATTCTGTCTTCAAAATTTCTTGTATATACAGTGCTTCTCTCTTATAAAATTACCATCACTTTAGTTCAGCTACTTATTACCTAATTCCTGGCTTATTGCAATACCCTACTAGTAGATTTCTCCTCCTCAAGTCTATTTCTACACCCCCCATTCTTCACTCAGTTAACAAATTAATCTTCCTAAATCATGCTTGAGGATGCCATTAATCCTTCCCCTGCCCTATTAAAATTCCAGTGACTCTATCATTTCTGGAAGTAAATATAAAATCCTCTGCCTTTTAAAGCCCTTTATAATTTTATTCCTTTCTAACTTTCCTGACTTTTTAGACTTTCTTTTTCTCCACAAACTAACCATATTTCAAATTTTTAGTAAAAATCTCATCTTCTACAGAAAGCCTTTTCTGTTCCTTCTAATCCTAATGCTTTCTCTCTGTGACTATCATCATGTATACATTTGTATACATATTAATATGGATACATCTTTTTTGTTTATACATATTTGTTTGCTTGTTTTTCCCATTAGATTATGAGATCCTTTGAGAATTTTTTTACCTATATTTCTGTATACCCTTGGTCCTTAATACAGAGCACTGGTAGGCATTTAATAAATTATTGTCGTTGTTTTGGGGATAATTGTGGGAACGAGGTACCTTAGGAAGTGAGAAATATATAGAAAAAGACACTGTTTTCAGAGAGATCATAGAATACTTTTATAAACTGAAGTATGGTAAAAAAGACAATTAGAAAAAAGATTTATACAAAATAATGATAATATATAAACAACTTGCTTAATAAAATTTAATTTGTTTTGATTACCTATTTCCTTCTAGAAGTAATGAAATAAATTAAAAAAAACATTAAGATGTATATTATTGGACATAGCCAATATAGAAACTGATTTTGCTTGTATATGCATTTCATTATTAGTTTTTTCTTTTTCATTTTTCCTAATGGACACATGAAAGAAAAGAAACTCTTGTCAATTGAAAAAAAATAAAAATATATTTTCCACCCTCTACCCTTGTCACCCAGATAGAAAATAGAACAATGATTAGAGATAATAATGTATTAAAATAACAACAGAAAATGCATGAGAGTGTTGAAGATCAAGAAAAAGAAATTAGTGTCAATTGAGTAATTAAAATACTAGGAAAGACACAGATTGTCAAAGAAAAAGCAGGAAACTCCTGTTATATTTGTAGACAATGTAGTATGATTTTCATTGTTTCCCTATTCCTACTCCAGCATCTCACTTACCATAAGCCAATTAGAAACAAAGAATGATAGAACATAGTGTGAATCACAGTACCTTAAATCTTAAAGATTTACAGACTTGCATAAACCATTTATTTTTGTTAAGCATCTACCATATGTCCATGCACTGTGATAATTTTCTTTATTATCTTGATCCTCCCAACTCCCATGGGAGATATGTGCTGCTATTATCCCTGTTTTACAGTTTAGGGAACTGAAAAAAACAAAAACAAAAAAACAAAAACAAAAACAAAAACAAAAAAACCAAGGGCAGATAATTTTCCCAAGTCACACAGCCAGGAAGTGTATAAGACTAAATTTGAATTTAAATCTTCCTGACCCCAAGTCCAGTACTCTATCTACTATGGCACTTAAATGTGTTTTTAAAGATTGAAATTGAGACATATAGTGACTAAATGACTTGCTCAGTGTCATATAACTTTAGTAGTAGATGCCTTAATCAAAAGAAATTTCAAATATAAGTGTTTCAGGCACCCTAGCATGTGCCTATCCCCTTCTTAAGTATTTCTTCTGTTTTAAAACTTTTGGTTTTGATACTGCTTCTTTGACTGAACTAAGTTTCCAAGGTCAGAACTTGTTTTGATGCTGAGAATCAGCCTCTATTTCACCAGACCTTTTTGATTTACATCTGCAGTGTCTTGTCAAAATCCCAGCATAAGAAGAAATAGAAATGTGCCAATTAAGTGAGTGTTCTGCTTATCAAAGCCTTATTGGGATATATTGGGCAGAGAGCAATTTTCTACTTTGCTTTTTCATGAATATACATGGTATCAAAACAAGTTAGCCAGATCAGATCATTGACAAAAAATGGGTTGTATTCATCATTTGAGATTTTAAAGAGAATATATGTGGCAGGTGGGAGATGGGGGATGGGTATGCTCAAAGCATGTAATTATCCTAAATAAAGATCAAACTACTTGGAGAAGTATAAATGACAGTAGGTTGTAGTAATAGGACCTGAGTACAAATCCCAGATCTGACATTGACCTGAGTGACCTTAGCTAAGTCACTGATTCTTATTTTCAATTTCTTTATCTTGAAGTTGAGCATTTGGAACTATATTATTTCTAGGGTCCCTTATAGCTCCAACCCTGTAATTCTGTGAACTTGATGATGATGCATGATGATAATACCATCCCCTAGAACATTATCATTGGAAAGAGCATTTGTAACAATATGCTTGATCCTCCCAACTCCCATGGGAGATATGTCCTGCTAATTTCTTTTGTCCTCATAAGTCCCTGATTTTGCTGGTAAGGAATGCAAGTTCAGATAAAGGACCCAAAATATACCATTCATTTCCTTAAGCCAGGTAGGCACTGTACTAGGTATTGGGAAGAAGAAAACAAAATTGAAAAATGGCATTAAGCAGGTTACCTTCTACTGGGATTTACTACCAATTTAGGTAAGACAACAAAAAATGTCTAAATAGCAATTGGGGAGCAAGGGCAGAGATGGGCAGGTCAAATTAAGAAAAGAGGAGGAGCTGAAGCAGGAGAAAGAGGAGAAAGTATAGAATGAGGAAGAAAAGGAGTAGAGAAGCAAGTAAAAACTTCAAGGAGAAATGTATTTTTCAAGGACTAATTGTGTCGGAAATCTCCTGGATTTCCTCTAGTTTGGATTAATTGACCTTTTTACCTTTAAAGTGTGGAATTAAATCAGTTCTGCAGAATCATAGAGAGAGGGATAGCATGGTACTGAGATAGCCTGGTGACAAAGTGGATAGAACATAGTGCTAGGAGTCAGGAAGACTCATCTTACTGAATTCAAATCTGGCCTCAGACACTAGCTGTGTGATATTTGGCAAATACCTTAATACTATTTGTCTCAGTTTCCTTATCTGTAAAATGAGCTGGAGAAAGAAATGGTAAACTATGCTAATATCTTTGCCAAGAAATATGGACATGACTGAAAACACCTGAACAGCAATAACACCGACAATATTAATAAGGAGCATAGAATAGTGCATTTAGTTTCCTCATGTTTAAAAGATTTAGGGGACTTAGGAGCCTTGTGTTTGAATCCTACTAATATCTGATATTTTCTAACTGTGTAACTATGACTGTGACCTCATTTTCATAGTCTATATTTGCTCATATGTGAACTGGGAACATAGTACTTGTTACTTATCTTATAAGGTGATTGTATTAGATATGTTAGATATGGGAAAGACTGTGAAGTTTGTGTAAATTAAATTAATTAAATTCACTCTAGACTACTTTTATGGTTAGAAAGCCAGTATTATAGAGGCTCAGAAATGTACTGAGCATTATATAACTGGTAAGGGAGGAGTGGAGAAGGAAACTTCCTTATAATATGTTCCAGAAATGTGACTTATTTTTCCATAACTTAAGAGATAGAAAGCACCTTAGATATCATGGAGTCTGTCTCATACCTAGATCAAATTTCCTTTTATAGCAGTTTAGTGCTCAGTTGTTCTTTAGGCAAGTAGAATAAGGGATAGAAAGCTGGGCCAGGAGTCAGGAAGACCTGAGTTGAAATCCAGCCTCAAATACTTATTTATTACATGGCTCTGGGCCAGTCATTTCACTTTTGTTTGCCTCAGTTTTCTCATCTATAAAATGGGGATAACAATAGCATTTCCCTTTCAATGTTGTTGTGAGATCAAATGAGGTAAGAATTATAAAATGCTTAGTACAGTGTCTGGTACATAGTAAGTGCTATAAAATGTTGTTGTTATTGTTATTGTTAATATTATCTAATAATATCCTATATGATCATTTTGTTTCCCCAGCTATATTCTAGAATAAATCATAGATTTAGAGCTATTAGGTACCTTGGAAGACATCTAGTGTACCCTGCTCATGTTATAGATGAGCAAAGTGAGAGTGAGACATTTGAGAAGTCAAATGACTTATATATGATTATACAGCCAGTTAGCATTAGAGATCAATTAGAACCCTAACCTAATCTTTCAGAGTCCAAGTGTACAATTCCACTATGCCACCTGTCTGTTAAAAGATCATTGATGGCAGGGACCACATCTTAAATTTTCTCTCTAGAATCGATAGCCTTAGAAATGCAAATTAAGACAACTCTGAAATACCCTACATACCTGTCAGATTGGCTAAGATGACAGCAACAAATAATGATGAATGTTGGAGGGGATGTGGGAAAACTGGGACACTGATGCATTGTTGGTGGAGTTGTGAAAGAATCCAACCATTCTGGAGACCAATCTGGAATTGTGCCCAAAAAGTTATCAAACTGTGCATACCCTAAAGGGTAGTAGCAGTGCTACTACTGGGCTTATATCCCAAGGAAATACTAAAGAAGGAAAGGGGACCTGTATGTGCCAAAATGTTTGTGGCAGCCCTATTTGTAGTGGGTAGAAACTGGAAAATGAATGGATGCCCATCAACTGGAGAATGGTTGGGTAAATTATGATATATGAATGTTATGGAATATTATTGTTCTGTAAGAAATGACCAACAGGAGGAATACAGCGAGGCTTGGAGAGACTTACATCAACTGATGCTGAGTGAAATGAGAAAAACTAGGAGATTATTACACACGTCAACAATGATACTGTATGAGGATGTATTCTGATGGAAGTGGATATCTTCAACAAAGAAAAGAGCTAATCCAATTCCAATTGATCAGTGATGGACAGATTCAGCTACATCCAGAAAAGGAACTCTGGGAAATGAGTGTAAACTGTGAGCATTTTTTGTTTTTTGTTTTTCTTCCCAGATTATTTTTACCTTCCGAATACAATTCTTCCTTTGCAACAACAAGAAAATTCGGTTCTGCACTTATATATTGTACCTAGGATATACTATAAGATATTTAATATGTATGGGAATGCCTGCCATCTAGGGGAGGGGGTGGAGGGAAGGAGGGGAAAAATTCGGAACAGGGATAATGTTGTAAAAATATAATTACCTATGCATATGTACTGCCAAAAATGTTATAATTATAAATTTAATAAAAAAAGAAACTATTTCCACTCATATGAAAGAGTGTTCCAAATCACTACTGATCAGAGAAATGCAAATTAAGACAACTCAGAGATACCACTACACAACTGTCGGATTGGCTAAGATGACAGGAACAAATAACAATGAATGTTGGAGGGGCTGTGGGAAAACTGGGACACTGATGCATTGTTGGTGGAGTTTTGAAAGAATCCAACCATTTTGGAGAGCAATTTGGAATTATGCCCCAAAAGTTATCAAACTGTGCATACCCTTTGATCCAGCAGTGCTACTACTGGACTTATATCCCAAAGAAATACTAAAGAAGGAAAAGGGACCTGTATGTGCCACAATGTTGTGGCAGCCCTTTTTGTAGTGGCTAGAAACTAGAAAATGAATGAATGCCCAACAATTGGAGAATGATTGGGTAAATTATGGTATGTGAATTGTATGGTAAGAAATGACCAGCAAGATGAATACAGAGAGGATTGGAGAGACTTACATGAACTGATGCTGAGTGAAATGAGCAGAACCAGGAGATCATTATACACTTCAATAACAATACTGTATGAGGGTGTATTCTGATGGAAGTGGATATCTTCAACAAAGGAAAGATCTAATTCAGTTCCAATTGATGGACAGAATCAGCTACTCCCACAGAAGGAACACTGGGATATGAGTATAAACTGTTTGCATTTTTGTTTTTCTTCCCAGGTTATTTTTACCTTCTGAATCCAATTCTTCCTGTGCAACAAGAAATTCGATTCTGCACACATATATTGTATCTAGGATATACTATAACATATCTAACATGTATGGGACTGCCTGCTATCTAGGGGAGGGAGTGGAGGGAAGGAGGGAAATTTGGAATAGAAGTGAATGCAAGGGATAATGTTGTAAAAATTACCCATGCATATATACTATCAAAAAAAGTTATAATTATAAAATTAATTTTAAAAATGCAAAAAAAGAATCATTAGCCTTTAGAAATTAGATTTATATATAGAAAGTGCATAGCAAGCATGACAGGATGTGCCATGCTTGGTTTTAGCTTCTTATTTCTTTTGTCTTCATAAGTAGCCCAAGTGAGTGAAGCTGTAGAATTCAGACCTGTATAGCTGGGTTTCCATCATGCTTTCCAGCAGGCATTATTACTACCTGTCAAATATAGTTTTGATTCCCAAACACATTTGGATCTTTGGATGCTCTGGAAAGCAGCACTGAGTTTCGATGAAATGCCTACATAAATATACACACTAACCTTCCTGATTGTGAGGGGAGCAGCTGAAGTTCCTTTGTAATCAGTTTCCATTGCAAAAAAAATATGGCACCATTGGGGGCATACCCAAACAGCTGTCAAGCTTTCTGTTGAGCTACAGGACTTCTCTGCCAGAAAGCGAGCCATGTCTCAAAGGTATGCTCTTTCCAAGTCACAGAACTGATTGCTGGCTGCCCAAAGCAAAACATCACAAATTGGGAGATGAGATGCTAGTCAGATTTGCATATTCTGAATTTATTCAATGCTTCAGTGAAAAGAAAGAAAATTAAAATCCCATCCTGTTACTGTTTTCAACCTACAGTCTGATAACCTCTACCAGAGAAACAAAATTAAACAAAGCATGTTAAACTGATGGAAAATTCTTTCTTTGCTTTCTTCTTTCCTTTTATCCTTCATTACTTTCCTTTATTTTCTCTCACTTGCCCTACTCTCCTACTTCCTTTCTGCTCACTTTATCTTTCCTCCTATCCCATAACTTCTTCCTCAATTCCACCTGCTTCCTCTATTCTTACATATTTTTCTCCTTTCATCTCTTTCATTTTCTCTACTCTCTTTTCTTCACTTCTTACCCATCTCCTTTTTTCCTACTCCCCTTTCTCATCTTTTCACATAACTTTTTCTATTTTTTTCTTTTTATGTCACACAGGGGTAAGAATGAATATTTGGTGATTATGTGGTATAGGGGACATGTTAGAGTAGCTGAACTCCAAAGTAAATCCCTTCCAGCTTGGAATATTCTATGATTTTAAAACTATCAAATCTATATCTCTAGCCTTTATTTGTCTTCTTTGCTATAAGCGTTTATTCCAACTTGCCTTTAATCCTTCACATTACACTTTGTCTATGGCAATAGCTTCCTTATAGTTGCAACAAGTTCCTCCTCTCTAATTTGTCCTTCACAAAACAGAACATTCTCTTTGTCATCTCTATATTTTACCCTGGCTGAAATTCTGTCTTTCCTCACATCTGCCCTTTAAAATCTTTGTTGTTAAGTCAGTTTTTTTTTCAGTTGTATTTTTTATTTTTTTTTTTATCAACAACAAAGGTATTCATTCATTCTTCAGTGTTTGAAAGCTTGGCTTATTCCGAATCATTTTTTCCTCTTAATATATCTGGTCATATCATAACTCAAAATATTTAGAGATTCCCCAATTTCTAGGGAGTAAAATGTGGCATCTTTTTGATAGATATCTAAATGCCAGGCTTCCCTTTCAGCCTTATATTAACCCCTTCCTATCCTGTAATTTCTCCAGTCCAGTTCAGTTATACTTTGTGTTCACCCAACACTTTGTACTTTCTAACTTCACATTTTTTTCTCATGCTGTTTCTATTGAAGCTAGCTGGAAGCTCTTGCAATTTATTTGTAGCTCCATGATTACTCTGTCCCCAGGTTTCTGGTAGCTCAGACAACTGCAATTTATACTCCTCCAGTGTGCCTTCACCTAAACTCTTCATCAAAGATCATGTCATGAGGGAATTCACATTTAAGAAGTACCTTCAGCCCATGCAATCTCTCCCTCTGATTGCAAGATTCCTCTCAGAACTTACATTTAAGGATTACTACTTACAACAGTTCTCAACAGGATGCAATTCATACTTTCATATCAGGGCAAGTGCCTTTTTTCCCCAACCACTTTTCAGCTTTCTTTTATATGATATCATCCCCAAATAGATTGTAAGCTCCTTGAGGGCAAGAATTCTCTCCATCTCTCACATCTTTCTTTCCCTCTCTCCATGTATTTGTATTCACAGTTCTTAGCACAGTTCTTATCCTGGCACATGGTAAGTTCTTCATAAATGTTTTCTGACTGGCAATATTCCATGATTGGGATGTTTTGGACTGACTTTTTATTTTCTGAATCACTATATATCCTATAAAATCTAGCTCAAATGAAACCTTCTCTATGATGTTTTCAGTTGGTAATCATCTTCAATCTCACAAAGCACTTTGACATTTTAAAATGTTCTTATCATGAGAAATTATATATTGCAGAAATTGATGTTTTCTCACCTTTAAAATGGGAGTTTAATACTCATATTACCTGTCAGATTTGTTTTGAAAAGAAAAAAATAAAGCTTTGTGAACCATAAATTATAATACAAATGTGCTGTCTTATTATTTTAAGCTATTAGCAACATTTTAAACTCTCTATGAACTTTGTATATCATAGGTCTTTGTGAGAAAAAAATTGTTAAATAATTCCATTACTGTTATTTGTGAAGTTGGTGAGTTGCACTGGAGCAAATAACCATGTTTTTAAATTCTCTCAGTCATTTGCTTGGCTGACAATCTTGGACTATCATAATATCTTGGGAACAAATAATGTGGATGACCTAAATAATAATAGAAAAAAATCATGAGGGGGTGGGAGTAAACCTAGGTTTTGACATGCTTCCAAAGATGGATGATTTAGACTCAATAAGTAGACTTAGGAACAAGTGTAATAAGGTAAGGAGGTAGGTTATCTGTATAGTGAGAGGGAAGCAAGTCCTTTGGTATTTAGGTCTTGAGCTTTTTCCATTTGCTATCCTTTTTTCTTTGAAAAAATTTTACATAACCCTGTGTACATGGATATATAAAATAGGTATATTATTGATTACTAATAATATTAATATTGTTAATATTATTATGTAATATTAATATTACTTATAATAATTCAAATTTACATTCAGTTACTAGACCCCATATGGAGTCACAAATGACAATTTAAGAAGCAGGGTGATAGAGGAAGGTCTTCAGTATTAAAACTTTTTGTAGAGGATCAGTAGAAAATGTATACTTGCATTTCTTAGGATAAGAAGATATGAATGAGTAGGAATTTACCAATGGAAGGAATACTTGAATATATGTGACCATAGACATAATATAGATGAAGTTCATTTGATATGGTTCTTATCCTTCCCTTTTTACATTTGCCTGCATTGGGTTGCCCTCATACCCTTCATAACTTTGGAAATTCTTCTTTTATATATTGTTTTAATCACTAATAGCAACACATTTGTTTTTACATGTCGCCCTTTAAAATACTAATATTAACATCTCACATTGGTATAGCCCTTTTCTGCTTTTTTTCTTTCAAAATAATTTCACTTATGAGACTTCACTGAATCATTGAATAATAGATTTAAAGCTAAGGAAATATCTTCCAACTCATCCATCTTGTTCTATTCCCTCACATTAGACAGATAAAGATGAGACTTTAAATGCCTTACCCAGGATCACACTGTTAATATATGGCAAAAACTATTTGAATCTTGGTCTTCTGAGTCAAAATTAGGTAGAGAAAGAATGTGTATATATGTGTATACACACACACAATATATATATATATATATATATATATGCATATATATGTATATATATATGTGTATGTGTATATATATATATATGCAGAAAATTACAATAAAAAATTCATACTCTGACATATAACTTTGCTATGGTTACAGAATTGGTTATTGGCAAAGTGGGACTTGAACCCAAGTTTTGAAATCAGATGCATTGATCCCATACTGTAGTGCTTGAGGTTACCAGCAAAGAGAATGAATCAGCTGAATCTCTAGCTCTGGAGAAGCAAGTCTAAACTGATTTTGTTTTTGAAGGTTGTTAGAGAGATCCAAACCCACATGACCCTTGGAGGAAATCAGTGCCAGAGCTTTTGAAGGACTCTTCAACCTCTGTTCAAGAAGGGAACTCCACTTCATCATCATTTAACACTCATGTCACAGTTTAGGTGGGAGCTTTGTCACAACTGGCAAAGCTCTGCCTTTCAGTGGGAAAGCAGCTCATGTATATTCAAGATTATGCAAATGAAAATATGTGCCCCTAACTAGAAAGAAGTTAATAACCTGTAATAGCTGCCTCTGGCACTTTAATGCTGTTGTATCTTCATTAAGTAGTGGGGAAAGAGGTTTCTCTTAGATTCCAATTTTACCTGTTTACTTCCATTAGCAGAAAAAATGTTGACTTACATTTTTAATAATGTTGGGATCCATATTCATACTTCTCCCTGCCCCCATATTGAGTCAATTATTCTTAAACTAAAACAAAAAAAATTCTAACCTTCAGCATCATCTTCCTCCTCCTACCCGATACTTGAATAGCGATTTTAAGTTTACAAAGTATTTTACATATTTTTAAATTTAAATTTATATATTTAAAACCAAATTAAAATAAGAAAGAAAAGGAAAAATAATTGTCATGTGACTAGCAGAACAGCAGGGAGGATTAAAAATATGTAAAAACAAATTTCCATTTCAAGATAACGTGTATAATAAAAGAAGATATATTCATTACTGTTCATCTTTTCTTTGTAGGTAATTTTTAAGTTCTATGCTGTTCATTTTTTTTTTACTTTATTATTTTTCCCCTTATTTTATCCTCTTACCTCCCTGAAACAGGCCACAGTTAAGCATGGATATATTTATGTATCTATGTATATAAGTACATACATAGATATATACATAAATACTTACATATATTGATATGCACATATATAAACACTTATATGCATACCTAATCACATACACACCATACACATAGATACAAATATAAGTATATATACATAGACACATTTAAAACAATATTAGTTGATATTTAATGTAGATTTCTCTCTTGGTTGACTTTTTAAGTTTGATTTTGTCTAAGATCAGTGTTTATTAGCTCTATTTTTCTCTAATTAATTGTACTCCTGATTCTTGTTTCTGTATTTGTATATATCTCTTATTTCCTAATCCTGCTAACTCTTTTACTTTAGTTCTCCTTAACTTGCCTTGCTATTAATTAACTTCCCCCGACCATGGATCCCTTTTTTTATTTTTCTCTCACCACCCTTTCCTTCCTCTCTGTCCCATTCCCATTAATCTACATACCTTATCCTATTGTAGTAAATCTATACATCCTTCTATACCCCACTTTATCCTCTTCCCTCTCCCCTTATTTCCTTTTTTTTTAAATTAAATGCAAGATAAGGAAAAAAAACAAAATAGGAAAAAGAAAGACAGAAAAGGAAAATAAAAAACAAAGCAAAAAAGTGTCATGTGCCTAACAGAACATCAGGGAAGATTCAAAATATATAAACATAAATTTCCATAGAAAAAATTATATTCATGAGTTGCCATCTTTTCTTTGATTCCTAGTATGTTATTATTTTGTTCTCTGCTGAGCATTTTTTACTTTATCCTTTTTTCCTCCCCTCTCTCAAGCAGGCTACAGTTAAGCACAGACATATATATATATATATATATATATACACACACACACATATATATGTGTGTGTGTGTGTATACACACATATATGATATATATATATATATATACATAACATACAATATATATATTTACACACACCCACAAAACTACACACATATACATACCTGTATATATAGATTTGCATGCATACATATCCACATATATTCAGACACATATATATATATATATACATTTATTGATATGTAAACATTCATCTAAAACAATAATAATACAGTTAGCACATAATGTAAATTTCTCTCTTGATTGAATCTTTAAGTTTGCTTTTGTCTAAGATCAAAGATTACTAGCCCTTTTTTTATTTTTAGTAAATTCTACTAGTAATTTTGTTGTACTGTTTCTGTATATCTCTTATTTCCTATCCCTGTTAAATGTTCTACTTTAATTCTGCTCCTTAACTTGCCTTACTATTACTTAACCTCCCCCCATTCCTTCCTTCCCTCTTTTTCACATTCCCATTAACCTACACACCTTTTCCCAGTACCATTACTCTACACACCTTTCTATATTCCACCTTATTCTTTATCTCTTGCCCATTAACCTACATAACTTGTCCCACTGCCATAAATCTCACATCTTTCTATAGTCTACCTTGTCCTATTTTGTCCCCTCATATGCCTTTCCTTATTTCATTATAGATTTTGGAGAATGCTATGCCCTTAATAGTATATATGTAGAGTTGCCTTTTAATCTGTTCTTCATATGAATAGGTTTTCAAAATCACAAGACCCTCATCCCTTCCAATGTCTCTTGTATATTCTTCTTCTACACATCATTTGTATAAAATAATTACTATTTTACCTTTTCCTAGTCAATTTTGGTTTTTAGAGTCAAATCATACTCAACTTTGCCCTAATCTTTCTTTTAAGCTATCCAATTCCTGATGTCAGACTTAAGCACATGACATATATTTCCATGTTTTAGGAAAGAAAATGTCCATGTTAAATTCCTTGAAATTATTCTTTGATATTTGCTTGTATATATTAAATTTTCTATTAAGTTCAGGTTTTGTTGAAATTCCTGAAAATCTCCAAGTTCATTAAAAATCATTTTTTTCATTCAATATTATGGATAAATTTGATGGATATGATGTTTTTAGCTGCAGGTCTTTTGGTTGCTAGTATATATGATTCCAGGACCTGTGGTCATTTATTGTGGCTTTTGATAAATTTTATTTTATTCTTTTATAATTTTACTGGTTTCCCCTTGTCCAATTCTAATTTCCAAAGAAATTTTTTCTTCTTTAAGACTCTTTATCTCATTTTCTAATTGGTTAACTTTATTTTCATAATCTTCTTGTTTTTATTGAATGATTTTAATGTTTTTTTTTCCCTCAATGTCTCTCATTTAATTTTTAAATTGTTTTTGAATTCTTCTATAAATTGTCTCTGGGCAGGAAGACATTTAGCATTATTCTTTAGGGTAGAAGAATATTTTTTTTTAATTTCACTATCCTCCTCTGAAGATGAACCCTGGTCTTTCCTATTCCCATAGTAAGTTTCTGTGCTTGTATTCTTTCTTCTTTGCTAGTTCATTTTTTTAATGAGAAGTAGGGGAAAGGCAGGGTGAGAAATGGTGCCTCTAGCTTAACTTCAACTCTCCCATATGACCTGGAATCCCTAACCAAAAGCTCCCCTTCTTTCAAGTGCTGGCAGCCAACAGTGTCCCTGTCCCACTTCTTCTGCACTCCTTCTCACTAAGGAAAGTCCTTTCTTATGTTTCAGCAGCACAGTTGGACACAGTGTTCCTGATCAGGTGATGAGTCTTCCAGATCTCAAACACTGATGCCTTATGCTTTCCAGGAGGCGAAATTTCCTGTGATTCTTGCTGAGACTCTAACCAAATCCAGCTTACCCTGGGGAGCCCCATTTGGTGTTTCAGTCCAAGAGATTAATTCCAAATTTATAAAGATCTAATTGTTAGGAATCCCCTCACCCCACCCTATTGATAAAGATGAAATGTATCTCTCTGCAAATTCCATCTATCATTCTGATTTATGCTCCCTTGAATCAAACAAATCAAATTTAATTGATTTTTGACATTGCAATCTCTCTAATGTCTGAAAAGAATCATCACATCTTTTTAAAGTATTCCATTCTTCAGGCTACATTTCCTATTAAATCTTTATATTTTGAGGCCTTAGACACTCATTGCTGTCTGCTGGATGCATTTAAGCTTATATATTTTCTTCCTAAGATGTGGGACCAATTTCTTTGTGAAGTGGCAACTATTCATGATATTTAATATGCAGCCTGGCCACAGTAGAAGGGGATGGGTATCTTACATCCCTCATTTTGGACTAGATAATTCTTATTACTGAAACTAAGAATTAGAATAAATCTCAGAACCCATCTAAATTGTCTCTGACCAAGAATCTCCTCTATGATATCATAAACCAATTATTGTCCATATACTATGCTGAAGATTTCTAAGACCTCCTAAAATATCTCAATTTTTTTTGTTTCTCTTTCCTTTTTTAGTGAACAAAAATCTAAGTCATTTCCCTTATTTAAAAAAAAGGAAATAAAGTAAAATTCTTGTAACAAGTATGCATTGTTGAATTAAACAAACTCCTATATTGGACCTATTCAATAAGTAGTCTGCTCCAATATGTACTCTATGTCAATCACCTTTGTCTATGAGGTGGGCAGCATATTTCATCATGTGTTTTGTAGAATTATGATTAGTCATGTTTTTGATCAGATAATTTTCAAAATTGTTTATAAGTAACTTCTTAGCATTGAATAAGTGGTCCTCCCTTATTCTACATTAGTTACTAACAAATGTTTGCATATTTCTATGACATCTACTCTCACCATTTCTTGTAGCAAACTAATTTTCATTACATTCATATATCATTCACATATCATAATTTGTTCAGCCATGGCCTACTTAATGGATACCTCTCCTTCCACTTGATATAATCTACAATCAACTATTTCAGTTGCCTGCCATGTCACATTATTGACTCACATTGCGATTATTGTCCACTAAAGATTGTTATCTTCTTCATGAGTCCAAAATTAAGTTGTTTTTTATCTGTTCAGTGTTCACTGTTCAGTGGATAGAATACTGGACCTCAAGTTATGAAGCTTTTTTTTCAAATCTGCCATCAAATACTACTATATGTGTGACCTAGACACAACACTTAACTTTTGTTAAATTTAACTTCTTTAGCTGTAAAATGGAGTTAATCATAGAACCTAACTTATAGTTTTGCTGTGAGGATTAAACGAAATAATATTTTTAAAACTTTTAGCATAGTGCCTGGCACAAGATGCTTAATACATATTTGTTTCCTTCCTTTACTTTTTTCCCCTCTCCCAGAATTATCAGAACTCTATAAAAATTCTATCCTGAATTGCAGAATTTGGCATTTTAACTTTTGGATTGATTAGTAGGACCACACTAGTCATTTACAGAAATTACTAGAGTTCATAGGAAATAGCTTATTGCCTACCACAAAATTTAACTCTTTGGAGATTTGGAGAGCCAGTCTTTCAGTGGGGAGATTCACAAGTCCAGAAGATTCACAAGTCTAAAGGAAAAGCCTGCTCATGGACTTCCAGGAGATTCACAACGAGGATTGCATTCTGGTAAACCCACAATCCCACACTCTTGGAGGCAGAGTCTGATTCACTCCCACATTTACCTTCGTGCTGGCTGGAGGCTTTGGATTCAGAGGGAGCTAGAGACTGAAGCTGGCTGGAGATACTCTCAGGACAAGAACTCTTGGGAACCAAAGAGAGAGGAAGGCCTCCAGAAAGCCAAGCCCCAACTGAAGGAAACAAGACTTGAAGGAGAAAATAAAGGATCTGGAGATAAGATTTGGAAAGAGACAGTAAAGGACTTCAACTCCTGGCTGCATTTTGGGATTACTGAACTGAAACTAAGGCTGCCTCCAGAAGCTCCCCAAGAAATCCTGCTCCCAGAGAACGATTACAATTTAGAGAGAAACAGAAAATCACAATATTCATTTTACATATGAGGAAACTAAGACTCAGAAAACTTAACATACTTGACTTAAATCATAGAATAAGTTATTATTTCATACCGGATTAGAATTCAGTTCTTTTTGGTTCTGAAACCAGCTAGCTAATGTCTATGGCAATGCTGCTTTCTAAGTACAAAGGTAGTCTATATTTTTTCAGTAGGAAATGACAACTCTAATTCTATTTTGAAGCTGTACCATACAAAATTTGCAAGGATTCTGGAAAAAGGGAAAGGGAATGGGAGTATGATTTCTCATAACACAGAATTCCTCAAAAGATGGAGCAAAAGCCCTGAAATTATTCAATTGATTGTTGCTTTTCAAGTTGCTGAGGACAATCATCATGAAGCTTCTGAAAGTAAAAAACTAAATCAAAATTTTCTTAATATTTTTCAGTAATTAAAGAACATTGATTATTATAATAAGTAAAGCATTGTGAGTCTTTGAATGATTCATGCTATAATACAGATTAGAGTTATTTTGTTTGATTATTAATTTTATAAGGAAATTACTTTTTTTTCCAAATACCAATGTCCTGAGAGAGTCTTTCCAAAGAACTGTCATCCAAGCTTTACTCAGAACTTAGTATGGTGCATGTCTGGTACCTACAAGATGCTGAATAAATTCTAGACGTCCTGGAATTGCCTTGACAATTTTGAAGGCTATATCAGTGGTCAGGACAATTCTAAAAATCTGATCAAGTTATACAATCAGTATAATACCTTTGATGAACTACATGTCTTCCACTTAAGGATGATTGAAATGTAGTCAATAGCAGTTCAGCACTGGAAAACCAAACACTTGTGATGCTTTTTTTGTGCATAGCATCTTAGAAAGTGTTTCTGTTAAAGTTAAAGGGTGTTAGACTTGTGGAAAAAAAGATTTGTGGAACTGTTAAGGCAAAGAGGGGATATTAGCACTGATAATAATGATAAAAACAGAGATTCTTGAAACGTTCATAGTCAGTTTATTATGGAATCTTTGCATCTAAGATGGATAGAAGTGACAGTCATCTTTATAGGCAAGACCATGCCTTTTCCAAGGTCAATTCATATTTTTTCCTTAATATAAAGTGTATTATGAGGTATGGAGATACTTGTGACTCTTGCATTGGAAGCTGTCCTGCAAAAGATCCAAATAATGGGATTGAAATTTCCATAGCTACTCTAATTTGTAGTTTTGCCTCTGGTATGAAATTATGGTTTTTTTAAAGTATTTCAGTGATTATGATAACATTTAGATGGGTAATCAAATGACTTAGCCCTTAGTATTTGTCTTTATTTTTGCTTGTCTATGTTTATACATGTGTCTGTATTTGTATATACTTTCTACAAATATATAATCAGGGAATTTATTAAGCACTTATAATTGGTAGTGTTGTTATTGTTCTGTTGTTTCATTTCTGTCTGACTTTTTGTGATCCCATTTGGGATTTTCTTGGCAAAAATAGTAGACTGGTTTGCCATTTTCTTATCCAGCTAATTTATAGATGAGAAACTGAGGCAAGCAAAGTTAATGACTTGCCCCGGGTCACACAACTAATAAGTGTTTGAAATTCCAAATTTCAACTTAGGATGATGAGTCTTCCTAACTATAAGCCTGCTACCTTCTAGCTCTAGCTGATTACAGGTATTGCATCTGCTATCTACCACACTACCTAGCTGCCCATAAATGTGCTAGATAATAATAAAAGCTAATAATTATGGCTCTCATTTAGATAGTGCTTTGTGTTTTGCAAAGCACTTTATAAATACTATCTTATTTGATCCTTACAACAATCATGAGAGATATGTGTTATTATTATTCCAATTTTACAGATGAGAAAACTGAGGCAGAGAGATATTAAGTGACTTACCTAGTGTCAAATAGCTTGTAAATGTTTGAGAAGAGATTTGAACTGAGGTCTTAATACTGTGGCAACCAGCTCGGTGAATAATATAATAGGTATAAGATATCAGGCTGAGTCATATTTTGGATACAGCATAGTGCTTTCAATGATTAAAATAAGCCATATGCTTCAAAAATGCCTCTATTTAACATCAATATTCTCCCAGTAGTATGATTTTCCTTTGAATAATTACTTAGAAGAATGAAATTTTCAGGTTGCCTAAAAAGTATAAAAAAGTAACAATGATTAACAGGTGGGCTGTAGTATATTAGCTGTAATGATTTGTGTGTCAAAAGTGGCAAAAAAGATATATTTCCAGAAACATGGGGCCATGGGAAGAGAGAGTTATATTTGGAGTCAGAGAATTCCCATCTCAAAAGCTTCACTGCTTACTACCTGTATCACTTTGGACAAGTCACTTAACCCTACTAAGTGTCAGTTTATTGGAGAAACTAGATGATGGCTCAGTGCATGGAATACTAGGACTGGAGTCAGAAAGATATGAGTTCAAATTCATCCACAGATACTTACTAGAAAGTTCAGTAATTTTTCAGTTATGTCTGACTTTCCATGGCCCCATTTGGGATTTTCTAGGCAAGGATACTGAAATGGTTTGCCATTTCCTCTTTAGTTTATTTTACAAATGAGGAAAATGAGGCAAACAGAGTTAAGTGACTTGTCCAGGAAAGTCAGAAAGACCTGAATTTAAATCCAGCCTAAGATAATTATTAACTGGGTTATTAATAACCCAGTTATTCATAACTGAGTTAGTCATTTTTCCTGTTTTATTTAATCCCCCAAAGAAGGAAATGACGAACCCATCCAGTATTTTTGCAAATAAATCTCTATGGACAATATGGTTCAGGGGATCCGGACATGACTGAATGACTGAACAAACTTTGTAAGACCCGATTCCTATTGTTAGTGAGTTCCTTCCAGGCCCCTCATTTTACAGAAACATCCAATCTGACTTTCATCCCCATCTAAGCCTGGATTCTGAACTTCAAAATCTTGTCTCCATACTGGGTAAAGGCATGTCCCACTCATTTGTTTAAAAAGATTTAATGGATCACTTCTGCCTACCAGAAAAAAATACAAAATTCATGTATAAAGTCCATCAGGATCTAATTCCAATCTATCACTCAAGCCTGATTTTACATAATTCCCTATTATCTATCTACTTTATATTCAAAGTGAGCTATCCCTTAAATCACCTCACTTAAATTTTGGATAGCTCTAATTGTCCCTCTCTAGATTTTATCCATAGGTTTTTTTTTTTTTGTTGTTGTTTTGTTTTGTTTTGTTTTTTGTTTTTGTTTTTGTTTTTGCAAATCTAATCCTACTTCTAGTAGTCAATCTTTTAAATTATTTAAGGTAGTTACTGCTTCTCTCAATATTCATTTCTCCAGGATAAATATCATAATCAGATGATCCTCATAAGGCATAGACTAAAAACCCTTTACTCACTTTGTTATATTCCTTTTGATATTCTCTAAATGATCAATGGTCTTCCCAAAATGGAGAATGCAAAACCAAAGACAATTCCAATATTGTGTTATTTAATGCAGCCCAATAAAATGCATCTTGTTTTGTCTGCCATATTATCCTAGTGCCTAATATTGAACTTTTAGTACACTAATTTCTTTAGATATTTTTTTCAAACAAATTTCTAACTATGCCTCCTAAATAGTGTTCTTAATGAAGTTTTTTTGACAAATATAAAATTTTACATTTATCCAATTTGAATTTTATGTTATTGCTATTAAAATCTTATTGAAACATGATCAATGCTAGCTATTCTTTCCATAATTGCATTATCTATAGATTTTCCATATACCATCTATATTTATATTCAAGTCATTGATTAACTAGCACAGGGCCAAGCACAGATCTTTCTGTGCTTACAGAGGTATTCCACTGTAGACCTCCTGCTTAAATAGCATCTAGTAATGACTATTCTTGTATTCCTTCCATTAAATCAGTTACAAATACATTTAATTTTTAACATTATCTAGCACATCTAGCATTATCTAGATCTCCAATTTTCCAAAGAAAATATAAAAAATTGTCACAGAGATACCCTTAGTACAAAAAGGCCATATTGTTTTCCCCTACCTGTTCATCCTACATATGAGAATCATTTGGGAACAATAGAAAATTGGCCTTTAAAGGTCACTGGAAAGATAAACTAAGAATTTGGACTTCTGGTTTATGAAGCCTGTAATATATAACACCAGACCCCAGTGACTTAAAGAAATGGCTTACAGGGAACTAGAATTGAGCCTTTCATCTCTGTGAAGAGCATCTATGAAAAGATATTGAAAATTGCCATAATCTGTCAAAGAGACATACAATTGTAATGTCATTTTGAAACACACACAGCCATGTAAGGAAATGGGTTTATCTAGTCAATATCCCTTGATGCAGCCAAATAATAAGAGTACAACAGAATCCCCAAACTATACATTATTACATACCTGAGCACTGAAAAACTTGGCTCCCAAGACACTTGAGTGGAGATGCCCCTTTCTTAACAGTTTGCAAATAGAAATCTCTAATTTAAGTACCTTCCCCCCCCAAACTTATTAACTATCCTTGAATAACACACACACACACACACACACACACACACACACACACACACACATATACCTTTTAAATGATACTGTAATTTTTTGATTTTTGCTTTCTACTGGTTTTGTAACTTTTTGCTCCCCAAGTCTTACAAGTCAACTCAATTCAATTTCTCAAGCATTTGCTAAGGACTTTTCTGTGTCAGTAAGTCTGCTAAGTATTAGATATATAAAGACAAAGTAAGAAAAATTCCCATGCTCAAAAAGATTACATTCTATTGAAGGTGGCATCCATGCTTACATAGACAAATATAAGTTACATAAACAAAATAAACTTAAAGTATTTTGACAAGAGACAGAGGTTAAATGACTTGTTCATAATCATAATAGTAATGACAATGTAAAAGATTTGAACCTGGATCTATCTTTTTTTGGCTTGAATTCTTTTTTTTTAAAAGCTTTTTATTTTTCAAATCATATGCATGGACAATTCTTCAGCATTAGTCCTTGCAAAATCTTGCATTCAGATTTAGCCCTGTTCTCCCAATCCCTCCCCTAAATGGCAAGTAGTCCAATATATGTTAAACATGGTAGAAATATACGTTAAATCCAATATTTGCATACATATTTATACAATTATCTTGCTGCACAAATCAAATCAAGCAAGAAAAAAAAAGAGAAGCAAAATAAAATGCAAGCAAACAACAAACAAAAGAGTGAAAATGTTATGTTCTGAACTATACTCAGTTCACACAGTCCTCTCTCTAGGTATAGATGGTTCTCATTATCACTAAATAATTGGTAGTCTGAATCACCTCATTATTGAAGGGAGCCACATCCATCAGACTTGATCATCATATAATCTTGCTGTTGACATGTATAATGATCTCTTGGTTCTACTCATTTCACTCAACATCAGTTCATGTAAGTCTCTCTAGGCCTCTCTGAAATCATCCTGTTGGTCATTTCTTATAGAACAATAATATTCCTGATGTCTTATTGAGTCATTCATTTCCATTTGTTTAGTTCTGATTTTTAGTGAATTATTTTCTTTATTTTTAAGTTCTTTTTGTATTTGGCCAATTGAAATTTTAAATGAGTTGTTTTGTTCTATGGATTTTTTTCCATTTCACAAATTCTGTTTTTTAGGGAGTTGTTTTCTTTTTCCATTTTGCCAAATCTACTTTGTAAGGAATTACATGCTTTTTCCATTTCACTAAATCTACGTTGTAATGAATTTTCTTCATGTAATTTCTGTTTCCTTTTCCAAACCATCTTGCAAAGTTCTCATTTCCTTTCTCCATTTTTCTTCTAGGTATATTTTAAGATCCTTTCCACCATTTTGGCTCCATCCCACTGGATCTATCTTTATAAGCTCTAGTTCCCTATCCATTATACCATACTTCCTCCTGAAGTAAAATAAAATAGTAAGGAAGAATACTTGGAGCTAAGAGCTTTGGTGAAAGACTGTTGGAGGAAACTATATCCTATCTGAGTTATTATCACATATACTATCTTGTTTTATGAAGCCTTTTATGATCTATAGTGGGAAGTGATCCCCTCCTTAGTATTTATATGGTGCTTTGTAGTTTGCTTATGCATATTTATAATAAATTATAATTTATCTTGTTTCCTTATCATGTGGGATGGCCTGCACCATGATCAGGTATAATGCCTGAGTTCAAGCAACCTTCTCCTGATAAAATATAGCATATTCAAAGGTTGCAATAAAGTAGAAAGTTGAACTAAGTTAAGTCATAGTATACCAGATAACCAAACTGAAGAGCTTGAAAGCAAGTAAGAATTGGAATTTGCCACAGCTTGGTTTTAAAGCTAGCAAGTCAACTTGAAGTCAGAGAGAACATTCCAGGATGATGAATGGTGGACATAATTTCATAAGGTTATCATTGTATGCTTCCTCAGAGACTAATACAGTGACAGGCCAAAACAGATAGTCACTAAATAGTTACAGGAATGAATTAGGTTAACACAAGTTCAGTCACCTTCTTAGAGTATGTCAATGAATAGGACAATTAATAATGAATGGTATTCAGGAGTATATAAAATGTCTCTGATTAAAAATGTCTCATCATCTTAATTAGAATTTTTTTTTCCCCAACTTTATAATTATAACTTTTTTTGACAGTGCATATACTGTAATGTCCTGTATTCTCTCAATTGTAATCCTTATCTGGGAGGAGGTTTCTTTTCTGTAGATCCTTTCCTCTGGGAGCAGGTTTCTTGGGAGGCTTCTGGAGCCTCCAGCCAGAGCGAAGGTAGAATCTCAAATCCTCTTCTTCCTGACTCCTGGCTCTGAATCTCCTCGAGCTTCCCTGAAGTTCTCCCAGGAAGTCTTGTTCTTATCCCAACCTAGACTACTCCTCCAGGTTCAATGTTGTCTTCTTTTATCCTCCCAGAGAATGTGCTTGTGGGTATTCCCAGGGGCTTGTGGGAATTCCTACAACTAATGAACTTGCTCCTTTTAGAGGTGTGTAAACTCCTTTTCAGAACTCCTTTTAAAGGTGTTAACTAAAGATGTGAATTCTGATCTAGAGAATTGTTAAGTAGTAAGAACCTAACAATATATATAGGTAATTTTTTTTTTTTACAACATTATCCCTTGCACTCACTTCTGCTCTGATTTTTCCCTTCCCTCCCCCCAACCCCTCTCCCAGATGGCAGGCAGTCTTATTCATGTCAAATATGTTATAGTATATCCTAGATGCAATATATGTGTATAGAACCGAATTTCTTGTTGCACAGGAAGAATTGGATTCAGAAGGTAAAAAATAACCTGGGAAGAAAAACAAAAATGCAAACAGTTTTCACACATTTCCCAGTGTTCTTTTGCTGGATGTAGCTGATTCTGTCCATCATTGATCCATTGGAACTGAATTAGATCTTCTCTTTGTCAAAGATATCCACTTCCATCAGAATACATTCACATTATTGTATTTAACTTATACGTTGACATATTTAACATGTATTGGTCAACCTGCCATCTGGGGCAAGGGGTGGGGGGAAGGAAGGGAAAAGTTGGAACAAAAGATCAATGCTCAAAAATTACCTATGCATAAAGTTTTTGTAAAAATTAATTAAATAAATTAATAAAATAAAATAAAAAAGAATACATCCTCATATAGTATTATTGTTGAAGTGTACAATAATCTCCTGGTTCTGCTCATTTCACTCAGCATCAGTTCATATAAGTCTCTCCAAGCCTCTCTCTATTCATCCTTCTGGTCATTTCTTACAGAACAATAATATTGCATAATATTCATATACCAAAATTTACCCAACCATTCTCCAATTGATAGGCATCCATCTACTTTTCAGTTTCTAACCACTACAAAAAGGGCTGACACAAACATTTTGGCACATACACGTCCCTTCTTTAGTATTTCTTTGGGATATAATCCCAGTAGTAGCACTGCTGGATCAAAGAGTATGCACAGCTTGATAACTTTTTGGGCATTGATTAGAATCTTAATAAGGTTCTTCTTCACAGGTATAAGGCCAATGTTAGCCTAGCCTTGGTTTGATGATCACAAACTTATGATTAAGGCACTTTGTTTTCTGAGAAGGACCAAATATGAGTTATTTAAAATGTTGCCATGGATTTATTGAATAAAACCCAAATATAACATATTGTTATCTTGCAGAGCAAAGCCTTAGAGGATATAAACCTGTTATCTTTGCAGAGCAAGTACTAAAATGAGGTTAAGGCTTGTGAGAGAAGGCAGAATAGTGGCCTGTAAGACGGTCTCATCCTCTTTTTGAAGAGAGATCTTAAAATCTTGGGAACTAATCCTTGTAGCAGAAACCTAACTAGGGCATATACATATATATATATATATTTATATATTTATCTATCTATCTATTTATTTGTTTGTTTATTTATTTATTTATTTATTTATTTATTTATTTATTTATTTATTTATTTATTTATTTATTTATCAGGGTTTTGTGCCAGCAAATAGATGAAGGAGCTTTTTTCCAATGGTCCCTAGTAGTTCCCCTATTAGTCCAACTGTTTCTTCTTCCTGGATATATCTTTGCTCATTTCCCTTGCCTCCCATCTTTCCATCCTCCTTTACCCCACCTGAAGTATCTGAAATTATAGATCATTAGCAAATCATGCTCTGTACTGTATCTTTCCCCATTTTCAACTGAATTTTCTCTTGGCAAAGGAATTCCTGATATCACTCTGCTTTAAAAGTCATTTAGTTGAATCTTAATTTTACAGTAAGTTGAGGCAGAGAGAAGTGACTGACCCAGAGATATATAGGCAATAAAGTAACAAAGCCAAGATTCAAATACATATCCTCTGAATCCAAATCAAGAATTTTTTTTCTAAAATATCACATTGTTGCTGAAATTACACAATGCAAATGTTAGAGAATAATACAATTTTTACAAATTTGTAATTACCAATATTGCAAACAACACATATGAATGTGAGAAAATAACACAAAGAATAATGAGGGATATTATTAATTTGTAATTACAAATATTACAAATTACACTTCTATAAATGGGAGAAAACAAAATAAAGAATAATGACATACTCAAAGGTGCCATTTCTCTTCTCCCTTCCCAGACTTTCAAAATCTGGCCTGTAAGACGGTCTCATCCTCTTTTTGAAGAGAGATCTTAAAATCTTGGGAACTAATCCTTGTAGCAGAAACCTAACTAGGGCATTTAATTTAATTTCATCATTCAAATTCTCCAAAGTTATCAATGATTTCTTAATGGGCAAACAGAACTATGTTTTCTCAATCTTATCCTTCTTGACCTCTCTGGATCACTTAACATTGTTGATTACCTTCTCTTACCTGACTTGATTTTTGTGACATTCTTCTCTTTTGATTCTCTTCTTTTCTGTATAGCAGATTCTTCTTTGTTGGATTATCATCTGTGTACCACAACCTAATTGTAGGTGTAACTAACACATTGCCCTTAACCCTCTTTTCTTTTATGTTTATAATTTAGCCTTAAAGTTGTAAGGTACATTATTCCAACTCTACTGCAGATAGTACAACTCCTCTAAGCTGGCCACATTGTTCAAATGCCAAATGTATGCTTGCCAAAATAATTATATATTTTATGGTGAATTCATAAGGAAAGCATTCACAAAGTAGTCAGAAAAAAAGTGATACAAAGATAATCATCTCAATTTCTCTCTTAAGAACTTAAGAATTGACTATATGATATGGGAGACACTTGCACAGGATTGCCCATCATGGTGTGTCCTCATCTGAGAAGATGTTGTACTCTATGAGCAAGGCAGAATTTAATTAGTTCAGGAGAAGTGAGAGATGTGCAACGTTAGAGAATCCACATCAAATGTTTTCAGGGACTGTTTTTGTCTGATCTGGCAAAGCATTCCAAGCTCATTTTGGTCTGATTGGCCATAGTCAAATATACTATAACTCAACTCTAACGTAGTGGTGTCATTTTTGTTTTCTTCAAGAATAAAAGACAGCAACAATTAGAGTGCTGTGTATATGAAAGCAGAGTAGCAAGTTAATTTCAGAGAAAAACTGGATTTTTAGTAGGAAAAAGAGAAAGAAAGAAAGAAAGAGAGAGACAGAGACAGAGACAGAGAGACTAAGAGACAGAGAAATAGTCAGAAACAGAGAGAGAGAGAGAGAGAGAGAGAGAGAGAGAGAGAGAGAGAGAGAGAGAGAAAGAGAGAGACAGCGAGACAGAGAGAGACAGCAAGACAGAAAGAGAGACAGAGACAGAAACAGAGAGATAGAGATAGAGAAACAAAGTCAGAGATAAGGAGACAGACGAGACATAGCAGAGAGATAGATGATTCTCTTTGGCAGTCTAGTAAACTTATGGATCCTTCTCAAAAAGTTGTTTCTAAATTCATAAATACATAGGATTAAAAAGAATACCAAGTATATTGAAATATGTTTTCAAAATAAAAGATATAATGTCTATGAATTTCCTATTAAGAACCCCTATTTTATCTAATAAAGTACATGAAAAAGAGCTATGCTATAATTCCTAGAAAGGGATAATATAATTTTGGAGATGTTTAATAATTGAAAATTAGTCTCCTTTGAGGCAATCCATTCAATTTTTGAACAGTTCCTATTTTTAGGAAATTTCAGTTTTCTTTATGTTGAACCAATATTTATCTTCCTTTGTGAAATTTCCACTGAGTTTTACCACTGAGTTGAAGCTCTTTTCTATGTGACAGCCTTTCAAATACTTTTAGATAGTTTTCATATCTTTTCCCTCAAGTCTCTTCTTCTACAGGTCAAACATGTACAGTTAGCATCAAGAAGTACTCATATAAAATTAAATTGAATTCAAAAAACATTTATAAAACACATGTTGCATGCCAAGCAATAGATCAGATAACTAGGCAATGGGGACACAAATGCAAAAGTGAAAGTCCCTGACCTGTTCCACTTTTCTAACCCTCATTGGAAGTGACTTCATCTGAAGGTCCACTCAGTGACTGATGAATTCTTACCTGGAACTCCCATATCATAAGAAGGACCAGCCAAACTGTTTACTTTTTACTTCTTGCTCACTCTTGATCAGGTCCACCTCTATCTAGGCTGCTTAACTTTCACACAAGTACCCTATTTCTCTCTCCAGCCCTTTTCTTCTCCCTTTTGTATATTGTCTTCCCCTATTAGAATGCAAGCTACTTGAGAAGAATCATCTTCTCTTATTTCTGTGTTAACTGCACTTAGCACCATGCTTGCTTTCTCTCTCTCTCCTACTCTCTCTCACTCTGACTCTTATCTCTCTTCTTATCTCTTTAATTTATCATGTCACTTATCATAATCTCTCTGTTTCTGCCTCTCTGTTTCTTTCTCTCTCTTCCCTTCCTTCCCCTCATATCTTTCCCATCTTTCATCTCTACATCTACATGTAATATCTGTGTACCTTTTGACAAGTAATATACTCTTTGGGGGCTGCAATTTTTGCATCTGTATAATGGTGATAGTCATTTATAGAATCCATTTCACATATTTATTGAGGACTGGTTTCAAACCATAAAATGATGTGAAAATGTGAGTTGTTATGATTACCATTTTACTAGCAATGTATAGATTATTGTACTTATACAAAAATTCTCACCTTCCTCTCTAATCTTAGATTCTGGCATTCTCTATCTTCCATTAGTTGACTCTTCTCAGAAAATGTAATATAGATTTACATTTGGTCAAAAAAAATAATTACATTTATTTGCAATCAAAATATGGGTCCACCTGCTCTGCCATACATTTGGAAGTAGACTTATCAATTGGGTATTAATAAATAAATCTGCTAAAATATTGATTCAGAAAATTATGAATTATGGGAGAAACTCATATGGAGAGTGATAAATTAGTGAGATGGTAGAAAAATCCTTTCCTGAGAGACTGAGTTGCATATACAAGAGAAAAGAAGTTGATTTCAGACATCCCTAGAACTGCACCAATGAACCAAGAACAATTTGTTGAATTGTTGGCCTAATAAAATAGAGTTTATACCACAAATTGAGCTGATTTTTTTTGTCAAAATAGTCATCTAGTAATCTATTTCAAACTGGAATTATATCTAAATATTTCTCATGTTTAGGGTCAAGGCTTATCAAATTAAGCAACAAACTATGAAACAAAGGCATTACCTTGTTGATAAATGTCAAAATAGTTAAAGCTACAGTTTTTCCGGTAGCAATTTTTTGGAGTTGGACTATTAAGGAAGCCTAATAGCACAAGTGATGTTTTCAAATTGTGGTGCAAGAGAAGACTTTTGAGAGTTTCTCAGATAGTGTGACAATCTATTAAGTCAATCCTTAAAGAAAATAATTCGGGCTATTTAATGTAGGATCAAATAATGAAGCTGAAACTTAAATTCTTTAGCTACATATTGAGAAGAATAATTGGAAAAAGACCAGACCTGGATGTTGTGAAAGATTGAAGGCAAAAGGTGAAGGGGACATCAGAAGATATGATGGATATTATTATGGAAGTAAGGAACATGTTAAACAGACTTTGGGAGGTAGTGGAGGAGAGAAGGGTCTGGTGTGCTATGATCCATGGGGTCATGAAGAGTTGGACACTACTAAATAACAAATAAAATAGTTTTGTATTTCTTATCTGCAAAATTAAGGGTTTGAACCAAATGATCTGGAAGATTCCTTTTAGTTTTAAATGCTAAGATCCTTTAAGATAAAACTAAACAAAATAAAATGAAATAGGAGATTGTTGTAATTATGGAAAGGAGCAGCTTTTGGAGTGTGAAACATGATGATAATAGTAAGAGAAGTGAGGGAAGGGGACAATAGGTAGATAAAATCAGTGATTTACTAAATATGGGATGGTTATTAAAGTGGAAGGAATCTTAAAGGCCATAATTTTTACTCTTATTTTATAGATAAGGAAACTGAGGTGCGGAGCAATTAAAGTTATTTTGGGAAATGGAAAGTGAAAAATAATTTATATCTACCTACTGTGTTCCAGGAATCTGTGCTAAGTTCTTTAATTTTTTTCTCATTTGTCCTTCATAATAATCTTATGAGATAAGTGCTGTTAGTATTCCTATTTAATAATCAAAGAAACTGAGGCATACAGAAGTTAAATGACTTGCCCAGGATAATACAGCTAGTAACTGTCTGAGGCTTAATTCAATTTTCAAATCCTGACTTTAGAGTCAGTGTTCTATTTTTTATGTCACCAGATGCTGACTATTTTCTGAGTTCATATACCTAGGAAGGATCTGATACAGTATTTGAGGTATTTGGAAGGAAAAAAAGAACAAACAATTTTCACAGGCCATAAATGGTGACTTTCTGCATTGAAGGTGAGGATAACCCTGTTACTTTTCTGTTATATTATTTAACATTCTCAGCCCCAAGGTTCTGCACTTTGACCTTTAAAAAGGTCTTCAGACAAATACAACATCTGAAACTCCAGCTGTTTTGGCCTTACCAAAGGATAAGGATATTAAATAAGAATTTTCTTTGTTTATTGGTGGTCCCTTTATACTACAAAAATACTTTGGCATAGTTCTAGAAATTGACTTTTCTTTTGCTCCCTGTAGATATGCTATAGACTCTCTGATTGCTTTTAATGGAGCCAAAGATACTACTTCTGAGAGAAGCCAGAGTCCACTGACCATCTCTTATGAAAATGGCCAGAAAACCTTTCAGGGATGATACACATTTGAAGGTATCCATCAAAGGTGAAAGATACCTCTCTAAGTCAAAAGTAAACTAGAATTATTCCAACATCCAGTCAGAAGCTAGTAAATTGGAACTATGAATAGGAGAAAAGAAAATTAATTCCTTTGAATTTCTCTAACAGGTTTCTTGGGGGAAGAAATAGCTCCTACCTGCCTCAGAAATAGCTTCTGTGGGAAGTCCTGCAAGCTGCCTAGACTGGTATTTTTTAATTTGTGATATTTCAGACCAACCTTCCATTATTTTAATATGTTCATTGATACAATGATTCAGTAAAGATGCCAAAATATTGACTCTGACAAGATAATGTCCAGAGAGATGGTCTACATCCAATGTCTCCCTATGTGAAAGACATACAGCAAATAAAAAAAATCACTCATTCAAATATTAATAATTTATAATGTGGGGGGAAATTATGCTAGGTATTGGGTATATACAAATCATGGTGCAGTCTCTGTCTCCATCTCTGGGTTACACCATAATGTGCACCCCATTTCTAGAATATACCCCACTTTTCCCCCTACTTCTTGATATCTCCAATTGATTTTAAGATTTTAATGTTAAAACACTTCCTTTTATATGAATCCTTTACTGATGTCTATTATTGATAGCATATGCCTTTCCAAAATTATTTCTTATTCTTTTTTATATATTTTTATACATGTACATTTTATCTCTTCTATTAGAATATAAACTCTGATTTCAATGACTTTTTGTTTTGGAATTTGTGATCTCAGTGCTTTTATGATGCCTGATACATAATACATATTTAATGAGTTTTTGATTGGTTAATCATATGGTCCTCATCCTTTTGGCCATTCTTTACTTGACCATTCCAGTTGTCCATATCTTTGCTCATATGTGTTAAAGAAGATGTGACATAAAATTACAGATTTGTATTGACTGGGATATTATCTAGATAGAACATTATTTTCCTGGTTGTTTTGGACATTGTTACTTTATTAGGAAATAATAGATCACTTTGACTATTTTTTGGTTACCATGTCCTACTATTAAGTCTCTCTGCCTTTGAAATCCACTAAATTCAAAATTTGTATAAATTTCTTTTAGCTGTTCCTCTTCCCATCCTATACTTATGATTTTTGAACTCAAGTTTGGTACTTTGCATTTATCTCTATGAAATTTATTGTTTTAAATTATGCCCATAATTGTGTCCTTTTGAGACTCTGTTGCATCTTGGTTCTTTCATCTAATATATTACTTATCCTACTTGGCTTTGTGTTATTTGCAAAATTTGTAAGTATGCTCTCTATGTATTTGTTCAAAACATTTATAAACCACTGAACAGCAGAAGGGAACACAGCTAGAGACATGCCAGAAAGACAGCATTGACTACTCATCGGGCTTGACCATGAAACAAGTTTTGAAGCAATTACAGAAAGATTATAGTCTGTGCCAGTAGAGAGAACACGAATAACTAGAGCTTAAAATGGAATAAAGTAAACAGGGTTTTGCCCCCAAATAGCTTGCAGGACATACAAAAACAATCAGGAGAGTGGATTTGTTTTTTCCCTGGAGAACAAAGCCCCCATTCCTCACATAACTACTCTCCAACGTTGATGGAAAGGGTAGCACTGCTATATCACTGTTGGACTTGCCTTTATCCTAACTGAAACCAACCCAATCAGACTATTCCCTGAGCTGACATATCCCTCTCCTCTTTATGTTTTCCCATCCACTCAAACAGTTTTGCACTGAGGTGAAATTATTTCTAGTTTTTGTTCAGTGTACAGTGATAACATTTCAGATGCTTGGCATATTGAAGTAAAGTCACATGAATTGAATGCCATAATTATCAAGTCTTAAACAATTTAATCAGAGTATTCTATATCATTCTATTTTTACACACATTGCTGATATTATCAGATCACATCACATCACTTGCAGTTTCTGAAATTCCCAGTTCCTCATTGTTACTCTGTTCCTTCCATCCACTGAATGCCTATATCAAATTATGCATGCAGGGTGTGCAGTCCAAATTGGTTTGTCTTTCTCAATACTGAAATCCCTGGACAACATGTTATCTTTTGGTACATATTACACTTGAAAATCCTGGGCCTCTCTATTTCTATAATTTCACGAGTTATATTATTGAAAAAAGTCTATTTAAAGTGTCATCATCTGACAATTAAATAATTTATGGTCTCAGGTTAAAGTATCTCTGTCAATGGCAATTTTTTTTCCAGTGGAACCTCAGATTAGTACTCAATGCTGCTAGTCATCTTCTCAAGTTAAATTGGTGTGAGGACAGCATCTGTTAGTTGATATGTGCATATACCTGTGTGCAGTGGAACTCTCACTGTTGGTGTATTCCTAGTTCGTGGCTTGGGATATCAATTCTGAGCTCAACCAAACTACACACTTTATAGTATAATAACACATTATTATTTTTTTAGTTCTTTGATATTTAGAAAACTATTGAATTGTAGCATACAGTAATTTTGCTATTTTTTGTCTTGTGACTTTCATTATTATTAAAGACAAGTAGAGTCTCAGTCATTCAGTCTAACAATAGGCAGATAATCAACAAGCATTTGCTGAGCATTTTTTATCTTCCAGACATAGTCCTAAGCTCTAGGGATATAAACACACACACACACACACACACACACACACAAAAAAAAAAAAAAAAAAAAAAAAAAAAAAAAACAGAAATAAAAGCTCCCTAAGAGCTCAGATTCTCTTGGTGTATGTGAGCATGTGTGTGTATGCCGTCAAAATATCTGTAGCCTTCAAGATCAAATACAAACTGCTATATTTGCCATAAACTAATCCTACTCCATGTTTCCAGCTTATGTACTCTTTGATCCAAACATATCTGCACATTTATCATGCTGAACAAGAAAATCATGAAACAGGAAAAAAAATCATAAAGAAAAAATAAAACAAGAAAATAATAATAAAGAAGGTAAAATATTATGTTGTGATCCATATACAGTTTACAAAGTCCTTCTGCTGGATGCAAATGGCTTTTTCCATCACAAGTCCATTGGAAGTGGTCTGATCTTTTCATTGTTGAAAAGAGCAAGTCCGTCATAATTAATGACACAATCTTGTTGTTGTGTACAATGTTCTCTTGGTTCTACTCACTTCACTTAGTATCAATCCACATAAGTATTTCCAGACTTTTCTGAAATCAGTCTGCTTATCATTTCTTATAGAATAATAATATTTCATCACATTCATATACCATAATTTATTCAGCCATTCTATACTGATACATCCCCTCAGTTTTCAGTCCCTTGCCACCACAAAAAGGGCTGCTACAAACACTTTTGCACTTGCAGATCCTTTCCCTTTTTTATCATCTCTTTGGGATACACATCCAGTAGAGATAGTTCTTGATCAAAGGGTTTTGATAGCCCATTGAGCATCTTCAGAATGGTTGAATTAGTTCATAACTCCATGAACAAGGTATTAGTTTTCCCACATTGCCTTCGACATTCATCATTATATTTTCCTGCCATCTTAGCCAATTTGAGAGATGTATAGTGATACCTTAGAGTTGCCTTAAATTGTATTTCTTTGATCAGTAGTGATGTAAGACATTTTTTCATATAACTAGAAATGGTTTAAATTTTTTTATCTGAAAATTATTCATAGCCTTTAATCATTTATCATTTGGAAAATGGCTTGAATTCTTATAAATTTGAGTCAATTTTCTGTATATTTTAGAAATGAGACCTTTATCAGAGGCCTTGGAAATAAAAAAAAATTCCCTCAGATTCCTGCTTACCTTCTAATCTTGTCTGCAATTGCTTTTGTTTCTACAAAAACTTGTTAATTTAATAGAATCAAAATCATCTATTTTGCATTTCATACTGTTCTCTAGTTTTTTGGCCATAAATTCCTTCCTTCTCCTAAAATATAGACTATCCCTTTTTTCTCCTAATTTGTCTTTAGTAACACCCTTTATATCTAAATCATGAACACATTTCAACCTTCTCTTGCTATAGGGTACTGGGTCAATCCCTAATTTCGGCCATAGTATTTTTCAATTTCCACAGCAATATTTGTCAAAAAGTGAATTCTCTTCCCAGAAACTGGAGTCTTTGGATTTATCAAATGCTGGATAACTATAGTCTTTGACTGTTGTGTCTTGTGAACCTAATCTATTCCAGGTATCCATTACTCTATTTCTTAGTCATTACCAAATGTTCTCGATGACTAGTGCTTTATAATATAGTTTTAGGTTTGGTACAGCTAGACTACATTAATTTGCATTTTTTCATTAATTCCCTTGAAAATATTAATTTTTTGTTATTCCAGATGAATTTTGTTATTATTTTTTCTAGTATTGTGAAGTAATTTCTTGGCAGTTTGATTGGTATGGCACTGAAGAAGTAAATTAATTTAGGCAAAATTGTCATTTTTATTATATTAGCTTAGATTCCCTATGAACACTTGATATTTTTCCTATTGATTAGATCTAACTTTATGTAGAAAGTATTTTATAATTGTGTTCATATAGTTCCTGGCTTTGCCTTGCCAGGTAGACTCCCAAATATTTTATGTCATCAAGATTATTTTAAATGGAATTTCTCTTTGTATCTCTTTGCTGTTGGACTTTGTTGATAACATATAGAAATGCCAATAATTTATGTAGATTTATTTTGCTTCATTCAATTTTGCTAATGCTGTTAATTGTTTTAATAGTTTTTAGTTGATTTTCTAAAGTTCTTTAAGTATATTATCATATCATCTGCAAAGAGTGATAATTTGGTTTCCTCATTACCTACTCTAATTCCTTCAATGTCTTTTTCTTCTCTTATTGCTAAAACTAACATTTATAATACAATATTGAATGATAATGGTGATAGTGAACAACCTTGTTTCATCCCTGATCTTAATAGGAATCATTCTAGTTCATCCTCATTACATCTGATGTTGCTGATGGCTTTAAATAGATGCTACTGGTCATTAAAAAAAAAAAAAAAACTCCATTTATTCATATGCTCTCTGGTGTTTTTCACAGGAATTGTTGGATTTTGTCAAATGCTTTTTTTTTGTTATCTATTGTTATAATCCTATGATTTCTGTAGTTTGGTTATTGATATGGTTCATTATGCTAATAATTATCCTAATGTTGAACCAGCCCTGCATTCCTGGTGTATTTATCTGATGATAAGTTTCTATAATATCTTTGTGAGTATTTTATTTAAGATTTTTGCATCAGGGCATGGAGCCAAAATTGCAGAGAGCAGATACAGCTTTCTGTGACCTCCTTTGACCTTCTCTCAAACCAACAGTAGATAAACCTCTAAACTGGTTTTGGAGTGACAGAACACACAAATATTTGGAGTAAAACACATTTCCAGAAGAAGATACTTTGGAAGAATTTCAGAACAGGTCTGTTTCAAATAGGCAGGGGGGACAGTCTGCTAAACCCAGCCCACAGCATATGGAACTTGGGGCAAGGAGCTAGGGCAGGAGCCAGAGTGTTGCACCATGCTCTGTGGAATTTTCTGTGAGGCTCTTAGGCTACTCTCTCCTGGTTGCAAGCAGGTGGTTTGGAAGATTTGCTACAAAAGGCAAATTATAAACTCCTTGTTACTCACGGTTCTGGGTCAGAGAGAGTGAGATCTGGATCAGAGGCTTTTCCACTGGAATAAGGATCGTGTCTGTCCCTGTTCAGGCGCCAAATTGTGATGGTCCAGTCTAGCTCTTCTGAAGGGCTCAGAATAAGTCCTTAAATGCGAAGGTCTGGGCTAGCTCCTCTGAAGGGCTCAGAATAAGTCCTTGTCAGGATAAGCAAAAGTCCTTGCCCCACGTTGTGGACACCAATTTGTAATGTGCTGTTGTCTCCAGAAGCTGCCGATCACTCTCTGGGAGGAGATCTGCTGTGTCAACTCAAATCTCTTGGACAGATTCTTCTTCCTGTAGAGAGCTGATTTCCCTTCCTGCAGAGAGCAGCCTCAAGTCTTGTCCAGACAAAACTCTCTTTCTCCTCCAGAGCTGCCCTTTTTTATCCTCCCAGAGAATGGGTGTGGGATAACACAAGGGCTTCTGGGAAAAATTACTTCAACCAATGAACTTGCTCCTCCTAAGCATGCAAGCTCTTCCCCAGGAAAGGCTGGAACTAGAGAATTGTTAAGTACTGACTTAACACTTAGTAAAAACCTAATATCTCATTATCTCATTATCTAGTTATGGAATTTAGGAGTTTTCATTTTGGGATCTCTTTCAGTAGGTAGTTGATTAATAGCCTTTTCTATTTCTTTTTCTAAAATGGGACTATTTAACCAATTAACTTCTTCATCTGTTAGTCTGGGCAATCTTTATTTTTGAAGGTATTCATCCATTTAATTTAAGTTATCAAATTTATTGGCATAAAGTTGTGCAAAGTAACTCCTCATTATTGCTCTAATTTCCTCTTCATTAGTGGAAAGTACCCCTTTTCATTTTTAAGACTAACAATTTGATTTTCCTCTTTCCTTCTTCTAATCCAATTTACCAAGAGTTTATCTATTTTGTTGGGTTTTTTTATACAGCAAACTCTTAGCTTTGTTTATTAATTCAAAAGTTTTTTACTTTCAATTTTATTATTCTCTCCTTTTGTTTTTAGAATTTCAAGTTTAGTGTTTGGTTGGGGAATTTTAATTTGTTCTTTTTCTAGCTTTTTTAGTTGCAAGCCTAATTCATTGATTTTCTCTTTCTCTATTTTATGCAAGTAGGCCTCTAGAGATATAAAATTTTCCCTTATTACTGCTTTGGCTGCATCCCATACATTTTGGTATATTATTTCGTTATTTTCATTCTCTTGGTTGAAATTATTAAGTGCGTGTATGATTTGTTGATTCACCCATTCATTCTTTAGGATGAGATTATTTAGTTTTTAATTACTTTTTGTTCTATTTTTCCCTTGCTTTCTATTGAATGTAATTTTTATTGCATCGTAATCTGAAAAGGATGCATTTACTATTTCTGTCTTTCTTCATTTGAATTTGAAGTCTTTATATCCTATATGGTCAATTTTTGAATAGGCTTCATTAGTTGCTGAGAAGAAAGTGTACTCTTTTCTGTCTCCGTTTAGTTTTCTCAAAAGATCTATCACACAACTCTTCTAGTGTTCTATTTACCTCTTTAACTTCTTTCTTATTTATTTTGTGGTTTGATTTATCTGGTTCCAGTCCCTCTTACAAAGCTTCAATTTCCCCATTTTTCTTCTAGCTCTCTTTTAAGAGCCTTTTTAATTTCTTCTATGAGAGCCTTATGTGGTAGGGACCAGATCATATCCACTTTTGTGCTTTAGTCTATAGATAAACTGTTTTTAGTTTCCTCAGTGTTTAAAATCTTCTATCTTTCAGTACAGAAGCTATCTATAGTTAGAGCCTGCTTTGCCTTTTTACTCATTTTAACAACAACAAAAAAAGCTGCAGTCTGCTTTTGGGTCAATGAGGGATTTCTGAGTTTCCTCAACAGAAACAGGAAATGGCAGTGAAGCAGCAGCAGAAGACAGTAACTGCTCTATAATCCACAGCTGCACTGGGATCAGCAGTTGTGGTATGAGATTGTGCTTAGTCCCTCCTAGTCATGGGTGGATGTGGCTAGGTCTTGAGAGACATTAGTATTTTGGGGTTATAGTCTTTACCCTCTGTATTTATATCTTCTCTGCTGATCTACTGGCTTGCTGCTAGGGCAGAGTAGCTAACACTGTTGGTAGAGTTCTGCCTGAAGATTTTCAGCTGAAGAAGACCACCCCTCTAGTCTGCTCAGCATGAGCTGTTCTCCCTGTTCCCACTTCCTATCTGCCTGAGTCTGTGCCTAGCCTAGCCCAATTCTGTCCCTGTGTGATCACAACAGACCTTTTCTGGTGACTTTTGAATTGGTTTTGGTTATCTTGAGTTTTGTGTTTCAGTCAAAATTTCTATTCAGCTCTGTTCTTTCCATACAGAATACCGAAACATCATTTTTTTAAAAATTAAATATCCATTGTTTTTTGAATATTTCTAAATCTATGACCTTGACTCTGGCTCCACACTTTTTGGATAATTACTTTCCATATGCTTGAAGGTTTTTTTTTTTTATTCTCTGGAATTTTGCTATAATCTCCCTGGGAGTTTTAATTTGGGGATTTCCGAAATTTCAAGTGGTAATTGGTTGTTCCTTCAATTTTTATTTTATCTTCTGGCTCTAAGATATGATAACAACTTTCCTAGATAATCTTTGCAATATAATGTTTAGATTTTCCTTTGGTCATAATTTTCTGGCAGTCCAATAATTCTTTTGTAATTTCTTTCAAATTTATTTTATTTAAAATAACAGCATAAGAAAAAAGAAAAACAGAGAGAGAATAAAAAACAAAATGAAACAAAAGAAAAAAGAACTTTTTCATGTGCTCATTAGAACAACAGGGAGAATTCAGAATGTATAACCAATTCAAGAAAGTATATACATACATATATATGTGTGTGCATGTATATTGATATATAATTATTATTATTAAAGGAAATTATATTCATGAGTGACCATCTTTATTGTTCTTTTATTCTCTGCTGTGCATCTTTTTTTTTATTACTTTATTCTTTTTCCCCTCATTTATCCCTTCTCCACCCACAAGCAGGCTGTAGTTAAGAAAGTATATAATTATATATGCATATATACACACACATACATACATATACCTATACACAAACATGCTCCTACACATACACATATATTTTTCCTATCCCTGATGATCTTTTGCTTTATTTCTGTTCCTAAATTGTTTTGCTATTATTTAACCTCTCCTCACCCATGAATCTCTCCCTTGTCTCCTTCTTGCATTCTTTGCTTTCCTATCCATTCATTCCCTCCCCCATTAATTTGTAGATTTTGGAGGATGCTGTATCCTTCATGGTATATATGTAGTGTTACCTATTTAACCCGTTCCCAATATGCATAGGTTTTAGAACTATGAGTCCTCCTCCCTCTTCTACTGCCTCTGTGGCTTTCTCCTTTGGCACTTCCTATGTATGACATAATAATTGTTTTTACCTTAATTCTGCCCCAATATTTCTTTTAAGCTGCTCTATTGTTAATATCCACTTTAAATATATGTTATACATGGGGAATATATTAAAAAAAAACTGTCCATGTTCAGTTCCTTGAAATTGATCTATGATATTGGATCTATATATTAAATTTGGGTTTTGTTTATAGAAAGTCCTGAAAATATGGAATTTCATTGAATGTTCTTTTTTTTCCTCATTTAATATTATTGGTAATTTTGCTGGTTATGATCTTTTTGACTGCAGGCCTAGTTCTTTTGATTGTTGGTAGATATGATTCTAAGACCTGGTATCTTTTATAGTGGCTGCTGATAAGTCCTGTACAATTCTAATTGTAGTTCCAGTTTATTTGAGTAGTCTTTTTCTTGCAAACTTTTCTCTTTAATCTGGGGGCTCTGAAATTTGGACATAATTTTCCTATGTGTTTTCCATAAAGGATCTCATTGAGGTTGTTATTGATGTATTTTTTCTATTTTTATTTTCCACTTATGTTCTATCATCCCAAAATAACTTTCTTGGATTATTTCTTGCATTCATTACTGTGTCAAGGTCCTTTTTTGATCCAACTTTCAGGCAATCCAATTATTTGTACATTTTCTCTTCTTGATCTGTTCTCCAGATCTGTCATTTGCCTTATAATATATTTCATACTCTGTTCTCTTTTTTCATTCTTTTTAATCTCTTTTGTTATTTCTTAGCATCTCATAGCTTCACTGGCTTCTCTTTGCCCAATTCTCATTTTCAAAGAGCTATTTTAGTCTTTGACACTCTATTTCATGATCTTGTTTTTCTTCAATGGTTTATAATTTGTTTTATTTTATTTTATTTTATTTTTATTTTTCTTCATTGTCTATCGGTGATTTCTAAATTTTTTTATTTTTATTTTTTTACATTTTTCTATAAATTCTCTCTGCGCAGGAAACCATTTCACCCTACGCTTTGAGTTTGAAGTTTTTGTTTTTGTTTGCTTGTTTTTTTACATTAGTGTCCTCCTCTGCACATGAACCCTCATTTTCCCTGTTCCCACAGTATATTTTTGATGGATTTTTTCCTTCAGTTCATTAGTTTTTTTTTTTTTTTTTAATAAGAGTTATTAGTGCCTAAATCATGGGATAGGGGTATTGGTGCCTCGAGCATCTCTTCAGCTCTCCACTCTGACCAGGAATCCCAAAGCAGAAGTCCCACCCTCCAGTAAGTTCCAACAGCCATCAGCCCCTGACTTTGTACTCATGGGTAAGCTGTTTCCTTCTGGCCCAGGGGCCAGGTCCTGCAGCACAGCTGGGCCATTCCTCATTAGCTGTGATTAACTCAGGCTCCTGAGACTCATACCCCAGTTGTACAGCCCAGAAAGTAAAAGTCTGTGCTATCAGTGAAGGCTGCAGCCACACCCAGATAGGCCTGGGGCTTCTTACTTGGAGTTTTGGTAGAGCTAGTCCAGGGATGTTTACACTACACATGGGTTAATCTGGGGCCCAGGTCTTTCTTGAGATGTTCTCAGGTATCAGGAGGAGCCTTGTTCTGCTCCAAGTCTTCTTGATTTTTTTTAAGTCTATGTTCACTTTGAGGTGCAAATTTATTATACTTGTAGGGGAAATTGGGAGACCAATCTACTTTGCCATCTTCCTAGAATCCTCCCCCACCCCCCCATCCAATAATTTCTAAATGATCTCTATTCATTTTCCACAAATTTTCTTCTAATTTGTTCATTATTTTGATTTTGTTTTATTGAATCTTCATGTCTTCTGGAGTCATTTGCTTCCATTTAACCAATTCTAATTTTTAATGATTTATTTTCTTCATTGAATATTTGTATGTTTTCCCCTATTTGGTCAATTCTCTTTTTAAAGATTAGTTAATTCACCATTTTTATGCCTCTTTTATGAAGCTGTTTTTTTTTCCCCACAATTTTCCTTTCTTTGCTTTAATTCAATTCTTTGGGGTTTATATGTAACTCACATTTTAAAAAAAATAATTGAAAAAATAAAAATAATTGAGGATTTGCTTATTGTTGTTTTGATTTCATTGTTTTCTTTAGAGTTTGGGTCTTGAATTTTCCCACCATGATGGCTGATTTTTATGTACATATTTTAAATATAATTTTTTCCAAAGTATTTATGGACTTTGAACTTTTTTATTAAATTTGGGTTCTGTTGGCAATTTTGAGGTGGGTGAGTAGAGAATCAAACTTCAGGGTTTTTCCTAGAATTGTTTTCAGAGTTAGTTCTGGGGGCTTGGAAGTTGTTGATGCTTGCAATATTGTATAATCTGGGAAGGGGTATGGTCCCTGTTGTCCTAATTTGCACTCTGGTCCTCAACCATGATGGGCCCTGATCCCTTGGTATTGCAATCAATACTGTTATTCAGGTTCCCTCCTCCCTTAGGACTTATTTGTCTAATTCCTTGTGACCCAAAGAAATATTCTGCCACTCAGGACTTCTTCTGCCTTCTGTCTGAAAGTGTTTCTCTCTGCCCTTAAACTATCACCCAGAAGTGGGTTTGGAAAGGAAGCTATCAAATAGTATCTGGTTCTGCATCCAGTGTTTTCACAGGGTTTCTGTAATCTCTGACTACTTGTCAGACCTCCTCTCCATCTCTGAGTTGTGAACTTGAAGTTGAAGCTGTTACTTATCTCTCATTACCATCTTGTCCTTTTCCTGGTGTTCATCCATGTGGGATCCAAATAAATTTCTATCTATGGAACAGATCTTTCTTTTCTCATAAGTTATCCTGGGCTAGACTAATGTTTCATGTTGATCTTTTATTGGCTCTGCCACTCAGAATTTGAATTGAAAGTTACTAAAAATTGTTTGAAGGGAAATATTAAGGGAATTCTGCTAAGTGCTTTTTCGACTACCATCTTATCTCTATCCTCATCAATAAAAAGAACAGCAAGTCAATGACAGATTCCTCATGTATCCTAATGGGTAACTGTTGCCTTGATGATAACTTCTCTTAGAATATGACTTTATAATCCCTTCAGAATACATCTACTGTAATTGTATTAGTGCCAAGTTCATCTCTCTCCATTATCTTCATGAAACCCTATGAGACAATTAAAATTTCTTGAAAATCTATACAACCTATATGTACAGATTTCTCTTTATCTCTTCTGGAAATTTGTTATAACTCACATATTTGTGGGTTCTGTCACTCCAAAATCAGTTCAGAAGCTTGCTTTGATGTTGATCTGAGGAATGCCAGTAGGAACTCAGATAACAACCTTTCTACTCTCTGCCATCTTGGCTTTGCCCCTCTGCTCCATAATCTTTCAAATAACACTCACAGAAATTCAGCCAATAATTTATTGCCCAGAGATATAGTTTATTTCACATAGGTGAGTTAAATTCACTAAAAGCAACTCACTATTCTCTTTTTATCTTCTCTCTTGTCTTTTGCAACTCTACTGGTCAGAGACAACTCTTTATTATTTGTTTTTATTTTGACGTGTTCAGCACAAAGGTCATTTTGGCAAAGAAAATGGAAGTAAAATTGTAATAGTTTTGTTGTCAACCATAATTATTCCATCTACCCCAAGCAAAGTTTTAATCTTTCTTTGAGCCTTCTTTTTCTCCAGTATAATGGGCCAGAACTCTGGGGAAATGTACTTGAAACAAGAATTCTTACAATAAGGTGTTAACTCAGTGGAATTAGTAAGACAATTATCTAGTTTAGCATGGTGATTAATAATTCTCTAGCTCATGGGGGCAGCTAGGTGGCACAGCGGATAGAGTACCAGCCTTGAATTCAGGAGGACTTGAGTTCAAATCTGGTCTCAGACATTTAACACTTCCTAGCTGTATGACTCTGGGCAAATCACTTAACCCCAGCCTCAGGGGAAAAAAAATTCTCTAGTTCAGTATGATTGATTTAATCCTACAACAAGTTATTAACTCAGTGGAATTGAGACAATGATTATCTAATTTACATACTTAGTACTTAGCATGGTGTTATAATAGTTCTACAATTGATGTAATTGTAATAGGGTATTTAAACTAAGTACAAAGTCAGCCACAGACATTCCATTTTTGATCAGCCTCCTGGTGGCTCTCTTGCCTCCTGCACTTTTCCAGAGACTGATTCATACTGAGAGACTGAAGGAGACAATAAAAACTTTGGACTTTATCCCTGACTATTCTTGTAGTGATTATTCTGCTGAAACAAGGCCTATTCAGAGGACCTACAGAAAGCTAACCAGAACATTACACTCCAGCCTCTTTAGTTTCTTTCTGTAACCTCAGCTTATCCTCACAGGACAATGCTACACTCATTTTCATCTATTTACCTGACATTGCTTTCATCTTTTCTATTTTTTATTGATGATTTCAAGATATATTTCCATCTTTCTTTTCTGTTAATTTCATTTTTCCTTTTTAGTGAAAATTACCTTTTCAGAATTTTATTTTGAAACAACCTTCCATCCTTTCTTGGATGACTAGTCTGCAACATTTAATTCATAAGGATCCTACCTTTCCTTTTACAAAATCAGGGGAAAGGAGCCAAGATTGCTATATCAGAGGTCTGATATTTCCTTATGTTACCATCTTCCTTCATTTTATTTCATAAATTCACAGAATGTTAGAGTTGAAAGAGAGCTCAATGATGGTCTAGTATAATCCATACCCTGAAAAGGCTATTCACTATGTATATATACCCATCACAACATATTCTCACAACTGAGGTTATTCCTTTATGGTAAATCCAATACCACTATTAAACTGAACAAATTTAAGTTCTTTCCTTCAGACTCCTTCAAGTACTTGAAGCTAGCAATCATATACCCTGGAAACCATTTTATATCCCCATTTACTTTAAAAATGAATAAAACAATTCTCTTGAGGAAATGGAAGTGGGAATGTCTCACATTCTGCTTCCTTCTGCCACCAGGGGTGTGTGCATGTGAAAAGAACCTTCATGGACTTCTGGGGTTTTGAGTTCATCTTCTGAACCAAGAATATGTCCCTTTCAAATAAGGGAATACATATAAAGAGTAAAAAGATTTAGCAGATATGGAATAGGATAGCAATCCGTGTGTTCTGTTTATTTGTAAAGAAGTCAAAACCATAATGATGATGAGGCAAAGAGACATAACACGTAGAGATGCAGAGAAACAAAGACAGAAAAAAGAGTGAATTAATAAAGCAATTGGGAAAACATGAGTCTAAAGTTTGATCTGATTTACAAACATGCTAATGGAAGATATTAGCATATGCCCAACTGGTCTCCAATCTGATAAATTATGTATTTATGCATTTTTAAACTTTTTCAGCTTAGTATTTTATATAGTCAATTCATTCTAGATCTAGCAGTTTCATAGAATCATAGCAGCACAGATTGTACCAGTCAGAAGGGACCTCTTGTCCTCATTTAGTCTAATCTGTATCTGAATTGCAATAATCTCCAAAACACCCTCAGAAAATGGTTATTGAGCTTCTATTTGGAGGCTTATCAGTAAGTGGGAACTGATTACCTCAAAAGGCAGTCTGTTATATTTTTGGAAAGCTCAAATTATTAGGAAGTTTTCTCCCCATTTTATTGAGGTAAAATCTGTTCCTTTTTTGTTCCTAGTTCTGACTTGGAGGTCAAGTAAAACATATCTAATCTTCTTTATACTTTTTGGCTTACTAAATGTTTGAAGATAGAAATTATATCCTTCTGAAGCCTTCTCTAGGCTATACATTTCCATTTATTTCAAGCAATCCTTGCTTATGGGCCTTCATTTTCTGTCTTTTTGACATTGGTGACATAACTTTGGAAATTCAGTTATTTTTTAGAGCCATGGTTTAAAGGTCTAGAAATCTACTCCTATCTTCTTAAGGGGACTGGACAATGACCAGAATGTCCCTCTTACCAGTCTCTAGGACATTTAAGGATACCAAAATTTGATTATTTCCAGTAGATCCTTTCTTTGCTATATGAAAAGATGATATAAAAGTATCATTAAAGATAATTTAAGATATTACTTCTGTGAAGAAAATTAACAACTATGTCATTCCTGTTAATTGAGAATTCCTAAATAATCTCATACTCATTCTCCTCATCCAACTATCATCTCTGAATATGCCCTTGGAATTTGCATAGGTCAGTTAGCAACAGGCATTTATTAAATACTCTGCTAAGTGATGGTAATTCAAAGAAAGAAAGAAAAAAAATCCTGGTTCATTTCCTCCAGGAGTTCATAGTCTCATAGGGAAGACAACATGCAAGAAACTATGTACATTCATGATTCATACAATGTATATGGGAAATAATCTCAGGGAATTCTCACTACAATTCAAAAGGATTATGAGGGCTTCTTTTCAAAATTGGGATTTTAGCTGATATTTGAAAGAAGCAGGGGAAGCCAAGAGGTAGAAATGAGGAAGAAAACATTTCTAGAATGGAGGTAAGTCAGAGAAAATACACAGAATTGGGATATGAGTGTATTTGGTGAGGAGTAAGGAGGTTGGAGCCCTGTATTATAGACTGTGTCAAGGAGTAAGATATAAAAGGACTGGAAAGAGATTAAGCTATAAAAGTGTTTAAAAAGTAGTCATCTTAACTATTGGAGCTAGATATCCACATTATTTTCTAATCATTTTGAAAACATAAAGCCATTACCACTTCTCTTCCTAGTTTTAATTTATATATTGTTTTCTATCATTAAAATGTATGCTCTTTGAAAACAGGGACTGCCATGCTCACTTGTATGTATCACTAGCACTTAGCCCAGTTTAGTATTTGATAAAGTGCTTAATAAATGTTTTGACATCATCATCATTGCATTTAGATAGTGCTTTAAAATTTTCAAAGTACTTTATAAATTTTATCTTATTTTGTCCTCATAATAAACTTGGGAGTATCATGCTATTATTTCATTTTACAGATAATGAAAATGATGCACAAACAGAAAACTAGTGACTTGCCTGGACTTGTACAGTTAGTAAGTCAGTCAGGATTTGAATTTAGGTCTTCCGGAATCCAGGTTCAGGTAGGCAATGTGATCCCCGGAATTATCCATTCATCTTTTCAGCATCATTCATTCATATAATAGTAGACAGGATAATCCCTGACAGATTTTCAATCATTCCATTTGTACAGTTGTTCCATTATTCCAGAGTATTAAAGATGTAGAGATATGAAAGCTAAGACTGAACAAACATTGGCTTGAGTTTATAAGAGCAACTCATTTACAAGGCACTTGTATACACACATACACACACACACGCATATATATATACCCACATTTCACAATCACCATTTGAATTAGATATTAATAATGATGATTATGATAACAACTTAGATACACTGTAATTTGAAGTTTACAATTTCCACAGCACAATCTTTTAGGGTCATGTATAAAAGTATTATAAGCTCCACTTTATACACAAAGAAACTTTGGTTTTGGAAGTTTATATGAATAGCTTATGGTAAGAACACCTAACAAGTAGATTAGCAATGGAATTGCTTATTTATAAGGAAAATATCATTGCAATATTGTGAGATGCTGTTACAGGGCTAAAGATTTGTTCCAATAGAAATCATATGATAATCTCAATTGATGTAGAGAAAGCTTTTGAAAAATGCAGCACCCATTCCTACTAAAAACACCAGAGATCATAGGGATAAAGGGAACTTTCTTTAAAATAATAAGCAGTATCTATCTAAAACCTACAGCAAGCATTATTTGTAATGGAGAGTGGATGGACACATTCCCAATAAGATAAGAGGTGAAATGAGGATACTCATTATCACTACTATTATTCGATATTGTACTAAAAATGTTGGCTTTAAAAATAAGAAAAAAACATGAAAGGAATTAGAATAGGCAACGATTAAATAAAAACATCACTGTGCAGATTATTTGATGATATACTCAGATAATCCTAGAAAATCATTCAAAAACCTACTAAAAACAATTCACAGCTTTAGCAAAGTTGTAGGATATAAAATAACCCCAAACAAATCATCAGAATTTCTATATATTACTAACAAACCTCATCACCAAGAGATAGAGATACTCCATGTAAAATTATTGTAGACAAAATAAAATTTGGGGGGGTTTACCTGCCAAGACAAACCCAGGAACTATATGAATACAATTACAAAACACTTTTCACACAAATAAAGTAAAATCTAAACAACTGGAAAAATATCAATTGTTCATGGCTAGGCTGATCTAATATAATAAAAATTACAATTCTGCCTAAATTAATCAACATGTTCAGTGCCATATCAATCAAAAAACTAAAACATTCTTTTAGAGACCTAGAAAAATAATAAAATTCATCTGCAAGAATAAAAGGAAAAGAATATCAAGGGAATTAATTTTAAAAAATACAAATGATAGTGGCTTACTACTACTAAATCTCTTTGTATGGATGCAGAAATTCATATATCTTATATTGTTAGTTTGGGTATTTGTTATAGGGAAATTTATTCTCTCAAAGTCATTCTTAAAACAATTTTGTTGTTTTTTATTTTTTTATTTTTTTAATTTAATTTAATTTTATAATTATAACTTTTTTTTGACAGTACATATGCATGGGTAATGTTTTACAACATTATCCCTTGCACTTACTTCTATTCAGATTTTTTCCCTTCCTTCCCAACCCCCTCCCCCAGATGGCAAGCAGTCTTATACATGTTAAATATATTACAGTATATTCTAGATACAATATATGTGTGTAGAACCGAATTCTTTGTTGCACAGGAAGAATTGGATTCAGAAGGTAAAAATAAGTTTACACTAATTTCCCAGTGTTCCTTTTCTGGATGCAGCTGATTCTGTCCATCATTAATCAATTGGAATTGGATTAGCTCTTCTCTATGTTGAAGATATCCACTTCCATCAGCATACATCCTCGTACAATATCATTGTTGAAGTGTATAATGAACTTCTGGTTCTGCTCGTTTCACTTAGCATCAGTTGATGTAAGTCTCTCCAAGCCTCTCTGTATTTCTTCTGTTGGTCATTTCTTACAGAACAATAATATTCCATAACATTCATATACCATAATTTACCCAACCATTCTCCAATTGATGGACATCTATTCATCTTCCAGCTTCTAGCCACTATGAAAAGGGTTGCCACAAACATTTTGGCACATACAGGTTCCTTTCCCTTCTTTAGTATTTCCTTGGGATATAAGCCCAGTAGTACTATGGCTGGGTCAAAGGGTATGCACATTTTGATAACTTTTGGGGCATAATTCCAGATTGCTCTCCAGAATGGTTGGATTCTTTCACAACTCCACCAACAATTCATCAGTGTCCCAGTTTATCCACAGCCCCTCCAACATTCATCGTTATTTGTTCCTGTCATCTTAGCCAATCTGACAGGTGTGTAATGATATCTCAGAGTTGTCTTAATTTGCATTTCTTTGTTCAATAGTGATTTGGAACACTCTTTCATATGAGTGGAAATAGTTTCAATTTCATCATCTGAAAATTGTCTCTTCATATCCTTTGACCATTTATCAATTGGAGAATGGCTTGATTTCTTATAAATTAAAGTCAATTCTCTGTATATTTTGGAGATGAGGCCTTTATCAGAACCTTTAACTATAAAAATGTTTTCCCATTTTGTTACTTCCCTTCTAATCTTGTTTGCATTAGTTTTGTTTGTGCAGAAACTTTTTAATTTGGTGTAATCAAAATTTTCTATTTTGTGATCAATAATGGTCTCTAGTTCTCCCTTGGACACAAACTCCTTCCTCCTCCACAAGTCTGAGAAATAAACCATCCCATGTTCCTCCAATTTATTTATGATTTCGTTCTTTATGCCTAAATCTTGGACCCATTTTGATCTAATCTTAGTATGTGGTGTTAAATGTGGGTTCATGCCTAGTTTCTGCCATACTAATTTCCAGTTTTCCCAGCAGTTTTTGTCAAATAACGAATTCTTATCCCAAAAGTTGGGATCTTTGGGTTTGTCAAACACTAGATTGCTATTTTTATTCACTATCTTGCCCTGTGAACCTAACCTATGCCACTGATCAACTAGTCTATTTCTTAGCCAATACCAAATGGTTTTGGTGACTGTTGCTTTATAATATAGTTCTAGATCAGGTACAGCTAGACCACCTTCATTTAATTTTTTTTTTCATTAATTCCCTTGGAAGTCTCGACCTTTTGTTGTTCCATATGAATTCTGTTGTTATTTTTCTAGGTTATTTAAATAGTTTCTTGGAAGTCTGATTGGTATAGCACTAAATAAATAGAATAGTTTAGGGAGTATTGTCATCTTGATTATATTTGCTCGGCCTATCCAAGAGCACTGAATGTCTTTCCAATTATTTAAATCTGACTTTATTTTTGTGGCAAGTGTTTTGTAATTTTGCTCATATAATTCCTGACTCTCCTTTTGTAGATATATTCCCAAATATTTTATACTATCGACCGTTATTTTGAATGGAATTTCTCTTTGTATCTCTAGCTGTTAGATTGTGTTGGTAATGTATAAAAATGCTGAGGATTTATGTGGATTTATTTTGTATCCTGTGACTTTGCTAAAATTCTGAATTATGTCTAATAGCTTCTTAGCAGAGTCTTTGGGATTCTCTAAGTATACCATCATGTCATCTGCAAAAAGTGATAATTTGACTTCCTCATTTCCTACTCTAATTCCTTGAATCTCTTTCTCGGCTCTTATTGCCGAGGCTAGAGTTTTCTAGTACTATATTGAAAAGTAATGGTGATAGTAGGCAACCTTGTTTCACTCCTCATCTTATAGGGAAAGGTGCTAGTCTATCGCCATTACATATGATGTTTACTGAAGGTTTTAAATATATGCTCCTTATTATTTTAAGGAATAGTCCATTTATTCCTATACTCTCAAGCGTTTTTAGTAGGAATGGATGTTGGATTTTATCAAATGCTTTTTCTGCATCTATTGAGATGATCATGTGGTTTTTATTAATTTGATTATTAATATGGTCAATTATATTAATAGTTTTCCTAATATTAAACCAGCCCTGCATTCCTGGTATAAATCCACTTGGTCATAGTGTATTATCCTGGGGATGATTTTCTGAAGTCTATTTTCTAATATCTTATTTAAGATTTTAGCATCAATATTCATTAAGGAAATTGGTCTATAGTTTTCTTTCTCGGTTTTCGATCTACCTGGTTTAGGTATCAGTACCATGTCTGTGTCATAAAAGGAATTTGGTAGGACTCCTTCAATCCCTATTTTTTCAAATAGTTTACATAGCATTGGAGTTAGTTGTTCTTTAAATGTTTGGTAGAATTCACATGTATATCCATCTGGTCCTGGGCACTTTTTCTTAGGAAGTTGGTTAATAGCTTGGTCTATTTCTTTTTCTGAGATGGGACTATTTAGACTACTTACTTCTTCCTCTGTTAATCTGGGCAAGCTATATTTTTGAAGGTATTCTTCCATTTCATTTAAGTTATCGAATTTATCGGCATAAAGTTGAGCAAAGTAGCTCTTAATTATTCTTCTAATTTCCTCTTCATTAGTGGTGAGTTCTCCCTTTTCAATTTCAAGACTAACAATTTGCTTTTTCTCTTTCCTTTTTTTAATCAGGTTTACTAAGGGTTTGTCTATTTTGTTGGTTTTTTCATAGAACCAACTCTTAGTTTTATTAATTAATTCAATAGTTTTTTTACTTTCAATTTTATTAATCTCACCTTTTACTTTTTGAATTTCAAGTTTTGTGTTTGTCTGGGGGTTTTTAATTTGTTCCTTTTCTAGCAATTTTAGTTGTAAGCCCAATTCGTTGGCCCTCTCTTTTTCTATTTTATGCAAGTAGGCCTGTAGAGATATAAAACTTCCCCTTTTTACTTCTTTGGCTGTATCCCACGCATTTTGGTATGATGTCTCATTATTGTCATTTTCTTGGGTGAAGTTATTAATTATGTCTATGATTTGCTGTTTTACCCAATCATTCTTTAGTATAAGATTATTTAGTTACCAATTATTTTTTGGTCTATTTTCCCCTGGCTTTTTATTAAATGTAATTTTGATTGCATTATGGTCTGAAAAGGATGCATTTACTATTTCTGCCTTACTGCATTTGATTTTGAGGTTTTTATGCCCTAGTATATGATCAATTTTTGTATAGGTTCCATGAACTGCTGAGAAGAAAGTATATTCCTTTCTGTCTCCATTTAGCTTTCGCCAAAGATCTAACATATCAAACTTTTCTAGTATTCTATTTCCCTCTTTGACTTCTTTCTTATTTATTTTGTGGTTTGATTTATCTAATTCTGAGAGTGCAAGGTTGAGATCTCCCACTATTATAATTTTGCTGTCTATTTCTTCTTACAGCTCTCTTAATTTCTCTTTTAAGAATTTAGATGCTGCACCACTTGATGCATATATGTTTAATATTGATACTGCTTCATTATTGATGCTACCTTTTAGCAGGATATAATGCCCTTCCTTATCTCTTTTAATTACATCAAATTTTGTTTTTGCTTGATCTGAGATGAGGATGGCTACCCCTGCTTTTTTGGCTTTGCCTGAAGCATAGTAGATTCTGCTCCACCCTTTTACTTTTAGTTTAAATGTCTCACCCTGTTTCAGGTGTGTTTCCTGTAAACAACATATAGTAGGATTCTGACTTTTAATCCAGTCTGCTAACTGCTTTCTCTTTATGAGGCAGTTTGCCCCATTCACATTTATGGTTAGAAGGACTAATTCTATATTGCTTGCCATCCTATTAACCCCTGCTTATGCTTTTCCCCTTTCCTTCCCTCTTACCCCCCCTACCCAGTATTAAACTGATGAACACCACTTGCTTTTCACAGCCCTCCCTTTTTAGGATCCCTCCCCCACCTTAATGATCCTCCCCTTATTTTACCCCTTTTCCTCGAAATTTCTGTATTCCCTTCCCTTTAGCTTACTCCTTCCCTTTCACTTTTCAATGAAGTGGAAGAATTTTCACCATAAATCAAATATGTCTATTGATACACACTATGTTCATCTCCCTCCTTTCTTTCTCTCATATATAGTAGGTTACCTTTGCCTCTTCATGAGATGTAGTACCACCACTTTACACTTTTTTATGATATAATTTCCTTTCCACCTCTAGTTTCTAGGACAAATTGTACATATGTTCTTTACATATTTTTTGGCAGAAGTATAGTTCTCAAGATTTCTTTTTACCTTTTTAGAAATCTCTTGAGTTCTGTATTTGAAGATCAAACCTTTTATGTAGGTCTGGTTTTTTCATCAAAAATAGATGGAATTCATTTATTTCGTTAAATGTCCATCTTCTTCCCTGAAAAACGATGCTCATTCTTGCTGGGTAAGTTATTCTTGGCTGCATACCAAGTTCCTTAGCCTTTCGGAATATCATGTTCCAGGCCCTTCGTTCTTTTAATGTGGACGCTGCTAGATCCTGGGTTATCCTTATTGTGGATCCTCCATATCTGAATTGCTTTTTTCTAGCAGCTTCCAATATCTTTTCCTTTGTCTGATGGTTCTTGAACTTGGCCACTATATTTCTTGGCGTTTTGATTTTAGGGTCCCTTTCAGTAGGTGATCGATGAATTTTTTCAATGTCTATTTTACCCTCTGTTTCCAGAACATCTGGGTAGTTCTCTTTGATAATTTCCTCGAAAATGGTGTCCAAGCTCTTTTTTTCCTCACATTTTTCAGGGAGTCCGATTATCTCAAATTGTCTCTCCTGGATCTATTTTCCAGGTCTGTTGTCTTTCTAGTAAGGTACTTGACATTCTTTTCAATTATTTCATTTCTCTGGTTTTGTTTGACTACCTCTTGTTTTCTCCTTGAGTCATTCATTTCTACTTTTTCCAGTCTAATTTTCAATGATGTATTTTCTTCACTCACTTTTTTTATATCTCTTTGTAATTGTCCAATTGAGTTTTTATCTTCTATGGAATTTTTTTCCATTTTATCCATTTTATTTTTTAGAGAGCTGTTTTCTTTTTCCAGCTCACTAATCCTGTTTTCCTTGGAGTTGTTTACCTTTTCCAGCTCACTAATCTTGTTTCTCAATGATTTGATTTCTTTATCCACTCTGTCTTTGAATGCATGGGATGACTTCTCCAGGCTCTCTTGCCAAGTTTCCCTTTCCTTTTCCCATTTCTCTTCCAGCTCTCTTGTGAGAGCCTTTTTGATTTCCTCTATGATGTTCTTTTGTATTGAGGAGCAGCTCATATCCCTCTTAGGGGATTCATCTGGGGACAGTCTGTTTTTAGTTTCCTCAGTATTTGAAGTCTGCTCTCTCTCCATACAAAAGCTGTCTATGGTTAGAGCCCTTTTGAATTTTTTGTTCATTTTGTCAGAGTAGGAATCAAAGAAAGCAAATTGACAAGAGAAACAATTGGTCTGTTTTGTGGGGGATGGGGCTGGATGGTATTAATGGGCTTCCTCTACAGACTGGGGGTAGGGCAGCAGAGAGCCACTAACAGAACAGCGATGACTGTACTGAGTCTGTGCTCTGAGGCTCTGAGAACGCGCTGAGTCAGTCCAGGTGGGGGTTGGGTGTCACTGAGTTCGGATGCTAGCTTTCCGGGGTTTTAATCTTCACCTCAGGTATTTACACCCTCTCCGCTGCTCCTGGCTTGCTGCCAAGGACAGAGTATCCACACTGGGGTAAAAAGCCTTTTTGCAGAAACGGCAGAGATCGTACCCCTCCCCCTCTGGTCTGAGCTGTGTGGAGCTGCCTGTCTCACTCTGGCTTGCCTGCCCTCAGTCTGCACCCAGTCTGATTCACCCTCCCCCGAGCAAACACAGACCTTTTCTGGCGACTTTCAAGGATGTCTTCTCTTGGTAATTATTTGTGGATTTCTTTCTGGTTCAAGCATTAAGTCTGAGGCTTGTCATGAAGTAAGTTCTGAGAGAAAACGAGGAGCTCAAGCAGCTGTCTGCCTCCACGCTGCCATCTTGGCCGGAAGTCCAATTTTGTTATTACTGTATATAATATTCTCTTGATTCTGTTCACTTTACTTTTCATTATTTAATACAAATAATTTCTGAAGTCATTCTAAAATCATTGTGTTCATTATTTCTTATAGCACAGTCTCTCTCTCTCTATATATACATAAACATATAGATAGATAGATAGATAGATACATATATGTGTACACATACACACACACACACACACACATATATATATATATATACATATATATATATATATATATATATACATATATATATTTTCTGAGGACGAATGATCAATTATTGCTATTCAACAATAAAACAGACTGTTTCATAAGGAAGTGTTTTCCCATGATTGGAGACATTCAATAAAAGACTTTAGTTACTTATCAAGGATAGAAGGGGGTAGGGAAGTTCATATTTTATGCTGGATGAGATGCTTTCTAGTCTTGCTTCCTTTATGATTCAATGAAAATTATATATTCTCACTTACTTCCATTTCCTCTTATGATGATTCACTTACCAACTAAACATTTTGAGAAGAGAAAACCAAAGTAAATTATATTCTGTTCATAATTCTCCCCTTCAATACTTAAATTTTACTTTGATGTAATAACCAGGCTTTTAGGAAAGAATAAATGCAACACACTTTGTCCTTCCTACTTTAATCTTTTCCTGGCTTGACTTTGTCAGCATACTATAGGCTGGTGAGAGCTATTTTCTAAGGGAGAAGTAAACATCAGATCTTATTAAATGATTGAATTTATGATGATTGAATAATAATGACAATGACAGTGACAATGATGAGGATGATGATGGTAATTCAATTTTCCTCAAACTGTAAAGTCTTATGAAGTGCTTTTTTCACAATAAGAAGTGTGCTAACAAGTGAGAATGTTATCAAAATAATAACCCTCATAAATCCTCTTTTTTGATCTCTCTTTAGCCTTTGGCCACTGTAAGTCACTCTTTTCTCCTTAATATTATCTTTTCTGTAAGTTTTCAAGAAACTGCATTCTCCTTATTCTCTTCATGTATCACTACTCCTTCTCAATTTCCTTTTCTGGATCTTCACCCAAGTCTTGTCTGATAACTGGCATCCCACCTGATCTCTGTCCTGGACTTTCTATTTTTTTTCTCAATATTATTTAACTTTGTGATTTCATCACTCTCATGGACCCAATTATCAATTCTCTTTGGCTGACTATCATAACTGTTTATTCATCCCTCACCTTTCTCCCCACATTTCTTGGCCCCAGTATCACATCTCCAACTACATGTTGGTCATCTTAAATTTTATGTTACATAGATATCTTAAACTTAACAAAAAGCCAAATTGAACTCATTATTTTTCCTCTTGTGCTCTGTTTTGGACTTCTTTTGTTGTTGAGTGTAATGTTTTTCTCTAAAGTGTAATGTTCTCTGGGAGAAGGTTTCTTGGGGAGCTTCTGGAGGAAGCCTTCGTTTCAGTTCAGTGTAATAATCACTCCAAATGCAGCCAGGAGTTAAACTCCAAATCATTTATTGTTTCTTCCAAAATTTTATCTCCTTCACTTGAGCCAGCCAAAAGGTGGAAAATGGAATGAATCTGATTCTGCCTCTGAGAATGGGCTGGTGGATCTGACCCTGAGAACTTCTTGCTTATATGCTGTACAGTGAGTATATTCTAATCATTAAATCACTAGAAAACCATTATTTGTTGTAGGATTAAATCAATGATAAACTAGATTTTACCATTGTCTCCTCAATTCCACTAATACTTGTTTCAAGTTCTGGCCCAAAGCATCTTGTAGTATCAGATCAATCATACTGAACCATGCTAAATTAGATAATTATTGTCTCTATCAATTCCACTGTCTAAGAATTATAACATCTCCTGCTTTCTTTTGTTTTAGAACATAGGTGGTCATGACCTCCCTGACTTCTCAAGGAGGTGAAAACCCCCCAAAAGAAGGTGATCATGCCTTCCCTGACTGCTCAAAAAAGAAGTGAAAACACCATAAAAAGGAGGTGATCACACCCTCCCTGACATCTCAGGAAGGGAGTTGAAAATACTGAAGGAAATGGAAATCAAATCAGATTAGCGGGTTTCGGAAGGTTCTCACTCTTAAAACAGATATGCATCCCATCAATATGCTAGGTATTACACATAATTACATCAATTACATAAGCACATAGTAACATAACACAGGCTAGTAGTGATGTAACAAATAACATGAATCAACATGAGGAATTATACATGCCCATAAGTCCTAGAAATCATCCAAAAGGAATCCATTGTCCATTTGTTCATTTGCCAGGAATCCAATAATCCCTGTAAGCTTTGAAGTCCTGCAATAGTCTAATCAACAATTTTTCATCTCAAGGAATCCAATGATTACTGCCGATTTTCAAGTCCTGCAACAGTCTCATTATCAGCCATGCTCTTTCACTGTCAGATACTTTTTAGGTCTTCTTTGTTTCAAGGTTTTTTCTCTTTTTCTATCTCTCTGCAGGTGCTCGTTGCCACCCATCTGTTTCCTTCTCCATCTGTAGGAATACAAGCAAACCCTCTCTCCCAGACAGTTAACCTATCTAGTCCCTTATAGTTACTACTTTCTAAATCTCTCATTATCTGGCAATTACATTAGAGCTGTTTGCACTGGATATTGCCCTGTTGATTTAAAAAACCTATATTCTCCCCAGTTGTAATCCCTTTCTGCCATTTGATTGCATTTTGGCTAACTGATCATGTAATCCCTTTCTGCCAGGTGATTGCTTTTTGGCTGATAGATCACATCAAAGTCCTGAACTTCTAAAGACCTCTGAATGTAAACTCAGCTACCATCATGTTCCTGTCTTTTGATTGAGGTCTTGGAGCTGGACCCAACCTCTCATTTCTCTCAGTCAATCTACATTTTGAGGCCTAATGGAAACCCTTGTGGCATTTTGGATATAGGGTTTTAGGTCTTCTCTTAACCTGTCCTCTTGCTCTATCTCTATATCTACACAGGGCTCTCAGATATCCTACTTTTCCACACTAAAAAACATTGATGATTTTCTCTAGAAGTCCATTGCCAAGAGGGACCCTATTTTCCCATATTCATCATAGTCTGGGTATAATAAGCATTTGTGCCCACCATAGAACAGCGTCTTATGATCTCCTCTAAAGGAGCATCTTGTGCAGTCCCCATATAATTCTTCTGCAAATCTCATTAACATTTTCCTTAGCCAGATGTCTGGTCATTATTTCTATAGCTGCATTTTCCCCACTGGTTCTTGAGACAGCTGTTTGCAAATGTTCCACAAAATCTGCAAAGGATTCTTTGGAACATGCTTTATTTTTGTGAAGGCTTCCCCTTGATCTTTTTGTATGGGGAGGGAACCCCAAGCTTTTGTTGCAGCAGTGGTGATCTGTTCATAAGCTGTTGTCTGTTCTGAATTCTCTCCATACTGACCTTCACCTGCTAGTTGGTAAAAAATGATTTGTACATTAACTACTTCAAGCATCTGGCTTGAATCCTAAATAATTCATGATATTCTCAAAGCCACAACAAGTTTTGTTCATGTTCTAAACATGTGCTTACTATGGATTTCCAATTACTAGGGGTTAGGATTTCATAAGCCAAACTATCTAGTAACATTTTAACATAAGATGATGTAGGTCCATAAAGAGTACAACCCTTTTTCAAATCCTTAATTTTTTTCCAGATCAAAGGAGTGTATCTTCTCCTTTTTTGACCTGAAGAGTCAAGCTGTTCAATCAAATTTGTACATTTATTTTTATATACATTTATTTTTAAATTAGATATTGTTAGGATTACAAGGTGAGAACTCAGGTTGTCTGGATAGTGACAAGGTGAGAATTCAGGTTGGACAATTACAAGGTGAGAACTCAGGTTGACTTGATAGAAGGAGCAAGCTCATTGGCTGAAGTGGTTCTTCCCAGAAGCCCTTGCAGTATCCCACGCCCATTCTCTGGGAGAATAAAAGAGAGGACACCCAGAGATAGAAGAAGACTCTGCATTGCATCAGGCTTGACGGGGCTCTCTGCAGGAAGGGAAGTCACTTCTCTGGACAAGAGTTAACAGCAACTGCCTGGAGACAATGGTTCGTTACAGGAAGAAGAATCTGTCAGAGAGATTTGAGTAGAAGACACAGCAGATCTCTTCCCAGAGAGTGATCCGGCAGCTTCTAGAGACGACAGCTCGCTACAAGATATATCCTGTCCTCTCTTATCCTTGACCAATGCCTTTTGTAATCTTGTCATAGGCTGCTTCATAGGAAATACAGATTGCATTTCTGCCTCTCCCCCTCTTCCTTCTCCCTCCACTCATGAAGGGTTAATTGAGGGAGGTAGGTCAGAAGATGGGAAATGCTCCTGTTGTGAAGTGCCATACTCAGAATTGTACTTAATTCCATTCTTATCTCTCATCACTTTAGATTTAAACTGTTGCAATGACTTTCTGGTTGGTCCTTGTCCCTTTCTACTCTATTCTATCCTCTACTCAACTGTATTTTTTTTTTTTTTTGGTATGACTACCATTTTATTTAAAAGCCTTACTTGCCATAGTTCTGTTTGTGAGAGAAATCTACTCAACTGTAAATGTGATCTTCCTAAAGTGCCAGTCTGTCACCATTACTTTTCTTCATTTAATAAATTTTGATGGCTCCCTGTTGCCTCTAGAATCAAATAAAAAATCCTCAATTTGAATTTTAAAACATTTTCCAATCCAGGTCCTTATCACCTTTGTAGATATCATATATCTTATTCCCTCCTTTTACTCTGTGATCAAATGATAGTGATCTTATAAGATTTTCTTTAGCTTCCTCTATGTGTAGGTTTATACATATAAATGTATGTATTTATGTTTCCATCTCTATAGATCAAATGATCTATCTATCTATCTATCTATCTATATCTTGAAAATAATAATTTTCATGGTGTTTCTCTTATTATAATGTAAAGTACTTCATAGAAGAGGTTATTTTGTTTTGCTATTCATGCTAAGTGCTTAGCACAAGTCCTAGATCATTAAAAATATTTTTCATTTCTTTGAATTCCTAATATTTAACATAATTATCCATATAATGGATAATTAGCAAATGCTTATTGATTGACTGCCTCCAAGAAAAGAGAGGTCTTGAAAGTTTTTGTGCAGGAGATTATGGTCAACATGGGGCATCAGGAAGATTATTTTGGCAACTGAACAGAGATTAGGTTGCAGGGAGGGATGAAGGGAAGGTCCAATTAGTGCATTAAAATAGTGAGAAATTTGGTTAGAACAGAGGTTATTCAAGTGGAATAATGAGGCAGTGAATATTTAGTATTGTTCATTCCACTCTTAACCAACTCCCTAGTTCATGCTTTAATCTGAATTAGTTTTTGTTTCCAGCTATTCAATTGGTCTAACCTGGGATAGAGTCTTTAGTCTCCAGTTTTGTCAGTGCTTTTACATCCACAATGCTCAGATTCAGTGCAAAGTTGTGTAATCTCTGATTGAACTTTGCCTGATTCAGTTTAGGAAGAAAAATCTTAGTGCTCTTCTCAATTCTTGAGAATTACTAACCATCATCATTTCACAGTGTCCTCCATTCTTCTGGATGAAGACCAGATGGAAGACATTTATTAGACCTTAAAATATGCTCCAAGAAGATTATTAGCGGGACAGAATGCTTTTGTGCAGACTTGTGAATTAGAAAGTATCCTGGCATTTCAACTCTAAACACTGGAGAAATTACAAACCAAATGAGATTCATTTTTTATACTGCTAGCAACTGTATCACATTGATATAAAGTAGTTCTTCACCATGAAACATCCCAGAATGCTTTGAAAATGCAAATGTAAGGGGGGAAAATTCACCCTGCTGTTCAGCCTTTGTTAAGAGACCTGCTGTGGAAAAGTCCCAATTCCCTTGGTTGAAATGTAACAGCTGTTATATATCCTGAGCAGGGGTTTGGGACTAGGAGACTTGGGATTTTTATCACCTCAACATGATACAATCCCTCTGGAGAAATCAGAAATTTTGCAGTAGCAGAGTTTCCTTGAATACCACACCCTTTTAATTTTATATAATATGGAATGTAATTAGTGTAATTGCTATTTAGCATAATGAGTTTATTTTAATTTACTCTCCCCTTGAAATTCTTTTCTCTTGCTTTATGGTAGCATAGAGATAATCCTAGTTTTTCAAAGTCCAATGCCAAGAGATTTCAAGTCACAAATCTTAGTAAGCCAGAAGAGCTTGGAGTATGATTTTAATAGTTGAATATGTGCTTTTATCCAAAGATTCTCATACTTCCACCAACGATGTTCAATTATAGGAACCCAGTTTTCCCATAAAATCCTATCACAAATCTAAAAGGATAGCACTTACAATAATAGAAAGGAACAAGGGGAAACAAAGGTCCTCCAACTAATGTAGGATTACATATGAAGACAGACAGAAGCCTGAGTATTGAGAAAAAAAAAAAAAAAAGATATGCCAGGGCAGCGCTAGTAAATGACATTTAAAACCCAAGATTTCATCCTTTGACTATTGAAACAATAGAAGGGGACAGAGCCATTGAATGGTAAGTGAAGAAAGATGTGGATAGACAGAGAAAACATGCCTTGGGTGACAAGAAACTTGAAATCCTTATGTCTCTCAAAGGCATAGGAAAAATTATCAACTCAGGAGGTCTATGGCTCTATGATAGACCTGAATCCAGTTCACCTGGAGACAGACTGCTGAGACTAGTATGATCTAAGAGGAGGAGAAAGCATTGGAGTGCAGGCAACAAGGAGACAGAACCTTTATCAAGGCCAGTCACATATTAGGCTTACAGGATATTGAGAGAAAGGTAAGATATTTTGGCAAATGAGATATAGTTCCTGTTACACCTTTCAGAAATTCAGAGGCCATGGTATCCAGAATAAAGCAGATAAAAGGACCAAATAGGGTTTGCTCACCTTATCTAAAAGTGTGGGAAAAGGTGAAATCTGACTCTTGCGCAAATTTGATTTCCATCCAGAAAATGAGACTAGAATATAAGTAAAGAAAAGATAATTCTGAATAACAGAAGGAAAGTGTAGGTAAAAGGTAAAATTCTGTGGTACTCTGAGTACTAAATTATAAGATATAAATACACAGAAGAGAGTATCTATCTCCATAATAACTACAAATAGAGAGTCAGGAAAAAGAACTGTTTGGATGAACAGATGTTAAAAATAGTTGGAGCAAATTGGCTACAACAGAAACAATTAATTTCAAATGAAATTAGAGCAGGAAAAAAATGGAAAAATCAATAGCTTAGAGCAGAAAGTGAAAAAAAAAGTCATCTAAGTAATATATACTCTAAAAAAAAAGAATAAACAAATTGAACACATTAATTCCGTGACACTAGGAAATATAAGAACAAAGTCAAAAGACTGAATAATTATATAATTATTTTTAATTAAAATAACTTGTAAAGTATCAACTATTGAGATAATTTAGGAATCATCTAACAATCTGAAACTATAAAATCAAAAACCCAGATCCAACTTCTTTTAAATCATATAGGAAAGCTGATAAGATCAATTGAGAAAAGATTAAAAATCAACTGCAGACTAAATAACTTAGTCCTTAATTATAGAACTGTTGGATGTGAGTATAGCTGGTGGAAAGAAAGAGAGAGAGGATGGAGCAAGTAATATTGAAATCTATTTTTAAAGCACAGACATAGCCTCAACAGGTAAAGAAAAGACATTATATAAATTAAAAAAAAAGTAAGGATCAAAATAACAAATGAGTCTGAAAGTACTATTAATGATAAATTAATAGAGAGAAATAGTGAATGTGGGAAGACTTATTAGGAGGCTTTTGGAACAATCTAAGCAAATTTCATCAGGGATATGCTCCTAATGTTTATCCAAATCTTGGGGGTGTAAGTGTGTGCACAGGACATACTTCTAAGTTTGATTTGCATCATTGACAGTTTAAATATCACTTTCTTAAAGTCTAAGATAAACACCAAAACAATAAATCAAATCCTGATTTATAGCATTGTTTAATTTCTGAGATATAAATCTTCCCACTAAAATTTTATCTATTTTAAATGGAATTTTTCTTGTTATCTCTGGCTGCTGTACTTTGTTGGTAACATATAGAAATGCTAATGATTTATGTGGATTTATTTCGTATCTGAAAGTTGGCTAAAGTTGTTAATTGTTTCTTGTAATTTTTGATTAATTCTCTAGAATTTTTATACCATCATATCATCTGCAAAGAATGATAATTTTGTTTCCTTATTACTTAAATTTCTTTTTCTTTTCTTATTGCTAAAGCTAACATTTATAATACAATATTGAATAATAATGGTAATAGTGGGCAACCTTGTTTCACCCCTGATCTTATTGGGCATACTTCTAGTTTGTCCCATTACATATGATACTTGCTGACAGTTTTAGATAAATGCTACTAAAGGAAAACCCCACTATTCTTATGCTCTCTAGTGCTTTTAATAGGAATGGATATTGGATTTTATCAAATGCTTTTTTCTGCATCTATTGAGATAATTATATGATTTCTGTTAATGTGGTGATTGATATAGTCAATTATGATAATAGCTTGTCTAATATTGAACCAGCCCTATATTCCTGGTATGAATTCTATTTGGTCATGGTGTATTATCCTTGCTATAATCTCTTTGATGCAAAATCAATATTCATTAGAGAAATTAGTCTATAATTTTCTTTCTCTGTTTTGACCCTATCTGTTTAGGTATCAGCACCATATTGGTGTCAATAAAGAAATTTGCTAAGACTCCTTCTTTCCCTATTTTTCCAAATTGTTTTCATAGTATTGAAATTAATTGTTTTTTTAAATGTTAGGTAGAATTCACTTGCAAAATCTTCTGGTCCTGAAGATTTTTTTCTTAGTGAGTTGATTAATAGCTTGTTCAATTTCTTTTTTCTAAAATGAGATTATTTAAGTAATATATTTCCTCTTCTGTAAATCTGGGCAATCTATATTTTTGTAAATATTCCTCCATTTCACTTAGATTATCAGATTTATTAGAATACAACTAAGCAAAATGACTCCTAATTATTGTGCTAATTTCCTCTTTATTGGAATAAACTTTACTCTTTTCATTTTTGATACTAGCAACTTGATTTTTTTTTCTTTCCATTTTCTAATCAAATGAACTAAAGATTTATCTATTTTGGTGGTTTTATTGTAAAACCAACTCTTAGTTTTATTTGTTAGTTCAATAGCTTTCTTACTTTGAGTTTTATTAATCTGCTCTTTTATTTTCCAAATTTCATATTTGGCATTTAATTGGGCATTTTTAATTTTTTTCTTTTATTAGCCTTCTTAGTTGCATGCTCAATTCATTGATCTTCTATTTCTTTATTTTATTCAAATAAGTTATATAGAGCTATAAAATTTCCCCTAAAGACTGCTTTGGTTGCAGCCCATAAATTTTAGTATGTTGTTTCATTATTGTCATTCACTTGGATATAATTTTCAATTGTGTCTATGATTGGTTGTTTCACCCACTCATTCTTTAGGATTATATTATTTGGTTTCTAATTAAATTTTTATCTATTTTTCTTTGGACCTCTTTTGCTTATAATTTTTATCTCATCATGATCTCAAAATTACATTTATCATTTCTGCTTTTCTGCATTTTATTTTGATGTTTTTTATGTCCTAATACATGGTCAATTTTTTTGTTTGGATTCCATGTTCTGTTGAGAAAAAAAGTATATTAATTTCTGTTCCCATTCAGTTTTTGCAAAGGTCTATCATATCTTACTTTTCTAGAATTCTTTTTAGCTCTTTTAGCTTTTTTAATATTTATTTTGTGGTTTGATTTATCTAGTTCTGATAGAGTGAGCTTGAGATGCATCATTGGTATAGCTTTGCTGTCTGTTTCTTCTTGTAGCTCCTTTAACTTGTTCTCTAAGAATTTGGCAAGGTACATATATGTTTAGTATTGATATTACTGCATTATCTAAGGTTCCCTTTATCAAGATGTAGTTTCTGGAGGGGGCGGAGCCAAGATGGAAGAGAAGACAGGCGCATCATTCTAAGCACCCCTCCTACCCTCACTACTAATTATCAAATTCAGCCTCAGAAATAGTGCTTGACGTGTAAAATCCACTAATATTGGGAGTACAACAAATTACCAGCCCAAAGATAATCTGGAAGATCACCAGAAAAGGTTTATCCTGACAGGGTGGAAGAAGGTCAGCACAGGCAGGGAGGCAGAACACAGAGGCTAGCACACTGAGAAGACCAGGGTAGAGGTGGTCTCCACGGGTGGAGAATTTGCAGGGAGAATTCTACCACATGTTGGCTGATCTACTTTGGTTGCAAAGCAGTAGATCAGCAGAAAAGTTATAAAAAGGCCAAAGGTAGAGTGTACGCTGAAAAATGCCAGAATTTAACAGGACCTGGCTACACCCAACCAGCACCAGAAGTGACTCAGCATGGACCATACCACAGCTGGGTAGCCATATTCTGTACCACGGGGCTTTTGCACAGGGCAGCCAAAGATCTACACAGGGGTGGGGGAGTAAGCAGGGGTCTGCCTGGGGCAGTAGAATTTCCCCAGCATGGTGGCTGAACTTCCAAGGGCAGAAACACTTCCATTGCGGGGTTCTTCCCAGGGCACTTCCACAACTCAGCTGCTCTTTTCAGCCTGTTTGCAGGACAGCTACTGTCCATCTATCTATCCCTGTCTATAGAAGAAGCTGGTAATCTCCTTGCCCTGAAGGCAGACTCTAAGGGCTTTTAAAAAATGAGTAAAAACAGCCAAGTAAACAAGTAAACTCTAACCATCAATAGCTTCTATACAGAAAGAGAGCAGGTTTTCAACTCCAAGGAGACTAATAGCAGATAGTTTCCAGACAAAAATCTTAAAGGGGGATGTAACCAGGTCCCTGTCACACAAAGCTCTCCTAGAAGAAATTATAAAATATCTTAAAAGAGAGTTAGAAGAAAAATGGGGAAAGAAAAGAGAAGCTCTGCAATAGAATATGGAAAAAGCAGATAACTCACTAAAAGAAAACAACTTTCTGAAATGTGAATTGGAAAAGGTAAATAACTCCCAGGAAGGTAAAATTTGTGAATTGGGAAAATATAACTCAGTAAAAAAATTAGTGAATTGGAAAAAAATTCCAAAGAGAAAAACAATTAATTTAAAAACTCATTTGGATATATGCAAAAAGAAGTTTAAAAAAACTAATGAAGAAAACAACTGATTAAAAATCAAAACTGAACAAAGAGAAATGAATGATTCATTGAGCCATCAAGAATCAGTCAAGAAAACCAAAAAAATGAAAAAAATTAGAAAAAATGCTTAATATTTACTTGGAAAAACAACAGCCATGGAACATAGATCTAAGAGAGATAATCTGAAGATTATTGGACTTAATGAAAATTATGATGAAAAAAAGAGCCTAGACACTATTTTACAGGAAATAATCAAAGAGAACTGCCCAAATGTAATAGAATCAGAAGGCAAAATAGGCATTGAAAGAATTAATTGAACACCTTCTGAAAGAGACCCTAAAATAAAAACTCCAAGTAATATTGTACCTAAATTTCAGAATTATCAGACTAATGAAAAAAATATTACAACAAGCAGCCAGAAAAAAATTCAAATACCAAGAAGGCACAATAAGGATGACTCGGGATCTAGTTGCTTCTACAATAAAGGATTGAAGGTCATGGAATCTGATATTCTGAAAGGCAAAAGAACTTGGAATACAGTCAAGAATAAACAACCCAGATAAACTGAGCATTTTCTTCCAGGGAAGAACATGAAATTTAATGAAACAGGTGAATCCCATTTGTTTCTATAGGAAAAACCAGAGCTTAAAAAAATGATCTCCAACTGTAGGACTCAAGAGAAGCAGAAAAAGTAAAAAGAACTCTTGAGAACTGTATTTATGCTATGGGCATATATAAAGGGTGCATTTATAATTTGATTTTACTGATATAATATCAAAAAGGGAGTAGCAGTGGAAAAGAGATAGTATCAGCAAAAGGGAAAAGGGGAAATAAAAAGAGAGAAATTACACCCCACGGCAAGGCAAAGGAAATTTATCATATCTGAGGGAATTTAGGAAGAGGGAGGAACATTGTGTGAATCTTACTCTCATTGGATTTGACTCAAAGAGAAAATAATGGACATATTTGTTTTACAGAGAAACTTCTCTCACCTCATTAAAAATTAGGAGAGGAAAAGGGAAAAGGAAAAGAGTAATAATGGAAAGGTACAAGAAAGGGGAAGGGATTTAAAGGGGGTGGGAGAGATTATAAAGATGGAGAGCTGCATGAGGCAAACGGTGCCCATAAGCTTAATACTAGGGAGGGAGGGTAAGAGGGGTAAGAAAAAGAAAGGTATAATCTGGGGATAATAAGATGGCAGGAAATACAGAATTAGTGATTCTAACCATAAAAGGGAATGTGATGAACTCTCCCATAAAGTGGAGGCATATAGCAGACTGGATCAAAGGCCAGAACCATAAAATATGTAGTTTACAGGAAACGCATTTAAAGCAGGGAGATACATACAGAATAAAGGTAAAAGGCTGGAGCAGAATCTATCATGCTTCAGGTGAAATAAAAAAAAAAAAAGCAGGAGCAGCCATCCTTATCTCAGATCAAGCAAAAGCAAAAATTGACCTAATTAAAAGAGGCAAGGAAGGAAACTATATCTTGCCAAAGGGTAGCAAAGACAATGAGGCAATATCAAAACTAAACATGTATGCACCAGTGGTAGAGCATCCAAATTCCTAAAGGAGAAGTTGAGAGAGTTGCAAGAAGACATAACAAAACTATAATAGTGAGAGATCTTAACCGTGCACTCTGAAAAATAGATAAATCAAATCACAAAACAAATAAGAAAGAAGCTAAAGAGGTAAATAGGGGGGCAGAGCCAAGATGGTGGAGAAGATACACGCGAATTTCTAAGCTCTCTTCTTCCCTCAATACCAACTAGTTAAATCAGCCTCAAAAATAATGCTGGACTGATAAAAACCATAAGGATTAGAAGCACAACTTACCACCTGAAATGAATCTGGAATTTCGACAGAAAAGGTCAGTTCCGAGGTGAGGAAAAAAAAAGACCAGCACAGAGAGGGTTGGACTAGGGGCTAGCACATTGTGCCAAACAGGCTGGGGAGAACTCTGGGATCAGAGAAGCCACTGAGATAGAGGAATCTGGCATAGGCTGATAACTCTACTCTGCTTGTAAAACAGTAGACCAGAAGAGAAATCAAAGCCACTCTAAAATAAAAATCCAGAAAATATAATCACCCCAAACCAGAAGTGAACTAACACTGATCTTGGCATGGCTGTGCAGCCACCTTCTGCTGTCCGGGGCTTTTCTAGAGGCAGTTAAGAACCTGAACAGCTGGGGACACAACCCAGGCAGTCTCTAATCCACATGGTGTGGGGCTCAGCCTGAGGCATTGGAATTCTCCAGTAGCCAGCAGCAGCGGAACTCCCACAGCAGCAGAACCTCTGCAGCAGGGACTGTGTTTCCATAGCAGACACTTCCAGTTTGAGCACAGAAGCTTTTCATACGTCAGCTGCTAATATCCACGGCCCCACAGGAGGATTTGGCTGGGTTTGTGATGCTTTTACTGTTCAACCTCTAGTCTCAGGGTAGTCTCTAGTCCACACAGCGGGGGTACTTCCCTGGGGACTATTTGCAATGCAGCCATGCTAACCACCTCTGAGTCATTATGGGGTGGGGGGAGGGGAACTCTCTCCCAGAGCTCTCTCTTAGCCCAGTCACAGGATTGCTGCATCCTATCCCTAGTCTGGGAAGAAGCTGGCAAATTTCCTACCCAAGGGCAAGCACCACCACTGAGTTTTAACAATGAGTAAGAAACTGAAAAGAATGATTGACACCTTCTATACAGAGAAAGAGTGGGTATCCAACCCCGAGGAGGCAAACAGCAGAGAGTCTCCAGATAATAGCCTGAAGGGGAATGATAACTGCCCCCATCACATACCTCTCTCTTAGAAGAGACTATTAAAAAGTTAAGAGAATTTGAAGAAAAATGGGGAAAATAAAGAGTAGCTATGATAGAGAATAACAATGTCCTGAAATTTGAGTTGGAAAAAAAGAAAGAATTCACAGGAGGTGTAGGGAAACAAAATTTGTGAATTAGAAAAGGTTAAAAAATCACAAAAAAGTAGGATTTCTGAATTGGAAAAGATAAAAAATTCCCAAGAAAGTAGGATTTGTGATTTGGAAAAAGAAAATGATTCACTAAAAAATAGTGAAATGGAAAATATTCAACAGAGCAAAATAATTCATTTAAAAACTCAATTGGACGTATACAAAAAGAAGTAAAAATGTGCATGAAGAAAATAACTCATTAAAAATCAGGACTGAATAAATAGAAATGAATGATTCATTGAGAAAACAAGAATCAGTCAAACAAAACAAAAAAAAATGAAAAGCTGGAGAATAACATCAAATATTTACTGGGAAAATCTATAGACCTGGAAAATAGATCTAGAAGAGATAACCTGAGGATTATTGGACTTCCCAAAATTATGATTAAAAAAAAAGAACCTAGATTCTATTTTACAAGAAATCATCAAAGAGAACTATCTAGAGATAATAGAAACAGAAGGGAAAATAGGCGTAGAAAGAATTCATCAAACACCTTCTGAAAAAAACCCTAAAAAAAGAACTCCACAGAGTTAGCTGCAGAACTATTAAACAAAGGAAAAAATATTGCAAGCAGATAGGAAAAAACAGTTCAAATATAAAGGTGCCACAATAAGGGTCACTCAAGATCTGGCTGCCTCCACATTAAAGGATCGAAGGGCCTGGAACCTGATATTCCAAAAAGCAAAAGAACTAGGATTGCAACCAAGAATAAACTACCCAGCTAAGTTTAGCATTTTCTTCCATGGAAGAAGATGGACATTTAATGAAACAGAGGACTTCCATTGTTTCTAAGAAAAAAACCAGATGTAAACAAAAATTTTGATCTACATCCACAGGACTCAAGAGAAGCAGAAAAAGGTAAAAGAACTCTTGAGAACTGTATCTCTGTTGTGGATAAACAGAAAGTCCACATGGATAATTTGTTTTTACTGATATGACATAAAAAAGCATTAGTAAAGAGAAGGGGATAGTATCAGATAAAGGGAAAGGAGAGATAAAAAGAGGAAAACTGCATCCCAGGAAGAGGCATAGAAAATTTACCACATCTGAAGGAATTTAGAGAGGGGGAGGAAAATTGTGTGAATCTTACTCTCATCAGAAGAGGCTCAAAGAGTAAATAATTGACATATTTGTTTTTCAGAGAATTCTCTCTCACCTCATTATAAAGAAGGAGAGAAAAGGGAATAGGAAAAGAGGAATAAGGGAAAGCACTTGGAGGGAGGGGGGAGGGATACTAAAAAAAAGAAAAATGGAGGGCTGCGTGTCACAAGTGGGGTCTATAAATTAAATATCGGGGAAGGGGTTCAGGGGGATCAAGGGAAAAAGCATAATCTGGGGATAATATGATGGCAGGAAATACAGAATTAGTAATTTTAACTGTAAATATGAATGGGATGAATTCTCCCATTAAATGGAGGCAGAGAGCAGACTGGATCAAAAGTCAGAATCCTACAATATATTGTTTACAGGAAACACACTTAAAGCAGGGAGATACATACAGAGTAAAGGGAAAAGGTTGGAGCAGAATCTATTATGCTTCAGGTAAAGCCAAAAAAGCAGGGGTAGCCATCCTTATCTCAGATCAAGCAAAAGGAGAAATTGATCTAATTAAAAGAGATAAGGAAGGAAACTATATCCTGCTAAAAAGTAGCATAGACAATGGAGCCATATCAATACTAAACATATATGCACCAAGTATTAGCATCTAACTTTCTAAAGGAAAAGTTAAGAGAGTTGCAAGAAGAAATAGACAGCAAACTATAATAGTGGGAGATCTCAATATTGCACTCTCAGAATTAGATAAATCAAGCCATAAAACAAATAAGACAGAAATTAAAGAGGTAAATAGAATAATAGAAAAACTAGGCATGATAGATCTTTGGAGAAAACTGAATGGTGATAGAAAGGAGTATACTTTTTCTCAGCAGTTTATGGAACCTATTCAAAAATTGACCATATATTGGGACATAAAGATCTCAAAATTAAATGCAGGAGGGCATAAATAGTAAATGCCTTCTTGTCAGATCACAATGCAATAAAAACTACATTCAACAAGATGTTAAGGGTAAATAGACCAAAAAGTAATTGGAAACTAAATAATCTCATCTTAAAGAATGATTGGTGAAACAGCAAATTATAGAAACAATTGATAATTTCACCCAAGACAATGGACAACTATGAGACATCATACCAAAATTTGTGGGATGCAGCTAAAGCAGTAATAAGGGGAAATTTTATATCTTTAGAGGGTTACTTGAATAAAATAGAGAAAGAGAAGATCAATGTATTGGGTTTGCAACTTAAAGAGCTAAAAAAAAGACCAAATTAAAACCCCCAATCAAATACTAAAGTTGAAATTCTAAAATTAAAAAAAATAAATTGACAAAATTGAAAATAAAAAAACCCAAACTATTGAATAAATAAACAAAACTAAGAGTTGGTTTTATGGAAAAAAAACAATAAAATAGATAAACCTTTGGTAAATCTGATCAGAAAAAGGCAAGAGGAAATTGAATTGTTAGTCTTAAAAATGAAAGGGGAGAACTTTCTGCCAATGAAGAGGAAATTAGAACAATAATTAGGAGCTACTTTGCCCAACTTTATACCAATGAACTTGATAACCAGGTTCAGTATCAGGAAAACTATTAGCATAATTGTCTATATCAATAACCAAATTAACATCATATAATCATCTCAATGCATACAGAAAAGTTTACCTCTTAGACCTGTGGAAGAGGAAGGAATTTATGCCCAAAGAAAAACTGGAGGTCATTATTGATCATAAAATAGAAAAAAAAATGATTATATCAAATTGAAAAGTTTTTCTACAAACAAAACCAATGCAGACAAGATTAGAAGGAAAGCAATAAACTGGAAAAATATTTTTACAGTCAAACATTCTGATAAATCCCTCATATCCAAAATATATAGAGAATTGACTCTAATTTATAAGAAATCAAGCCATTCTCCAGTTGATAAATGGTGAAATGATATGAACAGACAATTCTCAGATGAAGAAATTGAAACTATTTCTAGCCATATGAAAAGATGCTCCAAGTCATTATTAATAAGAGAAATGCAAATTAAGACAACTCTGAGATATCACTACACACCTGTCAGATTGGCTAGAATGACAGGGAAAGATAATGCGCAATATTGGAGAGGATGTGGAAAAATAGGGACACTGATACATTGTTGGTGGAATTGTGAATACATACAGCCATTCTGGATGCAATTTGGAACTCTGCTCAAAAAAGTTATCTAACTGTGCATACCCTTTGATCCAGCAGTGTTACTACTGGGATTATATCTCAAAGAGACCTTAAGGAATGGAAGAGGATCCGTATGTGCAAAAATGTTTTTGGCAGCCCTCTTTGTAGTGGCAAGAAACTGGAAATTGAGTGGATGCCCATCAATTGGAGAATGGCTGAATAAATTGTGGTATATGTTCTGTAAGAAATGACCAGCAGGAGGATTTCAGAAACGCCTGGAGAAACTAATCGGAACTGATGCTGAGTGAAATAAGCAGGACCAGGAGATCATTATATACTTCAACAACAATACTATATGATGATTAATTCTGATGGCTGTGGCTCTCTTCAACAATGAGAGGAACCAAATCAGGTCCATTTGTTCAGTAATGAATAGAACCAGCTACATCCAGTGAAAGAACTGTGGGAAATGAGTGTGAAGCATTACATAGCACTTCCAATCCCTCTGTTTTTGTCAACTTTCATTTTTTTATATCCTTTTCATGTTAATTTTACATTATTTCTAAGTCTGATTCTTCTTGTGCAGCCAAATAACTATATGGATATGTACACATATAGTGTATTTAACAAATAATTTAACATTTAACATGTATTAGTTTACCTGCCATCTGGGGTAGGGGATAAGCAAGGAGGGGAAAAGTTGGAACAGAAGGTTTTGCAAGGGGCAATGCTGAAAAATCATTTATGCATATATCTTGTAAATAAAAAAACTATAATAAAAAGATGTAGTTTTCTTCCTTATCTCTTTTTAATTAGATTTATTTTTGTTTTTGCTTGATCTGAGATCAGTATTATTACCCTTTTTTTTTTTACTTTAGCTGAAGCATAATAGATTCTGTTTTAGCCTTTTGCCTTTACTCTATATGTATCACTCTGCTTTAAATATGTTTTTTATTAAAAACAACAACAACAAAAAAAAAACATTGTAGTATTCAGAATTTTACTTCAGTTTGTTATCTATTTCTTTTTATTGAAGGTCCATCCCATTCTCTTTTACAATTTAAAAGACTAATTCCTTATTTCCCACCATCTTATTTTCCCTGCTATACTTATCTCTTTCCTTTCCTCCTTCCCCTTCTCACCAATTGTTTGTTTTTGTCCACCTCCTTCCTTTTTACAGCCCCTCTCCCTTTCTTATTCTTTTCCCTTTCTACTTCTATTCTTTCTTCTATTAATTTCCTCTTTTCCCTTTTCCTTTACCTTCCACTTCCCTATAGAATGAGAAAAATTTCTATACCAAACTATATATATATATATATATCTTATATTATCTCTTTGAGCCAAATCACATTAATTTAAAGTTTACAGAATGGTCATCCTTCTCCCTTCTTTCCCTCAATTATAATAGGTCTTTTTATACTCTTTCATTTTATGTAATTTACTCCATTTTATTACACCTTTCCTTTATTTCCAGGACTATCACTTTTACACCCCTATTTTCTTTTTTTAATATCACAGTAAAATCAAATTATAGCTACATCTTCTAAGTATATCTTAACAAAGCTATAGTTCTCAAGAGTTAAACATGTTATCTTTCTATATAGTGATTTAAACATTTAAACTTTTAAAAAACATAGTTTTCTTCTTCCATTTTTACCTTTTTAACTTCTTTTGAGTTCTGTATTTGAAGATTCAATTTTTTTCTTCAGCTCTGGTCTTTTCTCAAAAAAAAAAAAGAAAGAAAGAAAGAAAGAAAGGAAGGAAGGAAGGAAGAAAATTTAACAATTGACTCTTCTGGCATTATAAGAACTGGTTCCAATACAGTCCAAGATTTAATGGAGATCATTTATTACATAAGAATCAAGGCAGGGCAGAATTGACAGTTGCAATAGAAGAAATCAATAGAACTTTGTAAGTAATTAAATCCACACAGTTATTATACATCTATACACATGTGCATAATGTTAAGGAGAAGGAAAGGTCAACAATAATACCAAGGAGTGCTGGCTAAGAAATAGACTAATGGATCAGTGAATAGTTTAGGTTCACAAGACACACTAGTCAATTACTATATTAATATAGTGTTTCATAAATGCAAAGACTCCTGTTTCTGGAATAAGAACTCACTATCTGACAAAAATTGCTAAAAAACCGGGAAAATTAAATGGCAGAACCTAGGCATTGACCATCATGTACCACTCTATTCCATAACTTATTCAACCACTCTCCAACTAATTATTTGATTTTTCTTAAGCACTATGATGTATATGGAAATGTTTAGAAAAAGTACATGTTTTACTTACATTGAATAGCTTGCTGTCTTAGGGAAGAGGGAAGGGAATGAAGTGGGGAAAACAAATTGGAACACAAGGTTTTGCAATGGTGAATATTGAAAACTATCTTTCTATGGATCTGGAAAAATAGTATTAATTTTTTTACAAAAAAAGCTTCTCCCACCAAAATACTTAAAACAAAATAAAACAAAAAATAATACCAAGGTTTTTTATATAGAATGTTGAGAGCCAAAACTCTGAAAAGGTATTCTTGAATCAGACAGTAGAACACTTCAGGCTAATTACCTATTCTATGTGAGATAATGGCTCTATATACATATATTTAGATGACATGGTGATGTGATGGCTCTCCTCACCATTGGTACTTGCTGAATGTTTGGTAGTGAGATAATCATAGGCAAGGATTGGAGGATTGGGGAGGGAGAAGTCAGAGCCACTTGGCTACAGCATAAGGAGAAGAGAAGCTGGACACTCTGGACTCCAGAATCAAGGATACACTTCTCCTCCAAAAGACTCTGATTAATCCTGACTCTGATTGATCCTGAGGCCTTCCAGGGAGCTAGTCTGGACATTATAATGGAAGACTGGATCAATCATATCATATTACTGATAAAAGTGGTGAATGGCCTTACAGGAAAGACAGTTAGCTATTTTAGAGTTGTGTTTGAATGGCTGGAGGAAAAATTTTGTAGGTAATTGCTAATGTAGCCAGGATGAAAGGTCAGATTCAGAGAAATATAATAAGGACTACTCAAAAACATGGAGGTATATTTAATAAAATTGAAGAATAAATTAATAGAAAATCAAATTTCAGACCTAGGAGGTTATTGGATATCACATAATTAAACTTCCCTTTTTTATATGTTAAAAAAATCACTAATGCAGTGAAAAATGAAATGGATTTCTCAAAATCACAGAATCATAGAATCTCAGAGTTGGACAGGAACTCTGGGATCCTTCTGTCCACTCATATTTTAACAAGAAACTTCTTTACAATTCCTAAAAAATAGTCACCCAATCTTTGCTTAAATACTTCCAATAACAAAAAATAAATTCCTTATGGGGCATTTGGGTAGGACAGTGAATAAAAAACTGTACCCAGAGTGAGGAAAACTCCATTTTTCTGGGTTCAAATCTGGCCTTATACAATTTTTAGCTGCCCCTGTTTGCCTCGATTTCTTCATCTGCAAAATGAGTCAGAGGAAATGACAAACCAGTTTAGTATCTCTTCCAGGAAAATTCCAAATGAGGTCACAAAGTTTTTGACTGAATGACCCTATTTGAAAGAACAGTCCTACTTTATAAAGTAGCCCACTATATTCATAATAAAAGTCTTTCACTTTGGGGAGTTTTCCATGTCATCAAATCTATAACTGCCATCCTACAAATTTGACCCACTGTACTTGGATACGATCATCCTTGACTTCATTTCAGCAGAGGATTCTATTTGATCAGGAGAATCAAGACCTGTCTCACATTCTCTTTCTCTGGAGAGATCTTTCAGATAGAACCATAGAGTGCTAGAGCTAGAAAACCTCAATGATTATCTTGGGTATTCACTACATTTTATAAATGAAGAAATTAACCCTCTACTGGGGTTAATGATAACTTTTCTATAAGAAATATCTATTGCTTATTTGATTAAATTAACAAAGTTGACCACATAGTGTTTTTTGTCCTATGATATGCTGCCTTGGGTAGTTTAAATTGAGACTGTAGTCATCAGAATTTAATAAGACCATAATGTACATAAGACATAGATATTCACACTGCCTCCTAAGAATTCAATAGGAATTCAACCTCAGCTTTGTAAGTAATTGTACTTCCAATGTATAGTCAGTTTCTACTCAAGCTAGCAATTATATGTATGCCTCCACTGAAACAGTGAGTATATTAAAAGTTATTGATACCATCTGTTCTTTGCTTCCCTCCAATTCTAGCTACATAATAGAGTCTGTACTTTAACATGCAGCCATATTGAGGGGACTTGATCGAGATAAATAACTTTCCACACAGAGGACATTTTCAGAATTAATGAAGTAGAAAATGTCTCCAAGAAGCAAGGTCACAATCTTGATGGTCTTATTCAGAAAAGGCAATAACAGCAGACACCTTGACAAAAGGAGACTTTCAATTGGGAGGATATTTTAATGCTAAATAAATGAATAAATAAATAAATGACATGAAGGATAAGGGTTACCTTGGTGATGAACAATGATGATACTGGAGCTGAAGCATATGGCATAGGAGGAAGTGCAAAGTTATGTCAGCTTGCTGTGATTCATAATTAACAGCAAGAGATCTGAGACTGCAGATTGAAAGCATTAAATATGTTATGTAATCCTGCCCTAGTGAAGCATGACACATTGAAGCTTTTAATATGCACCGTCTCACACTCTTGCCTAGTGAAAGAATACTGAGAGGGACTGGAGGCAAATTTGAATGTTCTTCGGGGAAATATTCATATTTAATATTCCTATTATCTTGATCTGGATTGGAAAGGGGGCTAGGAAGTATTATTTCAGAGTTGGAATAAGCTTAATATCTTCATCTACAAAATAAAAGTTTTGTTTTGAATGCTGTCTAGTAGTCTCTTCTAGTTCTAAAATTCTGTTTCATGTTTTAAATTTCTATGTTCTCATGTTGCATGTAGCTTTAATATTATGTTTTGAACTCTAATCTGGTTCCAGTATTATGTGTCCCTTCCAGCTTCAATCCTCTGCATTTTAAGGTATTTTCCAAGATCATAGATATAAACTCTTCAGCTTTAAAATACTTTGTTGCTCATATCTGAAGACATATCAACATGATACAAGTTAGAAGTGACGGAAAGGGGCAATGATTATGAGTAGCTAGCATTTATAAAACGTTTTAAGGTTTGTTACTTATCCAATCATCAATAAACTTCTGACAAGTATCTATTATGTGTTGAGCACTGTGCTAAGCAGCAAGGACACAAAGGGAAGCAAAATACAGTCCATAACTTTATCAATATCATCTCATTTTATGTTTACAACAAACCTGAAAGAAAAGTGCTATTATTATTCATATTTTATTATTATAGGCCAGAACTCTGAACTTGAAACAAAGGATTCTTAAGTAAGTGGAACTGATAGAGACAATAGTTATCTAATTTAGCATGGTGCTTAACAGTTCTCTAGTTCAGTATACTTACTATAGTTTTACAAAATTCACACCTTTACCAAGAGAGCATGTAAATTCGGACAAACTCAGCCAGAATCAGAACTAGGGAAGATAGTGAAGTGGTGGCAGGCTCTCCTCCACTTCTCCACTGAAACCAAGATCTGGAAGGCCTCCAGAAAATTAGCCAAGCTCCAAATGAAGGAGATAAGACTTTGAAGGAGACAATAAAGGATTTGGACTTCAATCCCTGGCTACTTGTGTAGTGATTACTGAACTGAAATGAAGGCTGCCTCCAGAGACCCCAAGAAAACCTTAATAGAGAACATTACATTTTAGAGAGAACATTATATTTTACAGATGAAAAAATTGAGGCAGACAGAGCTTCATGCCCAGAATCATATAACAAAAAAGTACCTCTGGCTAAATTTGAATTTAAGTCTTCCATTCTTCAGTTCCACTGATTTATGCATTCTACACCACTTAGTTGCTGTTTAAGTGATATTCTGGATCTGAACTTGAGTATAAAATATACTCAAGTATACAGTACCCTGTATTTCCCATGATTAACAAAAACATTCTGAGATAGGTAGAAAGTGATGTTAATAGATGTTTCTTTTTTAAATGTGATTGACTTACCTTGCTTTCCATAAAGAGCCAATTGCCTTGGACTGAATTCATAGCTGTACCAAGAGCCCCTAAGGCAATTGGGGTTAGGTGACTTGCTCAGAGTCACAAGCTAGTAAGTATTAAATGGCTGAGGCCATAATTGAATTCAGGTCTGACTCCAAGGCCAATTTTTATCCACTGTACCACTCATCTGTCCTTATTCATTGTGTGTGTACTGAATCTCTATCTGGTAAAGTCTATGTATCCCTTCTCAGAATGATGATTTTAAATGTATAAAACAGTCACCTCCAAATACTAATCAAAATCCTCTCATCTCCCTGTATTCCTTCTCCTCTGTTTCTATTTATATCTCTTTGGAAACCTCCAAAGCATCTTTTCTCCCCAGTGCCCAGATCTTTGACCTTAGCACTGAGTCTAGTCACTGAAACATACCATGAGTTTCAGTCTTCTCATTTGAAAAATGGGATGATAAGATGCTTGTCACTGTTTAAACATTCAGTAATGACTGATTTGTGACAGTCTGTGATTGCTGTTGTAGTTTTTTTTTTTTTTTTTTTTTTTTTTTTTTTTTTGCAAAGACACAGGCATTTCCTTCCCCATTTTACAGATGAGGAACTGAGGCAAACATGAGTTAACTAAGTGGCTGAGATTGGATTTGAACTCAGCTCTTTCTGACACTAGGCTCAGTGCTCTATCCACTGTATCACCAAAGTACTCACACATTGGCAAGCCCTTACTCTGGTGGCTGTTATTAAGAAAATACTTAAAGATAGGTACAATAGGTATGTTTAATACAAAATTTTTTTTTTTTAATTTCTTTTTTTTTTATTATTATATATATATTTTATAATATTATCCCTTGTATTCATTTTTCCAAATTGCCCCCCCTCCCTCTATTCCCTCCCCCCGACGACAGGCAATACCATACATTTTACATGTGTTACAATATAGTCTAAGTACAATACATGTGTGTGAATATCATTTTCTTGTTGCACAATAAACATTAGAATCCGAAGGTACATGCAACCTGGGCAGACAGATATTAGTGCTAACAATTTACATTCGCTTCCCAGTGTTCCTTCTCTGGGTATAGTTATTTCTGTCCATCATTGATCAACTGGAAGTGAGTTGGATCTTCTTTATGTTGAAGATTTCCACTTCCATCAGAATACATCCTCATACAGTATTGTTGTTGAAGTATACAGTGATCTTCTGGTTCTGCTCATTTCACTCAGCATCAGTTGACCTAAGTCTCTCCAGGCCTCTCTGTATTCCTCCTGCTGGTCATTTCTTACAGAGCAATAATATTCCATAACCTTCATATACCACAATTTACCCAACCATTCTCCAACTGATGGTGAGCTGCTACAAACATTTTGGCACATATATGTCTCTTTCTGCTCTTTAGTATTTCTTTGGGATATAATCCCAGTAGTAGCGCTGCTGGGTCAAAGGGTATGCACAGTTTGATACCTTTTTGGGCATAATTCCAGATTGCTCTCCAGAATGGCTGGATTCTTTCACAACTCCACCAGCAATGTATCAGTGTCCCAATTTCCCCACATCCCCTCCAACATTTGTCATTATTTGTTCCTGTCATCTTAGCCAATCTGACAGGTGTGTAGTGGTATCTCAGAGTGGTCTTAATTTGCATTTCTCTGATCAGTAGTGATTTGGAACACTCTTTCATGTGAGTGGATATAGTTTCAATTTCTTCCTCTGAGAATTGTCTGTTCATATCCTTTGACCATTTATCAATTGGAGAATGGTTCGGTTTCTTATAAATTATGGTCAGTTCTCTATATATTTTGGAAATGAGACCTTTGTCAGAACCTTTGTTTTTAAAAATATTTTCCCAATTTGTTGTTTAATACAAAATTAAAACAATCACTGTGGCAAATCCTGGAGACCATCCAGAAGATCCATAAAAAATTAAGAGAAGATCCCCAATTTATATAACTATTACCAAAGAACAAAACCTTCCCTCAAATAATAAATTTATATGATAAAATACATAATTGTAAAGGGAAACTATCATATGGAAATAGTTATCATAATATTAAAAAAAAGTTGATGGAACTTAGCTTAAAGACCCCTGGTCTACAACTTTTTCTGCTCATTGATCAATTTTTTTTTTACTCTCTAAAAGGGAGAGAGAGAGAGAGAGAGAGAGAGAGAGAGAGAGAGAGAGAGAGAGAGAGAGAGAGAGAGAGAGAGGAAGGGAGGGAGAAAAGGAGGAAGAGAGAGGGAGAGAAACACAAAGACACATGGAAAGAGACAGATACACAGAGACAGAGACAAACATAGAAAGAGACATAGAAATAAAGAGAGAATTTGAGGATTAGTAAAATATTATAGAAGCACAGAATTACAATGTCAGAATAAGGAAAGAACCTTAGGGATCATATAATCCAATCCAAAACCTCAAAAAAACAATCCTATTAACAAATTATCTAAGTGGTCATCTCCCTTTTCTGATACTTCTGCCTATGGGGCTAAAGATTATAAATCTAATCTCTCTTTTTAGGACAGCTATTCAAATACTTGATTGCACCTATCATGTCTCCTTTATATTTTATATTTTCCTGGCTAAAAATCTCCATGTCCTTCAATTACATTTAATACAGTGTGGACTCTAGGGCCTATCACCATCTTGGTAATTCACTTTGTTCCACTTACCAAATAATCACTTAGCTCTTAAAATATGCAAATCAGAAGTGGAGCCAAAATGGTAGAAAAGGTAGGAACTTGTCCTAGTCATAATCATAATAGGGAAACAAATTAAAGCTTGATTTAAGGAAAAAACTTTCTGAAAATTAGAGCTGCCGCAAAATGGAAGAGGTGGTGTACTCTAGTTCATTTGATATTATCAAATGTAGTCTAGATAATCACTTATCTATTTCATGAGTGATTATATTACAAGCCCTCTGATCATTTAATATAAAAGCTGCTAAATCTTGTGTTGTCCTGATTGTGGATTTATGATGCTTGAATTTTTTTTTTACTGCTTACAGTATTTTCTTCTTAACCTCGGAGCTCTGGAATTAGGCTATAATGTTATAAAGTTTTCATTTGGGGATCTCTTTCAAGAAGTGATAAGTACTTTCTTTCCATCTTTATTTTACCACTGGTTCTAGAATATTAGGGCAGTTTTTCATGATAATTTCTTTAAAATTATATCTAGGCTCTTTTTATCATTACTAGCAGGTAGTCCAATAATTTTTAAAGTATCTCTCATGAATCTACTTTTCAGATCATTTGTTTTTTCAATGAGATATTTCACATTTTCATCTATTTTTTCATTCTTTTGATTCTGTTTTATTGTTTCTTGATGTCTCATAAAGTTATTAGCTTCTACTTTCCCAATTCTAATTTTAAGACTTATTTATGGTTTACTGGCGTCTGGTCTTCTTTGAACTGGACTCTTACTCTGGAACAACAGATCTTTTTGGCCAAATTTCTAAGCTGATGATTAATTTTGATAAATGTGGCTCTTCTCAACAGTGAAACATTTCAGGGCATTTACAATAATCTTATGTTGATGACAGACATCTATACCCAGAGAGATGTCTGTGAAAACTGAGTGTGGATAACAACCTTGCATTTTCACGTGTTTTGTTGTTGTTTGCATGAATTTCTCATTTTTTTTCTTTTTGATCTGATTTTTCTTATGTAGCAAGATAATTGTATAAATATGTATGCCAAAAAGGAAAATGACAAATGGAAAAAATGTGGGAAAACTGAAACATCACTGTACTGTTTGTAAAGTTGTATTTTGATTCAATCATTCAATCAATCTCATTCAATTTGAGACTATGTCCAAAGGGCTACTAAATATGCATATCCTTTGACTGAGTAATACTTCTATTTAATCTATATCTCAAAGAGATTTTTTAAAAAGGAAAAGGACCTATATACAGAAAAATATTATAGCAACTCTTTTAGTGATGTCAAAGATTTGAAAATTAAGGGAATGTCCATCAATTGGGTAAAGGCTAAACACGTTGTGGTATATGATTCTGATTGAATAATATAAGAAATGATGAGCAGGATACTCTCAGGAAAAGTTGGAAATGCTTGCATTAACTGATACAAAGGGAACTGAACAGAAACAGAAGTACATTTTACACAGTAAGTAAAATTTCATTATAATATACTGTGAATAACTTATCTATTCTCAGCAATAGTTAATTCTGAAGCATTTATGATGGATATTGTTGATCTAGAGAGAAAGAACTTAATGGAGCTTAAATGCAGAAAAAAGATACTTTTTCTTGACTTACTAGGAAATGTGTTTTGCATGAGTACACATATATAAAATATTTCAAGTTGCTTGCCTTTTGGATAGAAGGAGGAAGAGAATTTGGAGGACAAAATTTGAAAAAAAAAACGAACATTAAAACTGTTTTTATATCTAATTGTGAGGAAATAACATATTAAGTAAATAAAATATATAGATCAGGATTGAACATGGTTCTCCAAATGTAATCTAATCAAAGTAGTATAAAGGGAGAGTATTACTCTTCATGTGTAGAGCATTATATTATTTTTAATGTAGTATAATATTTGCATTATAGACTTTTTCACTACTATATAAAAATCTTGAATAATATCATTCTGTTGTTCAGAATATTTTCCAGATGAACTGAAATCTAACCATGCTTGTCCCTCTCAAACTCTTGAAGTTTATTCTTTTTTCTTCCTAAATGTAAGACTTAATATTTATCCTTAAATAATGTAATATTTTAATTTCATCACAATATTCCAATCTAATAATGACAATGAACACTACTATAATGAATTTATATTTGAAAAGCTCTTTACAAATATTACCTTAATTGATCCTTACAATAAAACTGGAAGCCAGGTATTATTATTGTGTATACACACTTAATAATAATACCTGGCTTCCAGTTTTATTGTAAATTTGTTGTGTATGTGTGTGTATATATATATATATATATATATATATATATATATATATATATATATATATAGAGAGAGAGAGAGAGAGAGAGAGAGAGAGAGAGAGACATATATGTAGGGCAGGATTTGAACCTTTGTTTTCAAGACTCAAAAATCTGCTGTCCTATCCCCTGTACTATATAGTTATCCATTTAACACATAAGGAATCTGATGCCTAGAGAGGTATATGTGATTTGCTGAAAATTACACATATATAAGCAGAAGAGCCAATATTTGAACCTGTCTTATGATGATAAGCCATTCTACTTCATAGCATCATTAATTATTACCCTTTGGATCCATCATTCAACAAGTTCTGAATGCTTCTTATAACTATTGTCTAACCCAAATTCTATATCTTGTTCACAAAGCAACTTAATTTTAAAATGACATTTGACAATAAGAAATTAGTTAGCTACATGATTTTCCCTGAAGGGATTCTCAGGTTGAACATGATTGAAAAGGCCAGTTTATTTTAATAAAATGTTAAATGCATTGATACTGGACTTAGAGAAAACTGATTCTCAGGAAGCCTCTAACATTTCTTTTTGGATTGGAAAGGACAAAATGAAAATGACTAATCTGAAGTTAATAATAAAGCTAAGTAAAGTGATGTAATAAAAAAGGAATTGGTTGCTCCTGGATGGGTTCAAGTTATCCATGTGAAATCAACAATATTCTCAGGTATTTCAATAATTGTTAATTGTGATTGCTGAGCTACTTAGAGTGATATTTCAAAGATCATAAAGAACAGGTCTCCATTAGTCTCATTAAAGGTAGGCATATCTTCTTTTCTTCATGGTCATATATGTTGTGTGATAAAAAATTCACAGGATTTTCTCTTAAAACCATTTGCTGAATCTAATGAAGATGAGTATCCTAATGAGAAGGTCAGTAAGAAAACAGAAAAATTATGGGGGGAAGAAATTGGATGCCCCCTTAACCCCATTCCAAAGCAAATACTCAAATAGTTTATTTTTGCATCAGGAGCCTATTAAAATATCTTTAGTCTTGTCCTTGAAATATACATTTTTATAGCCATTGCTTAGCCTAATATCTAGCATATAGCAGGTGCCTAATAAATATTGATTGACAGATATGAACTAATTGGATATAAAGAATATTGGGAGCTCTAAGATTTTCTTTTAAAGAACCCTGCTTCTTGAGTTTTTGATTCAGGAACTCAAGAGTTAAAAAAGCCAGTGATACGTGTGTAGTGGATCTAAAAAACATTGTCCCTCAAAGCACTGGGTCCCTTTAAGGTTAAGGGAAAAAATAGATAATAGAGATGAGCAAAGCATTTACTAAGCACATGTTCTAAGCACTATACTAAGCACATCAGATACAAAAATTAATTTTTAAAAACTCAGTTTTAGATCTGGTAAAGCTAAAACACCTTCTTTTGCTTTTCTCTTCATTAATTCCATTGAAATTCTTGACCTTTTGTTCTTCCAGATTAATTTTGTTGTTATTTTTTAAGTTAGTAAAATAGTTTCTCAGGAGTTTGATTGGTATACCACTAAATTAATAGATTAATTCAGAGTGTATTGTCATCTTTATTATACTCACTTGACCTTTCCAAGAGCAATTGAAATATTTGCAATTGCTAAACTCTGACTTTATTCATATGGAAAGTGTTTTGTAGCTTTGCTCATATAGTTGCTGACTTTACCTCGGCAGATGGATTCCCAAATATTTTATACTATAAACACTTATTTTAAATGGAATTTTTCTTTGTATATCATGCTGTTGGATTTTGTTAGTGATATATAAAAATGCTGATGATTTCTGTGGGTTTATTTTGTATTCTGAAACTTTGCTAAAGTTGTCGATTAATTCTAGTAGTTTCTTAGTTGAGTCTCTAGGGTTCTCTAAGTATACCATCACATCATCTGCGAAGAGTGATAATTTGGTTTTCTCATTACTTACTCTAATTCTTTTAATCTCTTTTTCTTCTCTTATTGCCAAAGCTAGCATTTCTTCTTTTATTAATTTTAAAATTATAACATTTTTTGACAGTACATATGCATCGGTGATTTTTTTACAACATTATCCCTTGTACTCCCTTCTGTTCTGAGTGTCCCCCTCCTTTCTTCCACCCTCTCTCCTAGATGGCAGGCATTCCCATATATATTAAATATGGTATAGTATATCCTAGGTACAATATATATATGTGCAGAAGCAAATTTTGTTGTTGCTGTTGTTGCAAAGGAAAAATTGGATTTGGAAGGTAAAAATAACCTGGGGAGAAAAACAAAAAATGCTAACAGTTTACACTCATTTCCCAGTGTTTCTTCTCTGGGTGCAGCTGATTCTGTCCATCATTGATCAATTGGAATTGGATTAGCTCTTCTCTATGTTGAAGATATCCACTTCCATCAGAATACATCCTCATACAGTATCATTGTTGAAGTGTATAATGATCTCCTAGTTCTGCTAATTTCACTCAGCATCAGTTGATGTAAGTCTCTCTTAGCCTCTCTGTATTCCTCCTGCTGGTCATTTCTTACAGAACAATAATATTCCATAACATTCATATACCAAAATTTACCCAACCATTCTCCAATTGATAGGCATCCATTCATTTTCCAGTTTCTAGCCACTACAAAAAGGGCTGCCACAAACATTTTGGCACATACAGGTCCCTTTCCCTTCTTTAGTATTTCCTTGGGATATGAGCCCAGTAGTAGCACTGCTGGATCAAAAGGTATGCACATTTTGATAACGTTTTGGGCTTAATTCCAGATTGCTCTCCAGAATGGTTGGATTCTTTCACAACTCCACCAACAATGCATCAGTGTCCCAGTTTTTCCACATCCCCTCCAACATTCATCATTATTTGTTCCTGTCATCTTAGCCAATCTGACAGGTGTGTAGTGGTATCTCAGAGTTGTATTACTTTTCATTTCTCTGATCAATATGATTTGGAACACTCTTTCATATGAGTGGAAATATTTTCAATTTCATCATCTGAAAATTGTCTCTTCATATCCTTTGCCACTTATCAATTGGAGAATAGCTTGATTTCTTATAAATTAGAGTTAATTCTCTGTATATTTTGGAGATGACAAAGCTAGCATTTCTAATACAAAATTGAATAGTAATTGTGACAGTGGGCAATCTTGTTTCACCCTGAACTTATTGGGAGTGGTGCCAGTTTATCCCCATTACCTATGATGCTTGCTGATCATTTTAAATAATGTTACTGACTCTTTTAAGGAAATGTCCACTTATTTTTATACTCTCTAGTGTTTTTATTAGGGATAGTGTTGGATTTTATCAAATGCTTTTTCTGCATCTATTGAGATAATCATATGGTTTTTGTTAATTCCGTTATTGATATAGTCAATTATGCTAAACACTTTTACATCCAATAGAACTGATAAAGGCCTCATTTCTAAAATATATAGAGTATTGACTCAAATTTATATAGTTTAAGTCATTCTCCAATTGTTAAAAGGTGAAAGGATATGAACAATTTTCAGCTGAAGAAATTGAAACTATTTGTAGCCAAATGAAAAGGTGCTTCAAACCACTATTGATCAGAAAAATGCAAATTAAGACAACTCTGAGATACTTCTACACACCTGTCAGATTGGCTAAGATAACAGGAAATGAAAATGACCATTGTTGGAGTGGATATGGGAAAATTAGGACACCAATACATTGTTGTTGGAACTATGAACAGGTCCAACCATTTTGGAGAGCAGTTTGGAACTATGCTCAAAAAGTTATCAAATTGTGCTTACCCTTTGATCCAGCAGTTTTTCTACTGGGATTATATAGGAAAGAGATGTTAAAAGATGGAAAGGGACCCACATGTGCAAAAATGTTCATGGCAGCCCTTTTTGTAGTGCAAGAAACTGGAAACTGAGTGGATGCCCATCAATTGGAGATTAATAAATTACTGTATACGGAATACTATTGTTCTGTAAGAAACAACCAGCAGGATGATTTCAGAGAGGCTTGGAGAGACCTACATGAATTGATGCAAAGTGAATTAAGCATAACCAGGAGATCATTACATATGACAACAACAAGACTATGTGACAATCAATTCTGATGGACGTGGCTCTCTTCAACAATGAGAGGATTCAAACCAGTTCCACTTGTTCAGTCATAATAAAGCCAACTACACCCAGAGAGAACCATGAGAACATAATGCGGCATACAACATAGCATTCTCACTCTCTCTGTATTCATTTGGTTGCATTTTGTTTTCTTTCCCAGTTTTTCTTTTCCTTCCTTCTTGATCTGATTTTTCTTATGTAGCAAGACAACTATATATATATATATATATATATATATATATATATATATATATATATATATATATATATATATATATATATATATATATACACACACACACATGTATATATACATGTATGTGTATACATGTACATATATGTGTATATATGTATATACACATATATGTATACATTTATTGGATTTAATATGTATTTCAACATATTTAACATGTATTGGACTACCTGCCAGCTAGGGGAGGGGGGTAAAGGGAAGGAGGGGGAAATTTGGTACAAAAGGTTTTCCAAGAGTCAATGTTGGAAAAGTTACCCATGCATTTGCTTTGCAAAAAAATAAATAAATATTTTTTTAAAAAGAAAATCTGTGCTCTTGAGGAGCTAATGGGAAAAATAATATATAGAGGGGACTTAATGCATGAAGCCCCGGAACATGGCTTACCATAAAAGCCTATTCAGCTTGTCCAAAGCAGTACTTCACAGGAACATCCTCCTAAATCCTCCTAAAAATGGTACTAGAGTTTTGCTTTTGCCTTTGCCTTAGTTTTGGCACTTGCTTTATTAACTTTTATGAGTTTCCCTTCTTGCCACTGTGTTCCATGATCAATCTTCTGCCTCTTCCTTCTTTTACTCCCTTTAATCAGTCCATTTAGATAATGTAATGGAGATGCTCTTATTATATCTTGTATGCTGATCTATCCATCTCCTTAAATTGACTATGGCTCAATCTTGGATTTTTGTGAGTAAGCTCTAATCGCCTCATCAGACAACAGCATTTTACAAAAGCTGAATTCCCTGTAGGCTAATGGAAGGAAGGCAGGAATTGTTGTATGGAGACCAAGATTCAAACCCTGTTTCAGTTACTAATTATCCAGAACATGTTCTTTCACCTCTTAAGAGACCACAATCTTCCTCTACTATAAATGGAGGAGATGTACTGGATGTGAGCACAATGTTTTTACTTTCTTTGTATCTCAAGAAATAAGTGCAGCACCTGGCCAACAGTTAGTTAGCATTTCTCAAATTATGGTGCAAAGACTAGTCTCTGGAACTCTTCCAGAGATTCTATGAAGTCAAAACTATTTTTTAAAATAATACTAAAATATTTTATTTTCTAATATGATAAATATCAGTAGATATATATCAAATATCCAAAATCCCTTTGGAAAGAATCATTCCTCAAAAACTGAAATAATGCAAAGGAGCTCCAAGACCAAAATATTGAGAATCATTGCAGTAAGTGCTTACTAATTGCTCATTGATTGGTTCTAAGGTAGCTTTCAACAAAATAGCTTCTGGGATATTTCTAGACATGTTGAGAAAAACTTAGGTGTCAAAGACTTCCTGCTTCAAGTACTGAAGGGGATGATTAAAGCATGGTTTTCCACTATATTGTCAGCTGGGGAGATGGGAAAACCTGAAGAGGATATCAATGAAAAAAGTGGTCCCCTGTAGTAACTTTACCTTCTTGTTCCAATCTGCTGAAGATATCAGTTAAGGTGGAAGGACACTGGGTAAAAGGCTGAGGTTTCTTGATGGTGCAAGACCTAGCAAGGGATTGAACATACTAATCTTCATTTCAGCATTTGGTGACATCATGTCATTACCCTGGGAGCTTACAGTGTCCCCGACCACACAGACTTACTTGCTTTTAGGAAGTAAAGAGGAAATTGCCTACACTTGCTTTTGGTGGAGAAAAGCTGTAATTATTAGCATCTGGAGCCATCAACTAACTATTTTCTGAAGCTGAAAGGAGGCTATGGACCATGATAATACTAATAATAGTAGTAACCATATTGACATTTACACATTATATGGGGTTTTACAGGCTTCAAAGCACTTTCTTCACAACTTAGTTGCTCTGGAAGCATAATCATCTCCATTTAACAAATGAGGAAATAAGTTTAGAGACAGGGAGGGAGACAGCATTTATTAAGCCCCACTATGTGCCTGGCATTGAATTAAGGCCTTTATAAATATCATCTCATTTGATCCTCATGACAATCCTGGGAGGAAGGTGCACAGGTAAAATAATGCATAGATACTAAGTGCCTGGATTTGAATTCATGCCCTTCTGACTCTAGAATCCATAGTTTATCCATCTAGTTGCTCTAAAGTAAATGACTTCTAAAACAATATCCTATATATAGAGCTTTTTAAAACTTAACAGGCAGCTAGGTTATATAGATGGTGCATTGAACTTGACATTTAGAAGTGAAGCTTTTTGTTCACTTCCTGCTTATTAGCTGTGTGGTCCAGAGCAATCACTTAACTTCTGCCTTTCAATTTCCCTATCTATTAAATGGGGATATTAGTAGCAATTAACCCTTGAGAGAACCTATTGAAATGACATCCAGGAGGTACTTTGTAAACCTTAAAATACTATGTAAATCCTAACTCATCATTATATCATTTGATCCTCCAAATTCCTTATTATGCTATTTTCCTATTTTTTATAGGTGAGGAAACCAAGGCTAAGAAAGGCTATGTTACTTTGTTAGAAAGTGATGGTAGAGATACTTGAAATCAGCTTTTCAGACTTCAACAATATTCTTTCCAAAATGGAGCCTAAGATCTAGGCTGTTTGAATTGAAGATTTTTGTCATTTTTTCATGGCTAACTCTTCATGACCTTGTTTCAGGTTTTTTTTTGACACAGATATTGGAGTGGTTAACTACTTCCTCCTCCAGCTAATTTTACAGATGAGAAAACTGAGGCAAATAGAACTAAGTAGCTTGCCCAGGATCTAATAAATGTCTGAGACCAGATTTGAACTCTTAATTCCAGCCCTGACACTGTGTCTACTGTGCTATCTAGCTGCCTTCATTGGTTTGAATATATTTGTGTGAAGTAGAGTGGAGATAATAGTCATAGGGACATTAAGAAAGGGAGAAGAAGAGCAGAAGGGATTCAGTGAAGCTTCTTGTGCAGGGGAGAGGCATGACTTCACAATTGTTAGATAATTAATAGCATATAGAATCTCAGATCTAGAAATGGAAGGATAATCAGAGGTTTTCTAATCAAAACATCTCATTTTACAGATGAGGAAACTAAGTTTAGAGAAATTTAGAGAAGTCATGATTGTCTTAAGTCAAATTTTTTGTCTTTAATTATTTTATATGTGAGTTAGTAGCAGAAAATAAAAATTATCCTATGTGACTCCAAAGGGCAAAATCAGAAGGAATGGATAGAAATTAAAGAGCAAGATGCAGATCATGGCTTAGCTAGAACTAATGATTAGTATTTCTGTAAAGGACATTTGTTGCCTCAAATTTATAAGCTCTCATCCATGGAGTTCTTCAATGGAAAGATTGTTAAGTTTGGTGCTTCCCCCCACACACACACCTTTTTTTAAATAATCGACATTGATGAGCCAGACTGCAATGAAGTGACAACAAATGATATTCCTTCCTTCAATACACATTTAGGAACTGTCCAAGGCATGGGGAGAATGATGTTAGACATTTGAAGAAACATAATTTTTAGCATCATGAGGGAACATGAACCTATGTGACACCAGGAATGGTTAAAGGAATTAGAAAGACTTAATCAAGATAACATAAGATATAGGAAACCACCAGTCAAATGTGTGAAGGACTCTCATGGAGGAAAGAGTAAATTTTTCTTGTTTATTCTCAGATAATCAGACTAGGGAACAAAAGATCAAAATTGCAGAGGGACATTTCATTTGCATACAGAAGGAAATTATTTTTCCTACTTCTCATACTAAACATGTGTATGTATATAGTCGCTACAAAGTGCAGGCTAGTTCCCTGGAGGGCTTCAGGGTCAGCCAGAGTCAAAATAAATTAAAATCCTTAGTCTTTAGGAGGAGAAATAAAGGAGGTGGGCAAACTGCCACAAGGCTTGCCAAAGATGTATCCTGGATCCTGGAGTCCAGAGTCACCAGCTTCTCTCCTCCTCATCCAGACATTAATCCACTCTCCTTTCTCTCCCTCCACCCTCCAATTCTTGTCTATGATTATCTTATTCCCAAACATTCAGCCAGCAACAAAGGTGAGGAGAGCCATGATCCAAATATATGCTAATAAAGCCATTGTCTCACATTGACTAGGTAATTAGCCTTAAGTTCTCTGCATTCTCAGATTCAAGTATACCTAGTCAGAGTTTCAGCCCTTTACATCTCCCACTTCCTTTTGTTTTAGAACACAGGTGGTCAAGCTATCTCTGACTTCTCAGGGAGGTGAGAACCTCCCCAAAAAGGAGGTGATCATTCCCTCCCTGACTTCTCAGGAAAGGAGGTGAAAACTGTTGAGTCATGGCCCAAACTCCCGAGTGGAACAGATCTTCAGTGACCAGGATTGCCTGTGCACTTGAAATGACGGAAACTGTAAGCAATGAAGGGTGAGAGCCATGAGTGGGACCCCGTCTTCCTAGTGCCATCTTGTTCAGCCTTACAAGGCTATTCTCATATTACCTGAGCTGTGACCTATGCAATGTACAAGCCTGGTGGGGGGTTGGCAGGCCCTCTTACAGAAAACATTAAAAAGGACATGATCATGTCCTCACTGATTTTCAGGAAGGGGGATGAAAAAACCAAAGGGAAGTAGGGAGTTAAGCCAGATATTGTTAACAGTTTCTGGGCTGAAGGGTCTTACTAGAAACAAGTATACATAAATCCATCAGCTTGGGAGGTATTACATAAACACATAGCTTGTGCTATGTGTAGCATAAATAAACAAATAAATAAAGCACAGACTAGGAGTGATGATTCTCATCAGTGAGTACAGGCTCAATGTGGTGTAACAAACATAAATTGTATATATAAGTATTGATATAACAAACAATATGAATCAACATGGTGTTGTAAATGATTTCCAGAATTCCTAGAAGGAGGGTATGTAAACATCAGTAACAAATAACGCCTCCTTCAGCAGCCAAGAGATAGTCCAAAACCAATGTATTGTCCATTACTTCATGTGTCAGGGAATCCAATGATCCCTGCAAGTTTTGAAGTCCTGAAACAGTTTTATCATGTCTCAGGGATTCCAATGATTCCTGAGGGTTTTGAAGTCCAACAATTTTTGATGTCCATGAGTCAATTGCCATAACTGCCATGCTCTTTCAGTAGTGGGCACAATCAGCGATGAAACCACCCATTGTTTCTTGGATCTTCTCCTTCCTTTCAAGGGTCTGCTCCATCTCTCTCCAATGAAAAAGGCGAACACAATTCATTGGCACCCATCTGATTCCTTCTCCATCTGTAGAGATACAAGAAAACCCTCTCCCCCAAGCAGTTAACCTATCTGGTCCCTTCCATTCACCACTTTCTGGATCTTTCCATATCACCTGGCGACTGTCTACAAATAGTGGAGCTGCTCACTGCCCTTCTAGTGGTTTAAAAATCTGTCTGCCAGAGCCAGAGCATCTTTATCAAGAATCAAGAAGTTAATTGTATAAAGAGCTAATTTTGAAGTTCTCTAGGGTTACCTGTGGTTCCCCTTTTCTTTTGTTTTTGGGGGACCATCTTAATGTCTCTGTTTCTCCTCTCTACTATTGCCTGTCCTTTAGGATGAAAGGATATGCCAAAGATGTGTAAAATCTGATACTGTGCACAAAAGTGTGCAAAATGTTTAGAAGTATATGCAGATCTATTGTCTGTTTTTATTGCTTGTGGCACACCTAATTGCAAATGCTTATATAAGGAAGTCAGTGACCACTGGGGCTGTCTCTTTTGCTGTTGGTATTGCAAAAGTGAATCCTGAAAAGGTGTCTATCACAATGTGGATAAAACACAGACAATCAAGAGATTTATAATGGGTCACATCCATTTGCCAAATTTAACTGGATCTTAAACCACATTCCCTGGAAGGAATGTAGGAATGTGGAAAGGAAGGCAAGCTGTACAGGCTTTTATTATGCTCCTAGCTTCCTCTTTTGTTATCCTAAATTGCAAACCTAAAACTTGAGCAGCCTGATAATATTTGGAATGAAATTCTTGGGCTTCTTGAAATAAAGGAGTATTTGGCCAACATGGTTAGAAGGCCATTTGCCTTTGGATTACCATCAAAAATAGAATCTGGAAGTCCATTATGAGAGTGGACATGCAAGACATAAATCTTACCTGGATGCTTTCTCACTTGCTCTTGAAATTACTTAAAGAGCTGATATACATTAGAAGCTACACATTTTATTTAGGCTGTGGCAATTATTTGTACCACACTTACAGATATTATATTTATATCTCCTGGATAATAGGTAAGAGCTAGAATTATTGCATATAATTCATTCTGCTGTGTGGACTGAAAAGGAGTTCCAACTACTCTCTTTGTAGTTGTCACGAGAATATACGGTACAAATATTAAGTTTGGGTGTATCTGTAAAGATAGTTGGTCATTTAAGAGGAACTTTAGAAACCTTTTCTTCAAGAATCCATTGCCAATTATGTAATAGTCTCATTATCTTTAATGGAGACCCATGTATAAAATTTGGAACCATGGCCAATAAAATTTGCCACTCTTGGATGGTTTCATAGCATAAATTAATTTGTGCATTGTTATAAAAGGTATATATCTTGTGAGGTCTTATCCCAGATAATTGTACTGCTTGTTTAATGGCCTTTAATAAAATTCTAGCCACAAATACCTAGGTAAGGAGTAAGGCTTTAATCTGGTTGTGCTGTGAGGTTCACCCTCTCTATCACACTGTCTCCTTGATGACAAGGAGGGTGGGTGCCTCTTTTGTAGCAAAACTGATATTTCCAAGGGTTTTTGAGTGACTCTTTCAAACACATTGGATAAAGCTAGTTCAACTTGTCTCGCCTCTTGAGCTTCTGTAAAACTGATATGGTGAGTTTAAAGCACTGTCTCCACTTAAAATGTCATATAATGGTTGCAACTGATAGGTAGTCAAGCCTAACAGTGGACGCATCCATTGAATATTTCCTATCCATTTCTGAAAGTCATTTCTCTGTTCTTAAGGAAAGTTTTTGTACTGTAAGGACTTTAGGGTATATTTCATATCCTACATATTGAAAAGGAGTATATCTTTCCAATTTTTTCTGGAGCTATATACAACTTGTAGTTCCTTAGTGTTTCTATGGTGTTTTGTAGACATGCTTCTAACATTTGCTCCTTGTGTGCACATTCCAAGATATCATCCATGAAATGTAACAACATAACTTTTGGAAATGCTTTTCTTACTGGAGTAAGAACAGTAGTAACATACATTTTACACATAGTAGGGCTGTTTTTCATTCCCTGTGGCAAAACTATGCATTCATATCTTTTATAAGGCTCAGCTAAGTTAATTCTGGGCACTGAAAAGTCAAATCTTTTCATATTCTCCTTATCTAGAGGGATAGAATAGAAGCAATCCTTAATATCTATAATCCAAAGAGGCTATTCTTTAGACAACTGAGTAGGAGATGAAAGCCCAGGCTGAAGAGTTCCCATAGTTACTATCTGTTCATTTACCTTTCTTAAATCAGTCAATATCCTCCATTTTCCAGATTTTTTTTTACAACAAATACTGGGGAATTCCAAGGACTTAGAGAAGGTTGTAAGAGTCCTTGGTAAAGTTGCTCCTGTACTATATCTAATAAGGCCTGAATTTTATTGCTAGCTGAGGGCCACTGTTCTATCCACACTGGTGGATCAGTTTTCCTTTAAATAGGAACAGATTAGAGTGTTGGCAGGCCTTCAAGAGCAGCCATAGGTTGGTGAGGAACGGATTTCATCTCTCCAGGGAGTATCTTAGTTGTCCCAGCTGCATACAAATCTGTTCTCTCTAATTGTAATTCCTTTCTCCCATCAGGTTGCTTCCTGGATGGTTGATTATGTAATCCCTGTCTCCTATCAGATTGCTTCTTGGCTAATTTGTCATGGCTGGATACTGAACTTCTTAAGACTCTCTGAGTGTAGCATTGGCTGCCATCACGCCCCAAGTATTTTTTCTTTTGGGCCCTGCAGCTGGGCCCCCTATCCCATTTCCCTGAATCAATCCACATTCTGATGCCCAATGGAAACCTCTGTTGCATTTTGGACATGGGGTTTTGCGTCTTGTTCTCCCACCCTGTTTTCTCACTCTGTCTTTATGCCAACATTCAGTTTTCAAATGCCCTACTTTACCACATTGAAAGCATTGACACCATTCTGGAGAGCAATTTGGAGCTATGCTCAAAAATTTATCAAACTGTGCATACCTTTTGACCCAACAGTGTTGCTGTTGGGCTTATATCCCAAAGAGATCTTAAAGAAGGGAAAAGGACCTGTATGTGCAAGAATGTTTGTGGCAGCCCTCTTTGTAGTGGCTAGAAATTGTAAACTACATGGATACTCATCAATTGGAGAATGGCTGAACAAACTGCAGTATATGAATATTATGGAATATTATTGTTCAGTAAGAAATAACTAGCAGGATGATTTCAGAAAGGCTTGGGGAGACTTACATGAACTGATGCTGAGTGAAATGAGTAGGACCAGGAGATTGTTGTATATTTCAACAACAATAATATATGATGATCAATTCTGACGGATGTGGCCATTTTCTTTTTTTTTTTCAGATATTAAGGAAAATATATTTTTTTATTAATTTTTATAATTATAACATTTTCTTTGGCAGTATATATGCATACATAATTTTTTTTTACAACATTATCCCTTGTACTCCCTTCTGTTCCGAGTTTTTCCCCTCCTTCCTTCCACCCCCTCCCCTGGATGGCGGGCATTCCCATACGTATTAAATATCTTATAGCATATCCTAGGTACAATATATATGTGCAGAACCGAACTTTGTTGTTGTTGTTGTTTCAAAGGAAGGATTGTATTCACAAGGTAAAAATAATCTGGGAAGAGAAACAAAACAAAACAAAACAAAACAAAACAAAACAAAACAAAAAAAACAATGCTCACAGTTTACACTCATTTCCCAGTGTTCCTTTTCTGGATGTAGCTGATTCTGTCCATCATTGATCAATTGGAATTGGATTAGCTCTTCTCTGTGTTGAAGATATCCACTTCCATCAGAATAGGATGTGGCCATTTTCAACAATGAGATGGACCAAATCAGTTCCAATAGAGCAGTAACAAACTGAACGAGCTACACCCAGCAAAAGAACTCTGGGAGATGACTATGAACCACTACATAGAATTCCCAGTCCCTCTCATTTTCTCCACCTGCATTTTAGATTTCCTTCACAGGCTAATTGTGCACTATTTCAAAATCTGATTCTTTTTGGACAGCAAAACAACTGTTTGGTCACGTATACATATATGTATTTAATTTATTACTTTAACATATTGAACATGTTTTGGTCAACCTGCCATCGGGGAGGGGGAGGAGGGGAAAAATTAGAACAAAAAGTTTGGAAAATGTCAATGTTGTAAAATTATCCATGCATATATCTAGTAAATAAAAACTATTATTAAAAATAATAATAATAAAAAAATAAAAGAAAACATTGACGAGTCTCTCTGGAAGTCCCTTGCCAAAAGGAACCTTGTCTTCTCATGTTTGCATCTTGGGAATTCTACATCATAGCCTGGGTATAAAAGGTATTTGTGCCCACTGTAGCACAGTGTCTTATGATCTCTTCTAAAGGAGCATCCTTATGTTATCCTCGTATAATTCTTCTACAAACCTCATTAGCATTTTCTTTAGCCAGTTGCCTTATCATAATTTCTGTTTCTGCATTTTCACCAATACTTTTTTATGACAGCTGTCTGCAAACGTCCCACAAAATCAGCAAAGGGTTCATTTAGCCCTTGTGCTATTTTTGTGAAAGCTTCTCTTCTGCTTTGTTTACTTGGGAGAAAATCCCATGCTTTGATAGCAGCAGCAGCAATTGGCTCATATGCTGCTATGGGGTAATTAATCTGTGCTGAAGTGTCTGCATTAGAACCTACACATGTTTTTGGTCCACTCAACAAGTCACAGTGAAGATATATATTCATGTCTCCCAATACATATCTCATTCTGCATATTAACTCAAATTCTCTCTGTAATGAAAAGAACAGTATTCTTCATTATTAATCCCCTGGAATCATGGTTGATTATTGTGTTGATCAGATTTGCCTTTCAGAATTTCTCAACTTAATAATATTGAAGTTATAGTTTTAATTAGTTAAGCTTTGAGATCAGGTAGTTGTATAGTGGTAGAGAAGAATTGAGTTATATTATTTCCTTTTATTCTACCATCTTGTCACAGTTTTCTTGTATGTACTTTCTTATACACATGATTTCCCTTTCCATTGTTGCTTGTCCTTCATTCTTGAAGAGCACCATGACATCAAGGAGGTGATTCCATGACACACAAGCAAATTGAATCTAAATGAGGAAGGGCTATGCAAGGTCACTGCATCATTTTCCCCTCCAGAGATATCAGGGTCCAAATACCAGATTTAGATCACAATGAATGAAGATGACCCTTGATGAAATGAGAGACCTTGGTCTTTTAAATATTAAATATACCATGTGATATTATTCAACCCCCCCCAAAACAACTCTGTTAGGGAAGTCTTATTTTTCTCATTTTATAAATGAAGATTGACCAAAACAATCTCAACCACAATTTTAGAGGAGTCATGATTAACTATAAACATACCTGACAAAGAAGTGATGGAGGAAGAAGTGAGACTTTTAAGGCTTTCTTTTTTGTGCATTGCCAAAAAAATGAAGGGATTGTTTTGGCTCTTTGATATCAAGGATTTTGTTTTTCCTCCTTTCTCAGTTGAAATGAGAGGGGTATGAAGTAAATTGTGGGAAGAGATAAAAATGATTTTTATTGATCAAAATAAGGATATTAATTTACATATATACATATATAGTCTAGGTGATTATATAATTAAATGTATTAATAATCGTTTGGGTATCTGGATACAAAGGTTAGCTTAAGTCAAACCAAACTAATTAAAGATAGTTCAAATCATCATGGAAGTGCATCTCTAGGATAGTGCTTTAGGGCTGTTTACTAATTTTATCAATGCCTTGAATTAAACAAATAGATGGCAGGCTTATCAGATTTGAAGATAATATAAAACTTCAAGGTATAGTTAATGACACAGGCTGACTAAGGTATATTTGAGAGGTATAGATTAGGCTATTGAAATGTCTTCAAAATTTGAACTTCTGTAATTCTATATAAAGGGAAAATAATATCTACCCTATCTTAAAGATGATTACTCTCAAAGTGCTATTTAAATGTGAATCATAAGTGTGATCCTTATTGATACATCCCTTACTTAGTACAGTGCTGGCTTATAATAATAAATGCTTATTAATTGAGTGATTTTCCAGGAATTTTGTTTAATGCTTATATATGCAAGGAGAAAAAAATAAACACACCTTGTTTTTAATGGTTCTTTAAGGAGACATTGCATTCTGAATAATAAAATGCTTTTAATAGTCAACAAAGAATATATACAATGGGATTTTTAGTTTAATATATTCTGTAACTGCAAATATGTGGCTTATTTGATAATAATAATTCTGACTTCCAGTTTGGTATTTTTTTCATGATATTATGTTACCATTTCTTTTGACAAAGCAAGTAAACTCATTTATCTAAATTGGTAGTAAAACAGACATCAGAGAATGTATACACAGGAGAACATAGATTGGATAAGACAAGTAGTAAAAGAAGTTTCCCAATTGGAATGAGATCACCAAGCTCAACCTAGAAAAACAAAGAGTCTCAGATTTCATGCAAAAGGAAATTCTTTAATGTCTCTGATGGAAGAAGCTAGAGATAGAGACAAGATTAGTTTGCCAATTTCTCTATGTGTTGATCTTTTCCTTAGGGTGGAACAAAACTGTCTTTCCTTTCAGGCATCTAAGAAATTCTCTCACTGTGCAATTTTTCCATCAGATTCTCTCTTCTCTCCAGCACTCACCAAATCTTCCCTTCAGGTAAGGATGACTATCAGCTAAGACTTGTAATTTTTGTGCCTGAGGTAAGGGACAAGGGGAAGGTACCAGGGAAAGATTTCACTCTTTATAGTGAGGGAAGGAAGGGGAGGAAGGGAATGAAGAAGACTTTTAGATACAAAATTGTTTCTATACTTTTGAAGATGCTTTTGGGAAAAGAACTAGAAAGAATCTGGTATCTTGGGAGTAGGCTCTCTTTGGTGAGGAAATGAGTCCTAAAATAAGGCCACTCTTTTTGAACTCACAAGAGTTGAGGTTCCCTTCAAGTGACATTGCTTTGTCAAGGAAACATTTTCGAGGACAGTAAAGTAACTATCATTTAAATTTTAGCAATCTGAGTCAAAGGTCTGTTGGTCTAGACTTAGTTCAAAATTAAGGCGGGGGGGAGGGGGGTGGAGCCAAGATGGCAGAGAAGGTACACACAATTTTGTAAGCTCCCTTCTTCCCTCAATATCAATTAGTTAAATCAGCCTCAAAAATAGCGCTGGACTGATAGAAACCACAAGGACTTTCACAACTTACCAGCTGAAGAGAATCTGGAGTTTCAACAGAAAAGGTTGGTCCCAGGGGAGGAAGAAAAAAGGCCAGCACAGACAGTTAGGTGCTAGCACACTGCGCCTATCAAGCTGGGGAGAACTCTGGGATCAGAGAAGCCACTGAGATAGAAGAATCTGGCACAGGCTGTTAGCTCTTCTCTGCTTATAAAACAGCAGATCAGAAGAGAAAACAAGCCACTTTAAAATATAAAGTCAGATACTAGAACCACCCCAATCCGGAAGTGACCTAACAGATCTCGGCAAAGCTGTGCAGCCGCTTTCTGCTGCCCAGGGCTTCACCTTGGGGTAGTTAAGAGCTTGAACCAGGGGACACAGCCCAAGGCAACATCTAATTCACATAGTGCCAGGCTTTGCTGGAGTCTGTGGAACTCAGCCTAGGAAGTCCCAGAGAAGCAGAACCTTTGAAATAGGGACTGCAGTTTCTGGGCAGACACATTCAGTTTGAGCACAGGGGCTTTTCATATCAGCTGCTGACATCCACGCCCCACAGGACGCATTGGCTGGGCTATGTGTCGCCTTTACTGTTCAGTCTTAAACCTCAGGGAAGTCTCTAGGACACACAGCTGGGTCCTTCACTGGGCAACCCTCACAGCACAGCAATACTAATCACCTCTGAGGCACTTCCAGGGAGGGGGAGGGGAACTCTCACCCAAAGCTATCTCTTAGATCAGGTGCAGGGGCCACGGCATCCATCCAGTCTGGGAGGAAGCTGGTAAAGAAAGAAAGAAATAAACTTCTTACCCCATAACATTCCTATACCATAATTAATCCAACCATACTCCAATTGATGGACATCCATTCATTTTCCAGTTTCTAGCCACTACAAAAAGGGCTGCCACAAACATTTTGGCACATACAGGTCTCTTTCCCTTCTTTAGTATTTCCTTGGGATATAAGCCCAGTAGTAGCACTGCTGGGTCAAAGGGTATGCATATTTTGATAACATTTTGGGCATAATTCCAGATTGCTCTCCAGAATGATTGGATTCTTTCACAACTCCACCAACAATGCATCACTGTCCCGGTTTTCCCACAGCCCCTCCAACATTCATCGTTATTAGTTCCTGTCATCTTAGCTAATCTGACAGGTGTGTAATGATATCTCAGAGTTGTCTTAATTTGCATTTCTCTGATCAATAGTGATTTGGAACATTCTTTCATATGAGTGGAAATAGTTTTAATTTCATCATCTGAAAACTGTCTGTTCATATCCTTTGACCATTTATCAATTGGAAAATGGCTTGATTTCTTATACATTAAAGTCAATTCTCTGTATATTTTGGAGATGAGGCCTTTATCAGAACCTTTAGCTGTAAACATGTTTTGCCAATTTGTTACTTCCCTTCTAATCTTGTTTGTGCAGAAACTTTTAAATTTGGTGTAATCAAAATTTTCTATTTTGTGATCAATAATGGCCTCTAGTTCTCCCCTGGACACAAACTCCTTTCTCCTCCACAAGTTTGAGAGGTAAACCCTCCCATGTTCCGCCAATTTATTTATGATTTTGTTCTTTATTCCTAAATCTTGGACCAATTTTGATCTTATCTTAGTATGTGGTGTTAAATGTGGGTCCATGCCTAGTTTCTGCCATACTAATTTCCAGTTTTCCCAACAGTTTTTGTCAAATAATGAAATCTTATCCCAAAATTTGGGATCTTTGGGTTTGTCAAAGAATAGATTGCTATTTTTATTCACTATCTTGCCCTGTGAACCTCACCTATGCCACTGATCAACTATTCTATTTCTTATCCAATACCAAATGGTTTTGGTGACTGTTGCTTTCTAATACAGTTCTAGATCAGGTACAGCTAGACCACCTTCATTTAAATTTTTTTTTCATTACTTCCCTTGAAATTCTCAACCTTTTGTTTTCCACATGAATTCTGTTGTTATTTTTTATAGGTCACTAAAATAGTTTCTTGGGAGTCTGATTGGTATAGCACTAAATAAATAGATTAGTTTAGGCAATTTTGTCATCTTAATTATATTCACTGGGCCTATCCAAGGCCGAATGTCTTTCCAATTATTTAAATCTGACTTTATTTTTGTGGCAAGTGCCTTGTAATTTTGCTCATATAATTCCTGACTCTCTTTTGGTAGATATATTCCCAAATATTTTATACTATCAACCGTTATTTTGAATGGAATTTCTCTTTGTATCTCTTGCTGTTGGATTGTGTTGGTAATGTATAAAAAGGCTGAGCATTTATGTCGGTTTATTTCGTATCCTGCAACTTTGCTAAAATTCTGAATTATTTCTAATAGCTTTTTAGCAGAGTCTTTGGGGTTCTCTAAGTATACCATCATGTCATCTGCAAAGAGTGATAATTTGATTTCCTCATTTCCTACTCTAATACCTTGAATCTCTTTCTTGGCTCTTATTGCCGAGGCTAGCATTTCTAGTACTATATTGAATAGTAATGGTGATAGTGGGCAACCTTGTTTCACTGCTGATCTTACAGGGAAAGGTTCTAGTTTATCGCCATTACATATGATGTTTACTGAAGGTTTTAAATATATGCTCGTTATTATTTTAAGGAATAGTCCATTTATTCCTATACTCTCAAGCATTTTTAGTAGGAATGGATGTTGGATTTTATCAAATGCTTTATCTGAATCTATTGAGATGATCATATGGTTTTTATTAATTTGATTATTAATATGGTCAATTATACTAATAGTTTTCCTAATATTAAACCAGCCCTGCATTCCTGGTATAAATCCCACTTGGTCATAGTGTATTATCCTGGGGATGATTTTCTGAAGTCATTTTGCTAATATCTTATTTAAGATTTTAGCATCAATGTCCATTAAGGAAATTGGTCTACAGTTTTCTTTCTCAGTTTTCGATCTACCTGGTTTAGGTATCAGTATCATGTCTGTGCCATAAAAAGGAATTTGGTAGGACTCCTTCAATCCCTATTTTTTCAAATCGTTTATATAGCATTGGAGTTAGTTGTTCTTTAAATGTTTGGTAGAATTCACATGTAAATCCATCTGGTCCTGGGGATTATTTTCTTAGGGAGTTGGTTAATAGCTTGGTCCATTTCTTTTTCTGATATGGGACTATTTAGACTACTTACTTCTTCTTCTGTTAATCTGGGCAGGCTATATTTTTGAAGGTATTCTTCCATTTCATTTAAGTTATCGAATTTATTGGCATAAAGTTGAGCAAAGTAGCTTCTAACTATTGTTCTAATTTCCTCTTCATTAGTGGTGAGTTCTCCTTTTTCATTTTCAAGACTGACAGTTTGCTTTTTCTCTTTCCTTTTTTTAATCAGGTTTACTAAGGGTTGTCTATTTCGTTGGTTTTTTCATAGAACCAACTTTTAGTTTTATTAATTAATTCAATAGTTTTTTTACTTTCAATTTTATTAATCTCACCTTTTATTTTTTGAATTTCAAGTTTCGTGTTTGTCTGGGGGTTTTTAATTTGTTCCTTTTTTAGCAATTTTAGTTGTAAGCCCAATTCATTGGTCCTCTCTTTCTCTATTTTATGCAAGTAGGCCTGTAGAAATATAAAACATCCCCTTATTACTGCTTTGGCTGTATCCAACACATTTTGGTATGATATCTCATTATTGTCATTTTCTTGGATGAAGTTATTAAATGTGTCTATGATTTGCTGTTTTACCCAATCATTCTTTAGTATTAGATTATTTAGTTTCCAATTATTTTTGGTCTATTTTCCCTTGGTTTTTTATTAAATATAATTTTGATTGCATTGTGGTCTGAAAAGGGTGCATTTACTATTTCTACTTAATTCATTTGATTTTGAGGTTTTTATGCCCTAGTATATGAAAATTTTTTGTATAGGTTCCATGAACTGCTGAGAAGAAAGTATACTTCTTCCTGTCTCCATTTAGCTTTTGCCAAAGATCTATCATATCAAACTTTTCTAGTATTCTATTTACCTCTTTGACTTCTTTCTTGTTTATTTTGTGGTTTGATTTATCTAATTCTGAGAGTGCAAGATTCAGATCTCCCACTATTATACTTTTGCTGTCTATTTCTTTTTGCAGATCTCTTAATTTCTATTTTAATTATTTAGATGCTGCACCACTTGGTACTTATATGTTTAATATTGATACTGCTTCATTATTTGTTAGGATTACTAAGTGAGAACTGAAGTTGTCTGGACAGTGACAAGGTGAGAATTCAGGTTTTCTGGACAATTACAAGGTGAGAACTCAGGTTGACTTGATAGAGGGGGCAAGCTCATTGGCTGGGGTGGTTCTTCCCAGAAGCCCTTGCATTATGCCACGCCCATTCTCTGGGAGAATAAAAGAGAGGACTCTCAGAGAAAGAAGAAGACTCTCTGCATTACATCAGGCCTGACGGGGCTCTCTGCAGGAAGGGAAGTCACTTCTTTGGACAAGAGTTAACAGCAACTGCCTGGAGACAACGGTTCACTACAGGAAGAAGAATCTGTCTGAGAGATTTGAGTAGACACAGCAGATCTCTTACCAGAGAGTAATCCGGCAGCTTCTAGAGACGACAGCTCGCTACAATTGGCGCCCAACGTGGGGCAAGGACTTTTGCTTATCCTGACAAGAGGAGCTAGACCAGACCTTCGCAATTTGGAACCCGAACAGGGACAGACACGGTCCTGATTCCAGTGGAAAAGCCTCCCATCCAGATCTCAGTCTCTCTGACCCAGAACCGTGAGTAACAAGGAAACTTCGTTAAAGATTAAGTGAGCGTGCTAATAGATAAATAAGGAACTTAACTTGTTAAGGGCTAAACCAGGAATCTCTTATAGCTGAAATGGGGCAGATGTTAGCTATATTCAATCCCTGGACCTCAGCCGACTCATCCCCAGCCCCAGAAGCAACCTCAGCTCCACCCTCATTCAGGAGTGGTACTATAGAGAGTATAATCAAGATAATTGAGGAGCAGAGTTTACTTGTAACCTGGGTACAGATTGCTAAACTCTTGGCTGCATTAAGACGCACATCCCCTTGGTTCTTAGAGGAAGAAAAGATAGATGTAGATAAATGGAAGCTAGTGGGATATGAAATGAAAGAATTTCAAGCAAAAAATGGGCCTCGTTCAATTTCTGCAGAAGTATTTTATATCTACAACATAGTTCAATTAGCCTTAAACTATCAAGCAAGTTGTAGGAGAAGGAAAAGTTCTAAAAATGAACAAAGGAGGAAGTGTGAGGAAAAAAGGAAAGATCAAGATCTTTCCCTAGAGCAAGAGGATTTAAATGAGGAATTATGGTATGATTCTCTTGAAGAAGCTTCAACCCTGCCTAGAGAACAGATTATTGACAGGCCCACATCAACCCCACCTTCAGAGATGGAGGAAGAAAGAGGGGAAGAGGCAGAAACACAAACAGAATTGCCTGTGAAGAAGCCTAAGCCTATGACAAGATTAGAAAAAGCATTGGTTAAAGCTAAGAGAGAAGGACAGGATATAAGTGATTTTATACATGCATATCCTGTGATTGAAAATACTGACTCTGTAGGTAAAAAAAGGAGAAGATATGCACCTTTAGATTTGAATAAAATTAAGGATTTGAAAAAAGGTTGTACCCTTTATGGGGCTACATCAGCTTATGTCAAAATGTTACTAGATGGTTTGTCTTATGAAGTCCTAACCCCGAATGATTGGAAATCCATAGCAAGGACATGTCTGGAACCTGGAGAAAATTTATTATGGCTTGCGGAATTTCATGAATTATGTAAAATTCAAGTCAGATGCAATTTGGAAATAGGAGTTAACACACAATTCACTTTTGAGCACTTAGCTGGTGAAGGTCAGTATGGAGAGAATTCGGAACAGATTAATTATACCATGACAATATATGAGCAAATTGCTAAGGCTGCAATAAAAGCTTGGGGTGTCCTTCCTGGACAGAAAGATCGTGGAGAGGCTTTCACTAAAATACAGCAAGGTCCCAATGAACCTTTTGCAGATTTTGTGGGACGTTTGCAAACTGCTGTCAAAAGAACTATTGGAGAAAATGCAGCTACAGAAATAATGACCAGACATCTGGCTAAGGAAAATGCCAATGAGATTTGCAAAAGAATTATATGGGGATTAGACAAAGATGCTCCTTTAGAGGAGATCATAAGACGCTGTGCTACAGTGGGAACAAATGCTTTTTACACCCGGACAATGATGAATGTGGAAAGGCGGGGTCCCTCCTGGCAAGGGACTTCTAGAGAAACTCGGCGATGTTTTCAATGTGGAAAAGTTGGACATATAAGAGCTCAGTGTAGGTATGGAGATACAGGGAGAAGACAGGGTGAAAGAAGACCTAAAACCCCATGTCCAAAATGCAACAGAGGATTCCATTGGGCATCAGAGTGTAGAATAATTCAGGGAAATGGGATGAGGGGCCCAGGTTCAGGGCCCCAGGCAAAAAAGACTTGGGGCATGATGGCAGCTGATGTTACACCCAAAGAACCTTTAGAAGGCCAGGACTCTGATTTGATCAACCAGCAGAAAAGCAATCACATGGCAGAAAGGGATTACCTAATAAGTGAGCCAAAAGGCAATCAGATTGCAAAAATGGATTACACTTGGGGAGAATACAGGCCTTTTAAACCAACAGGGCTGTGTCCAGTGCAAACAATTCCAATGTAATTGCCAGATGATGAGAAGAGATTTAGAAAGTGGTAAATAGAAGGTAATTAGATAGGTTAACTGCCTGGGAGAGAGGGTTTGCTTGTATTTCTTCAGCAGGAGAAGGAATCAGATGGGTGCCAACGAGTCATATTCGCCTTGTCCACCAGAGAGAGACAGAAAAAGAGAAAGACCTCAAAATAAAGGAGAAGATCTAAGAAACATCTGACACTGAAAGAGCATGGATAATAAGAAGACTGTTAAAGAACTTAAAAACCAGCAGGAATCATTGGACTTCCTCACACAAGATGAGAATAATGGACAATGGACTTATGGACATTTATAAATTTTCAATTTATGATTATGATTATGTTATATACTTCTAGCATGTGTTATGTTACTATGTTACTATGTGCTTATGTAATTTATGTAATTATCTGTAATACTTCCCATATTGATGGATTTATGTTTCAAGGTCATGACTGTCCTATGTTCTAAATCAAAAGAAAGGGGGAGATGTTGGGATTACTAGGTGAGAACTGAGGTTGTCTGGATGGTGACAAGGTGAGAATTCAGGTTTTCTGGACAATTACAAGGTGAGAACTCAGGTTGACTTGATAGAGGGGGCAAGCTCATTGGCTGGGGTGGTTCTTCCCAGAAGCCCTTGCATTATCCCACGCCCATTCTCTGGGAGGATAAAAAGAGACAGCAATGGGCGCAGACAGCAGATCGGCCTGGAGAAGGATAAGAGCTGGAGGAGATTCAGAGCCAGGATTCAAGAGAAAGACTCTCTGCATTACATCAGGCCTGACGGGGCTCTCTGCAGGAAGGGAAGTCACTTCTAAGGACAAGAGTTAACAGCAACTGCCTGGAGACAACGGTTCACTACAGGAAGAAGAATCTGTCTGAGAGATTTGAGTAGACACAGCAGATCTCTTACCAGAGAGTAATCCGGCAGCTTCTAGAGACGACAGCTCGCTACAATTATTGATGCTACCTTTTAGCAGGATATAATGCCCTTCCTTATCTCTTTTAATTAGATCAAATTTTGTTTTTGCTTGATCTGAGATGAGGATGGCTACCCCTGCTTTTTTGGCTTTGCCTGAAGCATAGTAGATTCTGCTCCACCCTTTTACTTTTAGTTTGAATGTCTCACCCTGTTTCAGATGTGTTTCCTGTAAACAACATATAGTAGGATTCTGACTTTTAATCCAGTCTGCTAACTGCTTCCTCTTTATGAGGCAGTTTGCCCCATTCACATTTATGGTTAGAAGGACTAATTCTATATTGCTTGATATTCTATTAACCCCTGCTTGTGCTTTTCTCCTTTCCTTCCCTCTTACCCCCCTACCCAGTATTAAATTTGGGAACACCACTTGCTTTTCACAGCACTCCCTTTTTAGTATCCCTCCCCCACCTTAAAGTTCCTCCCCTTATTTTACCCCTTTTCCTCACAATTTCTGTATTCCCTTCCCCTTAGCTTACTCCTTCCCACTTACTTTTCAATGAAGTGGAAGAAGTTTCACCATAAATTGAATATGTCTATTGATACACACTCTGTTCATCTTCCTCCTTTCTTTCTCTCAGATATAGTAGGTTACCTTTGCCTCTTCATGAGATGTAGTACCACCACTTTACACTTTTTTATGATATAATTTCCTTTCCACCTCTAGTTTCTAGGACAAATTATACATATGTTCTTTACATATTTTTATAACAGAAGTATAGTTCTCAAGATTTCTTTTTACCTTTTTAGAAATCTCTTGAGTTCTGTATTTGAAGATCAAATATTTTATGTAGGTCTGGTTTTTTCATCAAAAATAGATGGAATTCATTTATTTCATTAAATGTCCATCTTCTTCCCTGAAAAACGATGCCAATTTTTGTTGGATAAGTTATTCTTGGCTGCATACCAAGTTCCTTAGCCTTTCGGAATATCATGTTCCAGGCCCTTCATTCTTTTAATGTGGATGCTGCTAGATCCTGGGTTATCCTTATTGTGGATCCTCCATATCTGAATTGCTTTTTTCTAGCAGCTTCCAATATCTTTTCCTTTGTCTGATGGTTCTTGAACTTGGCCACTATATTTCTTGGCGTTTTGATTTTAGGGTCCCTTTCAGTAGGTGATTGATGAATTTTTCAATGTCTATTTTACCTTCTGTTTCCAAAATATCTGGGCAGTTCTCTTTGACAATTTCCTCGAAAATAGTGTCCAAGCTCTTTTTTTCCCTCACATTTTTCAGGAAGTCTGATTATTTTCAAATTCTCTCTCCTGGATCTGCTTTCCAGGCCTGTTGTCCTTCTAATAAGGTACTTGACATTCTTTTCAATTGTTTCATTTCTCTGGTTTTGCTTGACTACCTCTTGGTTTCTCCTTGAGTCATTCATTTCTACTTGTTTGAGTCTATTTTTCAATGATGTATTTTCTTCATTCACTTTTTTATATCTTTTTGTAATTGTCCAATTGTGTTTTTATCTTCTATAGAATTTTTTTTCCATTTTATCTATTTTATTTTTTAGAGAGCTGATTTCTTTATCCAGCTCACTTATCCTGTTTTCCTTGAACTTGTTTAACTTTTCCAGCTCACTAATCCTGTTTTCTTTGGAGTTGTTTGCCTTTTCTAATTCACTAATTTTATTTCTCAATGATTCAATCTCTTTATTCACTCTCAATGACTTCTCCAGGCTCTCTTTCCAAGCTTACCTTTCCTTCTCCAATTTCTCTTCTAGCTCTCTTGTGTGAGCCTTTTTGATTTCCTCTATGAGATTCTTTTGTATTGAGGAGCAGATCATATCTCCCTTAGGAGGTTCCTCTGGGGACAGTCTGTTTTTAGTCTCCTCAGTATTTGATGTCTTCTCTCTCTCCATACAGAAGCTGTCAATGGTTAGAGCTCTTTTGAATTTTTTGTTCATTTTGTCAACAGCGGAATGGGAGAAAACCAACTAGAGAAACAATTGGTCTGTTTTTGGGGGCATGGGGGCTGGATGGTGTTAATGGGCTTCCTCTACAGACTGGGGGTAGGGCCACAAAGAGCCACTACAGAACAGTGATGGCTGCGCTGAGTGTGAGCTCTGAGGCTCTGAGATCATGCTGAGTCACTCCAGATGGGGGTTGGGGGTGGCTGGGTCCCAAGAGACGCTAGGTTTCTGGGGTTTTATTCTTCACCTCAGGTGTTTACACACTCTCAGCTGCTCCTGGCTTGCTACCAAGATGGAGTATCCACACTGGGGTAAAAGTCTTTTTGCAGAAACTGCAGAGATAATATACCTCCCCCCTCCAGTCTGAGATGTGTGAGCTGTCTGTCTTGTTCTGGCTGCCTGCCCTCACTATGTGCCCAGTCTGATTGACCCTCCCCCAAACAAACACAGACCTTCTCTGGCAAATTTCAAGGATGTCTTCTCTTGGTGATTATTTGTGGGCTTCTTTTCTGGTCAAGCATTAACTCTGAGGCTTGTTATGAAGTGAGTACTGAGAGAAAACACGGAGCTCAAGCAGCTGTCTGCTTTCACGCCGGCATCTTGGCCAGAATGAGTAAAAAGCTAAAAAGAACCATTGATTCATTCTACACAGAGAAAGAGCAGGTATTCAACCCCGGGGAAGTTAATAGCAGAGAGTCTGTAGATAACAGCCTAAAGGAGAATGATACCTGCCTCCCATCACATAACTCTCTCCTAGAAGAGATTATTAAAAAGTTAAGAAAGTTTGAAGAAAAATGTGGAAAAGAAAGAGAAGCTATGATAGAGAATAACAACGTTCTGAAATTTGAGTTGGAAAAAATAAAGAATTCACAGCAGATGCAGGGAAGAAAAATTTGTGAATTAGAAAAGGTTAAAAAATCACAGGAAAGTAGAATTTCTGAATTGGAAAAGATAAAAAATTCTCAAGAAAGTAGGGTTTCTGAATGGGAAAAGATAAAAAAAGTCTCAAGAAAATAGGATTTCTGAATTGGAAAAAGAAAATAATTCTCAAAAAAATTAGGAAAATAAAAAAAATTCAATAGAGCAAAATAATTCATTTAAAAACTCAATTGGGCTTATACAAAAAAAACTAAAAAATGTGAATGAAGAAAATAACTCATTAAAAATCAGGATGGAACAAATAGAAATGAATGATTCATTGAGAACCCAAGAATCAGTCAAACAAAAAAAAAATGAAAAGCTGGAGAATAACGTCAAATACTTACTGGGAAAATCTATAGACCTGGAAAATAGGTCTTGGAGAGATAATCTGAGGATCATTGGACTTCCCAAAATCTATTACCAAAAAAAGATCCTAGATTCTATTTTACAGGAAATCATTAAAGAGAAATGTCCAGAGATAATAGAAACAGAAGGGAAACCCTAAAAAAAGAACACCACGCAATATTGTGGCTAAGTTGCAGAATTACCACGCAAAGGAGAAAATCTTGCAAGCAGCTAGAAAAAAGAAATTCAGATATCAAGGGGCCACAATAAGGGTCACTCAAGATTTGGCTGCCTCCACATTAAAAGATTGAAGGGCCTGGAACCTGATGTTCCAAAAGGCAAAAAGATCAAGGGTTGCAACCAAGAATAAACTACCCAGCTAAGTTTAGCATTTACTTCCATGGAAGAACATGGTCATTCAATGAAACAGAGGAATTCCATTTGTTTTAAGAAAAAAAGCAGACTTAAACAAAAAATTTTATCTACATCCACAAGATGGAAGAAAAACAGAAAAAGGTAAACAGAACTCTTGAGAACTGTATCTCTCTTGTGGATATACAGAAAGTCTGCATGAATAATTTTATTTTACTGATATAAAAAGGGGGGAGTAGTAAAGAGAAGGGTGTAGTATCAGAAAAAGGGGAAGGAGTGATAAAAAGAGGGAAACTACATCCCAGGAAGAGGCATAGAAAATATACCACATCTGAGGGAATTTAGAGAGGGGGAGAAACATTGGGTGAATCTTACTCTCATCAGAAGAGGCTCAAAGAGTAAATAATTGACATATTTGTTTTTCAGAGAATTCTCTCTCACCTCATTAAAAGGGAGGAGAGGAAAAGGGAAAAGGAAAAGGGGAATAAGGGAAGGGACTTGGAAGGAGAGAGGAGGGATACTAAAAAAGGGAGGGCTGTGACTGGGTGAAAGAGCAAATTATAGAAACAACTAACAATTTCACCCAAGATAATGATAATGATGAGACATCATATCAAAATCTTTGGGATGCAGCTAAAGCAGTAATAAGGGGAAATTTTATATCTTTAGAGGCTTATTTGAAGAAAATTTAGAAAGAGAAGATTAACAAATTGGGCTTACAACTTAAAAGGCTAGAAAAAGACCAAATTATAAACCCCCAACCAAAAATTAAACTTGAAATACAAAAATTAAAAGGAGAAATCAATAAAATTGAAAGTAAAAAAACTATTGAATTAATAAATAAAACCAAGAGTTGGTTTTATGAAAAAGCCAATAAAATAGATAAACCTTTGGTAAATTTGATCAAAAAAAAGAAAGAGGAAAATCAAATTGATAGTCTTACAAATGAAAAGGGGGATCTTTCCACCAATGAAGAGGAAATTAGAGAAATAATAAGGAGTTACTTTGCCCAACTTTATGCCAATAAATTTGATAACTTAAGTGAAATGGATGACTTCCTCCAAAAATATAGGCTCCCTAGATTAACAGAGGAGGAGATAAATTGCTTAAATAGTCCCATTTCAGAAAAAGAAATAGAACAAGCTATTAATCAACTCCCCAGGAAAAAATCCCCAGGGCCAGATGGATTCACATGTGAATTCTACCAAACATTTAAAGAACAATTAGCCCCAATGTTATATAAATTATTTGAAAAAATAGGGGATGAAGGAGTCCTACCAAACGCCTTTTATGACACAGACGTGGTACTGATACCTAAACCTGGTAGATCGAAAACTGAGAAAGAAAATTATAGACCAATCTCCTTAATGAATATTGATGCTAAAATCTTAAATAAGATATTAGCAAAAAGACTTCAGAAAATCATCTCCAAGATAATACACTATGATCAAGTAGGATTTATTCCAGGAATGCAGGGCTGGTTTAATATTAGGAAAACTATTAATATAATTGACCATATTAATAATCAAATTAATAAGAACCATATGATCATCTCAATAGATGCAGAAAAAGCATTTGACAAAATCTAACATCCATTCCTACTAGAAACTCTTGAGAGTATAGGAATAAATGGACTATTCCTCAGAATAATCAGGAGCATATATTTAAGACCTTCAGTAAGCATAATATGCAATAGCAATAAACTGCAACCTTTCCCAGTAAGATCAGGAGTGAAACAAGGTTGCCCACTATCACCATTACTATTCAATATAGTACTAGAAACGCTAGCCTCGGCAATAAGAGCCGAGAAAGAGATTCAAGGAATTAGAGTAGGAAATGAGGAAATTAAACTATCACTTTTTGCAGATGACATGATGGTATACTTAGAGAACCCCAAAGACTCTGCTAAAAAGCTACTAGAAATAATTCAGAACTTTAGGAAAGTGGCAGGATACAAAATAAATCCACATAAATCCTCAGCATTTTTATATATCACTAACAAAATGCAACAGCAAGAGATAGAAAGAGAAATTCCATTCCAAACAAGTGTTGAGAGTATAAAGTATTTGGGAATCCATCTACCAAAGAAAAGTCAGGAATTATATGAGAAAAATTACAAAACACTTGCCACAAAAATTAAATCAGATTTAAATAATTGGAAAGACATTCAGTGCTCTTGGATAGGCCGAGTGAATATAATAAAGATGACAATACTCCCCAAACTAATCTATCTATTTAGTGCTATACCAATCAGACTCCCAAGAAACTATTTCAATGACCTAGAAAAAATAACAACAAAATTCATATGGAAGAATAAAAGGTCGAGAATTGCAAGGGAACTAATGAAAAAAAACTCAGAGGAAGGTCGTCTAAGTGTACCTGATCTAAAGCTATATTATATAGCAGCAGTCACCAAAACCATTTGGTATTGGCTAAGAAATAGACCGGTAGATCAGTGGAACAGATTAGATACAAAGGACAAAAAAGGGTACATCTATAGCAATCTAATCTTTGACAAACCCAAAGATACCAACATTAGGGATAAAAATTCATTATTCGGAAAAAACTGTTGGGAAAACTGGAAATTAGTATGGCAGAAATTAGATATGGATCCACACTTAACACCATATACCAAGATAAGATCAAAATGGGTCCATGATTTAGGCATAAAGAGGGAGATAATAAATAGATTAGAGGAACAGAGGATAATCTACCTCTCAGACTTGTGGAGGAGGAAGGAATTTATGACCAGGGGAGAACCAGAGATCATTATTGATCACAAAATAGAAGATTTTGATTACATGAAACTAAAAAGTTTCTGTACAAACAATAGTAATGCAAACAAGATTAGAAGGGAAGTAACAAATTGGGAAAATATTTTTAAAAACAAAGGTTCTGATAAAGGTCTCATTTCCAAAATATATAGAGAACTGACCCTAATTTATAAGAAATCAAAGCATTCTCCAATTGATAAATGGTCAAAGGATATGAACAGACAATTCTCAGAGGAAGAAATTGAAACTATATCCACTCACATGAAAGAGTGTTCCAAATCACTACTGATCAGAGAAATGCAAATTAAGACCATTCTGAGATACCACTACACACCTGTCAGATTGGCTAAGATGACAGGAACAAATAATGACAAATGTTGGAGGGGATGTGGGGAAATTGGGACACTAATACATTGCTGGTGGAGTTGCGAAAGAATCCAGCCATTCTGGAGAGCAATCTGGAATTATGCCCAAAAAGTTATCAAACTGTGCATACCCTTTGACCCAGCAGCGCTACTACTGGGATTATATCCCAAAGAAATACTAAAGAGCGGAAAGAAACATATATGTGCCAAAATGTTTGTGGCAGCTCTTTTTGTTGTAGCTAGAAACTGGAAGATGAATGGATGTCCATCAGTTGGAGAATGGTTGGGTAAATTGTGGTATATGAAGGTTATGGAATATTATTGCTCGGTAAGAAATGACCAGCAGGAGGAATATAGAGAGGCCTGGAGAGACTTAAATCAACTGATGCTGAGTGAAATGAGCAGAACCAGAAGATCACTGTACACTTCAACAACAATACTGTATGAGGATGTATTCTGATGGAAGTGGAAATCTTCAACATAAAGAAGAGCCAACTCACTTCCAGTTGATCAATGATGGACAGAGGTAGCTACACCCAGAGAAGAAACACTGGGAGGGGAATGTAAATTGTTAGCACTAATATCTGTCTGCCCAGCTTGCATGTACCTTCGGATTCTAATGTTTATTGTGCAACAAGAAAATGATATTCACACACATGTAATGTACCTAGACTATATTGTAACACATGTAAAATGTATGGGATTGCCTGTCGTCGGGGGGAGGGAATAGAGGGAGGGGGGGTAATTTGGAAAAATGAATACAAGGGATAATATTATAAAATATATATATATATATAATTTAAAAAAAAGGGAGGGCTGTGTGTCACAAGTGGGGTCTATAAATTAAATATTGGTAAAGGGGTTCAGGGGGTTAAAGCGGAAAAGCGTAATCTGGGAATAATATGATGGCAGGAAATACAGAATTAGTAATTTTAGCTGAAAATATGAATGGGATGAACTCTCCCATCAAATGGAGACGGATAGCAGACTGGATCAAATGTCAGAACCCTACAATATGTTGTTTACAAGAAACACACTTAAGCAGGGAGATACATACAGAGTAAACGTAAAAGGTTGGAGCAGAATCTATTATGCTTCAGGTAAAGCCAAAAAAGCAGGGGTAGCCATCCTTATCTCAGATCAAGCAAAAGCACAAATTGATCTAATTAAAAGAGATAAGGAAGGAAACTATATCCTGATAAAAGGTAATTTAGACAATGAAGCCATATTAATACTAAACATATATGCACCAAGTGGTATAGCATATAACTTTCTAAAGGAAAAGTTAAGAGAGTTGCAAGAAGAAATAGAAGTAAAACTATAATAGTGGTAGATCTCAACCTTGCACTCTCAGATTTAGACCAATCAAACTACAAAACAAATAAGAAAGAAATTAAAAAAGTAAATAGAACATTAGAAAAACTAGGTATGATAGACCTTTGGAGAAAACTGAATGGTGATAGAAAGGAATATACTTTCTTCTCAGCAGTTCTTGGATCCTATACAAAAATTGACCATATATTAAGATATAAAGATCTCAAAATTAAATGCCGCAAGGCAGAAATAATAAATGCCTTCTTCTCAGATCACAAGGCAATAAAAGTACATTCAGTAAGAAGTAATTGGAAACTGAATAATCTCACATTAAAGAATGACTGGGTGAAACAGCAAATTATAGAAACAATTAATAATTTCAGCCAAGATAATGACAATGATGAGACATCATACCAAAATCTGTGGGATGCAGCTAAAGCGGTAATAAAGGGAAATTTTACATCTTTAGAGGCTTATTTGAACAAAGTAGAGAAAGAGTAAATTAATGAATTGGGCCTACAACTTAAAAGGTAGAAAAAGATCAAATTAAAAACTCCCAACCAAAAATCAAACTTGAAATACAAAAATTAAAAGGAGAAATTAATAATATTGAAAGTAAAACAAAACAAAACAAAACAAAAACTATTGAATTAATTAATAAATAAAACCAAGAGTTGGTTTTATGAAAAATCCAATAAAATAGATAAACCTTTGGTAAATCTGATCAGAAAAAGAAAAGAGGAAAATGAAATTGTTGGTCTTAGAAATATAAAGGGGGATCTTTCTGCCAATGAAGAGGAAATTTGAGAAATAATGAGTTACTTTGCCCAACTTTATGCCAATAAATTTGATAACTTAAGTAAAATGGATGACTTCCTCCAAAAATATAGGCTCCCTAGATTAACAGAGGAGGAGATAAATTGCTTAAATAGTCCTATTTCAGAAAAAGAAATAGAACAAACTATTAATCAACTCTCCAGGAAAAAATCCCCAGGACCAGATGGATTTACATTTGAATTCTCCCAAACATTTAAAGAACAATTAGCCCCAATGTTATATAAACTATTTGAAAAAATAGGGGATGAAGGAGTCCTACCAAACTCTTTTTGACACAGAGATGGTACTAATACCTAAACCAGGTAGATTGAAAACTGAGAAAGAAAACTATAGACCAATTTTCTCAATGAATATTGATGCTAAAATCTTAAATAAGATATTAGCAAAAAGACTTCAGAAAATCATCCCCAGGATAATACACTATGATCAAGTGGGATTTATATCAGGAATGCAGGGCTGGTTTAATATTAGGAAAACTATTAGTATAATTGACCATATTAATAATCAAATTAATAAAAACCATATGATCATCTTTTTTTTTCTTTTTTTAATTTGAATCTATATGCTTAAGGTCAGAAGTAATGAAGCTTCACCTAGGGCAGTGGTAGGTCATGTTGAGATAAGGCATTAAGGCTGGCTAGGTAGTGCAATTAATAGAGCACTGGTCAGGGAGTAAGGAGGACCTGAATTCAAATCCAGTCTAAGACCCTTATTAGCTGTATGACCCTGAGCAAGTCATTTAACCTTGATTAGGGAGACAGAGAAGGCAATAAATATGACACAAATTGTGGAGACTAATCTGACACAACCTAGCAATTGATCAGTTTAGTGGCTAAAAGAAATCAAAGACTTTGTGAATGAAATAAATGTGGCAAAATAAACCAGAAGAGAAGAACTAAAAATATTCAGAGTTTTGAACCTGAGAAAAAATGGTTCCATCAAGCTAAATGGGAAAGCTGGGAGAAAGGACAGGTTTGGGGGAGAAACTGAATTCAATTCAGTGCATATTGAGAACATGGAGCCATCTTACCATGTTCTCCACAGAGCCCATTACAAGCCTTCTTGTAATGGAACACTTCTGGGGAAGATTAATCTCACACCCAGGACTGCTACTCTCCTGTATACATGTATTCCATTTCCTTACCTCATTCACTCATGTGCCTTAAATAACCTCAAAAAACAGAAGCCAGCAAGTTGAATATATATTCTCTTGTGTCATCAGTAACAAGCCTCTTCAATAATAATCACATTGGCTACAATACTCTTCTTGGGTTTGTTCCAATTACAGGTAGTTGATGGCATGGTGGATAAAGTGTTGGGCCTGGAATCAGGATGACCTGAATTCAAACTGGATTCAGTCATTTACTTAGTTGTGTGACCCTAAGCAAAAGTTTGTCTCTCTCCTGTGTGTTGTCTTCCCCCTTTAAAGCATAATAAGAGAAAGGAATTTCTTTTTACTTGTGATTATATCCTGGATTTTCAGATAGTACCTAATAAAGACTTGTTTCCTTCTTTCTTTCCTTCAATGCTGAGGAAGTCAAACCATCTCCTGATTTATACAGATGATAATCAAGTTGTAGACTGAATAATAATAGCTAACATTTATGTAGCACTTAAAGGTTTGCAAAACATTTTGTATGCTTTATTGAGCCTCATTAAAAACCTTGCAAAGTAAATCATTTTGCTGATGAGGAAACTGAAGCTGAAATAGTTAAGTGATTGTTGTTCAGTCTTTCAGTCACATCTGTTTATGACCCCGTTGGGAGCTATCTTGCCAGTGATATTGGAGTGGTTTGCCGTTTCCTCCTCTAGTTTATTTTACAGATGAGGAAACTGAGGCAAATAGGCTCAAGTGATTTGCTCAGGGTCACAAATCTAGTAAGCATCTGAAGTCAAAAATTTTTTTTATATTTTAATAATTTTTTATTATCTATATTTTTATAATATTATCCCTTGTATTCATTTTTCCAAATTATCCCCCCCTCCCTCTACTCCCTCCCCCCGATGACAGGCAATCCCATACATTTTACTTGTGTTACAATATAACCTAGATACAATACATGTGTGTAAATACCATTTTCTTGTTGCACAATAAGCATTAGATTCCGAAGGTACATGTTACCTGGGCAGACAGATATTAGTACTAACAATTTACATTCATTTCCCAGTGTTTCTTCTCTGGGTGTAGCTACCTCTGTCCATCATTGATCAACTGGAAGTGAGTTGGCTCTTCTTTATGTTGAAGATTTCCACTACCATCAGAATGTATCCTCATACAGTATTGTTGTTGAAGTGTACAGTGATCTTCTGGTTCTGCTCATTTCACTCAGCATCAGATGATGTAAGTCTCTCCAAGCCTCTCTGTATTCCTCCTGCTGGTCATTTCTTACAGAGCAATAATATTCCATAACCTTCATATACCATAATTTACCCAACCATTCTCCAACTGATGGACATCCATTCATCTTCCAGTTTCTAGCTACAACAAAAAGAGCTGCCACAAACATTTTGGCACATATATGTCTCTTTCCGCTCTTTAGTATTTCTTTGGGATATAAGCCCAGTAGTAGCACTGCTGGGTCAAAGGGTATGCACAGTTTGATAACTTTTTGGGCATAGTTCCAAATTGCTCTCCAGAATGGCTGGATTCTTTCACAACTCCACCAGCAATGTATTAGTGTCCCAGTTTTCCCACATCCCCTCCAACATTCATCATTATTTGTTCCTGTCATCTTAGCCAATCTGACAGGGGTGTAGTGGTATCTCAGAATGGTCTTAATTTGCATTTCTCTGATCAGTAGTGATTTGGAACACTCTTTCATGTGAGTGGATATAGTTTCAATTTCTTCCTCTGAGAATTGTCTGTTCATATCCTTTGACCATTTATCAATTGGAGAATGCTTTGATTTCTTATAAATTAGGGTCAGTTCTCTATATATTTTGGAAATGAGACCTTTATCAGAACCTTTGTTTTTAAAAATATTTTCCCAATTTGTTACTTCCCTTCTAATCTTGTTTGCATTAGTATTATTTGTACAGAAACTTTTTAGTTTGATGTAATCAAAATCTTCTATTTTGTGATCAATAATGATCTCTAGTTCTCCTCTGGTCATAAATTCCTTCCTCCTCCACAGGTCTGAGAGGTAGACTATCCTCTGTTCCTCTAATCTGTTTATGATTTCATTCTTTATGCCTAAATCATGGACCCATTTTGATCTTATCTTAGTGTTAAGTGTGGATCCATATCTAATTTCTGCCATATTAATTTCCAGTTTTCCCAACAGTTTTTTCCAAATAATGAATTTTTATCCCTAATGTTGGAATCTTTGGGTTTGTCAAAGATTAGATTGCTATAGATGTACCCTTTTTTGCCCTTTGTATCTAATCTGTTCCACTGATCTACGGGTCTATTTCTTAGCCAATACCAAATGGTTTTGGTGACTGCTGCTATGTAATATAGCTTTAGATCAGGTACACTTAGACGACCTTCCTCTGAGTTTTTTTTTTTTTTTTTTCATTAGTTCCCTTGCAATTCTCGACCTTTTATTCTTCCATATGAATTTTGTTGTTATTTTTTCTAGGTCATTGAAATAGTTTCTTGGGAGTCTGATTGGTATAGCACTAAATAAATAGATTAGTTTGGGGAGTATTGTCATCTTTATTATATTCGCTCGGCCTATCCAAGAGCACTGAATGTCTTTCCAATTATTTAAATCTGACTTTATTTTTGTGGCAAGTGTTTTGTAATTTTTCTCATATAATTCCTGACTTTTCTTTGGTAGATGGATTCCCAAATACTTTATACTCTCAACATTTGTTTGGAATGGAATTTCTCTTTGTATCTCTTGCTGTTGCATTTTGTTAGTGATATATAAAAATGCCGAGGATTTATGTGGATTTATTTTGTATCCTGCCACTTTGCTGAAATTTTGAATTATTTCTAGTAGCTTTTTAGCAGAGTCTTTGTGGTTCTCTAAGTATACCATCATGTCACCTGCAAAAAGTGATAGTTTGATTTCCTCATTTCCTACTGTAATTCCTTGAATCTCTTTCTCGGCTCTTATTGCCGAGGCTAGCATTTCTAGTACTATATTGAATAGTAATGGTGATAGTGGGCAACCTTGTTTCACTCCTGATCTTACTGGGAAAGGTTGTAATTTATTTCTATTGCATATTATGCTTACTGATGGTCTTAAACATATGCTCCTGATTATTCTAAGGAATAGTCCATTTATTCCTATACTCTCAAGAGTTTTTAGTAGGAATGGATGTTGGATTTTGTCAAATGCTTTTTCTGCATCTATTGAGATGATCATATGGTTCTTATTAATTTGATTATTAATATGGTCAATTATATTAATAGTTTTCCTAATATTAAACCAGCCCTGCATTCCTGGTATGAATCCTACTTGATCATAGTGTATTATCTTGGAGATGATTTTCTGAAGTCTTTTTGCTAATATCTTATTTAAGATTTTAGCATCAATATTCATTAAGGAAATTGGTCTATAATTTTCTTTCTCAGTTTTCGCTCTACCTGGTTTAGGTATCAGTACTATGTCTGTGTCATAAAAGGAGTTTGGTAGGACTCCTTCATCCCCTATTTTTTCAAATAGTTTATATAACATTGGGGCTAATTGTTCTTTAAATGTTTGGTAGAATTCACATGTGAATCCATCTTAATAGATGCAGAAAAAACATTTGACAAAATCCAACATCCATTCCTACTAAAAATGCTTGAGAGTATAAGAATAAATGGACTATTCCTTAGAATGATCAGGAGCATATATTTATGACCCTCAGTAAGCATAATATGCATTAGAGATAAACTGGAACCTTTCCAAGTCAGATCAGGAGTGAAACAAGGTTGCCCACTATCACCATTACTATTCAATAAAGTACAAGAAAAGCTAGCCTTGGCAATAAGAGTTGAGAAAGAGATTCAAGGAATTAGAGTAGGAAATGAGGAAATCAAACTATCACTCTTTGCAGGTGACATGATGGTATACTTAGAGAACCCCAAAGACTCTGCTAAAAAGCTATTAGAAATAATTCTGAATTTTAGCAAATTTGCAGGATACAAAATAAATCCACATAAATCCTCAGCTTTTTTATATATCAGCAACAAAATGCAACAGCAAGAGATACAAAGAGAAATTCCATTCCAAACAAATGTTGAGAGTATAAAGTATTTGGGAATCCATCTACTAAAAAATAGTCAGCAATTATATGAGCAAAATTATGAAACACTTGTGACAAAAATAAAGTCAGATTTAAATAATTGGAAAGACATTCAGTGCTCTTGGATAGGCCGAGAGAATATAATAAAGATGACAATACTCCCCAAACTAATCTATTTATTTAGTGCTATACCAATCAGACTCCCAAGAAACTATTTTAATGACCTAGAAAATATAACAACAAAATTCATATGGAAGAATAAAGGGTCGAGAATTGCAAGGGAACTAATGAAAAAAAAAGTCAAATGAAGGTGGTCTAAGTGTCCCTGATCTAAATCTATATTATATAGCAGCAGTCACCAAAACCATTTGGTATTGGCTAAAAAAAGACCAGTCGATCAGTGGAACAGATTAAGTACAAAGGACAAAAAAGGGTACATCTATAGCAATCTAGTCTTTGACAAACCCAAAGATACCAAGATTAGGGATAAAAATTCATTATTTGAAAAAACTGTTGGGAAAACTGGAAATTAGTATGGCAGAAATTAGATATGGATCCACACTTAACACCATATACTAAGATAAGATCAAAATGAGTCCATGATTTAGGCATAAAGAATGAGATAATAAATAGATTAGAGGAACAGAGAATAGTCTCCCTCTCAGATCTGTGGAGGAGGAAGAAATTTATGACCTGAGGAGAGCTAGAGATCATTATTGATCACAAAATAGAAGATTTTGATTAAATCAAACTAAAAATTTTCTGCACAAACAATACTAATGCAAACAAGATTAGAAGGGAAGTAACAAATTGGGAAAATATTTTTACAGTTAAAGGTTCTGATAAAGGCCTCATCTCCTAAATATATAGAGAACTGACCCTAATTTATAAGAAATCAAAGCATTCTCCAATTGATAAATGGTCAAAGGATATGAACAGACAATTCTCAGATGATGAAATTGAAACTATATCCACTCATATGAAAGAGTGTTCCAAATCACTACTGATCAGAGAAATTCAAATTAAGACAACTCTGAGATACCACTACACACCTGTCAGATTGGCTAAGATGACAGGAACAAATAATGATGAATGTTGGAGGGGATGTGGGAAAACTTGGACACTAATACATTGTTGGTGGACTTGTGAAAGAATCCAACTATTCTGGAGAGCAATTTGGAACTATGCCCAAAAAGTTAGCAAACTGTGCATACCCTTTGATCCAGCATTGCTGCTATTGGGGTTATATCCCAAAGAAATATCGAGAAGGGGAAAGGGACTTGTATGTGCCAAAATGTTTGTGGCAGCTCTTTTTGGTGTAGCTAGAAACTGGAAGATGAATGGATGTCCATCAGTTGGAGAATGGTTGGGTAAATTATGGTATATGAAGGTTATGGAATATTATTGCTCTGTAAGAAATGACCAGCAGGAGGAATACAGAGAGGCTTGGAGAGACTTACATCATCTGATGCTGAGTGAAATGAGCAGAACCAGAAGATAGCTATACACTTCAATGTTATATGAAGATGCATTCTGATGGAAGTGGATATCTTCAATATAAAGAAGATCCAACTCATTTCCAGTTGATCAGTGATGGACAGAAACAACTACACCCAGAGAAGGAACACTGGGAAGTGGATGTAAATTGTTAGCACTACTGTCTATCTACCCAGGTTACTTACACCTTCGGAATCTAATACTTAATGTGCAACAAGAAAATCGTATTTACACACATGTATTGTATCTAGGTTATATTGTAACACAAGTAAAATGTATGGGATTGCCTGTCATCGGGGGGAGGGAGTAGAGGAAGGGAGGGGATAATTTGGAAAAATGAGTATAAGGGATAATATTATTAAAAATTACTCATGCATATATACTGTCAAAAAATCTTATAAATAAAATAAAAAAATTAAATTAAAAAAAAAACAAAAACAAAAAACAAAAAATTAAGGCTCCCATTAGTGGTGAAGATAAAAGAACTTTTGTTGGAAGAAATGGAAATTCTCCCCCCTTTTAAGAAAAAACAACAACATACCTCTGGTTTTCTATTATACTCAATCATGCATATGAGGAGACATACATTTGAAAGACTAACAGAAAGTTAAGAGCTAACAGGTATTTGAGATCCTTCTTATGTTTTTCATTTTTCTCCAGGCCCTTATTGAATGTAGCTCTCAAGTGAATATTTATGCTATGAGTAATAAATCAAGAATTTTCTTCTTAGTTTTGACTTGAACTAAACAGATATTGGTTTAATTGGTAACCATTGCTTGGCCTCTTCAAAGGTGAAAATTCAAATATCATTCATGTTCTTGACATAGAGAGTAGGGTGCAATAGAAAGTGATATTAGCTTTCACAGAATTACATAGTTTTGAAGCTGGAAGGCAACAGTGGCTATTTAATTTAATTCAGAAACATAAATTAAAATTTCTTTCCAACATAGCAGAAAATTGCTTTTGTGATAAAGAGGAAGTTGTCATCTTCTAAGCCAACACATTCTACTTTGAGAGTAACTCATGGTGACATGATTTTTCTTCATATGAAATATACACTTGCTTCTTTGAAATCCACTATTTTGTCTCTCTTCTGGGAGGAAATAGAACAGGATCACCCTTTTTATATAATAAATCTTTAAATACTTGAAAACAGTCAAACTTCCCCACCTGACTCTTCTCTGGAAAATAATCCATTTTCTTCAAATGATCCTTATCTGACATAAAATAGGAGCCCTTCACCTCCTGTTCCTCTTCTCTGAATATTGATAACAGCTAATATATATATCCTTATATTTGGTGCCCCAAAATAAGATAGTATACTAGGTGTGATCTGGCCACCTAACTATATTCTGTCTCTTCTATTGTAAGCTATGACTCTTTAATGGAACTCAAGATTGCATTAGCTTTTTCCCTCAGGTAATGTCATTTACACATAGTGAGTCTGTAGAGCATATAAATTCTCAGAGTTTTTTTCCCCAGACAAATTTTATCCAACCATATTGTACTTGTGAAGTTGACTTTTTAAACAAAGTGCGAGACTTTCTTTATCACTATTAATATTCCATATTATTAAATAGTGATTTTTCCCAGTTTTTTTTAAATTTATATTTTTTTTCTCCAACAAACTTTTTTATAATCTGCCTCTTGTTTAATAGGAATGTCATGTATTCCACTATCTAAGGTACTGCATATTAGCATGTTGAATATCTTCTCTCTCTGGGGCCCCTCATCCAAATTCACATCAGAATCATTAATGACAATATTTTTATTGTGGGCTTTCAACTAGCTCCAAATCTACTTACTGGCATGGTATGATGGAAAATCGCCAAATTTGGAATGCTAGGCTCAAACCTTACTTCTTATACTTATTAGCTGTGAAATGTTGAGGATATCATATAGTTGCTCACATAGCTTCTTATTTAGCTCCTTATGTACACAAAGAAGGTATTGAATTAAATCATCTCAAAGCAAAGTATTCTCTAATTCTTACTCTATGATTTTGATTATACTATTATCTAGTCTCAGAGTGTCAAACTCAAATAGAAATGGACATGTCCCTGACTAATTCTGTCAATAAAGTAAATAGAGCTAATGTATTTTGACTAGTTCTTGAAAAAAATCATGCTTTCCCTTGATGATAACTATTTCATTTTCCAAATATTCATTATACCATCTTTTAAACAATATAGCCTTTTATGAGGGTCCAACTTATTCCTCTATAAAGCTGTAAAAATGTTGCTTTTATTTTTAATATTATTTTTGCCTTATTTAATCTAAATTTCTAATTGTATTCTTTCCTTCTCTACCCCTGAAAAAAATCAGAAAATAAATAAATCTCAAAGTGATATTTGTAAAATACAGCTCAGACCATATTACTTTCCTACTTGGTAAGCCCTGATTATTCTTTGTTGCTTTTGAGATTAAATACAGACTTCTCTGTTTGCCATTTAAAGCCCTTTATAATCTGGATGTGATCTACTTGTCTAGTCTTAATATATCACTTCTTTTTATACAGTTGTCTATTTGGTATTTCTCATATAGTTCAATTATAATTATCTCTTCCAAACTGCAATTTCCCCCATTGCAGTTTGGGGAGAAATTTTGAGGGGATTTTAAAGAAGCCACAAATAACATGCAAAGGCTAACATGACAAAGAAAAGTTTAGAAACTCAGAAATGCATAAAATATAGATATGGTATTGCATAATAGCAACATATTTTATCTTAAATATGTATAATTTCTTTTTAAAAATTTAAATAAAAAATTAAAGTTTACAGAAATAATGTGGAAGTTAGTAGACAACACACAAAGGCTAGAAATGTAGAAATTAGTTTAATTTCTATTTGTATACATTATACAAATGTATAAATGTTATACATTTACAAATGTACAACATGCATGTCCTATTTTGTATAATCCTATCTGTAAACATTTATTTAATTGTTTAATAACAAAAAAGAACAGCTCGACAAATTTTTTTCTTAAAATTAAATTTGTTATAAAAGAACTGTAGTCCTGCACAATAATTTGGGGATGCCAAGAGTGTTTATGATAATTTCTCACATACCCTCTTATGGTTACCTTGTAGTGATCTTTGTATCTCAATGTTCTTGTCTCTTGTGTCATTTAACCTATGCCCAAATTCTTAACTCAAACTTACAAATTAGGAACTGCAAACACCCATAAAAGAAAAAGAAAAATAAAATCAGATTTCTTCTCTGGTACTAAGGGAGGGCCAAAATTTTTATACAGATTTTCCAGGTCACCATGTCCCTAAGCTCCCTGATGTGAAAGGAATAATTGTCCTCTTTTCTTTGTAGAGGTTCTCTGCCATGATGATACTCTTCCCTCCTAACCTCTACTTCTTAGAATGCCTATTGCTGTTGTTCACTAATGTCTGACTCTTCATGACCCCATAGACCATAGAACTCCAGTCTTTTATCCTTCACTATCTCCCAAAGTCTGTCTGAGCTCATATTTGTTTCTACTATGATACTACTTATCCACCTCAATTTATGTAATCTCCTCTTTTTTCCTTCAATATTTTCCAACATCAGGTTTTTTTTTTTCATTATGTCTTCTCATTATGTGGCCAAAGTATATAAGTTTTAATTTCAGTATTTATCATGTTCCTTCATATCTTGATTCAAATGCCAACTTATAGAGAAGAGATAAGAATTCAGAGAATGATTACAATTTAAAGAAGAGAACATTACAAATTCTCAACTATTTTTCTGTGAACAACTAGAGGTAATTTTAGGGAAAATCTACTCTAATCCCATAATTTTACAGATGAGTCCCAATTAAGATAAGAAATTAATTTCCATGAGGTTAAGAAGTTACTCTATGCTTTACAGAGATTAAACTCAATAAGATTAAACTGATAATCCTGAAATCACAAAGATAATAAATAAAATTGCAGGATTAGAATTAAAACTTCAGAATTCTGATTTCAAATACTGATTTATAATCATGTAATTGCCTGAAAAATCACTATATTTTGAAGAATCTAAAAATGGACCATAAACCAATCATGAAAATGTCTCCTGCATTCCAACATCTGTTCCTTCATGCCACTTGAATTTTAACATGAGTTTTCACCACTGCAGATGAATCCTTTATTTTCATATTCTTAAGAAATTGCACATTGGTTATCTATCTATTGAAGATATAAAGTGTGCCTGTGAGGAAGGGCAGTGGAAAATAACCTTTCACTCAACAATTAATTCTAGTGTTTTTAACTATTGATTATATTAACATCTAGCCCTGTCCAGTTTTATTTATTACTGATTGTCATTCCTGGAACTATTGCACTCTTTTCAACTCATAGACTGTTCACCTTTAGTTGCTATGGAGATGCTATATAGTCTTACTGTAAAACAGTGACCAGAATGTTTAAAAATAAATTTAAGATTTCTTAGCAATAGAGACCAACCCATAAGATCTGTGATTTCTTCCCACTCATCCACCACAGCAAATGACATTGTACTCTCTCTCTCTCTCTCTCTCTCTCTCTCTCTCTCTCTCTCTCTCTCTCTCTCTCTCTCTCTCTCTCTCTCTCTCTGTCTCTCTCTCTCTCTCCTCCTCAAGTAAAGAAAGAATGTCTTATTTATATTTATAGTAATTATAATTACTTTATATAATTATTTTAAGGATTTTTATTATATAGATATTTAATTTTTATATTTGCAATTTATATAGTATTGAAAATTCATTATGATCCCATTTTACTGATGTAGAAAATGACTCTCTGAAAGATTAAATAACTTTATGTAGAGTCACTGGGTAAAGAGTGGCTGAGCCAGTATTCAGGTCTATTCCTTATCTTTCCATTATTCTGTGCTATGGAATTTTTACCATTCCCACTTTACTGACAAGGAAACTGCTCACAGAAGGGAGATGTCTTGTTTTTGTGTTGCAAGAGAGACTAGTCCATATTTATGTGACCCCTGCTCAATTGTTCTTTCTGTAAGACCATGGACATAGTAGCATAAGCAAAGACCTGGAGGTAGGAAAGTGTTTTTTATTGGCTTAATATGATTGGGGTAGAAGGCTTGTAAGGAGAATGATTATATTGAGCAGATATTATTAAAATGATTCTGAAGAGTCAAATAACATCTAATGCTAATATTTCCTTAATTGAGACAATTGGAGCAACAAGGATCATGCAGAAATTCTGTGGCCTCAAGAAAGTCCAAATGCGAATATAGCTTCCATTAGAAATTTTTTTTTAATTTTATAAAACTTTTTAACTTACAGATAATAATTCAAAAAACAACACCAATTATGCCTAGCATTGTCTATGTAGCATCAGCTTTGATAGATTCCCTCATAAAAGGAATTGTTGATTCTAAAATGTCACGGTCTCAGTTTTACCAGTTTTCAATTTATTCAGTAATTTGGGCTAGATTTTTTCATCCTCCTTGTTCTAAATCCTTTGATTATTAGTTATTTTGCATTATTTTATCCTCATCTCACTTCACACTTAAAACTTTCTCTAAATAATTTTTGTAAACCTATCAAAATGCTACTCATAATTAAATATATTGATGCATATGTAATATTAACAATCTGCACATTAGATAAACCCCATCCGTGTCTTTTTATTCCATGCTATTCTTGTCCATGGAAATCTCTAAGTCTTCAATGTATGATTTATTCATCATTCTGGAGGTCCTCCTCTGCTTTTTTTAAAGTGTTTGGGGTATACTAGTGCAGCAATCTGACTGGCTCACTTTTTAAAATTAGTGGTCCATGACTTTTCCTAATGTCCTCATTAATCACATCATTCTTTTTAATTATTCTTTGGTAATGGCAATCAATGAAAGAAGGCATTCTTTTAATTTTTAAAAGTTAAATATTTTCTCATTTTTTTGAATTCAGTTATAATTAGACTTGTAAAGGCAAGAAGCAGTTGAAGAAGAAATAATATGGAAGACTTTAAAAAAGACCTTTATGAACTATATTACCAACTATATTTTTTCTACTGTTGCTGTAGGGGTAAAAATTATGGAGTAATAGGGTCTCTGAATAGTTATTGATTGAGGGTTACCCAAAAATAATGGAAAAGCTTATGTCCAATGCCTTGCCACTGCAAAACATTACTAATGAGGGGGGCAGCTAGATGGCACAGTGGAAGCACTGTGCCTTGAAGTTGGGAGTACCTGAGTTCAAATCTGGCCTCAGATACTTATAATACTTCCTATTCTATTTATTATATTATAGTTACCAATTATATAGCACCTACTGTGTTTCTGGGATTGTTTGGCCAACTCAGTGCTCTATATACTATTTTACCTAATAACTGCAATATGAAAAGATGTCACTGACATAATGAGAATAAATTGTAATTGTTGAATAACCCATAAGCTCAATGTCATAACAGATTAAATAGGAAAGACCCTAGGAATATTTGGTATATTACCTTGTGGATGATTTACTGATTGGTATGGACTAGAATACCTGAAGACTTTGATGGGTTTCAATTAACCTCATTAGAAGTTTATTACATTTATAGAAGATAAAAAAAATAATGTTTATACCCAATTTTATTCTCAACTAAGACCTACACAAATTGGTCTTTGTGATATGTAGGTGCTTGTGGAGTACTGGGAAAGTTGATATGCAAACAATGATGTACAAACAAGATATACAAAGGATGAGTGGATATAACTAACCAAAGGAAACTATTGGTACTTAGGATGTAAAGAAAGGTTTCCTTTCTTTAGGTTCCCATTTTTCTTAGGATGAAAGGTTTCCATTCTTCTGAGAATGTAAAGAAAGGATGAAAGAGGAGGATAAAACTTATCTACAGAAAGTTTTAAGTGTGAAGTGAGATGAGGATAATATAATGCAAAATTAATAATAATCAAGTCTAATTTTAGACTTGCAGGAATCCAGGGAATTCAGGAGGCAGGGACTAAAAGAGACCATTTCATGCATGAAGAGAAAACACCTAGGGTTGAGAGATGGCATATAGTTGCTTAACAAATGTTTGCATACTTGAATTGTCCATTTTATGTTGATTAAACTTCTCTAGTAAATGATGGCAGAATCAATATTGTTTTAAGCTTTTATTCATTTTCTATTTTCCTGAACTTATTTGACTTGTTCAAACAGGACATATTGGAGCTGCTGAAATTATACTCAGTATCTTTCTTTTTTATGCTAATATGGCAATTTTTAAACCTTTACTTATCCATTCATTCATTCATTCAACAAGTATTTATCAAGTGACTGTGTGAAAGTCACTACACTAGGTATTGGGAATGCAAAAAACAAATCCAAGTAGTTACTATTCTTAATAATTTTACAAATTGCCATCCCACAGAAATCTTTAATTTACTCAAAATATATATGTATATATATATATATATATATATATATATATATATATACAGTTATAGTTATAATTATAATAATTTTCATGTTTTCTTCCCCCCATTAGAATGTGACTTTTTTGAAAGCAGGGACTTATTTGACTAATTACTAAAGGGAAAATTTAAAAATAGCCAACATTGATACAGTTCTTTAAGTTTTTTGTCTGTATTATCATATTTGGTTTAATCCTTACAATAGCCATGTGAGGTAGGTACTGGTACTGGCCCCATTTTGCAGATGAGGAAACTGAATCTTAAAGAATTTAAGTGTTTTGTACAGGATGACATATGAGTCAAGATTTTGACTCAAGTCATTCTGAAACCAAAACCCACAATGTCCATCCACTATAAAATCAAATTGTATCCATAGATAGATAGATATAGACAAACTGATCTTATCTGGGAAGTTAGGAGAGATTACTAATATTTGGAGGAATCAGCAAAAGCTTCATAGAAAAGGTGCAGTTTGAATTGAATCTTAGCTCTTCATTTTCCAACAGAACTACGACTATTAGACCTCTCTAGAACTCTACATCATGCCTTTCTTTTCTGGGAAATTTTAGTATTCTGTAAGGATAAAGAGCCCTCATATAATCATCCCAGGGTCACCATTTCCTTTACCTATGCTTATTATTCTTACATTGTTATATTTTGTGTGTGACTTTGCAGAGGATTTCACAGAAGCAATCTTTTACAAGGTTTGAAAAAATACCATCAGTGTTTAGTGGGGGAATATTTTTTTCCCCTGAGGCTGGGGTTACGTAACTTGCCCAGGGTCACACAGCTAGGACGTGTTAAGTGTCTGAGACCAGATTTGAACTTAGGTCCTCCTGAAATCAAGGCTGGTACTCTATCCACTGCACCACTTAGCTGCCCCACTACCAGTGTTTAAAGTTTGTTCTCAAGGCTTAGTATTTTTCCATCATTTGCTTATTTCTACAAGATGGTGCACTTTATTTGAATGCCACCAGAGTTATTAGACTTCATTATGAGGTTTGTCAATTATTTGTAATGTCAAAGACAAAGGCTGGATGGCTGGAACACTGAAAAAAGGTGGAACATTAAGGTTATGATATGATTAATTGATGTTGAACTGGAACAGAACTCCTAGAGAAAACAGCATGGTCTATCATTTCTATGGCAGCCATAAGAAAATTCAGAGAAAATGAGAATTTTTTCAGGAAACCTAGGGTTCTGAAGTGATCAGATACAGTTCCAAGATACTATTCATCATTGAATGAATGCAATGGAAAATTCCGCAGTCCATCAGTAAATTCATTCAACTCATTTAATTTAAGGGGCTCCTAATTTAAGGTGAACAACAATGACCCATACCATTGATTAATTAGTGCTTTTATTTCAAACTCCCCTTCTAATACACACTAGCCATGTTCTTTATGCAATAAGTCATATTTTTGTTTTGGACTCTTTTTACATACTTAAAAAATATTGAAGACCCTAAAGAGCTTTTTAAAATATGTGTTACGTCCATTTGTATTTAGTATATTAGAAAATTTTAAGAATAAATTCCTAAAATGTTTGTCATTTAATTTAAATTGATATATTTATGTGTTAACATAACTAATTTTTAAATGAAAAATAACTTTTCCTAACAAAAAGACAATGAAATGGATAATGTTTTCACATATTTTTGAAAATCCTTTTAATGTCTGATTTAAAAGAATATTACTAGATTCTCATATCTGCCTTTGAATTTAACCTGTTATTTTATGTTGTTTTGATTTTATAATGAAAAGAAAATTCACAAAACTTTGTATTTGGAAAAAGGAGGAATAGTTGAATAGGTAAATAGCAATTTAGTGTTATTACAAAAATAGTTTTAATCTTGGAGACTCCATGAAAGGGTCTGATGGAGTTTTAGGAATCCTTAGGCCTTAATTTGAAAACCACTACTGGAGAAAATTCTCTAAGACAGTAAATTTTATATCTATATCTCTCTCTCTATCTCTATATATAATTACACACACACTTATATATATTGCATTTGTCCACAGATGTATTAGATATGGTCCTGGTTCTCAAACTAATTATAATATTTTCCAAAGGACATCATCTGTTATTAGTTGTAGGGAGTACAGTATAAGATTGCTTATTTTATTATGGATCCTAGATATATATTATATTAATACAACCAATTATCACATTAGTTTTGGAATCCCCAAAATAATTTGATTTGGGAAAGCTCTAAGTGATCATTTGGTCTAGCTTTATCCATAAACATCAATCCAATTGATTTTATTTCCAACAGAAATTGAACATTTGCATTTTTACAATAATTCAACTCAATAATTCCCAGGTATTCTTAAAATTAACTGCTTTGAAAATATCTCTTTCCAGTTGCTATGCAAAAGTTTTAAACATAAATGTAAGACTTTACATTCATCCCTAATAAGTTTCATTTGTTAGATTCAGCTTGCTACTCTGGTCTGTAAAGTCAAGTTTAAATCTTTTTTTTTCCCTGAGGCAATTGGGATAAAGTGACTTGCCTAGAGTCATATATGTACCTAGGAAATGTTTAGTGTCTGAAGCCTTATTTGAACTCAGGTCTTCTTGACTTCAGGACTTGGTCTCTATCTACTGCACCACCTAGCTGACCCTCATGTGTGAATCTTAATTCTCTCTTCCATTGTACCAGATATTCCTCCCAAGTTCATTCCATCTGCAAAGTTTATTATCTCTGTTTTAGCACAACATATTGGTACAATCTTCACCTCATTTCAGTTAGGCAGAAGTTTCATAGGAGAAGTGACATTTGAAAAAAGAGAGGAAGAAGAATTTATGTTGCCAGAAAACTAGCTAGCAACTGTTAGCATTTTTTTGTTGTTATTGCTCTTTTTTAAGGAGATTGTGTGAGGGATGATGGGAGCTTTGGGAATTGGTCAGCATTTTATTCTGGGAATTAGTTCCATCTGCTACTGTGTGTCAGCACATTCCATAGACCCCCAACAGCTCCATTTTAGCTAAGTGTCATTGAGTATTTCCATTCGACATAATACTCTTTAGAAAGGTTGATTATGTGATCTTTTGAATTAGCTATCATTGGGTACATCCATTGAAAATTCACTAATAGATACCCATTTCAATTTCATGCATCTAGTTTCTCCTACCATTAACTAAAATGTAGAAGGAAACAACAAACATGGCAGATTAAATGGTATATTCCCCTGGGAGGCAAAAAAAGGGGGAAAATCCATGAAGCATTTGCACATCATGAACATTTTTACAACTGCTTCTTTCTCTCTCTAAGAACAGCAGAATCCTTTCTGATTGAAAAGCAATAGCAAGTAACTAACATGGCATATCAGTGTCAAAGGTTCACAGGCTATGAGATGAAGCATGATGGATAGTAGAGAGATCACTGGATTTATAATCAAAAAAAATTAGAACCGTGGTTCTGATGCTAATAATCTATATGGCATTTAATCAACCACTTCATCTGTCTGGATCTTAACTTGTAAAAATGATGAGCTTAATTATTAATTCTCAGAAGATTGCTTTTTTATCCAGCTCTAAATGCAGAAGCTTATACATTCAAATTCTTCTGCCTAGTCTGTTGACATTCAGAAACTGGCCCCTAGGAGTAGAATACTGAATTTGGGTCGATGAAAATTGTTTCATAGACTCAGCGAGTATCAATTTAATGTTGATAGGTCAAGGAAGGAGTAGCAACCAATATTTGTTAATATGGCTATGTAAAAAAATGGCTCCATTTTAAAAGTTCATGTGGTGAATAACTGCTGCTGACAGATTAACACAACATAGAAATTATATAGATAAAATCTCTGATTTTATTATGCTTAAACACAATGAATATTCAAATGCCTTTGGAACATCAAGTTTGAAATGTCTTAAAGTCAGTGGCAATAGAGTGTAATCTTTACAGGATCCTACTTCTGAATATATAGGTCCAGGAATCATCTACATAACAATGGTATTTGAGCCTACTAAAACTGATGAGTTGGTGAAATAAGGAATCAAACCAAGCCTTCAGGGTATAGACTTAATAGAAATGATATAGACAAAGATCTAGCAAATAAAACTGAAAAGGAACAGAAAAATGGAAAGAGAATCAGGAAAGAATAGCTTCACAAAATCTAGAGAAAGGGACTCTAGGTCAACTTTTTTGGTAAATAATGATGGATTGTTTTAAGAGATTCTTCAATGATTTAGGCTTGATCCAGTCAGCACAATTTTATCCACACTCAAATCTCATTCTCTATAGATAATTTAACCATTGAAATCTGGGTTGTCCATCCTCCTTGACAAAGGCAAACCCCATCTATTCTCCTTGTTCCTGAATCATTTATCTAAAGCCTTAGAGTTTAGAATACATATGCCCTAGTATAGGAATTAGTCTGATGCAAAAACTGGTGTACAGTAGCTATCATGAAATGAGATTGATGATAGTTGGTAGGTACATTTTGATGTTTTCTCCATGGACTCATATCTTTTTTAAATCAACCAGCTAGTCAACAAAAATTTATTGAGCAATGATTATTTAATATCCCAACATTTCTCATGCCACATTAGCTTTTTTCTAGGTCTTTTTCTGTATTAATGTAACTCATTTAAAATATTTGTGAATATTTTCTGTTCCTTCAATTAAGTGCAAACTCCTTGAAGAAAAGGTTTTCTCGTTTGTGTCTTTGTAACCAAACCTAATATGGAACCTTTCACATTATAAAAGAGATTTAATTAAATTGAATATATCTTTACTAGAAATTACAGCATATACTTGAGTAATAGTGATTGAATTGTGTTCAAATATAGGGTATTATGAAATTGAAGAAGGTGAAAAAAAGGTAAAAAGGTATATTAGAAACACATTACAGGGGTCCTTCAATGCAAGATTAAAACATTAAAAAAAAACTGGGCAGTTCAAGTAATACTGAATTATTTCTTATTGGAGACCCTCTAGCAAAGGTTAATAACGACTCATTAAGGATGCCATAGAAGGGATTCTTGTACTGCTATTTATTGGACTCAATGACTTCTAAGGGCTCCCCCCACTTTGAAAATCCATATCTGCATCTGAATTTATATGGCAGGCAATGGGAAAACTGCTGAAAAATTTGCTTTTGAAAGTAGGTAAAACATAAATCTTACATTTTAATTTATTCTATTTGCTTAGAAATACTCTTTTTTACACACAGTTGTGCCATTAAAGATCTATCTCATCTATTCTGAGTTATCCTGAATGCTGCATAAGTATACTTTGAATTGTTCAAGTTTTATTATTCTTACAGCAAAATGTTATCTTCCAACAAGTCTCCTAAACTGCAACTACAATTAGATTGACTTTTTTTTTCTATCTTCTTTCAGATGCACCTGACATATTATTGCACCAGAGCTTATCATTTTGACAGTACAGATACTTTAGAGAACTTCATTGATAGACAGATAACCAGGTTGGGTAGGTTCAATACAGATTTTCAAATACTGGGGAAATTTCAGTTCTCTCAGCAAATGTTTTCATTATGTAAAAGACTATAAGTAAGCAACAATGCAATAATTTTAATGAGCTCTGATGTGAAAATGTGGTTAATGTGCTATTATAATCATCCTGTTGGAAAACAAACATCAGAATAATATAGTTTGTCTACATTGATTAATCAATCAACAAGAATTCATCAAGTGCCTGTGATGTGCCCTATATTATATGCTTTCTTATTTTGAGAGAAAAATAATCCTCAAATCAAAATGTTCCCACCCCCCTGAAAAAAAAAAGATTCTGTTAACTAGATGTGAAGGCTTGGCCCAGGCAATGTGGGTTGTTAAGATTATGGTTGTAACAACTGGGGAGGCAGGAACATTAGAATTAATTTATGTCTATTGTTCTTAACCTTTATTTTGGTGTCATATGCTTTAGAAGTCTAGGAAAGGTTCTAAACCCCTTCTCAGAATAATGCTTTAAATTAATATAACAAAATAAGTAGAACTACAAGGGAAATAAAATAAAATCATATCAAAATACAGTTATAATTAAAAAATATTCATAGACCTGGTTCACGTCAGTTTTCTTTTTTATAGAGAAAGGAATTAAGAATGAGAGATGAACTGATTTTCTTAATACTTTATAACTAGTAACAAGACAGTCTAGGCCTGGAGCCAAGTTTTTCTGGCTTCAAGTTGAATGACACCATCTAATTGAAACCCATGTTAGACTAAAAGCCTCTCTTTGGAATCTTTTCTAAATCATAAAAGTTTTCAAGCTTCTTCCCTTACCCCAATGACACATTGGCCTTATACTAAGATTATGGCTGAATAGGATAATCTCACTATGTCTTCCCTTTAGTCCACCTATCTAAGGCAATGACTTGGGTTTCTTCTGACTTCCTTTTCATTCATTAAAACTTACTGTCATAAAGGTGCTCCAAATCACTATTGATCAGAGAAATGCAAATTAGGACAACTCTGAGGTATCACTACACACATCTCAGATTGGCTAATATGAGAGGAAAAGATAAAGACAAATGTTTGAGGGGATGTGAAAAACAAAACAAAACTAGTATACTAATACATTGAGAGTTGAACTATTCTGCTGGTACACCCTGTGGAGCTTTCATTTTCATTGAATAGTTTCTGAATTTCCCCATCATTTTCACCAAACCAATCTTACTGTTTAAGAATGTTCTGACCTAGAGAGTGGAGTTGAGAACTAATCCAACCATTCTGGAGAGCAATTTGTAACTATACCCAAAGGGCTATCAAACTGTGCATTCTTTCTGATCCAGCAGTGTTTTTAGTAAGGTCATATCTCAAAGAGATCTTAAAGGAAGGAAAGGGACCCACTTATGCAAAAATTTTCATGGCAAGAAACTGGAAACTGAGTAGATGTCTATCAGTTGCAAAATATATGAATAAGTTATGGTACAAAAATGTTATGGAATATTATTGATATGTAAAAAAAAAAAGACCAACAGGATGACTTCAGAGAAGCTAGGAAGGAGTTGAGTATGATTTCAATGGTGATAGTCCTAGCTAAGTATGACTACCACAGTGTAATATATTTGTGATGTCATCTAAACCATGGAAGGGCTGTTACATGAGTTCATAAGAGAAATGTTAACTCTTAGGAAATTATGGATATTTTCAAAGAATTCAATTCCTATGGAACTTGAAGTCAGTCTACCATGATTGTATTTTTCCTAGGCATATACCCATCCAACCTCACTTATTATAGTTAAGATATCCTTAAAGATAAGTATCATGACATATTTTATTATTTTCTTCTTGAATGATAGCAAGAGGACTTGATCATAACTAATATAGTTGCTGATTAATAATCATTGAATGAATGAATGAATGAATGGATGGATGTGTGGATCAACACCTCTAGGACATAGGACTACCAACACAGGTGATAACATCACTGTTCATGGGTTAATTATAAAGTCTGTAATCTGTGCAGCTGAGATGGATCTTAGGCCAAAAATAATGTTTTTCTAAGATATGTTTTAACAAGTATTTATTTTTATTTTTTAAAGCTTTTTATTTTCAAAACATATACATAGGTTTAACATTCACCTTTACAAAACCTTAAGTTTCAATTTTTTCTCTCTTCCTTCTCCCCACCCCTTCCCCTAGATGCCAATTAATCAAATATATGTTAAACATGTGTAATTCTTCTCTACATATTTCCTCAAGTATAGTGCTGCACAAGAAAAATCAGAAAAAAATAGGAAAGAAAACAAAATCCAAACAAACAAAAAAAGTGAAAATACTATGTTTTGACCCACACTCAGTCCCTATTGTCTTCTCTCTGGGTGCAGATAGCTTTCTCTATCACAAGACCATTGGAACTGACCTGAATCACTGTGCTGTTGAAAAAGAGCTATGTCCATAAGATATGTTTTCTAAATTTCAATGCCATCAAATAAGAGTATCACAGGTTAGTAGAGCAAGGTTAACTTTTAATCTAATTCATTAGAGAGACAAAAGAATTAGTCAATCAACATCCATTTCTTAAATGTTTTAATGAGTAAAATACTTTTAAAGACAATTTTGTAGGGAAGTTATAAGTTATTTGAAGTAGCATAATGTGGTCATACTTGAACTCTAGGAAAATCATTTTTATAGAGACATTTCTCAATAGACAAATGATCAAAGGCTATGAACAAGTAATTTTCAAAGAAATAAATCCAAGCTATAAACAACTTTATAAAAAAATGTTCTGTCACTAATAATTAAAGGAACAGAAATTAAAACAATTCTACCTCATACTCATCAGATGAACAAAGAAGAAAATTACAAATATTAGAAAAAACTGTGGGAAAATAACACTCATATACTTTTTGTAGATCTGTGGATTGGTCTAATCAGTCTGGAAAGCAATATAGAATTCAAAAAGTTATTCAATAGTGCATACTTTTTGACCTTGAGATGATATTACTAGGGCTATATTTAAACAAAATTCAAAAAAGAGGAAAACGACATTTATATGACCATAAACATATAACAAAACAACTATATCTACCTACCTTCTGGAGGAGAAAGGGAGGCAGGTGACTTTGCATAGCTCTCCCTCATTTAAATCCAATTCATTTCCATATTACATTATCACCTTTCTGTTGTCATAGTCCTCTTTGAAAATGAAGGACAAACATTTATATATTTGCTTTATACATATACACACATATATTGTGTCTGTGTATATACATATATATTGTATATATTTGTAAATATATGTATATATACATATACATACGTATATATGTGTATATATATATATATATATATACACAAATTGTGTGTGTGTGTGTGTGTACACATAGATACAGGGAATGTCCAGGGAAGACTAGTACCTCTTGTGTAGGACTGCCAAGCCTTTTTCTGGACTGATTTCTACCTTTAGTGTCTACCTGATCCACCTAACTCTCATCTGTGACTTCAAGAAGCTATAGCATGCACAGCAATAAAGTCATTTTAGCAAATAGACCAATCAAGTTGAGAAAAAAAGCTGAGGGGTCTCAATCCCCTGAGAGGAAAGAGGTTGTTCCTACTTTGGAGAATAAGTTGAGCTGAAACACAGTTAGTAGCAGCAGGAAAAAAATTATGGGCAGCTTTCAGAGATTGGGTCTGCATCATTGTATTTGCTTCTCTAGGTCAGAACATTCTTAAACAGTAAGATTGGTTTGGTGAAAATGATGGAGAAATTCAGACTATTCAATGAAAATGAAAGCTCCACATGGTGCACCAGCAGGATACTTCATCCATCTTTAAGAAGGTAGCATTCAATTCCATCAAAAGTAAAGTGGAAGTGAACTTTAGGGGGATGCAACATTCTTGTCTCAGTAATAACAAATACAATTGTTTGAGACAATCAGAATTAATTGACCTGTTCAGCATCACATGATTAGTAAGGCAAATGAGACAAAATTTGAACTCGTCTTCTTGACTTTAGAGACAATGCTCTATCCATGTGCCACCTAGCTGCCCCTGAAATTTATTTTTATGCTGATAGAACAATTCAAAGTTCTCTCTTTCTCAGGCCAAATAATTGGAAACTTAGAAGATGCACATCAATTGGGATAAGGCTGAATAAATTCCCATGTGATCGTGATATATATTATTGTTCTGTGAGAAATAATGAACAGAATGTTCTCAGAAAATAAAAGCTTCAAAGTGCTCCATGAACTCAAGAAAAGTGCAATATACTGTCTACAAAGTAATAGCAATGTTATAGGATGATCAGCTATGAATGACTTTCTCAGCAATACAGTGATCAATGACTATCCTGAAAGACATGATGAAAAATGTTATGCATACTCAGAGAAATAACTGATCATGTCTGAGTACAAATAAAAGCATAACATTTTAAAAAAATTATTTTTCTTGAGCATTTTTTGGGGGGGCAAGAGAGACCTGTCTATTTTACAACATTACTTTTATAGAAATGTTTTGCATGAATCTTTTTAAAGGAGGATGAAAGTGGGGAGAAAAGGAGAGAATCTGAAACTCAAAGTTTTTTTTAAGCTTTTTATTTACAAAGCAAATGCATGGGTAGTTTCCCCAGCATTGACTCTTGCATAACCTTTGTTCCAAGTTTTCCCTTCCTTTCCTCCAACTCCTCCCCTAGCTGACAAGTAGTCCAATACGTATTAATAAGTTGAAATACATGTTAGGTCCAATATATGTGTGCATATTCGTACAGTTATCTTGCTGCACAAGAAAAATCAGATCAAGAAGGAAGAAAAAGAAAAACTGAGAAAGAAAACAAAATTCAAGCAAATAACACAGAGTGAGAATGCTCTTGTTGTATTCCAAACTCTGTTGCCACGGTTTTCTCTCTGGATGTAGATGGCTCTCTTCATAACTGAACAACTGGAACTGGTCTGAATCATCTTGTTGTTGAAAATAGTCATGTCCATCAGAATTGATCATCATATACTCTTGTTGTTGCCTTTTATAATGATTTCCTAATTCTGCTCATTTCACTTAACATCAATTCACGTATCTCTCCAAGCCTCTCTCTATTCATCCTGCTGGTAATTTCTTACAGAACAGTATTTCATAGCATTCATATACCATAATTTATTCAGCCATTCCCAATTGATGGGCATCCACTCAGTTCTGACCACTTCAAAGAGGACTGCCACAAACATTTTTGCACATACAGGTCCCTTTTCTTCCTTTAAAATCTTTTTTTGGGATATAATATCAGTAAAATCAGTGCTGGATCAAAATCAAAGGATAGGCACAGTTTGATAACTTTTTGAACATAGTTTCGAATTGCTCTCCAGAATGGTTGGATTCATTCACAGTTTCACCAACAATGTATTAATGTCTCAGTTTTTCCACATTCTCTCCAACATTCATCATTATCTTTTCCTGTCATCTTAGCTAATCTGACATGTGTATAGTAGTATCTCAGAGCTGTCTTAATTTGCATTTCTTTGATCAGTAGTGATTTGGTGCACCTTTTCATGTGTCTACAAATATGAAACTCAAAGTTTTAAAAGTTAATGTAAAAATTGTTTACAGAGAGTTTCAATGATCTTGTGATGAAGAGTCATCTGCATCCAGAGAGAGGCTTGTGGGGACTGAGTGTGGATCACAACATAGTATTTTTACCTTTTTTATAGTTGTTTGATTGCATTTTGTTTTCTTTATCATTTTCTTTCTCTTTTTATCTGATTTTTCTTAGTCACCATGATAATTGTGGAATATATATATATATATATGTATATATATATATATATATATATATATATATATGATAATTGCATGTGTTTAACATATTGTATTACTTGCCATCTTGGGGAGGGAATGGGAAGAAGGGAAGGAAAAATTTGGAACACAAAGTTTTGCAAAGGTGAATTTTAAAAATATCTCTACATATGCTTTGAAAATAAACAGTTTTAAGTTAAAAAAAAGGTTTTACATGTAAACGGAAAAAAATAAAAATAATAAATATTCAAAGTGTTTTTATGATATACTGGAGGGTATGTATAGACCAAAGAAGAATAATAAATCTCAACTATTTAGTGTTAATGGAGCCACATTGATTAATGATAAGGATATGATCTTAAAGAGAGGGGCCCAACACTTCCATAGTGTTTCCAACATTTCAATATCCATCTGTTGACCATTTACTTCAGGTTGAAATCAGTCTCTCCTGGGTAAAGTTCAAACTGAAGAAAACATTTTGAATTCCATTAGATTTCTTTCATATTGCAAAACAAGGGTGCTGATTCTATTCCAACTAATACTTATCCGTTTTGTTTGTATGAGGGGGTCCATTGCTTATACAAAAGGTGACTCAAATTTTCTGGATCATATGGCAAGAGGAGGTTATGCCCCAAGACTTCGAGGATTCCTCTATTGTTCATCTTTATAAAGATAAAAAGGGAGATTGTTCTGTGATGATGTGGGGGTGTATCCCTCTAGTCAGTGCTGGCAAGGTTCTTTTCAGAGTTCTTATTAATAGGCTGATCCTACATCTGGAGGAAAATCATCTCCATGAGGGCTAGTGTGCCTTTAGAAGGCACCAAGGAACAGTCAATACAGTGTTTACAACCCAACAACTCTAGGAGAAATACCAGGAGCAAAACAGATGTCTGTATATAACATTTGTTGATTCGATCATGATTTTTGATTCTGTAAGTTATGAGGACTTATGGAAAATTACATCAAATTGTGTTTGCCAAGAAACGTTCATATAATAATATGGTAATTTCACAATGGCATGCTTACTCAGGTTCTGGACAATAGATGATGCTCTCACACTTTCCTGGTCATCAGTGGAGTGAAACAAGGCTTTGTGCTTTCTCCCAAAGCTTTTTAGCATGATGCTTTTACCCATGTTGTCTAATGCCTTCAATGAGAATACATATGGCATCAAGGTTAGCAACCACACTGACATTAAATTCTTCAACATGAAAAACTATAAGCCAAAACTAAAGTAGAGGGAGTGTAGATGCACATTTTGTATTTGCAGATGATTGTATACTCAGTGTAACCTTTGAAGTTGAAATGCAACAAAGTATGGATAGGCTATTTGCTGCTTGTGCTAATTTAAGTTTAACAATTAATACCAAGAAAACACACGCACTCCAACAGCCTGCATCACACCATCCATGTTTGAAACTATCAGTTACAACAAATAGAGAAGTTTTGAATGCTATAAATTCACTTAGCAGAAAATGTAATACAAGGACATTCTCAAGGTCTCTATGAAGACATTTAAAATTAATTGTATAACTAGAGGACATTGGTATAGGATTTCCTAGCATGGTGTACCCTCATCAGAGAAGTATTGTACTCTATGAGCAAAACACAATTGAATTAGCTCAGGGGGAGTGCAAGATGTGCAAAGTTAGAATTGTGTCCTATCTCTGGTAGAGCATTCCATGCTAATGTTATTCTGATCAGCCACGGCAGACACACTGTCACTTGACTCTAACATAGTTATGTCATTTTGGTTCCCTTTGAGAACAAAAGAGAACAATCAACCAATCAATATGTATAATGGAAAATAAATATCCTCATAAATTAAGGAAGTCATCTAGACAGAAAATGTAGGAGCAAAAGAGTAAAGCCCATTAAGACTCCTGGATATACCCAAGGGTATGCTAGAACCAGTTCAAATCATCTATAGAAAACCAATTGTTAAATTTTCAGTGTGAACTGAAAATTTGGAAATTAGCAAATACTCCAAATCAAGACTAGATTTATTATTTTTTTTATTTTCTAGATTGAAAAACATAATGGCAAAATGTTAATAATGTACACTAAACTTAAAGGTATATCACATGCATAATTTTTTTTTTCAGAAAAGCTATGTGTTAAATGTTTATCAATACATCCTTGAACATACTGACAGGTAATGGGAGGGATATGGATTCTGATCCAAGAAGAAAAGACTGAAGTGTGAAAAAAACACTAGATAGAATAGTATCATAAAAACACATATAAGAGAAAATATCCAAAATTAGAGGGTTATCAGATCACAGATTCAATGAAATACTGAAGTAGATAAAATTAAAAGAAGAAATGGAAATAGTAAGTGAAGGGCATAGATGAAGGAGGAGGAAAGGAAAGGGAAAAGAGACAGAAAGAGTATATGTCAATGTAGCAATTGCAGGTGAACTAAAAAAGACAGTCACTGTTTTGAGTATGTAATAGGTCATAGACTATCAGTGTATGAGCTTTCAAACTACAATTATCTAGTAGTGACTGCCTTTTGATATGTTAATAACCAATTATGCATTTTTCACAGATCTGCAATTGCTCTAATCTTTAAACAATCAAAGATCCATTGTGAATGGATTAAGGAGACCAGTTTACCAAGATTGAAAATGAACATACCATTAGAATAAAGAGTGTCAGAGGTAAAATTCTTTGATTTAAAAAATAAGTGAATATTTTTATGGTAAATATTTCAATTCAATATTTCATTCCACATCATTTCTGCATTCCTACCTTTCATTCTAGTCAAAAATGCTGATCATCTTTGAAAGCAGAAAATATTTAATTATGGTCCAACACATTCACAAATAATTTATCATTTCTCCTCATGTGATTTTTTTCCATTATAATATCTATAAAAAACATGTCAACAACTCAATCTGTAACTCCTGATCCTATAATTGGATATTCATATGGATACCATTTTTAAAGATAGTTGTTGTCAGTATGTATGTAGAAATTCTAGGTCTGTTTGTAAATTTATAGAACTTTATCCATATGTCCATATAATTTTCATCTTTTAGTTCTTTAAATCTGTATGGCTTCTTTTAGTCAGTCCCTTTCATGGGCCCACTATGCTCCTAGGTATTCATTAGATCAACTTCCTTTTAGCCATTGGATTCCTTCCTTTTCCTTTTATTCCTTATTGTTTTCTTTTAATCCTTTCTTTTTCTTCCATTTCATTAATTGACTTTAGTTTTCATTTATGAAGTTGGATTTGCTAATTAGTCTGAGGGTTGTAGGAAAAGGTCAGAAGGCAATGTGTGGGTCCTCTGCATCATCTTGGCTCATCTCCGAGAAATCTGCCTCAACATGCTTTCCCTATGTTGTCACTTCCCAGATAGCCTGGTAGAGCAGGGATTCTATCTTATCTCTCTTCATGTTCTTAGAGACTAACAAAATCCTTGATACAGAGGATTGTGAATTTGATGATGCCATATGAAGATGATTTTGTCAGCAGCATGTATGATTTATGATGACACTTGCCTGGTGGTAGGTATAGATTCCTTTCTTTAGCTTGACTGCATATGATAGGTGTGGATGAAACATAGAAGCTCATCTCCATAGTCTTACCCCTGAATCATTAAAGCTCTTATTCTAACTCACAGTAGTCATTCAAGGAATGGACAACAACTTATTGGATATGTTATAATGGGGATTCTTTTGTGTATAGGTAAGATTAAATGACACCTAAAGTCTTATCTCATTTGGTGCCATTTCAAAATTGCTTGCAATTTTGCTGAGTCTCCTCTCTTGGCTAATCTCAGGGAAGTCTTCATTCATTGTATGGCCATAATATCATAGATTCAGAGCTTGAAGAGGGACTTCAAAGATCATTCAACATGGATAGAACAGGATAAATGACTCCTTATTTTTGTTTTTCTGTAATAACTGAGTTACAAATTTCTGAGTGGTCATCTTGCCTTAGAGTTTATACTCCATCCTTCTTATATTGTTGATTAAGAACAGCTGTAGCATATGAGATTCAAGTAAGAACACCCAGGTAGTAAGCTTGTCAGTTTATTAATTATCTAATTTTAGAGGTGATAGAGAGAGACCAAAAACATTTGGAAAAACAAGCTCAGGGTCAAATCAGTAGTAAGCATCTCAGGTGCAACTTTGAACCTAGGTCATTCTGTCTGTCACACCATTCTTCCTCTAATTGTCCCAGAAAAATAAGTATTCCTTGAAGAGTTAGATAATAGCTTTTATTTTTCTTTCTTTTCCCAGCACATAGTATACTCTTTGGCCCATTGTGCTTAACAAAAGCCTGTTGGCTAATTGTTGTTTTTTCAGTCATGTGTGCATCTTCATGACTCCATTTTTTATTTTTTTGGAAAAGATACTGGAGTAGTTTGGCATTTCCTTCTCCAGTTCATTTTACAGATTAAAAAAAAAAAAACTGAGATAAACAGTATAGTGTGACTTGTCCAGGGTCACTCAGGTAGTAAGTATCTGAAGATGGGTCTTCCTAACTCCATGCCGGGCACTCTATCCACTGTGCCCTTGCTTGACTAGAACAACATGTATAGAAGAGGAGAAATGACTCCTTATTGTATTTGTCTGATCTGTAATCACATAATTGCACATTTCTGAGTGGTCATGGTACCTTAGAGTTTATTTATTTCCTCCTTCTTATGATAAAGAACTAGGCCACAAGTTATGAGACTCATGCAGGCACACCATTTAATAAGTTTATCAAGCAAGATTTGAATCTGTTTTCTTGATTTTAAGCTGCTAACCACCATACCTTGCTACTTACAATTGTCTAAGTCAAGACCAATAAGTAATGTAGGTAATCATCATTTGCCTTTATGATCAATAATCACATAATATCTGAGTTGGGAGGCAAGTTAGAGGCTGTCAAGTTCAACTCCTTCACTTTATAAATTGTAAAAAATAAGGCATTCTCTTAGCCCATTTTCCACATTTTTACTTTATTTTGCTTTTGACTCTCATATCAAGCACTGCTAAAACAAAAACAGTCTTTATCTCTTTTGATGCCCCTCCCTATTTCTACATAATATTACTTCCTTTCATTCATTTTCAGAAGTCTTCATTTTTTTCCTTTAATGCAGTGTTCTTCTCCTAATGCATTTCCTCCTGAGAAATGTGCTTGTTCATATTATCCTGGATAGGCACCATGGAATTGGATTACACAGTAAGAGTGCATTCAGATCTTCAATTATTAATAGCAAGCATCCAGGCAATTAACAAGTCAAGGTACATTTGCTGAGATGTGGATGATGGTAATATTTTTATTCAATGATTTGAAAAACAATTACTACATTTCATCTAAATGTCCACAAGTGGGGAATATTACTTTCCCAGTGGCATATCATCTTGATCCATCTTTACACTTATTGATGCTTGGCAAGTTATTTTGAGATCCAAGAGCTCTCAGATGGTATTATATTGAATTTCACTCACTCATATTCCAGGCAGTGTTAATAGCATCATATATAAGAAAGTTCAATAAGAAAACAATACTGGAGAGATGAGTGGGCAAACATTTGCTGTCCCCGTCAATGCGAGTGACTGAAGTTTGTACTGCAAATTCAGCATGCCTTTTAGGAGTGCATTGATTTTTGTTTCTAACAACCTCCCCCCCCCAAAAAAAATGAGTATTTTTAAATTTCTTTTCATGGCAGATTTCCAAACTAAACAATCTATGTTCTGTCTTTACAGACTGATAATTAATAAAGAAAAATGGAATGAAATTTTTTGATGGGCCCAGTATGATTATGTTGCTGCTGGGTCTCCAGAACCAAAGACATAAGTAGAGCAAGGTGATTGGGAGTTTGCCTTTGGGCACTAAAATTTAGAAGGCAATAACAATTGGAATGCTCAAATAGACAGAAACAATACCTACTTAAAATAAGAAGCTAACAGACAGAAGGTTTTACTTGTATCCTAGTTGGACATCTTAGCTGACTCCTTACAATCCATCCACAAATTGTGGTTTTTATAGGAGTGCCTATTCTGGGGTCTCTGTATTTGGATCAGAGGGCAGTGTACTAGTGTCTTCTTCTCTTTAATTCTATGACTTCTGTGTTTTAAAGTTACTGTTCTACATATAATCAGTCTTTAAATTACATTCAAAATAATATGTTCTTGTTATTCAATCAATATATATTTATGAGGTACCCATGGAATGTCAGGAATTATGCTAATTCTGGGGTTCCAAGCACACAGGTGAAACTCCCTTACTGAGGAAACTAAGTCCTGATAAAGAGTATTTTTCCCAAGTACACATAAAGATTCTTTTTAAAATATTTATTTCATTAAAAAACAGAATTTACAAAAAAGAAAATCAGAAAAGAATAAAACAAAACAAAATAACATTATCATGTGCCTAACAGAACATCAAGGAGAATTAAAATATATAATAATAAATTACCAGATGAAGATATATAATTGTTATGGGCCAGAATTCTGAAATAAGGATTCTTACAAGGTGTTAAGTCAGTGGAATTGATAAATACAATGGTTATCTAGTTTAGCATGGTGCTCCATAGTTCTCTACTTCAGTACATGTATTTAGTACTTAATAGTTCTACAAGTTTCATACCTATGATAATGTAATTATAACAGAGCATATAAGCTGGGAGCCTCAGCCAGAGTCAGAGCTAGAGAAGACAAGTGGACCAGAGTCAGGAACTCAAGACTTCAGACTCAGAGAGATTTAATTCCATCTTCATCAGCCTTGTCATGGTTGGCCTATCTTCCTGCCTTTTCTCCACTGAAACCAAGTCCACTTTAAAGGCCAGAAGAAAGCTCACTGAGCACCAGACAAAGGAGACAATAAAGACATTTGGACTTAGACTGCCCCCCAAACCTCCAGAAAACCAACCAAGAACATTACATATAATATTAGAAGAAATTATATTTATGAGTGTTCATCTTGTCTTTGCTTTCTTGTTTGTAAGTTGTTTTTTTGTTCTCTGTTGTGCATGTTTTTTACTTTATTCTTTTTTCCCCTTCCTTCCCTGAAATAATGTACAATTTACCTGTGAAGAAAATAAAAAATGCAGGTGGACAAAAATAGAGAGACTAGGAATGCTATATAGTGCTTTATACTCATTACACAGAGTTCTTTCTCTGGGTATATCTGGTTCTATTCATTATTGAACAAAATGAACTGATTTGGTTCATCTCATTGTTGAAGAGAGACACATCCATCAGAATTGATCATCATATAGTATTATTATTCAAGTTTATAATAATTATTCAAGTATATAATAATCTCCTGGTCCTGCTCATTTCACTCAGCATCAGTTCATGTAAGTGTCTCCAGGCCTTTTTGAAATCATCCTTCTGGTCCTTTCTTACAGAACAATAATATTCCATAACTTACATATACCACAATTTATTTAACTATTCTCCAATTGATGGGCATCCACCCATTTTCCAGTTTCTAGCCACTACAAAGAGGGTTGCCACAAACATTCTTGCACATTTAGGTCCCTTTCCCTTCTTTAAGATTTATTTGGGATATAAGCCCTATAATAACAATGCTAAATCAAAGGGTATACACAATTTCATAACATTTTGAGCATAGTTCCAAATCATTAAAGAGAATGGCTAGATATATTCACAATTCCACCAACAATGTATCAGTGTCCCAGTTTCCCCACATCCCCTCCAACATTCACCATTATCTTTTCCTGTCATCCTAGTCAATTTGACAGGTAGGTTGTGGTATCTCAGAGTTGTTTATTAAAGACTTGGAACATCTTTTCTTATGGCTAGAAATAATTTCAATTTCTTCATCTGAAAATTGTCTGTTCATATCCCTTGACCATTTATCAATTAGAAAATGACTTGATTTCTTTAGAGTCAATTATCTATATATTTTGGAAATGAGGCCCTTATCAGAATCTTTGAATGTAAAAAAAATGTTTTCCTAGTTTATTGCTTCCCTTTTAATCTTGTCTGCATTAGTTTTGTTTGTACAAAGGCTTTTCAATTTTATATAATCAAAATTTTCTATTTTGTCATCAATAATGATCTCTAGTGCTTCTGTGGTCACAAATTCCTTCCTCCTCCACATGTCTGAGAGGTAAACTATCCTATGTTCTTCTAATTTATTTATAATCTCATTCATTATGCCTACTTGATGAATCCATTTTGTCATTATCTTGGTATATATTGGTAAGTGTTGTTTAATGCCTAGTTTCTGCCATATTAATTTCCAATTTTTACAGAGGTTTTTGTCAAACAGTAAATTCTTATCCCAAAAGCTGGGGTCTTTGGATTTGTCAAACACTAGGTTATTAAAGTAATTGACTATTTTTTCCTTTGAACCTAACCTATTCCATTGATCAACTAGTGTATTCTTTAGCCAATACCAAATGGTTTTGGTGACTGCTTCTCTATAATATAATTTTAGATCTGGTACAGCTAGGCCACCTTCATTTGATTTTTTTTTCATTAGTTCCCTTGAAAGTCTTGACCTTTTGTTCTTCCAGATGGATTTTGTTGCTATTTCTTTTATTTATTTATTTTTATTTTTTTTTTAATTTTTGTATTCATTTTTCCAAATTACCCCCCCTCCCTCTATTCCCTCCCCCCGACGACAGGCAATACCATACATTTTACATGTGTTACAACATGTTGCTATTTCTTTAGGTCATTAAACTAGTTTTTTGGTAGTGTGATTGGTATAGCACTAAATAAATAGATTAGTTTAAGTACTATTGTTATCTTTATTATATTTGCTTGCCCTATCCAAGAGCATTTAATATTTTTCCAATTGGTTACACCTGACTTTATTTGTGTGGAAAGTGTTTTGTAGTTTTGCTCACATAGTTCCTGACTTTTCCTTGGGAGATAGATTCCTAAATATTTTATACTATCAATAGTTAGTTTAAATGGAATTTCTCTTTGTAACTCTAACTGTTGGATTTTATTAGTGATATATAAGAATGCTTATGATTTATGTGGTTTTAATTTATATCCTGCAACTTTGGTTAAGGTGTGGATTATTTCTAAGTATACTATCATATCATCTCCAAAAAGTGATAATTTGGTTTTTTCATAACCTATTCTAATTCCGTTAATCTCTTTCTCAACTCTTATTGCTGAAGCTAGCATTTCTAATACAATCTTGAACAGTAATGGTGATAGTGGGTAATCTTGTTTGACTCCTGATCTTGGAATTCATCTGTTTCATTAAATGTCCATCTTCTTCCATGGAAGAAAATGCTAAACTTAGCTGAGTAGTTTATTCTTAGCTGCATTCCAAGTTATTTTGCCTTTCAGAATATCAGATTCCAGGCCCTTTGATCCTTTAATGTGGATGCAGCCAGATCTTGAGTGAACCTTATTGTGGCATCTTGGTATTTGAATTTTTTCCGGGCTGCTTGTAATATTTTTCCTTAGTCTGATAGTGCTGAAATGTGACCACAATATTCCATGGAGTTTTTTAAGGGTCTTTTTCAGAAGCTGTTCAATGAATTCTTTCATTGCCTATTTTACCTTCTGATTCTATTACCTCTGGGAAGTTCTCTTTGATGATTTTTTGTAAAATAGTATCTAGGCTCTTTTTTTCATCATAATTTTCAGAACGTCCAATAATCCTCAGATTATCTCTCCTAGATCTATTTTCCAGGTCTGTCATTTTGCCATTTTTCTCCAGTTGTTGATTTTTTTTTTTTTTTTTTTTTTTTTTTTTGCTTGATGATTCTTGGTGTCTCAATGAATCAGTCTTTTCTATTTATTCAGTTCTGATTTTTAATGAGTTATTTTCTTCATTAGCTTTGTTTACTTCTTTTTGTATATGTCCAAATGAGTTGTTTTGCTCTAAGGATTTTTTTTCCCATTTCACTAAATTTGTTTCTTTAGTTTTTCTAATTCACAAATCCTACTTTCTTGGGCATTCTTTATCTTTTCCAATTCACAGATCCTACTTTCTTGTGATTTCTTTAACTTTTCCAATTCCCTAATTCTGTTTCCCTGCACTTCCTGTGAATTCTTTATCTTTTACAATTCACATTTCAGGAAGTTTTTACTTTCTTGTATAGCTTCTTTTTTTCCTTTCCCCATTTTTCTTCTAATTCTCTTTTGAGATTTTTAATAGTCTCTTCTAGGAGAGCATTATTTTGGGGATTGTCTGGAGGTATTAGTCTCCTCAGGGTTCGAAATCTGCTCTCTTTCTGTATAGAAGCTATGAATGTTCTCTTGGTTTTTTTTTAACTCATTTTTTTAAAAGCCTTTTGGGTCTTGCCTTCAGGGCAAGGAGGTTACCAGCTCCCTCTGTAGAGTAAGGATGGATATATGGACAGTAGCTGTCCTGCCAATGAGCTGCAAGGAGCAGCCAAGCTGCAGGAGTGCTCTGGGAAGAGCTCCACAGGGAAGTGAGTAGGCCTGGGTATCAAGGGCTGGGCTGTGTAAGTGCTCTGAGGGGAGTCCTGGTGTGAGGATTAGTGATTGCCTTGGAGCTAGAGGGTAAGCAGCAAAAGTATCACTGCCCCCCCAAATGCCCACTTTGAGAATTAGCAATTGTCCTATCTTTCACCGCACAGGAAGTGTCTCTGTCTGTGGAGTGCAGTCAAACCTTACCAGTCTAGCGCTATTTTTGAGGCTGATTTTAAAAATTGGCAACGACAGTATGAGAGGAGCTCAGAATCTCGAGTGTGTTTTCTCCACTATCTTGGCACCACTCTACTTATCATTTTAAAGAAAGCTCCATTTATTTTTTTACATTCTTTATTGTTTTAATAGTAATGGATGCTGGGCTTTATCAAAAGTTTTTTTCTATTGAGAAAATCATATGATTTCTGTTAGTTTTGTTCTTAATGTGGTCAATTATGCTGATGGTTTTCCTGATATTGAACCAATCCTATATTCCTGAGATTAATCTTACCTAGTCATAATGTATCATTCTTGTCATTAATTTCTGTACTCCTTTTGCTAATATTTTATTTAAAATTTTTGCATCAGTATTTATTAGAGGATTCCTTCTTTAATTTTCCTTCTCTGTTTTGGCTCTTCCTAGTTTAGATATCAGCACCATATTTGTGTCATAAAAGGAATTTCGTAAAATTCCTTCTTCATCTGTTTACCAAATAGGTTATATGATATTGGAATTCATTGTTCTTTTAATGTTTAGTAGAATTCACTTAAAAATCCTTCTGGCCCTGGAAATTCTTTATCTTAGAAATGTCTTTGATGGCTTATTTTTTCTTTTGCAAAATCAAATTAAGTATTTTATTTCTTCTGTTAATCTGAGCAATTTATATTTGTTTAAATATTCATCTATTTCCTTTGTATTGTCAAACTTATTGGGATATAGTTGGGCAAAATAGCTCCTAATTATTGCTTTAATTTTCTCTTTGTTTATGGAACATTCATCCTTTTAATTTTTCTTTCCTTTTTTTCTTTTTTTAATCAAATTAACCAAAGATTTATCTATTTTATTGTTTTTTTTCATAAGATCAGTTTTACATAATTATTTATTAATTCAATACTTTACTTACAATTTTATTTCCTTTTTAGAATTTCTAAATTGTTATATAATTTTTAGTTTTTTTTAAATTACATTTACAATTGATCTTCTCTTTCTCTACTTTATTCTTGTAAGCATTAAGAGATATAAAATTTGCCTTATATACTGATTTGACTGCATCTGATAAATTTTGGTATGTTGTCTCAAGACTGTCATTCTCTTTGATGAAGTCATTGTTTCTATGATTTCTTGTTTGAACTTCTCAATTTATAGTATTAAATTATTTATTTTTCGATTAGTTTTTAGTCTTTTTATGACCCTTTGTTACATATGATTTTTTATTGGAATATAATGTAAAAAGAGTGCATTTTATATTTCTCCCTTTAAAGAGTTACAGCTGAAAAAGACCAATTAAAGCATGTGTTTGGCATCCATCTCCTTCTGGAATACCTTTGATTTCAAATTTTTAAAAAAATGGAAACATCAGATTTCCCATTTTCCTAAGCAGCAAGTAACATCTCTGGGTTGAAGCTACTGTACTGCTCACTGAATTGTGACTATCCTTTATAACTTTTCCATTTCTATGGTATCTGGAGATATAGCTAATGTTTGTGTCTTTTAATATGTAATATGATAACACTGAACTCCACCAAAAATATCCACAATCACCTGATGGGTGCTTTGAACACCCCATGCTTGCATCATTGGCAGGTAGCCCCATGGTGATATTTAAGGGAATTATGACTTTTTTTTTAGCAAGGTCACTCCTTTTGGTCCACTACCATGATAATTGTTATATGATTCAAAAGATTGTACCAATGAATTGCTGTGGTCTTAAATTTCTCTATGTGTGACTAATATGATTTTGAACTTCTCAGGAAGTTACTTGGTCCTCAGATCCTATCACCTTTCAGTGTATGTGCTCAAAATAAACTTGGTCCATTGTTAGGATTCTTACAAGGTGCTAAGTCATTGAAATGGATATAGTTATCTAATTTAGTATAGTACTTAACAATTCTCTAGTTCGGAGTTCACACCTTTAAAGGAGTTCAAATCTTTAAAGGAGTTTACGCCTTTAAAGGAGTTTGCCCATTGGTCCTCTAAGGAGCTCCCACAAGCCCAGGGAGTACACACAAGCCCACTCTCAGAGGCGGAGTTCTGATTCTCACACTCTAGGAGATTCAGAGTCAAGATTTCATTCCCATGCCAACTTTCATGCTGGCTGGAGACTTTAGATTCAGAGGGAGCTAGAGACTGAAGCTGGCTGGAGACATTCTGACAAGAGCTCATGGTGGAACCAAGGAGAGAGATAGGCCTCTACTAAAGCCAACCCGGCCCCAGGAAAAGATTCAGAATTTTGAAGGACACAATATAGGATCTGGACTTTAACTCCTGGCTACATTTTGGGATTATTGAACTGAAAGGAAGGCTGCCTCCAGAAGCTCCCCAAGAGATCTGCCCAGAGAATGATTGTAACTTCAATCCATTATGCTCAACAACTTTCTGGCAACAATCTTGATTGTACTATAAATCCCTGTTTGATCAAGACATTGCTTACCTTAGTGTTTTTGAAGCAGACCTGGAATAAGCATTAAATAATAGGTAATTTAAAATGACTTTATAAGCATAATCTTGATAAATATTACAAGGTGTGTTATGAAAGACAGGTAGAGTGTCATGATAGGAAGCTAACCTCAGAGATAGAAAGACCTGGATTCAAGTGGATTCAAGTCCCATCTCTGATATGATATGTACTGTGTGATACTTGCTAGCTGTTTTAAGCTCTGGACAACTTTAATGCCAAAATTTGATGAAAAGGTGTCTACTTGCATGTGTAGAAAGAGTTTCACATAGCAATAACATCATGGATCCTGATCTAATCTTTGATAATTGTATCCGCTCAAATTTAGAAACATTTGTACTTCAAATGTTCAAATGATACTTGATTTATGGTTGACACTTCCATGCTTATATTGGTTTGCTCAATCAGAGTTGGACTCACTGAACCTCAACTGCAACATAGTCATTTGATTCTTTTTGAAAACAAAGCACTATAACCAGCCAATGTACATATATACACAAGCTATAGACATACATTGGTAATACCATAATTTATCTATTTCTGTGTGTGTATACACATGCATTACATACAAATATATATATATATATACACATATATATATATACACACATACACACACACACACACACATATATATATATATATATATATATATATATATTATAATATAAGGGTTTATTTATGCTGCTTGTTCACCTTTGGTGTCCATGTCACTTAATTATTACCTGTGCTCTAATAAACTGTGTCATGAACAGTACCCACACCTCTGTAAAAACAAGCAAAAACAAACAAACAAACAAAAAAACAAAAACAAAAAAAACAAAAACAAAAACATCTTGATAGGTGAGTTAAACCAGATTGAGGGGAACTGATAGACCTCACACTCATGAGTTAGAGAAATATATACCCTTGTTGCTGCATTTTCACCAATAATTTGTATGACAGCTGTTTGCCGACATCCCACAAAATCAGCAAAGGATTCATTTTGACTTTGTGTTTTTTTGTGAAGATTTTCCTTCTATCTTTTCCTGGGAGGGTGTCCCATGCTTAGATAGCAGCAGAAGCAATTTGTTCATATGCTGCTAAAGGGTAATTAATCTGTGCTAAAGTGGCTGCATAAGGACCTAAACCTGCTAGTTGATCAAAGGTGATTGGTATATTAACTCCAGGTTGCCTATTTCATTGGGCTTGTATTCTACAGAGTTCACTATACTCAGAAAGCTACAACACATTTGTCCAAGTCCTAAACATGTCCTTGCTATAGACAAAATTTCATAAGCCAAACTCTCTAAACGTATCTTAACATAAGACGATGTAGACCCATAAAGAGTGCAAGCGTTTTTCAGATCTTTAATAATTTCCAGATTAAAATGATCTTTTTCTTTCATTGTAACGTGCTCTCCTGGCAGTTACAATTACTAGTCTGTCCTAGACCCACCAGAGTACCTTCGACCACTGTCCTTTGCAGTGTGAACTCTACCCGGCTCGCCTCCTCTGAGGCCTTCTAAGGTCTCTGGCCACAATCTTGAATCTATAGCTTAATAACCGGTAGCGCACTCAAGAACAATCATGTGTAATCTTAGAAGCCTTTATTATACCTACTCACATAATGCCCTGACTGATGCCCTGACTTGTTGGTTCCCGAGTGAACACCTGGTCAGAAGACCCATGTGTTCACTACCAAAACCCTTACCTCTTTTGGCTATCCATCTTGGCTTGGCCACCCAGGCTAGGAAGCCAAGGTGAAGAATGCCAGGTTAAAGAGGGCGATTGCTGCCTGCAGTGGGCTTACATAGGGTCACACACACAGCCAATCAGCGAGTGAGTCACCCATTACGAAGCTATCTCAATATGGCCAGGATCCCGCCCAAGAGCAGTCCTAATATCCACAGAAATTACTTCTGGGTCTCAATGATGCGCTGTGGTGCAGCCCATTTAAAGGCTCCTTACATTTCATGACCTGAAGAGTCAAACTCTTTAATCACAGGGTAGCTTTTATTCTCAAATCAGATATATCCTTTCTTCTTTAGCTTTAATTAGTGCCTTTTGTTATTGTGTTATAGAGGGTGGATAAAGCTGTTTCATGGATGGTGCTGATGGTGTCACTGCTTCTCCCACTCCTCCTCTTCCCTTCACCCACAAAGGGGAAAATGAGGGGGAAGGGTCAGAAGATAGGGAATACCCTAAGGGCTCCTGCTGAGAAGCACCACACTCCTTAATTTCATCAGCTCTGTACTTAACTCCTTTCTTGTCCAATTCTTTATGTTTTTCAAATACTTTGTCAGTACCATCCATCTCCTTCTCTTTCTTCTTTTTCCTTATTTTAAAACTTGTGGTATTCCTTAAAGCCAATAATATTACATTGTATATATAGAATGTTTCCTCAAGAATTGAATCATGACCATTATCTTTGTAATATTCAATTAGTTGCTCTCCCACTAGTTTCCACTTATCTGGCTCCATTTTTTCTTCCTTAGAGAACCAAGGAGACATGCACTCTAATATTTCTGAGTTCAATGATCTGCTCCCAAGTTATCAACAAACCTTGCTTCTTTATTAACCTAACTATGCTTGCTACACACTTCCCTTGTGGTGGGGAAGGCTCTTCTCTTAGTATTTGCCCCATTTCAGCTGAAAAACAAGTGAATAGTTTAGCCCTTACCAAAGTTTCATGCTTGTCTATTTTTGTATTCACCCTATTTCTGGGTCACAGGGGACTTCTCCACTGAGTTTTTGATCATGTCTGTGAAACTACTAAATATAGGTCCTTTCATCCAGATCCTCAAAATGTAGTGTGCTTCTTTTAGTGCCCCCATTGGGTGCCAAGCTAGCTCTCTGGATGATCTTGGGACCATCCTTGGTCTTAGTGGAGGAGTGAAGTAGGCAGGAGAATTACCAGGAGGATGGCCAAAGATTGAATGTGTAATTTCCAGGCCTCTCAGCCCTTAAATACCTCAGTATGATTACATCATTACAGCACACTGAGTATGTGTGAACTAGGGAACCATTACATCACCATTCTAAGTAGTAGAGAATCATTGTCCCATCAATTCTACTGAGTTAACACCTTGTTGTAAGTATCTTTGCTTCAAGTATACTTCTCCAGAGATCTGGCCCTTTATATACCCCAAGCAACGAACACTTCCACTGACAGAATAATTGGATGAGAACAATTTTTTCTAAAGCAACAAAGATGACTAAAGAAGACACTATGTATTAAAGCTTAGTCAGACATCAAAGGTACCAAAGTCATTCACTGAATTCTAGGTAATTTCCAGTAACCTGAGTTTTGTCTTGCCACTGGACTTCAATGGCTTGGGAAGAGAGAGTGAAATTGATGACTTTGTACAACTCTGCCTCATTTGAAAGTCAAGCTATCTCCCTGTGATATCATTGGCCCTCTTCTAAAATAAAGGATAAATAGCCACCATTACCCATAAACATATTTACATTTTTGTATTTGTATTTACATTGCATATCATGTTCCTCTTTAACATGTAAGTTTCTTAAGAACAGTACTCCTTACATGAAGTTATATTCGTATTACAGTGCCTGGTACATAACATTTACTGATATGTTGCAACAATTTGTTGCTGACTGCTTTGCTACCTTGCTGCTTGCATGATTCTGTTGCCCCAAGATAGCTATGTCTTATAGAATCAAGACTGTAAATTGAGAGCTGAAATAATATTTGAAGTTTATGACCTAAGGTCACAAAAGTGGTAAATATCAAAAAAGAAGATGAAAATCAAGGCCTTCTACCTTTGAAGACATTCCTCATTGTATCACATGTGAAATTCCTCATTTCAACTTTGTGGCTTTCATTGTATCCCCTTATGTTATAAAATGTACAGAATTTTGAAACTAGGGTGCCAGCTGTGATGAGTTCAACCTATATATAAAAGGGGTCCTCCCTCATAGCACAAATGACAAGTAGTCATTCAATCTCTGCTTGCAGACTTTCAATGAGGGAAGAATGCATCACCTCTTGAAGAAATTCATTCATTTTTACACTATTCTACTTGTTAAGGAATCTTGCTTTTCATTAATCCTCAATTTATCGATTGGATAATGCTCCTGGCTGAGCTATTTGGTATGAAATTAAACAAGTCTAATCTCTTCTCTACATAACAGCTCTTCAAGTATTCCAAAAAATATAAGAGAGAGGTTACATTGGTCTAGATTTTATTAAAGTGTATTCCAGATTTTTCATTTTATGACTTCATGTGAGGGATCCTACAGAAGAAAAAGTGTCCTAGGTTGCAGTTAATAACATTCTGGATTTGGAATCAGGTAAACTTCAGTTCAAATCCTGATTGAGTCACTTACTGAATCTGCTACCCTAGCTTAGTCATTTGATTTTTTCCACGTTCATTTATCTTATGTATAAAATGAGGATCACCATACCTTCCTCAGAAGATTGTTGTGAGGATTAATCAGTTTCTCTCTCTCTCTCTCTCTCTCTCTCTCTCTCTCTCTCCTCTCTCTCTCTCTCTCTCTCTCTCTCTCCCTCCCTCCCTCCTCCTCTCCTCTCTCTCTCTCTCTCTCTCTCTCTCTCTCTCTCTCTCTCTCTCTCTCTCTCCCTCTCTCTCTCTCTCCTCTCTCTCTCTCTCTCCCCCTCTCTCTCTCTCTCTCTCTCTCTCTCTCTCTCTCTCTCTCTCTCTCTCTCTCTCTCTCCCCCTCCCTCCCTCCTTCCCTCTCTCTCTCTCTCTCTCTCTCTCTCTCTCTCTCTCTCTCTCTCTCTCCCTCTCTCTCTCTCTCTCTCTCTCTCTCTCTCTCTCTCTCTCTCTCTCTCTCTCTCTCTCTCACACACACACACACACACCCCCACCCCCACACCCACATACAAACACATATACACTTGCAAATCTTAAAGTGCTATGTAAATGCTATTATGGCAATGAAGATGATGATGATGGTGGTGGTTCCACCTGAGTTCAGGCAAGTTACTCAAATTCTCTGCATTTAAGTTTTCTCATCTGGCAGATGAAGATAATAATGTCTGTTCTACTTGCTTCCCTGTGGGTATTATGAAGCTTAAATGGAATTATAGAAATTTGAAAGCCCTTTGAAAAAGTTTTAAAATCATATTGGATGTAACATTCTTCAATGACTGTTATCAGGGGTGACCTAATTCTGACTAAGCCTTAGGATAGAAATGTTCTTTGAGACAACCATATCTGAATTGTTCACAAAATGTTATGGTATGGAAATATACTAGTAAAAGATAACTCACATTAAATCAGGCCAGAAGCATCTTAGCCATTGGAGACCATATCAAAAACCTTTTTCAGAACATAAAAAAAAACATGTTTTCTCTCTTATCTCCAAAAAATTTCTGAAGAGGCACTTGTTTCCAAGCAGTTAGATTTATTCTTTCTGGCCCTATAACTGTGGCTGCCTACATCAAGATCATAACTGGAGAGAAAAATCACATTTCTATTTAAGGAGATGATATTGGTCTAATGGAAAGAATGTTAGAGCATATGATTAAAAAAGTATTGATTTTAATTCAGAGAACCTCAGTTCAACTCCAACATTGGACTGTTATTATCCTTGCTATTCTGGGCAATTAATTTCACCTTTTTATGATTCCATTTCCTTTCATATCTGTACTATATATTCTAAATTTCACTTTCTATGGTTTTCTTTTTTATTAATTTTATAATTATAATTTATTTTGACAGTACATATGCATGGGTAATTTTTTACAACATTATCCCTTGTACTCACTTCTGTTCTGAATTTTCCCCTCCTTTCCTCTCCCCTCTCCCCTAGATGGCAGGCAATCCAATACATGTTAAATGTGTTATAGTATATCCTAGATAAACTATATGTGTGCAGAATTTCTCATTGCACAGGAAGAATTGGATTCAGAAGGTAAAAATAACCTGGGAATAAAGACAAAATGCAAACAATTTACACTCATTTCCCAGTGTTCCTTCTCTAGGTGTAGCTGATTCTGTCCATTATTGATCAATTGGAACTGAATTAGATCTTCTCTTTGTTGAAGATATCCACTTCCATCAGAATACATCCTCATACAGTATCATTATTGAAGTGTCTAATTATGAATTAATTATTATTAATTATCTAAGTGTCCTGGTTCTGCTCATTTCACTCAGTATCAGTTCATGTAAGTCTCTCCAAGATTCTCTGTATTCATCCTGCTGGTCATTTCTTACAGAACAATACTATTCCATAACATTTATATACCATAATTTACCCAACCATTCTCCAATTGATGGGCATCCATTCATTTTCCAGTTTCTAGCCACTACAAAAAGGGCTGCCACAAACATTTTGGCACATACAGGTCCCTTTCCTTTCTTTAGTATTTCTTTGGGATATAAAACCAGTAGTAGCACTGCTGGACCAAAAAGTATGCACAGTTTGATAACCTTTTGGGCATAATTACAGATTGTTCTCCAGAATGGTTGGATTATTTCACAACTCCACTAACAATGTATCAGTGTCCCAGTTTTCCCACATCCCCTCCAACATTCATTATTATTTTTTTCCTGTCATTTTAACCAATCTGATAGGTGTGTAGTGGTATCTCAGAGTTGTCTTAATTTGCATTTTTCTGATCAATAGTGATTTGGAACACTCTTTAATATGAGTTGAAATAGTTTCAATTTCATCATCTGAAAATTGTCTGTTCATATCTTTTGACAATTTATCAATTGGAGAATGGCTTGATTTTTTATAAATTAGAGTCAGTTCTCTATATATTTTGGAAATGAGGCCTTTATCAGAACATTTAATTGTAAAACTATTTTCCCAATTTGTTACTTCCCTTCTAATCTTGTTTGCATTAGTTTTGCTTCTACAGAAGTTTTTAATTTGATGTAATCAAAATTTTCTATTTTGTGATCAATAATAATCTCTAGTTCTCCTTTAGTCACAAATTCCTTCTTCCTCCACTACTCTGAGAGGTAAACTATCCTATGTTGCTCTAATTTATTTATGATCTCATTTTTATTATTAAATCATGGACCCATTTTGATCTGATCTTGGTATATGGTATTAAATGTGGGTCCATATCTAATTTTTGCCATACTAATTTCCAGTTTTCCCAGCAGTTTTTGTCAAACAATGAATTCTTATCCCAAAAGTTGGGATCTTTGGGTTTGTCAAACACTAGATTGCTATAGTTGTACACTATTTTGTCCTGTGAACTTAATCTGATCAACTAGTCTATTTCTTAGCCAATACCAAATGGTTTTGGTGACTGCTGCTTTATAATATTGTTTTACATCAGGTACAGCTAGACCACCTTCATTTGATTTTTTTTTTCATTAATTCCCTTGAAATTCTCGACCTTTTGTTCTTCCATATGAATTTTGTTGCTATTTTTTCTGGCTCATTAAAATAGTTTATTGGGAGTCTGATTGGTCTGATTATAGCACTAAATAAATAGATTAGTTTAGGGAATATTTTCATCTTTATCATATTCACTAGGCCTATGCAAGAGTACTTAATGTCTTTCCAATTATTTAAATCTGACTTTATTTTTGTTGCAAGTGTTTTGTAATTTTGCTCATATAATTCCTGAGTTTCCTTTTGTAGATATATTCCCAAATATTTTATACTATTGACAGTTGTTCTGAATGGAATTTCTCTTTGTATCTCTTGCTGTTTGATTTTATTGGTAATGTATAAAAATGCTGAGGATTTATGTGGATTTTTTTTGTATCCTGCAACTTTGCTAAAGTTATGAATTATTTCTAATAAGCTCATTTTTCTCATTTATAAAATATCCATTGAGATATGTAGAATTATAGATATTTAGAATTTCCACAAACTCGAACATTCTTTGATTCTATTTCTTTCAGAATCTGCTAGCTAGAATTCTCTGAAAGAAGTTTATTATAGAAGTAGCTCATCATTTGATAAGATAAGTTCAATATGGAGACAATGTAGGTCATAATGTATCTTAAGGACTTCTATATCCTGGTTGCCTCTATGTATAGTACTAGATTCCCTGAAATTTGGTGGGTGGGGAAAGTTTTAGATTTGGAATGATTATATTAAGTTCCAATCCATCTCTGTTACTTGCTACTTATTACATACGTGACCTTAGGAAAACCATCTACTTTATCTGGCCTCAGTTTTCTCATATAAAAAGTGAGGAGTTTGAAAAGGATAACCTCTAAAATCCTTTCTAATTCTATATCTCCTTTTTGTTTGTTCAGAACAATCACTGGGAATTATTTTGCCCTTGTAAATTTGCTTTGAGGACTGTAATGGTGATGAGTCAAAACATTGTCAACTGCCAGTAGAATTGGACTGTAAGAGGGGATGAACCATTCCTTCTTTCAGGGAGCTGACCTTAAATATTGGTAAAAGTCAAGTGATAGGATAAGTCTATCCTTGGAGAGAGATGTCACAAAGACAAAGCCTTCTGATCCAAAACAGAATGATGTCATTTAACTATTGGGATAACTATATGAGCCTCAGAAAAGGGGAAGAACTTGACCATAGTCACAGAGCTACTAGGTATCAGAAATAGAGTATGAAATTCTATTTTTTTTTTACTTCTTCAGTGCATAATAGTGGTAGACCTGATGTGAGGAAGACCAGAGTTCAAAGTTTTACTAGCTGTGAAACATTGAAAAGATCATAAATTCTCTCAGCCTTAGTTTCTAATCTGTAAAATGAAAATAATAATAGTAACTATCTCAGTGTTTGTGAGAATCAAATATGATTATAGATAGATATAAAGATAGTGCTTTGTAAACTTTTGTAAAGTATATTATATAAATTATAGCAATTATATTATTAATTTTAACAGTTTTAGTTATTTTGGATGATTTTTTTAAAAATTGTTTTAAATTACTTTTTATGGATGACCTTTTATGTGTTTACTGTCTGAACATAGTTTTCACCGGAAGAATTAAACATAAATGTATTCTTCTTTGTTTGCTAATTATATTTCCTTTGAAGTTGTTCATAGCAATGCCTTATAGATTTTTATATACATTTAATTGAAGTCATTGTATACCTATATGTGAGCATAATAATTTCAGAACTTACAAGAGTATGGGAAAATCATTTATTTTTAGTACCCAGACAACTCTCTAACACTATGTGCTACAAAATGGCTTTTGATAGACATCAGCAATAAAGCTTTTCCAATAAAGAATTCACCACACTGAGGAAATATTAAATCCAAATTGCCTCCCCACTACATTTTTTTCAAAAACAATTCTAGGAATTGTGAATTATGTCATCTAGGAAAATTGTTTAAATTTGCCATGGCAGGTCCTAGAGTTTGAATGTAAACAATCCAATGTATTTAAGGGTTTTTTCTGTCCATCTTGACCCTAACACAATCCCTAGACTATCTCGAGAGATTGCTATTACTTATTGAGGTAGACTTAGAAGACTTTTAAGAAAAATGAAACATATATATGTGCATGTGTGTATTTATATGGATTTTTATGTATGTGATTGTGTGTATGTATGTAAATACATCTATATCTATGTGTGTGTGTGTATCACAGATCCAGGTCCTTCTAAATATTTTAGCTTTTTAAAGACAAAGACTAGTGTTCCTCATAGTGTCTGAAATTTCCAAAAGCACTCAATAGTTAAGACTTAAAATTTTTTTCATGACTATAATAGGTTTCTTTGGAAGAAAAAAGAGATACTGTCCCAGATGTATTTCTTTGGAATATAAGGAAGAAAGTATATTCCTTTCTATCGTCATTCAGTTTTCTCCAAAGGTCTATCATACCTAGTTTTTCTAATGTTCTATTTACTTTTTAATTTCTTTCTTATTTGTTTTATGGTTTGATTTGTTGAAATCTGAGAGGGCAAGGTTGAGATCTCCCACTATTATAGTTTTACTTTCTATTTCTTCTTGCAACTCTCTTAACTTTTCCTTTAGAAAGTTATATGCTATACCACTTGGTGCATATGTGTTTAGTATTGATATGGCTTCATTGTCTATGCTACCTTTTATCAGGATACAGTTTCCTTCCTTATCTCTTTTAATTAGATCAATTTCTGCTTTTGCTTGATCTGAGATAAGGATGGCTACCCTTGCTTTTTTGGCTTTACCTGAAGCATAATAGATTCTGCTCCAACCTTTTACCTTTACTCTGTATGTTTCTCCCTGCTTTAAGTGTGTTTCCTGTAAACAACATATTGTAGAGTTCTGACTTTTGATCCAGTCTGCTAACCATCTCCATTTAATGAGAGAGTTCATTTTAATGAGAGAGTTCATCCCATTCACATTTACAGCTAAAATTACTAATTCTGTATTTCCTGCCATCATATTATCCCCAGATTATGCTTTTCCACTTGAACCCCCTGAACCCCTTCCCCAATATTTAATTTATAGACCCCACTTGTGTCGCACAGCCCTCCCTTTTTTAGTAACCCTTCCCCCTCCTTTTAAGACCCTTCCCCTTTCTTTTTTTTTCTTTTTTTCCTTTTCCTTTTTCTTTTTTTTCCCCCTGAGGCTGGGGTTAAGTGACTTGCTCAGGGTCACACAGCTAGGAAGTATTAAGTGTCTGAGACCAGATTTGAACTTAAGTCCTCCTGAATTCAGGGCTGGTGCTCTATCCACTGCACCTCCTAGCTGTCCTTTCTTCCCCTTTCTTGTAGCCTTCCCTTATTCCCCTTTTCCTTTTCCATTTTCCTCTCCCCCTTATATTGAGGTGAGAGAGAATTCTCTAAAAATTAATGATTTACTCTTTGAGCCTACTCTGATGAGAGTAAGATTCACACAATGTTTCTCTCCCTCTATAAATTCCCTCAGATGTGGTAGATTTTCTATGCCTCTTCCTGGGATGTAGTTTCCCTCTTTTTATCTCTCCTTTCCCTTTATCTGATACTATCCCCTTCCCTTTACTACTTCCCTTTTTATGTTATATCAGTAAAATCAAATTATCCAGGTGGACTTTCTGTATATCCACAACAGATACAGTTCTCAAGAGTTCTTTTTACCTTTTTCTGCTTCTCTTCAATCTTGTGGATGTAGATCAAAATTTTTGTTTATGTCTGTTTTTTTTCTTAGAAACAAATGGAATTCCTCTGTTTCATTAAATGACCATCTTCTTCCATAGTAGAAAATGCTAAACTTAGCTGGGTAGTTTATTCTTGGTTTCAATTCTTGTTCTTTTGCCTTTTAGAATATCAGGTTCCAGGCCCTTCGAATCTTTAATGTGGAGGCAGCCAGATCTTATGTGACCCTTATTGTGGTACTTTGATATTTGAATTGTTTTTGCCTAGCTGCTTGCAATATTTTCCCTTAGTTTGGTAGTTCTGCAGCTTAGCCACAATGTTCTGTGGAGTTCTTTTTTTAGGATCTTTTTCAGAAGGTGTTTGATTAATTCTTTCAACTCCTATTTACCCTTCTGTTTCTATTATCTCTGGACAGTTCTCTTTGATGATGTCCTGTAAAATGGAATCTAGGCACTTTTTTTCATCATAATTTTCGGGAAGTCCAATGATCCTCAGCTTATCTCTCCTATATCTATTTTCCAGGTCTATCGATTTTCCCAGTAAATATTTGATATTATTCTCCAGATTTTCATTTTTTTGTTTGTTTGTTTGTTTTGTTTGACTGATTCTTGGTTACTCAATGAATCATTCATTTCTATTTGTTCAGTCCTGATTTTTAATGAATTATTTTCTTCATTCACATTTTTAAATGAATTATTTTGCTCTGTTGAATTTTTTTCCATTTCATTAATTTTTTTAGTGAGTTATTTTTTTTCCAAATCACAAATCCTACTTTCTTGAGAATTTTTTATCTTTTCCAAGTCAGAAATCCAACTTTCTTGTGATTTTTTAACCTTTTCTAATTCACAAATTTTGTTTCCCTGTACCTCCTGTGAATTCTTTATTTTTTCCAATTCAAATTTCAACAGTAATGAACTGAACCAGCAAAAGAACTCTGGGAGATGACTAGGAACCACTACGTAGAATTCCCAATCCCTCTATTTTTATTCACCTGCATTTTTTATTTCCTTCACAGGCTAATTGTACACTATTTCAAAGTCTGATTCTTTTTATACAGCAAGACAACTGTTTGGACATGTATACGTATATTGTATTTAGTTTATACTTTAAAATATTTAACATGTATTGTTCAATCTGCCATCTGGGGGGGAGGAGGGAAAAAATTAGAACAAAAGTTTTGGCAATTGTCAATGTTGTAAAATTACCCATGCATATATCTGGTAAATAAAAACTATTAAAATAAAATAAAATATATTAAAAAAATCAACTTTCTAAAGGTTGGGATTCTGGAGTCTGTTACATTGTTGTAAGAGAAAAATAGTATTTTAAGACTGTGTATTATTTACTCACTAGATGCACTAACCAGGACTATATATTCTAGACCTTAAGATTTTCATATTTTTCAGGTTTTTGGAGGTGTTTTTTTTTTGAGTTTGAAATTACTTAGCTATCAGAACAGAGAGGTGTCACCTAGCATCAGCTAGATAGATATTACTTCTTATTCCAGGAGGAAAAATGTTGGTGACTGATGGAATGTCTGTTGGCTGTCAGTTAACATATGACACCATCTAATTCTGCCAGCCATGGTGAAACTGATGTATATAAAGGCCAGTTCCCTTTAAAAAATTTTCAATTACAGAAAGTAGACAAGGCTAATAGAAATACAAGTTAACTAATTCCATTCATATTGAATTCATTTCCAGAAGATACACACCACCCATTTTAAAGCAATATTTTTTTTCCAGAGTAGCTTAATCCTATAACTATTTCAGGAACCCTGATGACCCAGTTAATTTATTTACTGAAGACAATTGTATCAGGTACTTGTAAGTTCTCAAGAAATGAACCAGTTCAGTGTGAATAAGTTTATTTGAGAGTTATTTGTTTTAATAGGTAGGCAACAAGCACAGGACAATGTAGTTGATGTGATATGACATTGAAACTGGATAGTAGGGGTGTGATGTTTCCTTCTAGGTCTTAGTGAACAGGTACGGGTTCTGTGAGGATTACCTGAGTTGCTTCTCATGGAAGGCCAAAATAGCTATAGGCTAGAGTACCAGGATATAAAGAAGGTATTATCATCAAGGCTACTAGTTTGAAATAATAAAGTCAAGCTATTGGGAAGTTGAGAGGGTTCTAGTTATATTCCTTAGCACAATGAACAGTTCTGGGAAACACATTTTACCTCTTGTAATTAACCATAATAACTTTCCAAGGGAATTCACAAAAAGAAAGGAAAGAAGTGAGAATATGGAGCACAAGAATTTTTTGTGACCTATACAGAGTGTTTTATATTTGTATTTCTTCCAGTACAAAGTAACATATTTGCAGATACAAAGATCAGTTGGTATCCATTCTAGAGAAAATAAAGAAAAACAATGAGAAATGTGAATCTACTTCTGCAAAGTATGAAAAATAGACACCCCCCCAAAAAAAACAACTTGTTGCTTGAAATAATATAATAATTGTCTTGAGGGGAAAAAAAGAAATATTATTAATGATCATGATGTCATAGCCAAAAAACAGTACTCTTAATTTATTTTTAATTGTATTTTATTTTTTCTCTAATTATTTGTGAAGAGAATTTAACATTCTTTTTTATTAAAGCTTTTTTATTTTTTTAAAAAACATATACATGGATAATTTTTAAACTTTGATCATTGCACAGCCTTGTGTTCCAAAATTTCCCCTCCTTCCCCTAACCTCTTCCCCTAGATGGCAAGTAATGCAATATATGTCATATATGTTAAAATATATGTTAAATCCAATATCTATAAACATATTTATACAATTATCTTGCTGAACAAGAAGGAAATAAAATGAATAGCAAAACAAAATGCAATTGAACAACAACAAAAAGAGTGAGAAAGTTATGTTATGATCCACACTCAGTTCTCACAGTTCTCTCTCTGGGTATGTTTGGCTCTCTTCATTACGAGATCTTTGAAACTGACCTCAATCATTTCATTATTAGAAAGAGTTACATCTATCAGAATTGATAATCATATAATATTGTTGTTGCCATGTATGTTGATCTCCTGATTCTACTCATTTGATTTAGCTTAATTCATGTAAGACTCTCCAGACTTCTTTAAAATTATCCTGCTGATCGTAACATTCTTTGTAAAAGAAATTTTGAATTCCAATTTTCCCTTCATTCCCTGATCTTCCCTGCAAGCTAGTAAGCAATTTGATATAAATTTTATACACACATATATGTATACATATACACAAATATACATGCAATCTTATAAAACATTTTCACATCAATCAAATTGTGAAAAAGAAACAGATAAAAAGAAAAATAGATAATAGTATTCCATTATATTTGTATACTACAACTTGTCCAGCCATTTCTCAATTAGTAAGTATCCCATTAATTTCCAATCTTTTGCCATCACAAAAGAGCAGCTATTATCATTTTTTGTAAGTATGTAACGTGCTGTTGTCTCCAGAAGCCACCGATTGCTCTCTGGGAGGAGATCCGAGTCAACTCAAATCTCTCAGACAGATTCCTCCCCCTGCAGAGAACCGTTGTCTCCAGATAGCCTTTGTCAACTCTCTTCCAGAGAAGCGACCTCCCTTCCTGCAAAGAGCCGGCCATCAAGCCTGGTGCAGAGCAGAGACCAATCCCTTTCCTCCAGAGCTGCCCCCCCCCATCCTCCCACAGAATGGGCGTAGGACAATGCAAGGGCTTCTGGGAAGAACCACCTCAACCAATGAACCTGCTCCTCCCAAGCACGCAAGCTCTTCCCCAGGAATTCACAAGTCAAACTCCAAGGAAAGGTTGGAACTAGAAAACTGTCAAGTACCGACTCAGCACCCAGTAAGAACCCAATATCTTACTATCTCATTAGCACTTAGTAAGAACCTAACATAAGAAGATAATTTTCCTTTTTAAAAAATACTTTTGTGATTCAGATCTAATAGTGATATTTCTGGGTCAAAAAGACATGCAGTTAGATCATTCTTTAGGCATAGTTTCAAGTTGGTCTCCAAAAGGTTGATCTGTTCACAATTCTACCAAAAGTGCAGTAGTGAGTGTCCTAATTTTCCCACATCTATCTCTAATTATCATGTTCCTTTTCTTTCAGCTTAAATAATCTTATAGGTGTATGGAAGTACCTCAGAATAATTTTAATTTGCATTTCTCTAACCTATAGTTATTTTTAAAAGTTTATTTATTTTTAATAAACATAATTTTATGAATTATTTTGGGGAGAGAAAAATCAGAGCAAAAGGGAAAAACCAAGGAAATAAAACAACAGAAAAAAGAAGTGAACTTAGCATTTGTTAATTTACATTCTGTCACCTTAGTTCTTTTTCTTGTTGCAGATGACATTTTCTGTCCAAAGTCTATCAGTATGGCTGTAGATCACTGAATTACTGAGAAGAAGCATGACTTTCATAGTTGATCATCACACATGTATTGTCTACATGTATTCTTGGTTCTTCTTGTTTCACTAAGCATTAGCTAATGTAAATCTTTCCAGGCCTTTCTATAATCAACTTATTCATCATTTTTGTAGGCAAAAAATTCCATTATTTTCATGTACTACAACTTGTCTAACCATTCCCCAAATTATGAGCATCCACTCCTTTTACAATTCTTTGCTATCACACAAAGAGAAGAGCTGCTACAAACATTTTTGCACATATGGTCCCTTTTCCTTCCTCTATAATTTTCTAGCTATACAAACCCAGTGATGGCATTGCTGAGTCAAAGTGTATGCACAGTTTGATAGCTCTTTGGGTATAGTTCCAGATTGCTTTTTAGAATGGATGGATCATTTCACAACTTCACCAACAATGCATTAGTGTCCCAACTTTCACACATACCCTTAAACATTTATCATAATCCTTTCCTGTATCCATAGTGATTTATAGCATTTTATATGATTATTTGTAGCTTTCAATTTTTTCATCTGAAACTATATATAAATATTCTTCTTTGTTCCATTTATCAATTGGGGCATGACTTTTATTCTTTTAGATTTGACTTAGCTATCTATATATTTGAGAAAGGAGTCTTTTTTAGAGACATTTGCTATAAAAAGTATTTCCCTGCTTTCATTCTAGTCTTGTATTACTTTTATTTGAATAAAATGTTTAATTTAATGTAATAAAATGATTGACTTCATAACTCGTAGTGTTCTCTATTTCTCTCCCAATTTGCTCATAACATCATTCTTCATTTTTAAATCATGTATCCATTTTGCCCTTATCTTCTTATAATGTGTAAGATGGAAAAGAAAAAAAAAGTAGTACTGATAAGGTAGGAAAGCAAAGTTTTAAACGTGGGAAAGGACCAGTCTGTTAAGATGCTAACAACTTCCTTTTCTGTGAAATGGGAATAATAATACCATGTACTCCACAGGGTTGTTGTCAGGATCAAATAAGGTAATAATTGTATAGTACTTAGCACAGGGCCTTGCACGTAATGAACGCTATCTAAATGAAAGTTATTGTTATTATTTTAATCATTTGAGAATGATTTGGATTTCTAGATCATGGTTAAAAGTTTGGAATTAAAGGCTTTTGGAGATGGCATATGCTTTGTAAGTGCCAGTTAAAATAATTTGTCTAGAAAGAATACAAATATTATCAAAAAGTTTTTAAATCCTGTAAGAAATAATGTTTGTAATGACTACAGAGATTTATGCAAAGATCTATCTGAACTGATGCAGAATAAAGTAAGCAGAGTAAAGAAAACAATATACACAATAATTACAGCAATATAAATGGAAAGAAAATTAACACATCAAAACCAAAAGTAGATATGACAAAATTATAAAGATCAAGCAGGATTTAAATAAGAAAATGCTCCCAACCAATCGCTTTGTAATATGAGAAATCCATATGAAATTGTTCATATTTTTACATTTTTTTGAAGAATCAACCAGTTGTATGTGTATTTTTTCTTCTCTAAAAATACTATCTCTTTTATGGTATGGTTCTCTGGGGTATTTAAGATGACTATAGTGATGTAAGAAACATAAATATGAAAATGAAATTAATCAATAAATATAGATTACAAAAAGGAAAGATCAAAATTGGTGACAGAGATCCACTAAATCTTATGTCAAAGAGGATAAGTATAATACTGGGAGAATTAGAGCACAAAAGACCAAGGTAGGAAAACAATATACAATACAAAAACTCAGAAATAAAATTGTTGGTGTCATATTTCTATATAAAGCTATACAAAATATGAGTAACAAAAAGAACAAACTTGAAATTCTGATAAAAGAATGCATATTTAATGTTAGAGGCATCTCTGAGACTTTGTGGATATGACTCATGATGAGAATTATTTTTAACTTATTTAAAAGAAAAAGAAAGTAAGTAATTTGTGCATTGGCAATTAAGAAAATACTGGATGAAATTAGTGGAGCCTACAGAGAGATTGGAGGGGGAACCCTGATAGAGAGCATTTTAAATACCGCTTATAACTAACTCAAACTTAAATCTCCTGAGCACAAATTCGGTATTCTTCAGATTGTATTATGCTAATTCAATTTTTAATGTCTATATACTAGACATATTTTGATATTTTAATGATCTGTCGATTGAGAACTGATTCTATATTATATGTAAATTATAAAACGGAACTCATAATTTTTCTTCCCAAAATCTTGTCTCTTCTAAACTGTTTTACCAGATGCCACCCTACTAGACATTCAGGCTTTCACTTTAGATGCCATTTCAGAATTTTTATTCACTCTCAAGAGCCATAAAAACCTGTTGGTAAATGCTATCAATTTTATCCTCCCAACATCTTTTTTAAATGCCTCCTTCTTTTTTCTAACATGGCCATTACCCTAATATAAATCATCATCACTTCATTTCTGGAATACAATAGCTTCCTAATAAGTCTCACTTCCTGAAGACTTTCATATTTCAGTTCATCCTCCTTTTAGCTGTCAAATTGATCAGTCCTAAATTGCAGGTCTGATTATGCCATCGTACTATTCAATAAAATCCAATGGTTCCTTATCAGCTGTAGTATCAAATAAGAAATCTTCTTCAGTTTTCAAAGCTTTTTGCAACCTGATCCTTTACATTTCTATTCATTTTACACTTACTCAGCCTTCCCCACCCCCACATATATTCTGCAGTTTAGTGAAACTAGCCTTTTGTTGTTTTTTTTCCAAAACACCATCTCCCAAATCCATTTATTTTCACCATTTGTTTTCTACGCCTAGATTTCTCTCCCTCATTTCCACTTTGCCTCATTGCTTTTCTTCAAGTTTAAACTAAAATCCCACTATCTACAAGCAATCTTTCCAAATCCCTCTTAATTCTATTGCCATTCTTGTTTTGATTATTTATAATTTATCTCATGCATAGTTTTTTGGTACATTTAAAAAGATACTCAATGCCTTGAGTCTCCTATTAGAAAAGGTTCTGACATATGGCTAATTTCCATCCTTTAATGAAATAAAGAAAAATGTTGCTTATAACTCATATGAACTCTTTGGTATTTTTGGAATTAACAACAGTTGAAAAACCTCTGTATTTTTTGGTTGTTACTAGATTTGACAGAACTCATTTACTGGGATTTCTCTTATTCATTTCAAAACAAAGGCAACTTGATTATTCTCATTCACTGATTGGAGGAAGGTATGGTTTGCTTTTTCATGTCCTGCAAAGACCCCAATAATGACTATATGTGTATATGCATTTATACATTATATATTTTTATGAGCATACACAAACAAACACATATATGCAATTACCAAAAAGAAGATCTATAGAACTGTTGTGCTGACCTCATTGTTGAATGGCTATGAAACCTGGACAATATACCAGTGACATATCAGGAAACTGAATCACTTCCATTTGAACTTTGTTAGAAAGATTCTGAAAATCACCTGGCAGGATAAAATATCAGACACTGAGATCCTTTCTTGTACTAAGCTGCCAAGCTTTACAACCCTACTGCAGATAGCCAAATCCTGTAGGCTGGCTTCATTGTTCAAATGCCAAATGTATGCTTGTAAAAAAGATGATGTTGGGGGGGCAGAGCCAAGATGGCAGAGAAGAAACATGTGACTCTGTGAGCATCCTTATTCCCTCACAACCAATTAGATAAATTCAGCCTCAAAAATAGCACTGGACTGATAGAAACCACAAGGACTGGAAGCACTACTTACCAGCTGAAGAGAATCTGGAGTTTCAGCAGTAAAGGTCAGTCCCCAGGGGAGGAAAAAAAAAAAAGAGGCCAGCACAGACGGTTGGGTGGTGGCACACTGCTCCAATCGCACTGAGGAGGGCTCTGGAATCAGAGAAGCCACTGAGATAGAAGAATCTGGCATAGGTTGTTAGCTCTTCTCTGCTTATAAAACAGCAGTTCAGAAGAGAAATCAAGCCACCATAAAATTTTAAAACCAGATTAGATCTTCCCCGTTCCCAGAGGTGACTCAGCAGATCTCAGCAATGTGGGTGTGGCCAACTTAGGCTGTCCAGGCTTTCACCTGGGAGTAGTTAAGAGATTGAGAAGTGGGTGGACACGGCCCAAGGAAACACACAGTGCCTTGCTTGGCTGGAGGCTGTGGAATTCAGCCCCGGGAAGTCTCAGAGAAGCCAAAACTTTGAACTAGGGACCACAGTTTCAGGGCAGACACTTCCAGTTTGAGCTCAGGGGCTTTTCACGTCACCTGCTGCTGACATCCACACCCCACCGGGACACATAGGCTGGGCTTTGTGTCGCCTTTACTGTTCAGTCTCAAACCTCAGGAAAACAGCTAGGACACATAATGCTGCCCTCAAAGCACAGCAGTGCTGATCACCTGTGAGGCACTTCCAGGGAGGGGGTGGGGAAATCTCTCCCAGAGCTCTCTCTTAGCTCAGGCGCAGGAGCCACTGCATCTATCCAGTCTGGGAGGAAGCTGGTAAAGAAATAAATAAATAATTTCCTACCCCAGGGACAGACCCCAAAAGATTTTTTAATCATGAGTAAGAAGCCAAAAGGAACCATTGACTCATTCTACACAGAGAAAGAGCGGGTATTCAACCCCGAGGAAGTTAACAGCAGAGAGTCAGCAGATAACAACCTAAAGGGGAATGATATCTGCCCCCATCACATAACTGTCTCCTAGAAGAGACCATTAAAAAGTTAAGAGAGTTTGAAGAAAAATGGGCAAAGGAAAGGGAAGCTATGATAGAGAATAACAACATTCTGAAATTGGAGTTGGAAAAAATAAAGAATTCACAGGAAATTCAGGGAAACAAAATTTGTGAATTAGAAAAGGTTAAAAAATCACAGGAAAGTAGGATTTCTGAATTGGAAAAGATAAAAAGACTCAAGAAAATAGAATATCTGAATTGGAAAAAGAAAATAATTCTCTAAAAAAATTAGGGAAATGGAAAAAATTCAACAGAGCAAAATAATTCATTTAAAAACGAAATTGGGCATTTACAAAAAGAACTAAAAACTGTGAAAGAAGAAAATAACTCCTTAAAAGTCAGGATGGAACAAATAGAAATGAATGATTCACAGAGAACCCAAGAATCAGTCAAACAAAACAAAAAAAAAATGAGAAGCTGGAGAATAACGTCAAATACTTACTGGGAAAATCTATAGACCTGGAAAATAGATCTAGGAGAGATAATCTGCGGATCATTGGACTTCCTGAAAAATACGACCAAAAAAAGAGCCTAGATTCTATTTTACAGGAAATTATCAAAGAGAACTGCCCAGAGATAATAGAAACAGAAGGGAAAGTAGACGTCAAAAGAATTCATCAAACTCCTTCTGAAATAGACCCTAAAAAAAGAACACCATGGAATATGTGGCTAAGCTGCAGAATTGCCACACAAAGGAGAAAATCTTGCAAGCAGCTAGAAAAAAACAATTTAAATACTAAGGTGCCACAATAAGGGTCACCCAAGATCTGGCTGCCTCCACATTAAAAGATAGAAGGGCCTGGAACCTGATATTCCGAAAGGCAAAAGATGAAGTATTGTAACCAAGAATGAACTACCCAGCTAAGTTTAGCATCTTTTTCCATGGAAGAAGATGGTCATTCAATGAAATAGAGGAATGCTATATGTTTCTAAGAAAAAAACCAGACTTAAACAAAAAATTTGATCTACATCCACAAGACTGAAGAGAAACAGAAAAAGGTACACAGAACCCTTGAGAACTATAACTCTGTTGTGGGTATATAAAAAGTACGCATGGATAATTTGATTCTACTGATATAAAAGAAAAAAGGAGGTGTGTAGTAAAGGGAAGGGGGTAGTTTCAGAAAAAGGGGAAGGAGTGATAACAAGAGGGAAACTACATCCCAGGAAGAGGCATAGAAAATACACCATATCTGAGGGAATTTAGAGAGGGGGAGAATCATTGTTACTCTCATCAGAAAAGTCTCAAAGAGTAAATAATTGACATATTTGTTTTTCAGAAAATTTTCTCTCACCTCATTAAAAGGGGGGAGAGGAAAACGGAAAAGGAAAAGAAGAATAAGGGAAGGGACTTGGAGGGAGGGGGGAGGGATACTAAAAAAAAGAAAAACGGAGGGCTGCGCGTCACAAGTGGGGTCTATAAATTAAATATTGGTAAAGGGGTTCAGGGGGATCAAGGGAAAAAGCATAATCTGGGGATAATATGATGGCAGGAAATACAGAATTAGTAATTTTAACTGTAAATGTGAATGGGATGAACGCTCCCATCAAACTGAGACGGATAGCAGACTGGATCAAAAATCAGAACCCTACAATATGTTGTTTACAGGAAACACACTTAAAGCAGGGAGATACATACAGAGTAAAGGTAAAAGGTTGGAGCAGAACCTGTTATGCTTCAGGTATAGCCAAAAAAGCAGGGGTAGCCATCCTTATCTCAGATCAAGCAAAAGCAGAACTTGATCTAGTTAAAAAAGATAAGGAAGGAAACTATATCCTGCTGAAAGGTAGCATAAATAATGAAGCCATATCAATACTAAACATATATGCACCAAGTGGTATAGCATCTAACTTTTTAAAGGAAAAATTAAGAGAATTGCAAGAAGAAATAGACAGTAAAACTATAATAGTGGGAGATCTCAAACTTGCACTCTCAGATTTAGACAAATCAAACCACAAAACAAATAAGGAAGAAATTAAAAAAGTAAATCGAACATTAGAAAAACTAGGTATGGTAGACCTTTGGAGAAAACTGAATGGCAATAGAAAGGAATATACTTTCTTCTCAGCAGTTCATGGATCCTATACAAAAATTGACCATATATTAGGACATAAAGATCTCAAAATTAAATGTAGGAAGGCAGAAATAATAAATGCCTTCTTCTCAGATCACATGCAATAAAAGCTACATTCAGTAACAAGTTAGGGGTAAATAGACCAAAAAGTAATTGAAAAATCAACAATCTCATCTTAAAGAATGACTGGGTGAAACAGCAAATTATAGAAACAATTAATAATTTCACCCAAGATAATGACAATGATGAGACATCATACCAAAATCTGTGGGATGCAGCTAAAGCAGTAATAAGGAGAAATTTTATATCTTTAGAGGCTTATTTGAAGAAAATAGAGAAAGAGAAGATTAATGAATTGGGCTTGCAACTTAAAAAGCTAGAAAAAGACCAAAATTAAAACCCCCAACCAAAAATTCAACTTGAAATACAAAAATTAAAAGGAGAAATCAATAATATTGAAAGTAAAAAAAAATATTGAATTAATAAATAAAACCAAGAGTTGGTTTTATGAAAAAGCCAATAAAATAGATCAACCTTTGGCAAATCTCCTCAGAAAAAGGAAAGAAGAAAATCAAATTGTTAGTCTTACAAATGAAAAGGGGGATCTTTCCACCAATGAAGAGGAAATTAGAGAAATAATAAGGAGTTACTTTGCCCAACTTTATGCCAATAAATTTGATAACCTAAGTGAAATGGATGACTTTTTCCAAAAATATAGGCTTCCTAGATTAACAGGAGAGGAGATAAATTGCTTAAATTGTCCCATTTCAGAAAAAGAAATAGAACAAGCTATTAATCAACTCCCCAGGAAAAAATCCTCAGGGCCAGATGGAAATCAAACTATCACTCTTTGCAGATGACATGATGGTATACTTAGAGAACCCCAAAGACTCTGCTAAAAAGCTATTAGAAATAATTCAGAATTTCAGCAAAGTGGCAGGATACAAAATAAATCCACATAAATCCTCAGCATTTTTATATCACCAACAAAATGCAACAGCAAGAGATACAAAGAGAAATTCCATTCCAAACAAATGTTGAGAGTATAAAGTATTTGGGAATCCATCTACCAAAGAAAAGTCAGGAATCATATGAGAAAAATTACAAAACACTTGCCACAAAAATAAAGTCAGATTTAAATAATTAGAAAGACATTCAGTGCTCTTGGATAGGCCAAGCGAATATAATAAAGATGACAATACTCCCCAAACTAATCTATCTATTTAGTGCTATGCCAATCAGACCCCCAAGAAACTATTTTAATGACCTAAAAAAAAATAACAACAAAATTCATATGGAAGAATAAATGGTCGAGAATTGCAAGGGAACTAATGAAAAAAAAGTCAGAGGAAGGTGGTCTAAGTTTCCCTGATCTAAAGCTATATTATATAGCAGCAGTCACCAAAACCATTTGGTATTGGCTAAGAAATAGACCGGTAGATCAGTGGAACAGATTAGATACAAAGGGCAAAAAAGGGTACATCTATAGCAATCTAGTCTTTGACAAACCCAAAGATACCAACATTAGTGATAAAAATTGATTATTTGGAAAAAAAAACTGTTGGGAAAACTGGAAATTAGTAATGCAGAAATCAGATATGGATCCACACTTAACACCATATACCAAGATAAGATCAAAATGGGTCCATGACTTAGGCATAAAGAATGAGATAATAAATAGATTAGAGGAACAGAGAATAGTCTACCTCTCAGACCTGTGGAGGAGGAAGGAATTTATGACCAGGGGAGAACTAGAAATCATTATTGATCACAAAATAGAAGATTTTGATTACATCAAACTAAAAAGTTTCTGTACAAACAATACTAATGCAAACAAGATTAGAAGGGAAGTAACAACTTGGGAAAATATTTTTAAAAGCAAAGGTTTTGACAAAGGTCTTATTTCCAAAATATATGGAGAACTGACTCTAATTTATAAGAAATCAAAGCATTCTCCAATTGATAAATGGTCAAAGGATATGAACAGACAATTCTCAGATGATAAAATTGAAACTATATCCACTCATATGAGTGTTCCAAATCACTACTGATCAGAGAAATGCAAATTAAAACAACTCTGAGATACCACTACACACCTGTCAGATTGGCTAAGATGACAGGAACCAATAATGATGAATGTTGGAGGGAATGTGGGAAAACTGGGACACTGATACATTGTTGGTGGAGTTGTGAAAGAATCCAGTCATTGTGGAGAGGAATATGGAACTATGCCCAAAAAGTTATCAAACTGTATATACCCTTTGACCCAGCATTGCTGCTATTGGGCTTATATCCCAAAGAAATACTAAAGAGAGGAAAGGGGCCTGTATATGCCAAAATGTTTGTTGTAGCTTTTTGTTGTAGCTGGAAGATGAATGGATGTCCATCAGTTGGAGAATGGTTGGGTAAATTATGGTATATGAAGGTTATGGAATATTATTGCTCTGTAAGAAATGACCAGCAGGAGGAATACAGAGAGGCTTGGAGAGACTTACATCAACTGATGCTGAGTGAAATGAGCAGAACCAGAAGATCACTATACACTTCAACAACAATACTGTATGAGGATGTATTCTGATGGAAGTGGAAATCTTCAACATAAAGAAGATCCAACTCACTTCCAGTTGATCAATGATGGACAGAAATAACTACACCCAGAGAAGGAAGACTGGGAAGTGAATGTAAATTGTTAGCACTACTGTCTGTCTGCACAGGTTACTTGTACCTTCGGAATCTAATGCTTATTGTGCAACAAGAAAATGGCAGTTACACACATGCATTGTATCTAGGTTATATTGTAACACATGTAAAATATATGGGATTGCCTGTCATCGGGGGGAGGGAGTGAAGGGGGGGATAATTTGGAAAAATGAATACAAGGGATAATATTATAAAAAAAATAAAAAAAATTTAAAAAAAAGATAATGTTATGGAGAACTCATACAGGGCAAATCCTCACAAGGTGGTCAGACAAAGAGATACAAGGACTCTCTCAAGGTCTCTATTAAGAACTTTAGAATCAGGGTTCTAATAAAGGTCTCATTTCTAAAATATATAGAAAATTGATTATAAGCCATTCTCCAATTTATAATATGTCAAAGGATATGAACAGACAATTTTCAGATGAAAATTTTAAAACCATTTCTAGATATGTGGAAAAATGTTTCAAATCACTATTCGAAAAAATGCGACTTAAGCCATCTCTGTGGCACCACTACATACCTTTCAGATTGGCTAAGATGACAGGAAAATATAATGATAAATATTAGAGGGGATGTGAAAAAACTGATACCCTAACATATTGTTGGTGGAGTTGTTACTTGATCCAGCCATTCTAGAGAGCAGTTCTTTTTGTAGTATCAAGGAATTGGAAATGAGCTGACAGCCATCAGTTGGAGAATGGCTGAATAAATTATGCTATATGAATGCTATGGAATATTAAAATAATTACCAAGATGATTTCAGAGATCACTGAAGAAACTTACGTGAACTGAGTGAAGTGAGAAGAACCATGAGAACATTGTACATAGGAACAACGAGATTATATGAAAATAAATTCTGGCTCTGTTCATATCTCTGTTCAACAATGAGGTGATTTAGGCCATTTCTACTGATCTTGTGATGAAGAGAGCTATCTGCACTCAGAGAGAGACTGTAGGGACTGAGTGTGAATCACAACATGATAGTTTCATCTCTTTGTTGTAATTTGACTGAATTTTTTTCTCATTTTGTTTCTTTTTTTTTGTTTGTTGTTTTTTTCTTATGCAGCATAACTAATTTTGTATATAGAAGAAGTGCACATATTTAATGTATATTGGATTACTTGCTGTCTAGGGGAGGAGATGAAGAAAGGGAGAGAGAACAAACTTGGGAACATAAAGTTTTGCAAGGATGAATGTTGAAAATTGTCTTTGCATGTATTTTGAATATAAAGTTATTGTTAAAATCTTTTAAGTCGATTATTTGCTATGGGAGACATTGGCATAGTACCATCTAACATGGTGTGCCCCCATCAGAGAAGGTGCTGTGCTATATGAACAAAGCAGAATTCAATTAACTCGAAAGAAATTCAAGATGTATAAGGTTAGATAATCCATCCCACGTGATTCATAGAGACTAATTGTATCTGACCTTTGGCAAAGCAATTCAACCTCACATTAGTCTGATCAGCCACAGTCAGACACACTATAACTCAACTCTAACAGTGATGCCATTTTGGTCCTTTTTGGAGATGAATGAAAAGAATGAACCATTGTGTGTAAAGTCTGGGCTAGCTCCCTGAAGGGCTCACAATCAGCCAAAATCAGGATAAGTAAAATTCCTTGCCCCACGTTGGGCGCCAAAATGTAGTGTTCTCTTTCTCTAGATTGTCAATCATTCTCTGGGCAGCAGGTTTTCTTGGGAAGCTTCTTGAGGCAGTTTTCCTTTCAGTTCTGTTCAATAATCCCAAAATGCAACCAGGAGTTAAAGTCCAGATGCTATATTGTGCCCTTCAAAGTTTTGACTCTTTTCCTGGGGCCCAGTTAGATTTAGTCTCTAGCTCCCTCTGAATCCAAAGCCTCCAGCCAACCTGAAGGTAGATGTGGGAATGAATTTTCTCCACTTCCAAGAGGGTGGGATTGTGGGTTTCCCAGAATTCAATCCTAGTTTGAATCTCCTGGAAGTATATGAACAGGCTTTTCCTTTAGACTTGTGAATCTGCTGTACTTGTGAATCCACTGAATCCAGGCTCTCTGAATCTCCTTGAGCTTCCCTAAAGTTCTCCTGGGAATTCTTCTCCTTGACCCAATCCAGACTGACCTTCCCACTAAATGTTGGCTCCTTATATCCTCCCAGAGAATGGGCTTGTGAGAACTCCTTAAAGAACCAATGAGCAAACTCCTTTAAAGGTGTGAACTCTGAACCAGAGAATTGTTAAGTACAGACAACCGACTTAGCACCTTGCAATAATCCTAACAATTGTGTATTAAAAAAAAAGGATGAAAAAGCAGTTTATGGGCAGTGAATGTAGTAAGCATAGTAAGTGGCACAGTAGAGAGAATGCTAAGCCTAGAGTCAGGAAAACTTATCTTCATGAGTTTAAATCCTGCCCCACTCACTTTTTAGCTGTATAACTCTGAGTAAGTCACTTAGCTATTTCCCTTAGTTCCTTCATGTATAAAAGAGCTGGAAAAGGAGATGACAAACAACTCTTGTATCTTTGCCAAGAGAACCTCAAATAGGATCACGGAAAGTCAGACTGAATTGAACTGTGACTGAATAGCAATAAAACAAAACAAATCTGAAGGGGAAGGGAGATTAATCAGAAGAAACAGAATTATGAAAGAAGAGAATCCCAAAATTAGCTTCATATTAAATAAACCTTTTTTTTTCCTGGCAACTGCCTTGTAGTCAGGAATCTAAGTTGGAAGATAGAAGAAATCTCTTTGGTGGAGGAGGGGTGATATTGTTCTTATGATTTAGAAAATAATTCAGTCTTCCCATCGTTGAGGACTACTGCTATTGCTATCTAGGAAGAGACTATGGGAGGGAAAGGCAATGGGGAGCTCATATATGACTGTAAGTATCTGCTATCAGATCTATTTTTTAAACTATGTATCTTGAACTCATATATTTTGATGATTTTCAGTAAAAGTATAATTAGCAAATTTGTATTCTGAGAGTGTTCATTACAAACCTGATCTTAATTCAGAGGCCAAGCAGGGTTAATTCAAAGACATATACATTATTTTTTCCATGAAAATCTTCTCAGATTAGTTTCCTTTTCTTGCTTCCCTCCTTCTTTGCTTCCTTCCTTTCTCTTTCTGTCTCTCTGTCTCTCTCTCTCTCTGTGTTTCTCTGTTTTTTTAGTCTCTGTCTCTGTCTCAGTCTCTGACTTTCTGTCTCTTTATTTGTTTTTGTTGTTATTATTGCTTTCTTTCTATCTTTACTTCTTTGTTTCTTTCCTTTTTCAGACTATTTTCAGAATTTTGAATTACTTCCTGGTTTTGAATTATAAGAAATTGAAGAAATTTCCTTCCTTTCTAACTCTCCTAGCTTTTGGGATTGAATCATAGGAAAATAATGCTAAGTGGTGAATAACAGCAATACAGGAAGTAGTAGAAACAGGTTTTTGTTCAAGTGATTACTGAATTAGGGGCAATTAAAAGTCACAATAAATAGTTGATCTGGAGTCAGGAAGACATCTTCATCAGTTCAGATGTGGCCTGAAATGTACTAGCTGTGTCACTCTGGGCAAGTCACTTAACACTAATTGCCTCACTTTCCTCATCTGTAAAATGAACAGCAGAAGGAATCCACTCCAATATCTTTGCCAGAAAAATCCCAAATGAGATCATAAAGAGTAGGACGCAACTAGAGTTGTTGAGTGAACAACAGTTACTATGAGTTGTAGAACCTAAAAAAAAAAATTCACCATCTTATTCTCATCTTGATCAGGTGTAAAACTTAACTCATAGTAGTATCAAGGCGGTCAATAACAATAAACTAACATATGATTTATGATTTATAAAATCTACCATTTTGTTAAAATTATTTTTGTCAGTCAACAAACATATATTTTCATCTTCAATTCTCATTTTCAAAAAAAATTCTCATATTCTCATTTTCACTTGACCAGTACGACAAAAATAAAGTCTTTGTTACAAATATGCATGGTCAAGCAAAACTTGTCTACATTTCTTTCATATCACTGTAGAATTATATATCATAGATTCAGTAGGGTACTTGGAGAATATCAAGACAAATCAAGAACTATTTATTAAACACTTAGCATGTAACAAAGTACTAATCTTTGGAGCCATAAAAACAGGCACAAAAAGAAAGATTATCTCTGTCCTCAAAAGGAGTTTACATTCACATAGAGAGAGAGAACACATAAAAGAAACATGAAAAGGGAGAGGTAGAAGAATGCCTCCATGGAGTATGATAAAGTCAGAGAAATCCTCTTGGAGAGGAATGATGATATGGTAGTTCTAAATGTTTTCTTAAAATTAGAGATTCTATAAAGGATCTAGGCCATCATGGGAAATTTTTTTTTCAAGGGTATCAACTACATTTCCCTCATTAAGCAGATAGGAAATCTGAGGTCCACAATGTTTCTAAAATATTTACAATAGTTTTTTTTTTTTTGAGGAAAAAAATTTAAATTGAAGGATGCCCATCATTTGGGGAATAGCTGAATAAGCTGGGTATATGAATGGAATCGAATATTATTGTGCAATAAAAAAAAATGATGAACAGGCTGATTTCAGAAAAAAACTGGAAAGACTTATACAAACTGATGTGAGGTGAAATGAGCCAAAGCAGGAAAATATTGAACACAATATCAGCAACACTATATGATGATCAACTATGTTTTCTTAGTAACAATGATCCAAGACAAATACAAAGGCTTAGAAAGGAAAATACTTTTTTATCTGTTTTTTAAAAAATCTGCTTTTGGACAAAAACAGATGAAATAATGATGGACTCAGAAAGCAGATTGAAACATTTTTTCACTTTATTTTTTTTCATGTTTTTTTTCCTTTTGAGCAGTTTCTTCTTTCACAATTGTGAATGATAAAGAAATATGTTTACATAATAGTACATAAACCAGATTAAACTGTCTATCATCTTTGGAAGGGAGAAGGGAGAGCAGGGAGAAAACTTTGGAACTCAAAACCTTGCAAAAATGAATGCTACAAATTTTATTGTTATATATATGAAAAATAGCATTATATAAAAATAAAGAAGAATTTAAAAAAAAGGAAACCTCTCCAAAAAGTGGTGATCAAAAAATTCTAAGGCTCACAAATGATGACTGACATGGTGAATGTCAGACCCTGGATTTAAAATTCAAGTCCTCTTTCTCCAGTCCACTGTTTTTCTATACTGCCCCCCTCAATGGTAGGTGAGTTACCTCTGACATTGATAGAGAATTTAGACACACTGGTACGCTGGACTAAGAGTTATAGTCTGGGAGTTCCAGCCAAGGTGGCAGAGTGGAAGCAGACTGCTGCTTGAGCTCCGTGTTTTCTCTCAGGACTTACTTCATGATAAGGCTCAGAGTTAATGCTTGACCAGAAAAGAAACCCTAAAATAATCACCAAGAGAAGACATCCTTGAAATTCGCCAGAGAAAGTCTGTATTTTCTCGGGGGAGGGTCGAACAGACTGGGCGCAGACTGAGGGCAGGCAGCCAGAGCAAGACAGATAGCTCAGACAGGAGTGGGGAGAGGTACAATCTCTGCCGTTTCTGTGAAAAGGCTTTTACCCCAGTGTGGATGTTCCATCTTGACAGCAAGCCAAGAGCAGTAGAGAGGGTGTAAACACCGGAGGTGAAGATTAAAACCCCAGTAAGTTAGCGTCTCTTGGGACCCGGCAACCCCCAACACCCAGCTGGACTGACTCAGCTCGTTCTCAGAGCCTCAGAGCCGCCAGAGTGCAGACTCAGCACAGCCATCACTTTCCTGTTAGTGGCTCTCTGCTGCCCTACTCCCAGTCTGTAGAGGAAGCCCATTAACACCATCCAGCCCCATCCCCCCCCCAAAACAGACCAATTGTTTCTCTTGTCAATTTGTTTTCTTCGATTCCGCTCTTGACAAAATGAACAAAAAATTCAAAAGGGCTCTAACCATTGACAGCTTCTGTATAGAGAGAAAGCAGACTTCAAACACTGAGGAGACTAAAAACAGACTGTCCCCAGAGGACAACTCTGAGATATCATTACACACCTGTCAGATTGGCTAAAATGACAGGAACAAATAATGATGAATGTTGGAGGGGATGTGGGAAAACTTGGACACTAATACATTGTTGGTGGAGTTGTGAAAGAATCCAGCCATTCTGGAGAGCAATTTGGAACTATGCCCAACAAGTTATCAAACTGTACATACCCTTTGATCCAGTTTTCCCAACAGTTTTTTTCCAAATAATGAATTTTTATCCCTAATGTTGGTATCTTTGGGTTTGTCAAAGACTAGATTGCTATAGATGTACCCTTTTTTGTCCTTTGTACCTAATCTGTTCCACTGATTGACTGGTCCCCTAAGGGGGATATGAGCTGCTCCTTAATACAAAAGAATCTCATAGAGGAAATCAAAAAGGCTCTCACAAGAGAGCTAGAAGAGAAATGGGCAATAGAAAAGGAAGCTTGGCAAGAGAGCCTGGAGAAGTCATCCCAGTTGTTGGTCTATTTCTTAGCCAATACCAAATAGTTTTGATGACTGTTGCTATATAATATAGCTTTAGATCAGATATATCTAGACCACCTTCAGCTGACTTTTTTTTTCATTAATTCCCTTGAAATTCTCGATCTTTTATTCTTTCATATGAAATTTGTTGTTATTTTTTCTAGGTCTCTAAAATAATGTCTTGGGAGGCTGATTGGTATAGCACCAAATAAATAGATTAGTTTGGGGAGTATTGTCATCTTTATAATATTAGCTCGTCCTACCCGGATCACTGGATGTTTTTCCAATTATTTAAATCTGACTTTATTTTTGTGGCAAATGCCTTGTCATTTTGTTCATGTAATTCCTGACTTTTCTTTAGTTGATAGATTCCCAAACATTTTATGCTCTTGACATTTGTTTGGAATGGAATTTTTCTTTGTATCTCTTGCTGTTGCAATTTATTGGTGAAGTATAAAAATGCTGAGGATTTATGTGGATTTATTTTTTACCCAGCAACTTTGCTAAAGTTGTGAATTATTTCTAATAACTTTTTATTGGAATCTCTAGGGTTTTCTAAGTATACCATCATATCATCTGCAAAGAGTGACAGTTTGATTTCCTCATTACCTACTCATTCCTTTAATCTTTCTCGACTCTTATTGCGGAGGCTAACATTTCTAATACAATATTGAATAGTAATGGTGATAGTGGAAAACCTTGTTTCACTCCTGATCTTACGGAGAAAGGTTCCAGTTTATTTCCATTACATATTATGCTTACTGAGGGTCTTAAATATGTGCTTCTGACTATTCTAAGGAATAGTCCATTTATTCCTATACTCTCAAATGTTTTTAGTAGGAATGGATGTTGGATTTTGTCAAATGCTTTTTCTGCATCTATTGAGATGATCATATGGATTTTATTAATTTGATTATTAATATGGTCAATTATATTAATAGTTTTCCTAATATTAAACCAGCTCTGCATTCCTGGTATAAATCCTATTTGATCATAGTGTATTATCCTGGAGATGATTTTTTGAAGTTTTTTTGCTAATATCTTATTTAAGATTTTAGCATCAATATTCATTAAGGAAATTGGTCTATAGTTTTCTTTCTCAGTTTTCGATCTACCTGGTTTAGGTATCCGTACAATGTCTGTGTCATAAAAGGAGTTTTGCAGGACTCCTTCATCCCCTATTTTTTCAAATAGTTTATAACATTGGGCTAGTTGTTCTTTAAATGTTTGGTAGAATTCACATGTAAATCTATCAGGTCCTGGGGATTTTTTTCCTGGGGTGTTGATTAATAGCTTGTTCTATTTCTTTTTCTGAAATGGGACTATTTAAGCAATTTATCTCTTCCTCTGTTAATCTAGGAAGCCTATATTTTTGGAGGAAGTCATCCATTTCACTTAAGTTATCAAATTTATTGGCATAAAGTTGGCCAAAGTAACTCATTATTTCTCTAATTTCCTCTTCATTGGTGGAAAGATCCCCCTTTTCATTTGTAAGACTAACAATTTGATTTTCCTCTTTCCTTTTTCTTTTTTTTTTTTTTTTTTTTTTTTTGTAAAGGAATTTGCTTTTATTTTATGAGGATTCCTTAAAAGAAATGGAGTTGTTTAATTGGAGGAGAGAAAATATGGGGGTTAGAAAGCATGATCTTTATCAAGTGCATGAAGGGCTGTCAGGTATAATAATAATTAATAACTAGTATCCATATATACATTTCAGATTTGAAAAAGACATTAAAATATTATTTCATTTATCCTCACAAGAACTTTGGGAGGTAGATATTAATATTAATATTTTATCATTATTATTTTTATTCTTGTTAGCTATTCTTGCTACTACTAATGTTATCATCCCCGACCCCCATTTTAAAAATAAGAAAATTGAGACACAGAGAGATTAAATTGCTTGACTAGAGTCACCTAGCTAATTTATATTTGAAGTCAGATCTTCCTGAATCTACGTCCAAAGCTCTAACTCTTTTGTCACATAAAAGCTTCTTGATGATACTTAGCTGCCTCAAAATTCCCTCCTGCCTCTTACCTTCTAGCTTAGAAAAGGAATTAGAATTACTTTTGCTTTTCCTTGAAATTAAAAACAAAAGTAGAATTATATAGGGGATATATTTAAAGTCAATATAAGAGAGGAAAAGTAAAGCAACTTCTTAACATTTGAGCTATCTGAAAGTGGATTTAGTTTCCTTAACAATAGGAATTCTTTTTTTTTTAATATTATCCCCTGTATTCATTTTTCCAAATTATCCCCCCCTCCCTTTATTCCCTCCCCCGATGACAGGCAATCCCATACATTTTACATGTGTTACAATATAGTCTAGATACAATACATGTGTGTGAATATCATTTTCTTGTTGCACAATAAACATTAGATTCCGAAGGTACATGCAACCTGGGCAGACAGATATTAGTCCTAACAATTTACATTCACTTCCCAGTGTTTCTTCTCTGGGTGTAGCTACCTCTGTCCATCATTGATCAACTGGAAGTGAGTTGGTTTTTCTTTATGTTGAAGATTTCCACTTCCATCAGAATACATCCTCATACAGTATTGTTGTTGAAGTTTACAGGAATCTTCTGGTTCTGCTCATTTCACTCAGCATCAGTTGATTTAAGTCTCTCCAAGCCTCTCTGTATTCCTCCTGCTGGTCATTTCTAACAGAGCAATAATATTCCATAACCTTCATATACCATAATTTACTCAACCATTCTCCAACTGATGGACATCCATTCATCTTCCAGTTTCTAGCTACTACAAAAAGAGCTGCCACAAACATTTTGGCACATATATGTCTCTTTCCGCTCTTTAGTATTTCTTTGGGATATAAGCCCAGTAGTAGCGCTGCTGGGTCAAAGGGTATGCACAGTTTGATAACTTTTTGAGCATAATTCCAGATTGCTCTCCAGAATGGCTGGATTCTTTCGCAACTCCACCAGCAATGTATTAGTGTCCCAGTTTCCCCACATCCCCTCCAACATTCATCATTATTTGTTCCTGTCATCTTAGCCAATCTGACAGGTGTGTAGTGGTATCTCAGAGTTGTCTTAATTTGCATTTCTCTGATCAATAGTGATTTGGAACACTCTTTCATGTGAGTGGATATAGTTTCAATTTCTTCCTCTGAGAATTGTCTGTTCATATCCTTTGACCATTTATCAATTGGAGAATGCTTTGATTTCTTATAAATTAGGGTCAGTTCTCTATATATTTTGGAAATGAGACCTTTATCAGAACCTTTGTTTTTAAAAATATTTTCCCAATTTGTTACTTCCCTTCTAATCTTGTTTGCATTACTATTGTTTGTACAGAAACTTTTTAGTTTCATGTAATCAAAATCTTCTATTTTGTGATCAATAATGATCTCTGGTTCTCCCCTGGTCATAAATTCCTTCCTCCTCCACAAGTCTGAGAGGTAGATTATCCTCTGTTCCTCTAATCTATTTATTATCTCCCTCTTTATGCCTAAATCATGGACCCATTTTGATCTTATCTTGGTATATGGTGTTAAGTGTGGATCCATATCTAATTTCTGCCATACTAATTTCCAGTTTTCCCAACAGTTTTTTCCGAATAATGAATTTTTATCCCTAATGTTGGTATCTTTGGGTTTGTCAAAGATTAGATTGCTATAGATGTACCCTTTTTTGTCCTTTGTATCTAATCTGTTCCACTGATCTACCAGTCTATTTCTTAGCCAATACCAAATGGTTTTGGTGACTGCTGCTATATAATATAGCTTTAGATCAGGTACACTTAGACGACCTTCCTCTGAGTTTTTTTTCATTAGTTCCCTTGCAATTCTCGACCTTTTATTCTTCCATATGAATTTTGTTGTTATTTTTTCTAGGTCATTGAAATAGTTTCTTGGGAGTCTGATTGGTATAGCACTAAATAGATAGATTAGTTTGGGGAGTATTGTCATCTTTATTATATTCACTCGGCCTATCCAAGAGCACTGAATGTCTTTCCAATTATTTAAATCTGATTTAATTTTTGTGGCAAGTGTTTTGTAATTTTTCTCATATAATTCCTGACTTTTCTTTGGTAGATGGATTCCCAAATACTTTATACTCTCAACACTTGTTTGGAATGGAATTTCTCTTTCTATCTCTTGCTGTTGCATTTTGTTAGTGATATATAAAAATGCTGAGGATTTATGTGGATTTATTTTGTATCCTGCCACTTTCCTAAAGTTCTGAATTATTTCTAGTAGCTTTTTAGCAGAGTCTTTGGGGTTCTCTAAGTATACCATCATGTCATCTGCAAAAAGTGATAGTTTAATTTCCTCATTTCCTACTCTAATTCCTTGAATCTCTTTCTCGGCTCTTATTGCCGAGGCTAGCATTTCTAGTACTATATTGAATAGTAATGGTGATAGTGGGCAAACTTGTTTCACTCCTGATCTTACTGGGAAAGGTTGCAGTTTATTTCCATTGCATATTATGCTTACTGAAGGTCTTAAATATATGCTCATGATTATTCTAAGGAATAGTCCATTTATTCCTATACTCTCAATACTTTTTAGTAGGAATGGATGTTGGATTTTGTCAAATGCTTTTTCTGCATCTATTGAGATGATCATATGGTTCTTATTAATTTGATTATTAATATGGTCAATTATATTAATAGTTTTCCTAATATTGAACCAGCCCTGCATTCCTGGAATAAATCCTACTTGATCATAGTGTATTATCCTGAAGATGATTTTCTGAAGTCTTTTTGCTAATATCTTATTTAAGATTTTAGCATCAATATTCATTAAGGAGATTGGTCTATAATTTTCTTTCTCAGTTTTCGATCTACCTGGTTTAGGGATCAGTACCATGTCTGTGTCATAAAAGGAGTTTGGTAGGACTCCTTCATCCCCTATTTTTTCAAATAATTTATATAACATTGGGGCTAATTGTTCTTTAAATGTTTGGTAGAATTCACATGTGAATCCATCTGGCCCTGGGGATTTTTTCCTGGGGAGTTGATTAATAGCTTGTTCTATTTCTTTTTCTGAAATGGGACTATTTAAGCAATTTATCTCCTCCTCTGTTAATCTAGGGAGCCTATATTTTTGGAAAAAGTCATCCATTTCACTTAAGTTATCTAATTTATTGGCATAAAGTTGGGCAAAGTAACTCCTTATTATTTCTCTAATTTCCTCTTCATTGGTGGAAAGATCCCCCTTTTCATTTGTAAGACTATCAATTTGATTTTCCTCTTTATTTTTTTTGATCAAATTTACCAAAGGTTTATCTATTTTATTGGCTTTTTCATAAAACCAACTCTTGGTTTTATTTATTAATTCAATAGTTTTTTTACTTTCAATATTATTGATTTCTCCTTTTAATTTTTGTATTTCAAGTTTAATTTTTGGTTGGGGGTTTATAATTTGGTCTTTTTCTAGCCTTTTAAGTTGTAAGCCCAATTCGTTAATCTTTTCTTTCTCTATTTTCTTCAAATAAGCCTCTAAAGATATAAAATTTCCCCTTAGTACTGCTTTAGCTGCATCCCAAAGATTTTGGTATGATGTCGCATCATTGTCATTATCTTGAGTGAAATTGTTAATTGTTTCTATAATTTGCTTTTTCACCCAGTCATTCTTCAAGATGAGATTATTCAGTTTCCAATTACTTTTTGGTCTATTTACCCCTAACTTTTTACTGAATGTAGCTTTTATTGCATTGTGATCTGAGAAGAAGGCATTTATTATTTCTGCCTTCCTACATTTAATTTTGAGATATTTATGTCCTAATATATGGTCTATTTTTGTATAGGATCCATGAACTGCTGAGAAGAAAGTATATTCCTTTCTATTGCCATTCAGTTTTCTCCAAAGGTCTATCATACCTAGTTTTTCTAATGTTCTATTTACTTTTTTAATTTCTTTCTTGTTTGTTTTGTGGTTTGATTTGTCTAAATCTGAGAGTGCAAGGTTGAGATCTCCCACTATTATAGTTTTACTGTCTATTTCTTCTTGCAGTTCTCTTAACTTTTCCTTTAGAAAGTTAGATGCTATACCACTTGGTGCATATATGTTTAGTATTGATATGGCTTCATTATTTATGCTACCTTTCAGCAGGATATAGTTTCCTTCCTTATCTTTTTTAAAGAGATCTACTTCTGCTTTTGCTTGATCTGAGATAAGGATAGCTACCCCTGCTTTTTTGGCTTTACCTGAAGCATAATAGGCTCTGTTCCAACCTTTTACCTTTACTCTGTATGTATCTCCCTGCTTTAAGTGTGTTTCCTGTAGACAACATATTGTAGGGTTCTGCTTTTTGATCCAATCTGCTATCCATCTCCGTTTGATGGGATCGTTCATCCCATTTACATTTACAGTTAAAATTACTAATTCTGTATTTCCTGCCATCATATTATCCCCAGATTATGCTTTTCCGCTTGAACCCCCTGAACCCCTTCCCCAATATTTAATTTATAGACCCCACCTGTGACACACAGCCCTTCCTTCTTAGTATCCCTCCCCAGTCCTTCCAAGTCCCTTTCCTTTTCTTGTACCCTTCCCTTATTCCCCTCTTCCTTTTCCCTTTTCCTCTCCCCCCTTTTAATGAGGTGAGAGAGAATTCTCTGAAAAACAAATATGTCAATTATTTACTCTTTGAGCCTACTCTGGTGAGAGTAAGATTCACACAATGTTTCTCACCCTCTCTAAATTCCCTCAGATGTGGTAGATTTTCTATGCCTCTTCCTGGGATACAGTTTCCCTCTTTTTATCTCTCCTTCCCTTTTTCTGATATTAATCCTTTCCCTTTTCTATGCCCCCCCTTTTTTTTGTATCAGTAAAATCAAATATCCATGCGGACTTTCTATATATCCACAAGAGAGATACAGTTCTCAAGAGTTCTTTTTTACCTTTTTCTGTTTCTCTTCAGTCTTGTGTATGTAGATCAATTTTTTGCTTAAGTCTGGTTTTTTTCTTAGAAACAAATGGAATTCCTCTGTTTCATTAAATGACCATCTACTTCCATGGAAGAAAATGCTAAACTTAGCTGGGTAGTTTGTTCTTGGTTGCAATCCTTGATCTTTTGCCTTTTCGAATATCCGGTTCCATGCCCTTTGATCTTTTTAACGTGGAGGCAGCCAGATCTTGAGTGACCCTTATTGTGGCACCTTGGTATTTGAATTGTTTTTTTTTCTAGCTGCTTGCAATAATTTTTCCTTTGTTTGGTAGTTCTGTAGCTTAGCCACAATGTTCTGTGGAGTTCTGTTTTTAGAGTCTTTTTCAGAAGGTGTTTGATGAATTCTTTCAACGCCCATTTTCCCTTCTGTTTCTATTATCTCTGGATAGTTCTCTTTGATGATTTCCTGTAAAGTAGAATCTAGGCTCTTTTTTTGATCATAGTTTTCGGGAAGTCCAATGATCCTGAGATTATCTCTCTTAGGTCTATTTTCCAGGTCTATAGGTACAAAGAGGTTTCTAAATATCCCAGTGCTTTCTATAGTACACTATTACTGCTTCTATGCAGAAAATGAAATAATATAGAAACAATTGCCTTGTCAATTATAAAATACCACACAAATGTACTCCCTCATTATTATTAAGAATAATTTTGTAACAGGGGCCCTCTTCAGTAAAATTTCTGGCATCCTGTCATTTTCACTGCAATTGCAGCCTTTGAGAATGTGAAAAACCTGGGAACTTTGCTCAAGGCATAGCAGAGTGAAGACACCTACTGAACTCTATTGCCATTCAATATTTTACATACTATTTACCCAGATGTTGCTGTTCTCTCAGATAATTGTTGAAAAAAATATTTAAGTCAAAGCTTGCCCCCTGCAAATTACAGTATCACAACCACAAAGACTAAAACAATTATCCGGATAATTATTGCAGTGCAAATGAAGTGAACTCATATCTTTTTTTATTTTTTCCCCATACCCAAATGTGCAACCCTACATGCCAAGCAGGTGATACTCATTTACAGAAAATAGAATAATATTGCTGTTTTGGAATACCTAATTAAGCCATGCAGATCAGGGAGAATGAGTTCCAACTTGCTATGTGACCTTGGGCAAAGCTCTTCATCTCTCTAGATTTCAATTTCCATATTTACAAACTGGAGGATTTAGATGAGATAATGTCTAAGATTTCTTCCAGCTCCAGAATTCTAAGATTTTTTTCTGGGGTCCTAAAAAAGTAACTAAATTGAAGTCTGAGTAATACAGGTAAGGATACCAGATGGCCAACACTGCCTCTGAGGAGCTATCCAGCCATTGAACTGGCTTCATTGAATCACTGGACAGAAGGTGAGGTTTGTGTTAAGGACAGGGTGAGGTTAAGTGGTACCAGTGGTCTAGGTTGCTCCAGGTACAAGAGACAAGCTTAAAGCAGCCTTTGCCTGTCTTTGCAAATGATAGAATATTACTAGGAAACTAAAGTCTCAGGCCATTGGAATTTTAAAAATAGGGGCTTATTATTATAATTGGAGACTTTAGTGGATGATTTAGTGGACAGAATTCAAGATCTAACATCAAGTCAGTGAGCATTTATTAGATACCTGCCACATGTCAGACCCTTTGGTAAGTGTCAGGGATAGCAAGAAAGGCAAAAATATTCCCTACTTTCAAAGGGATCACCGTGTAGTGAGGGAGGAAAAAATGCAGATATATGCTGGACAAATTGAAGGGCATTTCAGAGAGAAGGCTCAAGGAAACCTTGTGAAAAAGGTGGTATTTGAGTTATTAATAATAAGAGCTACTATTTGTGTTGTTTTTATGGTTTATAAGATATTTTCAAATATATTTCTTCATTAAAGCTTTTTATTTACAAAACATATGGATAGGTAATTTTTCCAACATTGACCCTTTCAAATATATTTCTTCATTAAAGCTTTTTATTTACAAAACATATGGATAGGTAATTTTTCCAACATTGACCCTTGCAAAACCTTTTGTTTCAAATTTTCCCCTCCTTCACTCTACCCCATCACTTAGCTGGCAGGTAGTCCAATACATTTAAATGTTAAATCCAATATATGTATACATATTTATACAGTTATCTTGCTGGATAAGAAAAATCGGATCAAGAAGGAAGAAAAAGAAAAGCTGAGAAAGAAAACAAAATGCAAGCAAATAGCAACAGAGAGAGAGAGAATGCTATGTTGTATTCCAAATTCTCTTCCCATGGTCCTCTCTCTGGGTGTACACGGCTCTCTTCATCACTGAACAAGTAGAACTGGATTAAATCATCTCACTGTTGAAGATGGCATACGTCCATCAGAACTGATCATTATATAGTCTTGTTGTTGCTGAGTACAATGATCTCCTGGTTCTGCTCATTTCACTTAGCATTAGTTCATGTAAGTCTCTCCAAGACTCTGAAATCACCCTGGTGGTTGTTTCTTACAGAACAATAGCATTCCATTGCATTCCTATATCATAATTTATTAAGCCATTCATTAATTGATGGGTATCCACTCAGTTTCCAGTTTCTAGACACTACAAATAGGGCTGCCACAAACATTTTTGCACATACAGGTCCCTTTCTCTTCTTTCAGATCTCTTTGGGATATAAGCCCAGTAGTAACACTGCTGGATCAAAGGGTATTCACAACTTCTTGATTATAGTTCCAAATTGCTCTCCAGAATGGTTAGATTCATTCACAATTCTGCCAACAATGTATCAATATCCCAGTTTTTCCACATCTACTCCAACATTCCTCATTATTTTTTCCTGTTATTTTAACTAATCTGAAAGGTGTATAGTGGTATCTCAGAGTTGTTTTAATTTACATTTCTACGATTCATAACTATTTGGAGTATCTTTTCATATGACTAGAAATATTTTCAATATCTTCATCTGAAAATTGTCTGTTTCATATCCTTTGACCATTTATCAATTGGAGAATGGCTTGATATCTTATAAATTATAGTCAGTTCTCTATATATTTTGGAAATGAGGCCTTTATCAAAATCTTTGAAGGTAAAAATGTTTTCCCAGTTTATTTCTTCCCTTCTAATCTTATTGACATTAGTTTTGTTTGTACAAAAACTTTTTAACTTAATATAATCAAAAGTTATCTATTTTGTGATCAATAACGATCTCTAGTTTTTCTTTGGTTTCAAAAAAATCTTCCTTCTCTACAGATCTTAGAGGTAAATTATCCTCTGTTCTTTAAATGTATTTATAATATCATTATTTATGTCTAGATCATGAACCCAGTTTGACTTTATATTTGTATACAGTGTTAAGTGTGGGTCAATGCCTAGTTTCTGCTGTACTAGCTTCCAATTTTCCCTGCAGTTTTTATCAACTATTAGTGAATTCCTATTTCAAGAGTTAGGGTCTTTGAATTTGTCAAATACTAGATTGCTATCGTTATTTACTGTTTTGTCCTGTGAACCTAACCTATTCTACTGATCAATTAGTCTATTTCTTAGCCAGTACCAAATAGACCACTGCTTTAAAATATAGATTATAGTAGAGCATTTTCATTTTTTTCACTAGTTCTCTTGAAATTCTTTTTTTAAATTTTATTTAGAATTTTTTTCACAGTATATATGCATGAGTAATTTTTTTTATAATATTATACCTTATATTCATTTTTCCAAATTATCACCCCCTCCTCCTATTCCCTCCCGCCAATGACAGGCAGTCCCATACATTTTACATGTATTACAATAAAACCTAGATACAATATATGTGTGTAAATACCATTTTCTTGTTGCACATTAAGTATTAGATTCCAAAGGTATAAGTAACCTGGGTAGATAGACAGTAGTGCTAACAATTTACATTCACTTCCCAGTGTTCCATCTCTGAGTATAGTTATTTCTGTCCATCATTGATCAACTGGAAGTGAGTTGGATCTTCTTTATGTTGAAGATATCCACTTCCATCAGAATATATCTTCATACAGCATGGAAGTGTACAGCGATCTTCTGGTTCTATTCATTTCACTCAGCATCAGTTGATGTAAGTCTCTCCAAGCCTCTCTGTATTCCTCCTGCTAGTCATTTCTTACAGAACACTAATATTCATAACCTTCATATACCATAATTTACCCAACCATTCTCCAATTGGTGGGCATCCATTCATTTTCCAGTTTCTAGCCACAACAAAAAGAGCTGCCACAAACATTTTGGCACATACAGGTCCCTTTCCCTTCTTAAGTATTTGCTTGGGATATAAGCCCAATAGCAGCAATGCCGGATCAAAGGCACAGTTTGATAACTTTTTGGGCATAGTTCCAAATTGCTCTCCAGAATGGCTGGATTCTTTCACAACTCCACCAACAATGTATCAGTGTCCCAGTTTTCCCACGTCCCCTCCAACATTCATCATTATTTGTTCCTGTCATCTTAGCCAATCTGACAGGTGTATAGTGGTATCTCAGAGTTGTCTTAATTTGCATTTCTCTAATCAGTAGTGATTTGGAACACTCTTTCATATGAGTGGATATGGTTTCAATTTCTTCCTCTGAGAATTGTCTGTTCATATCCTTTGACCATTTATCAATTGGAGAATGCTTTGATTTCTTATAAATTAGGGTCAGTTCTCTATATATTTTGGAAATGAGACCTTTGTCAGAACCTTTAACTTTAAAAATATTTTCCCAATTTGTTACTTCCCTTCTAATCTTGTTTGCATTACTATTGTTTGTACAGAAACTTTTTAGTTTCATGTAATCAAAATCTTCTATTTTGTGATCAATAATGATCTCTAGTTCTCCCCTGGTCATAAATTCCTTCCTCCTCCACAGGTCTGAGAGGTAGACTATCCTCTGTTCCTCTAATCTATTTATTATCTCATTCTTTATGCCTAAGTCATGGACCCATTTTGATCTTATCTTGGTATATGGTGTTAAGTGTGGATCCATATCTGATTTCTGCCATATTAATTTCCAGTTTTCCCAACAGTTTTTTCCAAATAATGAAATTGTATCACTAATGTTGGTATCTTTGGGTTTGTCAAAGATTAGATTGCTATAGATGTACCCTTTTTTGCCCTTTGTATCTAATCTGTTCCATTGATCTACGGGTCTATTTCTTAGCCAATACCAAATGGTTTTGGTGACTGCTGCTATATAATATAGCTTTAGATCAGGGACACTTACACCACCTTCCTCTGACTTTTTTTTCATTAGTTCCCTTGCAATTCTCGACCTTTTATTCTTCTATATGAATTTTGTTGTTATTTTTCTAGGTCATTAAAATAGTTTCTTGAGGGTCTGATTGGTATAGCACTAAATAGATAGATTAGTTTGAGGAGTATTGTCATCTTTATTATATTTGCTCGGTCTATCCAAGAGCACTGAATGTCTTTCTAATTATTTAAATCTGACTTTATTTTTGTGGCAAGTGTTTTGTAATTTTTCTCATATAATTCCTGACTTTTCTTTGGTAGATGGATTCCCAAATATTTTATACTCTCAACATTTGTTTGGAATGGAATTTCTCTTTGTATCTCTTGCTGTTGCATTTTGTTGGTGATATATAAAAATGCTGAGGATTTATGTGGATTTATTTTGTATCCTGCCACTTTCCTAAAATTCTGAATTATTTCTAATAGCTTTTTAGCAGAGTCTGTGGGGTTCTCTAAGTATACCATCATGTCATCTGCAAAGAGTGATAGTTTGATTTCCTCATTTCCTACTCTAATTCCTTGAATCTCTTTCTTGGCTCTTATTGCCGAGGCTAGCATTTCTAGTACTATATTGAATAGTAATGGTGATAGTGGGCAACCTTGTTTCACTCCTGATCTTACTGGGAAAGGTTGCAGTTTATTTCTATTGCATATTATGCTTACTGATGGTCTTAAATATATGCTCCTGATTATTTTAAGGAATAGTCCATTTATTCCTATACTCTCAAGAGTTTCTAGTAGGAATGGATGTTAGATTTTGTCAAATGCTTTTTCTGCATCTATTGAGATGATCATATGGCTTTTTATTAATTTCATTATTAATATGGTCAATTATACTAATAGTTTTCCTAATATTAAACCAGCTCTGCATTCCTGGTGTAAATCCTACTTGATCATAGTGTATTATCCTGGGGATGATTTTCTGAAGTCTTTTTGCTAATATCTTATTTAAGATTTTAGCATCAATATTCATTAAGAAAATTGGTCTACAGAGGAGAACTAGAGATCATTATTGATCACAAAATAGAAGATTTTGATTACATCAAACTAAAAAGTTTCTGTACAAATAATACTAATGCAAACAAGATTAGAAGGGAAGTAACAAATTGGGAAAATATTTTTAAAAACAAAGGTTCTGACAAAGGTCTCATTTCCAAAATATATAGAGAACTGACCATAATTTATAAGAAACCGAACCATTCTCCAATTGATAAATGGTCAAAGGATATGAACAGACAATTCTCAGAGGAAGAAATTGAAACTATATCCACTCACATGAAAGAGTGTTCCAAATCACTACTGATCAGAGAAATGCAAATTAAGACCACTCTGAGATACCACTACACACCTGTCAGATTGGCTAAGATGACAGGAACAAATAATGATAAATGTTGGAGGGGATGTGGGGAAATTGGGACACTAATACATTGCTGGTGGAGTTGTGAAAGAATCCAGCCATTCTGGAGAGCAATCTGGAATTATGCCCAAAAAGTTATCAAACTGTGCATACCCTTTGACCCAGCAGCGCTACTACTGGGATTATATCCCAAAGAAATACTAAAGAGCGGAAAGAGACATATATGTGCCAAAATGTTTGTGGCAGCTCTTTTTGTTGTAGCTAGAAACTGGAAGATGAATGGATGTCCATCAGTTGGAGAATGGTTGGGTAAATTGTGGTATATGAAAGTTATGGAATATTATTGCTCAGTAAGAAATGACCAGCAGGAGGAATACAGAGAGGGTTGGAGAGACTTAAATCAACTGATGCTGAGTGAAATGAGCAGAACCAGAAGATCACTGTATACTTCAACAACGATACTGTATGAGGATGTATTCTGATGGAAGTGGAAATCTTCAACATAAAGAAGATCCAACTCACTTCCAGTTGATCAATGATGGACAGAGGTAGATACACCCAGAGAAGAAACACTGGGAGGGGAATGTAAATTGTTAGCACTAATATCTGTCTGCCCAGGTTGCATGTACCTTCGGATTCTAATGTTTATTGTGCAACAAGAAAATGATATTCACACACATGTATTGTACTTAGACTACATTGTAACACATGTAAAATGTATGGTATTGCCTGTCGTCGGGGGGAGGGAATAAGGGAGGAGGGGTAATTTGGAAAAATGAATACAAGGGATAATATTATAAAATATATATATATATATATATATAATAAAAAAAAAATTTAAAAAAAAATAAATAAATTAAAAAAAAAAAAAAAAGAAAAAAAGAAAATTGGTCTATACTTTTCTTTCTCAGTTTTCGATCGACCTGGTTTAGGTATCAGTACCATGTCTGTGTCATAAAAGGAGTTTGGTAGGATTTCTTCATCCCCTATTTATTCAAATAGTTTATATAACATTGGGGCTAATTGTTCTTTAAATGTTTGGAAGAATTCACATGTAAATCCATCTGGTCCTGGGGATTTTTTCCTGGGGAGTTGATTAATAGCTTGTTCTATTTCTTTTTCTGAAATGGGACTAAGCAATTTATCTCCTCCTCTTTTAATCTAGGAAGCCTATATATTTGGAGGAAGTCATCCATTTCACTTAAGTTATCAAATTTATTGGCATAAAGTTGCACAAAGTAACTACCTATCATTTCTCTAATTTCCTCTTCATTGGTGGAAAGATCCCCCTTTTCATTTGTAAGACTAACAATTTGGTTTTACTCTTTCTTTTTTCTGATCAGATTTACCCAAGGTTTATCTATTTTATTAGCTTTTTCATAAACCCAATTCTTGGTTTTATTTATTAATTCAATAATTTTTTATTTTCAATATTGTTGATTTCTCCTTTTAATTTTTGTAGTTCCAGTTTAATTTTTGGTTGGGTGTTTTTAATTTGGTCTTTTCTAGCTTTTTAAGTTGCAGGCCCAATTCGTTAATCTTCTCTTTCTCTATTTTCTTCAAATAAGCCTCTAAAGATATAAAATTTTCCCTTATTACGGCTTTAGCTGTATCCCACAAATTTTGGTATGATGTCTCATCATTGTCCTTATCTTGGGTGAAATTATTAATTCTTTCTATAATTTGCTCTTTCACCCAGTCATTCCTTAAGATGAGATTATTCAGTTTCCAAATATTTTTTGGTCTATTTACCCCTAACTTCTTACTGAATTTAGATTTTATCGCATTGTGATCTGAGAAGAAGGCATTTATTATTTCTGCCTTCCTACATTTAATTTTGAGATCTTTATGTCCTAATATATGGTCAATTTTTGTATAGGATCCATCAACTGCTGAGAAGAAAGTATATTCCTTTCTATCACCATTCAGTTTTCTTCACAGGTCTATCATACCTAGTTTTTCTAATGTTCTATTTACTTTTTTAATTTCTTTCTTATTTGTTTTTTGGTTTGATTTGTCTAAATCTGAGAGTGCAAGGTTGAGATCTCCCCCTATTAGAGTTTTACTGTCTATTTCTTCTTGCAATTCTCTTAATTTTTCCTTTAAAAAGTTAGATACTATACCACTTGGTGCATATATGTTTAGTATTGATATGGTTCATTATTTATGCTACCTTTCAGCAGGATATAGTTTTATTCCTTATCTCTTTTAACTAGATCAACTTCTGCTTTTGCTTGATCTGAGATAAGGATGGCTACCCCTGCTTTTTTGGCTTTACCTGAAGCATAACAGGTTCTGCTCCAACCTTTTACCTTTACTCTATATGTATCTCCCTGCTTTAAGTGTGTTTCCTGTAAATAACATATTGTAGGTTTCTGATTTTTGATCCAGTCTGCTATCCATCTCAGTTTGATGGGAGCGTTCATCTCATTCACATTTACAGTTAAAATGACTAATGCTGTATTTCCTGCCATCATATTATCCCCAGATTATGCTTTTTCCCTTGATCCCCCTGAACCCCTTCCCCGATATTTAATTTATAGACCCCACTTGTGACATGCAGCCCTCCATTTTTCTTTTTTTAGTATCCCTCCCCCCTCCCTCCAAGTCCCTTCCCTTATTCTCCTTTTCCTTTTCCTTTTTCCTCTTCCCCCTTTTAATGAGGTGAGAGAAAATTCTCTGAAAAACAGATATGTCAATGATTTACTCTTTGAGCCTCTTCTGATGAGAGTAAGATTCACTCAATGTTTCTCCCCCTCTCTAAATTCCCTCAGATATGGTGTATTTTCTATGCCTCTTCCTGGGATATAGTTTCACTCTTTTTATCATTCCCTCCCCTTTTTCTGATACTACCCCCTTCCCTTTACTACACCCCCTTGTTTCTTTTATATCAGTAAAATCAAATTATCCATGAGTACTTTCTATACACCCACAACAGAGATACAGTTCTCAAGGTTTCTGTGTACCTTTTTCTGTTTCTCTTCATTCTTGTGGATGTAGATCAAATTTTTTGTTTAAGTCTGGTTTTTTTTCTTAGAAACATATGGAATTCCTCTAGTCCATTGAATGACCATCTTCTTCCATGGAAAAAAGATGCTAAACTTAGCTGGGTAGTTTATTCTTGGTTGCAATCCTTGATCTTTTGCCTTTCAGAATATCAGGTTCCAGGCCCTTATATCTTTTAATGTGGAGGCAGCCAGATCTTGTGTGACCCTTATTGTGGCACCTTGGTATTTAAATTGTTTTTTTCTAGCTGCTTGCAAGATTTTCTCCTTTGTGTGGTAATTTTGCAGCTTAACCACAATATTGCATGGTGTTCTTTTTTTAGGGTCTATTTCAGAAGGAGTTTGATGAATTCTTTTGACATCTACTTTCCCTTCTGTTTCTATTATCTCTGGACAGTTCTCTTTGATAATTTCCTGTAAAATAGAATCTAGGCTCTTTTTTCGGTCGTAGTTTTCGGGAAGTCCAATGATCCGCAGATTATCTCTCCTATTAGATCTATATTTCCAGGTCTATAGATTTTCCCAGTAAGTATTTGACATTATTCTCCAGCTTTTCATTTTTTTTTTTTTTTTGTTTTGTTTTGTTTTGTTTTGTTTTGTTTTGTTTTGTTTTGTTTTGTTTGACTGATTCTTGGGTTCTCAATGAATCATTCATTTCTATTTGTTCCATCCTGAATTTTAAGGAGTTATTTTATTCATTCACAGTTTTTAGTTCTTTTTGTAAATGTCCAATTTTGTTTTTAAATGAATTATTTTGCTCTATTGAATTTTTTTTCCATTTCCCTAATTTTTTTAGAGAATTATTTTCTTTTTCCAATTCAGAAATCCTATTTTCTTGAGACTTTTTTTTCCTTTACAATTCAGAAATCCTATTTTCCTGTGATTTTTTAACCTTTTCTAATTGACAAATTTTGTTTCCCTGAATCTCCTGTGAATTCTTTATTTTTTCCAACTCCAATTTCAGAATGTTCTTATTCTCTATCATAGCTTCTTTTTTCCTTTCCCCATTTTTCTTCAAACTCTGTTAATATTTTAATAGTCTCTTCTAGGAGAGAGTTATGCGATGGGGGGCAGGTATCGTTCCCCTTTAGGTTGTTATCTGCTGATTCTCTGCTGTTAACTTCTTCGGGGTTGGGTACCCGCTCTTTCTCTGTGTAGAATGAGTCAATGTTTTTTTTTTTTTTTTTGCTTTTTACTCATACTTAAAAAATCTTTTGGGGTCTGTCCCTGGGGTAGGAAATTATTTATTTATTTATTTAGCAGCTTCCTCCCAGACTGGATGGATGCATTGGCTCCTGCCCCTGAGTTAAGAGAGAGCTCTGGGAGAGAGTTCCCCACCCCTTCCCTGCAAGTGCCTCACAGATGATCAGCATTGCTATGCTTTGAGGGCAGCACTATGTGTCCTAGCTGCTTTACTGAGGTTTGAGACTGAACAGTAAAGGGAACACAAAGCCCAGCCTATGAATCCCGGTAGGGCGTGGATGTCAGCAGCAGATGACGTGAAAAGCCCCTGTGCTCAAACTGGAAGTGTCTGCCCTGAAACCGCGGTACCTAGTTCAAAAGTTCCCCTTCTCTGGGACTTCCCGGGGCTGAGTTCCACAGCCTGCAGCCAAGCAAGGCACTGTGTGTTTCCTTGGGCCGTGTCCTCCCACTTCTCAATCTCTTAACTACCTCCAGGTGAAAGCCAGGACAGCCTAAGTCGGCCACATCCACAGTGCCAAGATCTGCTGAGTCACCCCCAGGCTCAGGCTAATTTATCAAATTGCTATTGAGGGAAGAACGGAGCTCACAGAATCGCGTGTATCTTCTCAGCCATCTTGGCTCTGCCTTCCCTCTTGAAATTCTTGACCTTTTATTCTTCTATAAGAATTTTGTTATTTTTTTCTAGGTCAGTAAAATAGTTTTTCAGGGAATTTGATTGGTATTGCACTAAATAAAATAGGTTACTTTAGGTAGTATTTTCATCTTTATTATATTCGCTCAACCTATCCAAGAGAACTTGATATTTTGCCAATTGCTTAGATCTAACTTTATTTGTATGGAAACTGTTTGTAGTTTTGCTTATATAGTTTCTGACTTTTCCTTGGCAGATAGGTTCCCAAATATTTTATACTATTGACAGTTATTTTAAATGGAAGTTCTCTTTGTATCACTTGCTGTTGGATTTTGTCAGTGAGGTATGAAAATGCTGATGATTTATGAGGATTTATTTTGCATCCTGCAGCATTGAGAAAGTTCTTTATTATGTCTAATAACATTTTAGAAGATTCTCTGAAGTTCTCTAAGTATGTCATCATATCATCTGAAAAGAGTGATAACCTATTCTAATTCCTTTAATCTTTTTTTTTCATCTCTTATAGCCAAAGGTAATATGTATAATACAATATTAAATAGTAATGATGATAGTGGACAACCTTGTTTCACTCCTGATCTTATTGGGACTGGTTCCAGTTTATCACCATTACATATGATGCTTAATGATAGCTTTAGAGAGATGGTTCTGAGTATTTTAAGGAAGAGTCCATTTATTCCTATACTCTCTAATTTTTTAAAAAGGAATTGGTGTTGGATTTTATCAAATGCTTTCTTTGGATATATTGAGATAATCATATGATTTTTGTTAATTTAGTTATTGATATAGTCAATTATGCTAATTTTTCTAATACTGAACAAGCTCCACTTTCCTGGTATAAATCTTACTTGGTCATTGGTGTATTATCACGGGGATTATTTTCTGTAATCTCTTTGGTAATATTTTATTTAAGATTTTTGCAACAATATTCATTAGGGAAATTGATCTATAATTTTCTTTCTCTGTTTTCATCCTACCTTGTATTGATATCAGTACCATATCTGTATCATAAAAGTAATTTGGTAGACCTGCATTTCCTATTTTTTCAAATAATTTATATAGTATTGTAGTTAATTGTTCCTTAAATGTTGGTAGAATTCACATGCAAATCCCTCTGGCCTTGGGGATTTTTTCTTGTGAAGTTGATTAATAGCTTGTTCTATTTCTTTTTCTAAATGGGACTATTTAAGCAATTTACTTACTCCTCTGTTAATCTGGCCAACCTATATTTTTGTATGCATTTATACATTTCACTTAGGTTATCAAATTTATTGGCTTAATGTTGAGCAAAGTAATTTCCTCTTTATTAGTGGAAAGTTCTCCCTTTTCATTTTTAAGACTAACAATTTGGTTTTCCTCTTTCCTTTTTCTAATCCAATTTACCAAAGTTTTGCCTATTTTTTTCCATAAAACCAACTCTTAGTTTCATTTATGAATTCAATATTTTTTTACTTTTAATTTTATTAATTTCTCCTTTTATTTTTAGAATTTCAAGTTAATATTAGATTGGTGGTTTATTATTTGCTCCTTTTCTAGCTTTTTAAGTTGTAAACCCAATTCTTCAATCTTCTCTTTCTCTATTTTATGAAAGTAATCTTCTAGAGATATAAAATTTCCCTTTATTACTGCTTTGGCTGCATCCCACAAATTTTGTTATATTATCTCATTATTGTCATTCTCTTGGATGAAATTATTAATTGTGTCTATGATTTGCTCTTTCACCTATTCATTTTTTAGTGTTAGATTATTTAGTTTCCAACTACTTTTTGATCTATTTTTCCCTGGCTTTGTAGTGAATGTAGTTTTTATTGCATCGTGATCTGAAAAAAATGCATTTACTATTTCTGCCATTCTGAATTTGATTTTGAGGTCTTTATGTCCTAATATATGGTCAGTTTTTGTATGGGTTCCATGAACTGCCTAGAAAGTGTTCTCCTTTCTGTCTCCATTCAATTTTCTCCAAAGATCTACAATATCTAATGTTTCTAGTGTTATATGTACCACTTCAACTTCTTTCTTATTTATTTTGTGGTTTGATTTATCTAGTTCTGAGAGTGCAAGGTTGAGATCTCCCACTATTATAATTTTGCTGTTCATTTTTTTTGCAGATCTCTTAACTTCTCCTTTAGGAATTTAGATGCCATACCACTTGGTGAACATACATTTAGTAATGATATTGTTTCACTATCTATGGTACCTTTTAGCAAGATATAGTTTCCTTCTTTATCTCTTTTAATTAGATCAATTTTTGCTTTTGCTTGATCTGAGATCAGGATGGCTACCCCTGCTTCTTTTTTTTTTTTACTTCATCTTAAACACAGTAAATTCTGCTCCAGCCTTTTACCTTTATTCTGTATGTATCTCCCTTCTTTAAATATGTTTCTTGCAAACAACATATTATGGATTCTGGTTTTTAATACAGTCTGTTACTTACATCTGTTTTATGGGAGACTTTACCCCATTCACATTTATGGTTAAAACTACTATTTCTCTATTTCTTCCATCTTATTATCCCCAGATTATACTTTTCTCTTTCCTTTTCACCTTACTCCCTCCTCAGTGTTTAACTTATAAGTAACACTGGCCTCAATCAGCCTTCCTTGGTTAGAGTTCCTCCCCATTTATATTGTCTTTCCCCTACTACTTCTGTATTCCCTCATATTTAGCCTTTTCCTACCCTTTTTTTCTTTTCCCCTGCCACTTTTTAATAAGATAAGAGAAGTTTTTTCTTCAAACCAATATGTCTAATATTTTCTCTTTGAGCCAAATCTGATAAAAGTAAGATTCATACAATGTTCATTCCCTTCCCTTGTTTCCCTCAAATACAATAGGTTTTCTTTGCCTCTTAATGAGATGTAATTTCCCTCTTTTTACCTCCATTTTTCCCTTTTTCTGGTACAATCCCCTTTTTACCTTTACTTCTTTTTTTATATTATAACAGTAAAATCAAATTGTACATGTACTCTCTATGTAAATCCATAACAGAAATACAATTCTCAAGAGTTATTTTTACCTTTTTTATTCTGTTGAGTTTTATATTTGGAGGTCATTTTTTTTTTTTTTTTTGCTTAGCTCTGTTTTTTTTTTCATCAGAAATAAATGGAAATCACCTGTTTCATTGAATGCTCATCTTCTTCCCTGAAAGAAAATGCTCATTTTAGATGGGTAGTTTATTCTTGGCTGCATTCCAACTTCCTTTGCCTATGGGAATATCAGATTTCAGGTTCTTTGATACTTTAATGTGGCAGCTACTTGATTCTGAGTGATCCTTATTGTGGCTCCTTGATATTTGAATTGCATTTTTTTCCTTCTAGTTGTTTATAATATTTTTCCTTAGTCTGGTCTTTCTGAAATTTAGCCACACTACTCCTTGGAGATTTAATTTAGGGATCTCTTTGAGGATGTGTTCAATGAATTCTTTCAATGGCTCTTTTACACTCTAATTCTATGACATCTGGGCAGTTCTCTTAGATCTATTTTCTGAGTCTGTTGTTTTTCCAAGGAGATATTTAACACTTTTTTTTTTTGCTTGAGTGATTCTTGATGTCTCATTGAATCATTTATTTCCACTTGTTCTGTTCTGGTTTTTAATGAATTTTTTTCATTTAATTTTTAAAAATTATTTTTGTATTTGACCAATTGACTTTTTACATGAATCGTTTTGTTCTATGGAAATTGTACTATTTCACAATTTTTAAGGGGTTATTTTCTTTTTCCAATTCACAAATTCTGTTTTTCTGGGAGTTCTTTACCTTTTCCAACTCATATATTATGGTTTTCAGGGAGCTATTTTCTACAACCTATTTTTAATGAGTTATATACCTTTTCCAAATCCTCTTGCAAAGTTTTCTTTTCCTTTCCCAATTTTTCATCGAAATCTTTTTAAAGATCCTTTTTAATTTCTTCTAGGAGAACCTGGTATGGTGGGGAAACAGGTTATATCCTACCGTGGGTTTTATATGCAGACACTCTGCTTTTAGGCTACTCATTGTTTGAAATCTGTTCTTCTCTTTCACTATATAAACTATCTATAGTTAAAACTTGCTTTTCCTTTGTACTCATTTTAAATAAGAATTTGGGATCTGCTTTTGGGGCAATGAAGGCTTTTTATGCCTCTTCTACAGACACCAGAAAGTGGCAGCAGAGCATCAGTAGCTGTGCTAGGATGTTGCTGAGTCTCTTCCAGTACTGGGTGGGCATGGCCAGGTCTCCTGAGACCTCAGCACTGTGTGCTCTTTATCTTTCGTGTTTGGGTTAGGTGGTTTATAACATCTCTGATGATCTACTGGCTTGCAAACAGAGCAGAGTAACCAATACTGTGGTAGAGTCCTTCCTGTAGAGTCTCTGCCCCATGGATACCATACTAACCCCTGGTCTGCTCAGTGTGTTCTGGCCTCTGTGTTCTGTTTGCCTGCCTGCCAGTGCCTGCATCTGACCTCCTTCTGTGCCTGCACCTAAACAAAACAAACCTTTTCTGGCAATCTTCAAAATTACCTTCAGTTGGTAATTTGCTGCACTCCAAATATTCGTGAGTTCTTACAGTCTAGCACTACTTCAGAGGTTAAATTTTGTAAATAGTGTGAGGGTAGTAAGAGAGTTCAAAAAGAAACTTGTGTCCTCTCCACCATCTTGGCTCCACCCCTTTTATGCTTCTCTTGAGTTATATAATTGGAGGTCAAATTTTTTGTTTAGCTCTGATCTTTTCATCAAGAATAAATAAAATTTACCAGTTTCATTGAATATATATCTTCTTCCCTGAAAGAAAATGTTCAGTTTAGCAGGGTAATTTATTCTTGGCTTCATTCCAAGTTCCTTCTCCTTTCAGAATATCAGATCCCAGGCCCTTCAGTCCTTTAAAGAGGAAACTGCTAAGTCCTGAGTAATCCATATTGTAGCTCCCCAGTATTTGAATTGTTTCTTTCTGGCTGCTTGTAATATTTTTTCCTTGGCCTGGTAGTTCTCAAATTTATCCACAATATTCCTTGCGGTTTTAATTTTGGGGTCTCTTTCAGGAAGTGTTTGGTGAATTCTTTCAATGACATTTTAGCTTCTCATTATATGACATCCAGGCAATTCTCTTTGATGATTTCCTGAAAAATAGTGTCTCTGATACATTGTTGGTGGAACTGCAAATGGATCAAACTATTCTGGACAGCAATTTGGAACTATGGTCAAACAGTCATCAAACTGTGCATCCCTTTTGATTATATCCCAAAGAGATCCTAAAGGAGGGAAAGGGACCCACATGTGCAAAAATGTTTGTGGCAGCCCTTGTTGTGGTGGCAAAAAAACTGTAAACTGAGCGAATGTCCATAAATTGAAGAATGGCTGAATAAATTATTGTATATGAATGCTATAAAGGGCTGAAACTCTGAGTTGATGCACTGGAATCAGACAACTGAGCACTTAAGGCTAATTACCAATTGGACAATACTCTATTAGAATATGCTTGGAAAATGGCCCTTCCCACTATTCTGTGCTGACTTGATCTTTTGGTATATACAGATAATTGTAGGAAGGATTAGGGGGTAGAAAAAGAAAAGCCAGGGTCACTTTGGCAGTAGACATTGAAAAGGAGGTTGTGAAGAACTTGCATCCATTCCATTCACTTCTACCCCTAAAGACCAAGAATAAAGACTAAGGACTTTTGCTTATCCTAACTCTGGCTGATTCCAAACCATCCAGGGTGCTAATTCGGTCTTCACATTTGCTGTCCAATATGTGGACCAAGGACCCTAATTTCACTGAAGAAATCCCTGGTGACCAGGAAATAGGGTGAGTATTTTAATATACAAACAGGGAACTTACTTTGTTAAGGTCTAAACTAGTAAACTTTTCTAGCTGAAATGGATCAGATATTAGGAAAAGATTCTCCCCCATTCCCAGCCCCACCCCCACTTTGGGGGGTGCTATAGAAAGCATACTTAAGTTTATCAAGGGAAAAGGCTTACTTGTAACTTGGGAGCAGATCCATGGACTCCTGGGTACATTAGAAAGCACGTCCACTTGGTTCTTAAAGGGACAAGATATTGAGGCAGATAATTGGAAACTAGTATGAGGTCAAATATGTGAATATTACAATGATAAAGGTCCTTATTCAATTTCCAAGGAAACATTCTTTTTTTTTTTTTTTTTTTTTTTAGAATTTTTTTCAAAGTATGTATGCATGAGTATTTTTTTTATAATATTATCCCTTGTATTCATTTTTCCAAATTATCACCCCCTCCTCCTATTCCCTCCCCCCAATGACAGGCAATCCCATACATTTTACATGTGTTACAATAAAACCTAGATACAATATATGTGTGTAAATACCATTTTCTTGTTGCACATTAAGTATTAGATTCCGAAGGTATAAGTAACCTGGGTAGATAGACAGTAGTGCTAACAATTTACATTCACTTCCCAGTGTTCCATCTCTGGGTATAGTTATTTCTGTCCATCATTGATCAACTGGAAGTGAGTTGGATCTTCTTTATGTTGAAGATATCCACTTCCATCAGAATATATCTTCATACAGCATGGAAGTGTACAGCGATCTTCTGGTTCTATTCATTTCACTCAGCATCAGTTGATGTAAGTCTCTCTTAGCCTCTCTGTATTCCTCCTGCTGGTCATTTTTTTACAAAACAATAATATTCCATAACCTTCATATACCATAATTTACCCAACCATTCTCCAATTGATGGGCATCCATTCAACTTCCAGTTTCTAGCTACAACAAAAAGAGCTGCCACAAACATTTTGGCACATACAGGTCCCTTTCCCTTCTTTAGTATTTGCTTGGGATATAAGCCCAATAGCAGCAATGCCGGATCAAAGGCATAGTTTGATAACTTTTTGGGCATAGTTCCAAATTGCTCTCCAGAATGGCTGGATTCTTTCACAACTCCACCAACAATGTATCAGTGTCCCAGTTTTCCCACGTCCCCTCCAACATTCATCATTATTTGTTCCTGTCATCTTAGCCAATCTGACAGGTGTATAGTGGTATCTCAGAGTTGTCTTAATTTGCATTTCTCTAATCAGTAGTGATTTGGAACACTCTTTCATATGAGTGGATATGGTTTCAATTTCTTCCTCTGAGAATTGTCTGTTCATATCCTTTGACCATTTATCAATTGGAGAATGCTTTGATTTCTTATAAATTAGGGTCAGTTCTCTATATATTTTGGAAATGAGACCTTTGTCAGAACCTTTAACTTTAAAAATATTTTCCCAATTTGTTACTTCCCTTCTAATCTTGTTTGCATTACTATTGTTTGTACAGAAACTTTTTAGTTTCATGTAATCAAAATCTTCTATTTTGTGATCAATAATGATCTCTAGTTCTCCCCTGGTCATAAATTCCTTCCTCCTCCACAGGTCTGAGAGGTAGACTATCCTCTGTTCCTCTAATCTATTTATTATCTCATTCTTTATGCCTAAGTCATGGACCCATTTTGATCTTATCTTGGTATATGGTGTTAAGTGTGGATCCATATCTGATTTCTGCCATATTAATTTCCAGTTTTCCCAACAGTTTTTTCCAAATAATGAAATTGTATCACTAATGTTGGTATCTTTGGGTTTGTCAAAGATTAGATTGCTATAGATGTACCCTTTTTTGCCCTTTGTATCTAATCTGTTCCATTGATCTACGGGTCTATTTCTTAGCCAATACCAAATGGTTTTGGTGACTGCTGCTATATAATATAGCTTTAGATCAGGGACACTTAGACCACCTTCCTCTGACTTTTTTTTTTCATTAGTTCCCTTGCAATTCTTGACCATTTATTCTTCCATATGAATTTTGTTGTTATTTTTTCTAGGTCATTAAAATAGTTTTTTGGGAGTCTGATTGGTATAGCACTAAATAGATAGATTAGTTTGGGGAGTATTGTCATCTTTATTATATTCGCTCGGCCTATCCAAGAGCACTGAATGTCTTTCCAATTATTTAAATCTGACTTTATTTTTCTGGCAAGTGTTTTGTAATTTTTCTCACATAATTCCTGATAATTCTTTGGTAGATGGATTCCCAAATATTTTATACTCTCAACATTTGTTTGGAATGGAATTTCTCTTTGTATCTCTTGCTGTTGCATTTTGTTGGTGATATATAAAAATGCTGAGGATTTATGTGGATTTATTTTGTATCCTGCCACTTTCCTAAAATTCTGAATTATTTCTAATAGCTTTTTAGCAGAGTCTGTGGGGTTCTCTAAGTATACCATCATGTCATCTGCAAAGAGTGATAGTTTGATTTCCTCATTTCCTACTCTAATTCCTTGAATCTCTTTCTTGGCTCTTATTGCCGAGGCTAGCATTTCTAGTACTATATTGAATAGTAATGGTGATAGTGGGCAACCTTGTTTCACTCCTGATCTTACTGGGAAAGGTTGCAGTTTATTTCTATTGCATATTATGCTTACTGATGGTCTTAAATATATGCTCCTGATTATTTTAAGGAATAGTCCATTTATTCCTATACTCTCAAGAGTTTCTAGTAGGAATGGATGTTAGATTTTGTCAAATGCTTTTTCTGCATCTATTGAGATGATCATATGGCTTTTTATTAATTTCATTATTAATATGGTCAATTATACTAATAGTTTTCCTAATATTAAACCAGCTCTGCATTCCTGGTGTAAATCCTACTTGATCATAGTGTATTATCCTGGGGATGATTTTCTGAAGTCTTTTTGCTAATATCTTATTTAAGATTTTAGCATCAATATTCATTAAGAAAATTGGTCTACAGAGGAGAACTAGAGATCATTATTGATCACAAAATAGAAGATTTTGATTACATCAAACTAAAAAGTTTCTGTACAAATAATACTAATGCAAACAAGATTAGAAGGGAAGTAACAAATTGGGAAAATATTTTTAAAAACAAAGGTTCTGACAAAGGTCTCATTTCCAAAATATATAGAGAACTGACCATAATTTATAAGAAACCGAACCATTCTCCAATTGATAAATGGTCAAAGGATATGAACAGACAATTCTCAGAGGAAGAAATTGAAACTATATCCACTCACATGAAAGAGTGTTCCAAATCACTACTGATCAGAGAAATGCAAATTAAGACCACTCTGAGATACCACTACACACCTGTCAGATTGGCTAAGATGACAGGAACAAATAATGATAAATGTTGGAGGGGATGTGGGGAAATTGGGACACTAATACATTGCTGGTGGAGTTGTGAAAGAATCCAGCCATTCTGGAGAGCAATCTGGAATTATGCCCAAAAAGTTATCAAACTGTGCATACCCTTTGACCCAGCAGCGCTACTACTGGGATTATATCCCAAAGAAATACTAAAGAGCGGAAAGAGACATATATGTGCCAAAATGTTTGTGGCAGCTCTTTTTGTTGTAGCTAGAAACTGGAAGATGAATGGATGTCCATCAGTTGGAGAATGGTTGGGTAAATTGTGGTATATGAAAGTTATGGAATATTATTGCTCAGTAAGAAATGACCAGCAGGAGGAATACAGAGAGGGTTGGAGAGACTTAAATCAACTGATGCTGAGTGAAATGAGCAGAACCAGAAGATCACTGTATACTTCAACAACGATACTGTATGAGGATGTATTCTGATGGAAGTGGAAATCTTCAACATAAAGAAGATCCAACTCACTTCCAGTTGATCAATGATGGACAGAGGTAGATACACCCAGAGAAGAAACACTGGGAGGGGAATGTAAATTGTTAGCACTAATATCTGTCTGCCCAGGTTGCATGTACCTTCGGATTCTAATGTTTATTGTGCAACAAGAAAATGATATTCACACACATGTATTGTACTTAGACTACATTGTAACACATGTAAAATGTATGGTATTGCCTGTCGTCGGGGGGAGGGAATAAGGGAGGAGGGGTAATTTGGAAAAATGAATACAAGGGATAATATTATAAATATATATATATATATATATATATATATATAATAAAAAAAAAATTTAAAAAAAAATAAATAAATTAAAAAAAAAAAAAAAAAAAAAGAAAATTGGTCTATACTTTTCTTTCTCAGTTTTCGATCGACCTGGTTTAGGTATCAGTACCATGTCTGTGTCATAAAAGGAGTTTGGTAGGATTTCTTCATCCCCTATTTATTCAAATAGTTTATATAACATTGGGGCTAATTGTTCTTTAAATGTTTGGAAGAATTCACATGTAAATCCATCTGGTCCTGGGGATTTTTTCCTGGGGAGTTGATTAATAGCTTGTTCTATTTCTTTTTCTGAAATGGGACTAAGCAATTTATCTCCTCCTCTTTTAATCTAGGAAGCCTATATATTTGGAGGAAGTCATCCATTTCACTTAAGTTATCAAATTTATTGGCATAAAGTTGCACAAAGTAACTACCTATCATTTCTCTAATTTCCTCTTCATTGGTGGAAAGATCCCCCTTTTCATTTGTAAGACTAACAATTTGGTTTTACTCTTTCTTTTTTCTGATCAGATTTACCCAAGGTTTATCTATTTTATTAGCTTTTTCATAAACCCAATTCTTGGTTTTATTTATTAATTCAATAATTTTTTATTTTCAATATTGTTGATTTCTCCTTTTAATTTTTGTAGTTCCAGTTTAATTTTTGGTTGGGTGTTTTTAATTTGGTCTTTTCTAGCTTTTTAAGTTGCAGGCCCAATTCGTTAATCTTCTCTTTCTCTATTTTCTTCAAATAAGCCTCTAAAGATATAAAATTTTCCCTTATTACGGCTTTAGCTGTATCCCACAAATTTTGGTATGATGTCTCATCATTGTCCTTATCTTGGGTGAAATTATTAATTCTTTCTATAATTTGCTCTTTCACCCAGTCATTCCTTAAGATGAGATTATTCAGTTTCCAAATATTTTTTGGTCTATTTACCCCTAACTTCTTACTGAATTTAGATTTTATCGCATTGTGATCTGAGAAGAAGGCATTTATTATTTCTGCCTTCCTACATTTAATTTTGAGATCTTTATGTCCTAATATATGGTCAATTTTTGTATAGGATCCATCAACTGCTGAGAAGAAAGTATATTCCTTTCTATCACCATTCAGTTTTCTTCACAGGTCTATCATACCTAGTTTTTCTAATGTTCTATTTACTTTTTTAATTTCTTTCTTATTTGTTTTTTGGTTTGATTTGTCTAAATCTGAGAGTGCAAGGTTGAGATCTCCCCCTATTAGAGTTTTACTGTCTATTTCTTCTTGCAATTCTCTTAATTTTTCCTTTAAAAAGTTAGATACTATACCACTTGGTGCATATATGTTTAGTATTGATATGGTTCATTATTTATGCTACCTTTCAGCAGGATATAGTTTTATTCCTTATCTCTTTTAACTAGATCAACTTCTGCTTTTGCTTGATCTGAGATAAGGATGGCTACCCCTGCTTTTTTGGCTTTACCTGAAGCATAACAGGTTCTGCTCCAACCTTTTACCTTTACTCTATATGTATCTCCCTGCTTTAAGTGTGTTTCCTGTAAATAACATATTGTAGGTTTCTGATTTTTGATCCAGTCTGCTATCCATCTCAGTTTGATGGGAGCGTTCATCTCATTCACATTTACAGTTAAAATGACTAATGCTGTATTTCCTGCCATCATATTATCCCCAGATTATGCTTTTTCCCTTGATCCCCCTGAACCCCTTCCCCGATATTTAATTTATAGACCCCACTTGTGACATGCAGCCCTCCATTTTTCTTTTTTTAGTATCCCTCCCCCCTCCCTCCAAGTCCCTTCCCTTATTCTCCTTTTCCTTTTCCTTTTTCCTCTTCCCCCTTTTAATGAGGTGAGAGAAAATTCTCTGAAAAACAGATATGTCAATGATTTACTCTTTGAGCCTCTTCTGATGAGAGTAAGATTCACTCAATGTTTCTCCCCCTCTCTAAATTCCCTCAGATATGGTGTATTTTCTATGCCTCTTCCTGGGATATAGTTTCACTCTTTTTATCATTCCCTCCACTTTTTCTGATACTACCCCCTTCCCTTTACTACACCCCCTTGTTTCTTTTATATCAGTAAAATCAAATTATCCATGAGTACTTTCTATACACCCACAACAGAGATACAGTTCTCAAGGTTTCTGTGTACCTTTTTCTGTTTCTCTTCATTCTTGTGGATGTAGATCAAATTTTTTGTTTAAGTCTGGTTTTTTTTCTTAGAAACATATGGAATTCCTCTAGTCCATTGAATGACCATCTTCTTCCATGGAAAAAAGATGCTAAACTTAGCTGGGTAGTTTATTCTTGGTTGCAATCCTTGATCTTTTGCCTTTCAGAATATCAGGTTCCAGGCCCTTATATCTTTTAATGTGGAGGCAGCCAGATCTTGTGTGACCCTTATTGTGGCACCTTGGTATTTAAATTGTTTTTTTCTAGCTGCTTGCAAGATTTTCTCCTTTGTGTGGTAATTTTGCAGCTTAACCACAATATTGCATGGTGTTCTTTTTTTAGGGTCTATTTCAGAAGGAGTTTGATGAATTCTTTTGACATCTACTTTCCCTTCTGTTTCTATTATCTCTGGACAGTTCTCTTTGATAATTTCCTGTAAAATAGAATCTAGGCTCTTTTTTCGGTCGTAGTTTTCGGGAAGTCCAATGATCCGCAGATTATCTCTCCTATTAGATCTATATTTCCAGGTCTATAGATTTTCCCAGTAAGTATTTGACATTATTCTCCAGCTTTTCATTTTTTTTTTTTTTTTGTTTTGTTTTGTTTTGTTTTGTTTTGTTTTGTTTTGTTTTGTTTGACTGATTCTTGGGTTCTCAATGAATCATTCATTTCTATTTGTTCCATCCTGAATTTTAAGGAGTTATTTTATTCATTCACAGTTTTTAGTTCTTTTTGTAAATGTCCAATTTTGTTTTTAAATGAATTATTTTGCTCTATTGAATTTTTTTTCCATTTCCCTAATTTTTTTAGAGAATTATTTTCTTTTTCCAATTCAGAAATCCTATTTTCTTGAGACTTTTTTTTCCTTTACAATTCAGAAATCCTATTTTCCTGTGATTTTTTAACCTTTTCTAATTGACAAATTTTGTTTCCCTGAATCTCCTGTGAATTCTTTATTTTTTCCAACTCCAATTTCAGAATGTTCTTATTCTCTATCATAGCTTCTTTTTTCCTTTCCCCATTTTTCTTCAAACTCTGTTAATATTTTAATAGTCTCTTCTAGGAGAGAGTTATGCGATGGGGGGCAGGTATCGTTCCCCTTTAGGTTGTTATCTGCTGATTCTCTGCTGTTAACTTCTTCGGGGTTGGGTACCCGCTCTTTCTCTGTGTAGAATGAGTCAATGTTTTTTTTTTTTTTTTTGCTTTTTACTCATACTTAAAAAATCTTTTGGGGTCTGTCCCTGGGGTAGGAAATTATTTATTTATTTATTTAGCAGCTTCCTCCCAGACTGGATGGATGCATTGGCTCCTGCCCCTGAGTTAAGAGAGAGCTCTGGGAGAGAGTTCCCCACCCCTTCCCTGCAAGTGCCTCACAGATGATCAGCATTGCTATGCTTTGAGGGCAGCACTATGTGTCCTAGCTGCTTTACTGAGGTTTGAGACTGAACAGTAAAGGGAACACAAAGCCCAGCCTATGAATCCCGGTAGGGCGTGGATGTCAGCAGCAGATGACGTGAAAAGCCCCTGTGCTCAAACTGGAAGTGTCTGCCCTGAAACCGCGGTACCTAGTTCAAAAGTTCCCCTTCTCTGGGACTTCCCGGGGCTGAGTTCCACAGCCTGCAGCCAAGCAAGGCACTGTGTGTTTCCTTGGGCCGTGTCCTCCCACTTCTCAATCTCTTAACTACCTCCAGGTGAAAGCCAGGACAGCCTAAGTCGGCCACATCCACAGTGCCAAGATCTGCTGAGTCACCCCCAGGCTCAGGCTAATTTATCAAATTGCTATTGAGGGAAGAACGGAGCTCACAGAATCGCGTGTATCTTCTCAGCCATCTTGGCTCTGCCTTCCCTCTTGAAATTCTTGACCTTTTATTCTTCTATAAGAATTTTGTTATTTTTTTCTAGGTCAGTAAAATAGTTTTTCAGGGAATTTGATTGGTATTGCACTAAATAAAATAGGTTACTTTAGGTAGTATTTTCATCTTTATTATATTCGCTCAACCTATCCAAGAGAACTTGATATTTTGCCAATTGCTTAGATCTAACTTTATTTGTATGGAAACTGTTTGTAGTTTTGCTTATATAGTTTCTGACTTTTCCTTGGCAGATAGGTTCCCAAATATTTTATACTATTGACAGTTATTTTAAATGGAAGTTCTCTTTGTATCACTTGCTGTTGGATTTTGTCAGTGAGGTATGAAAATGCTGATGATTTATGAGGATTTATTTTGCATCCTGCAGCATTGAGAAAGTTCTTTATTATGTCTAATAACATTTTAGAAGATTCTCTGAAGTTCTCTAAGTATGTCATCATATCATCTGAAAAGAGTGATAACCTATTCTAATTCCTTTAATCTTTTTTTTTCATCTCTTATAGCCAAAGGTAATATGTATAATACAATATTAAATAGTAATGATGATAGTGGACAACCTTGTTTCACTCCTGATCTTATTGGGACTGGTTCCAGTTTATCACCATTACATATGATGCTTAATGATAGCTTTAGAGAGATGGTTCTGAGTATTTTAAGGAAGAGTCCATTTATTCCTATACTCTCTAATTTTTTAAAAAGGAATTGGTGTTGGATTTTATCAAATGCTTTCTTTGGATATATTGAGATAATCATATGATTTTTGTTAATTTAGTTATTGATATAGTCAATTATGCTAATTTTTCTAATACTGAACAAGCTCCACTTTCCTGGTATAAATCTTACTTGGTCATTGGTGTATTATCACGGGGATTATTTTCTGTAATCTCTTTGGTAATATTTTATTTAAGATTTTTGCAACAATATTCATTAGGGAAATTGATCTATAATTTTCTTTCTCTGTTTTCATCCTACCTTGTATTGATATCAGTACCATATCTGTATCATAAAAGTAATTTGGTAGACCTGCATTTCCTATTTTTTCAAATAATTTATATAGTATTGTAGTTAATTGTTCCTTAAATGTTGGTAGAATTCACATGCAAATCCCTCTGGCCTTGGGGATTTTTTCTTGTGAAGTTGATTAATAGCTTGTTCTATTTCTTTTTCTAAATGGGACTATTTAAGCAATTTACTTACTCCTCTGTTAATCTGGCCAACCTATATTTTTGTATGCATTTATACATTTCACTTAGGTTATCAAATTTATTGGCTTAATGTTGAGCAAAGTAATTTCCTCTTTATTAGTGGAAAGTTCTCCCTTTTCATTTTTAAGACTAACAATTTGGTTTTCCTCTTTCCTTTTTCTAATCCAATTTACCAAAGTTTTGCCTATTTTTTTCCATAAAACCAACTCTTAGTTTCATTTATGAATTCAATATTTTTTTACTTTTAATTTTATTAATTTCTCCTTTTATTTTTAGAATTTCAAGTTAATATTAGATTGGTGGTTTATTATTTGCTCCTTTTCTAGCTTTTTAAGTTGTAAACCCAATTCTTCAATCTTCTCTTTCTCTATTTTATGAAAGTAATCTTCTAGAGATATAAAATTTCCCTTTATTACTGCTTTGGCTGCATCCCACAAATTTTGTTATATTATCTCATTATTGTCATTCTCTTGGATGAAATTATTAATTGTGTCTATGATTTGCTCTTTCACCTATTCATTTTTTAGTGTTAGATTATTTAGTTTCCAACTACTTTTTGATCTATTTTTCCCTGGCTTTGTAGTGAATGTAGTTTTTATTGCATCGTGATCTGAAAAAAATGCATTTACTATTTCTGCCATTCTGAATTTGATTTTGAGGTCTTTATGTCCTAATATATGGTCAGTTTTTGTATGGGTTCCATGAACTGCCTAGAAAGTGTTCTCCTTTCTGTCTCCATTCAATTTTCTCCAAAGATCTACAATATCTAATGTTTCTAGTGTTATATGTACCACTTCAACTTCTTTCTTATTTATTTTGTGGTTTGATTTATCTAGTTCTGAGAGTGCAAGGTTGAGATCTCCCACTATTATAATTTTGCTGTTCATTTTTTTTGCAGATCTCTTAACTTCTCCTTTAGGAATTTAGATGCCATACCACTTGGTGAACATACATTTAGTAATGATATTGTTTCACTATCTATGGTACCTTTTAGCAAGATATAGTTTCCTTCTTTATCTCTTTTAATTAGATCAATTTTTGCTTTTGCTTGATCTGAGATCAGGATGGCTACCCCTGCTTCTTTTTTTTTTTTACTTCATCTTAAACACAGTAAATTCTGCTCCAGCCTTTTACCTTTATTCTGTATGTATCTCCCTTCTTTAAATATGTTTCTTGCAAACAACATATTATGGATTCTGGTTTTTAATACAGTCTGTTACTTACATCTGTTTTATGGGAGACTTTACCCCATTCACATTTATGGTTAAAACTACTATTTCTCTATTTCTTCCATCTTATTATCCCCAGATTATACTTTTCTCTTTCCTTTTCACCTTACTCCCTCCTCAGTGTTTAACTTATAAGTAACACTGGCCTCAATCAGCCTTCCTTGGTTAGAGTTCCTCCCCATTTATATTGTCTTTCCCCTACTACTTCTGTATTCCCTCATATTTAGCCTTTTCCTACCCTTTTTTTCTTTTCCCCTGCCACTTTTTAATAAGATAAGAGAAGTTTTTTCTTCAAACCAATATGTCTAATATTTTCTCTTTGAGCCAAATCTGATAAAAGTAAGATTCATACAATGTTCATTCCCTTCCCTTGTTTCCCTCAAATACAATAGGTTTTCTTTGCCTCTTAATGAGATGTAATTTCCCTCTTTTTACCTCCATTTTTCCCTTTTTCTGGTACAATCCCCTTTTTACCTTTACTTCTTTTTTTATATTATAACAGTAAAATCAAATTGTACATGTACTCTCTATGTAAATCCATAACAGAAATACAATTCTCAAGAGTTATTTTTACCTTTTTTATTCTGTTGAGTTTTATATTTGGAGGTCATTTTTTTTTTTTTTTTTTGCTTAGCTCTGTTTTTTTTTTCATCAGAAATAAATGGAAATCACCTGTTTCATTGAATGCTCATCTTCTTCCCTGAAAGAAAATGCTCATTTTAGATGGGTAGTTTATTCTTGGCTGCATTCCAACTTCCTTTGCCTATGGGAATATCAGATTTCAGGTTCTTTGATACTTTAATGTGGCAGCTACTTGATTCTGAGTGATCCTTATTGTGGCTCCTTGATATTTGAATTGCATTTTTTTCCTTCTAGTTGTTTATAATATTTTTCCTTAGTCTGGTCTTTCTGAAATTTAGCCACACTACTCCTTGGAGATTTAATTTAGGGATCTCTTTGAGGATGTGTTCAATGAATTCTTTCAATGGCTCTTTTACACTCTAATTCTATGACATCTGGGCAGTTCTCTTAGATCTATTTTCTGAGTCTGTTGTTTTTCCAAGGAGATATTTAACACTTTTTTTTTTTGCTTGAGTGATTCTTGATGTCTCATTGAATCATTTATTTCCACTTGTTCTGTTCTGGTTTTTAATGAATTTTTTTCATTTAATTTTTAAAAATTATTTTTGTATTTGACCAATTGACTTTTTACATGAATCGTTTTGTTCTATGGAAATTGTACTATTTCACAATTTTTAAGGGGTTATTTTCTTTTTCCAATTCACAAATTCTGTTTTTCTGGGAGTTCTTTACCTTTTCCAACTCATATATTATGGTTTTCAGGGAGCTATTTTCTACAACCTATTTTTAATGAGTTATATACCTTTTCCAAATCCTCTTGCAAAGTTTTCTTTTCCTTTCCCAATTTTTCATCGAAATCTTTTTAAAGATCCTTTTTAATTTCTTCTAGGAGAACCTGGTATGGTGGGGAAACAGGTTATATCCTACCGTGGGTTTTATATGCAGACACTCTGCTTTTAGGCTACTCATTGTTTGAAATCTGTTCTTCTCTTTCACTATATAAACTATCTATAGTTAAAACTTGCTTTTCCTTTGTACTCATTTTAAATAAGAATTTGGGATCTGCTTTTGGGGCAATGAAGGCTTTTTATGCCTCTTCTACAGACACCAGAAAGTGGCAGCAGAGCATCAGTAGCTGTGCTAGGATGTTGCTGAGTCTCTTCCAGTACTGGGTGGGCATGGCCAGGTCTCCTGAGACCTCAGCACTGTGTGCTCTTTATCTTTCGTGTTTGGGTTAGGTGGTTTATAACATCTCTGATGATCTACTGGCTTGCAAACAGAGCAGAGTAACCAATACTGTGGTAGAGTCCTTCCTGTAGAGTCTCTGCCCCATGGATACCATACTAACCCCTGGTCTGCTCAGTGTGTTCTGGCCTCTGTGTTCTGTTTGCCTGCCTGCCAGTGCCTGCATCTGACCTCCTTCTGTGCCTGCACCTAAACAAAACAAACCTTTTCTGGCAATCTTCAAAATTACCTTCAGTTGGTAATTTGCTGCACTCCAAATATTCGTGAGTTCTTACAGTCTAGCACTACTTCAGAGGTTAAATTTTGTAAATAGTGTGAGGGTAGTAAGAGAGTTCAAAAAGAAACTTGTGTCCTCTCCACCATCTTGGCTCCACCCCTTTTATGCTTCTCTTGAGTTATATAATTGGAGGTCAAATTTTTTGTTTAGCTCTGATCTTTTCATCAAGAATAAATAAAATTTACCAGTTTCATTGAATATATATCTTCTTCCCTGAAAGAAAATGTTCAGTTTAGCAGGGTAATTTATTCTTGGCTTCATTCCAAGTTCCTTCTCCTTTCAGAATATCAGATCCCAGGCCCTTCAGTCCTTTAAAGAGGAAACTGCTAAGTCCTGAGTAATCCATATTGTAGCTCCCCAGTATTTGAATTGTTTCTTTCTGGCTGCTTGTAATATTTTTTCCTTGGCCTGGTAGTTCTCAAATTTATCCACAATATTCCTTGCGGTTTTAATTTTGGGGTCTCTTTCAGGAAGTGTTTGGTGAATTCTTTCAATGACATTTTAGCTTCTCATTATATGACATCCAGGCAATTCTCTTTGATGATTTCCTGAAAAATAGTGTCTCTGATACATTGTTGGTGGAACTGCAAATGGATCAAACTATTCTGGACAGCAATTTGGAACTATGGTCAAACAGTCATCAAACTGTGCATCCCTTTTGATTATATCCCAAAGAGATCCTAAAGGAGGGAAAGGGACCCACATGTGCAAAAATGTTTGTGGCAGCCCTTGTTGTGGTGGCAAAAAAACTGTAAACTGAGCGAATGTCCATAAATTGAAGAATGGCTGAATAAATTATTGTATATGAATGCTATAAAGGGCTGAAACTCTGAGTTGATGCACTGGAATCAGACAACTGAGCACTTAAGGCTAATTACCAATTGGACAATACTCTATTAGAATATGCTTGGAAAATGGCCCTTCCCACTATTCTGTGCTGACTTGATCTTTTGGTATATACAGATAATTGTAGGAAGGATTAGGGGGTAGAAAAAGAAAAGCCAGGGTCACTTTGGCAGTAGACATTGAAAAGGAGGTTGTGAAGAACTTGCATCCATTCCATTCACTTCTACCCCTAAAGACCAAGAATAAAGACTAAGGACTTTTGCTTATCCTAACTCTGGCTGATTCCAAACCATCCAGGGTGCTAATTCGGTCTTCACATTTGCTGTCCAATATGTGGACCAAGGACCCTAATTTCACTGAAGAAATCCCTGGTGACCAGGAAATAGGGTGAGTATTTTAATATACAAACAGGGAACTTACTTTGTTAAGGTCTAAACTAGTAAACTTTTCTAGCTGAAATGGATCAGATATTAGGAAAAGATTCTCCCCCATTCCCAGCCCCACCCCCACTTTGGGGGGTGCTATAGAAAGCATACTTAAGTTTATCAAGGGAAAAGGCTTACTTGTAACTTGGGAGCAGATCCATGGACTCCTGGGTACATTAGAAAGCACGTCCACTTGGTTCTTAAAGGGACAAGATATTGAGGCAGATAATTGGAAACTAGTATGAGGTCAAATATGTGAATATTACAATGATAAAGGTCCTTATTCAATTTCCAAGGAAACATTCTTTTTTTTTTTTTTTTTTTTTTTAGAATTTTTTTCAAAGTATGTATGCATGAGTATTTTTTTTATAATATTATCCCTTGTATTCATTTTTCCAAATTATCACCCCCTCCTCCTATTCCCTCCCCCCAATGACAGGCAATCCCATACATTTTACATGTGTTACAATAAAACCTAGATACAATATATGTGTGTAAATACCATTTTCTTGTTGCACATTAAGTATTAGATTCCGAAGGTATAAGTAACCTGGGTAGATAGACAGTAGTGCTAACAATTTACATTCACTTCCCAGTGTTCCATCTCTGGGTATAGTTATTTCTGTCCATCATTGATCAACTGGAAGTGAGTTGGATCTTCTTTATGTTGAAGATATCCACTTCCATCAGAATATATCTTCATACAGCATGGAAGTGTACAGCGATCTTCTGGTTCTATTCATTTCACTCAGCATCAGTTGATGTAAGTCTCTCTTAGCCTCTCTGTATTCCTCCTGCTGGTCATTTTTTTACAAAACAATAATATTCCATAACCTTCATATACCATAATTTACCCAACCATTCTCCAATTGATGGGCATCCATTCAACTTCCAGTTTCTAGCTACAACAAAAAGAGCTGCCACAAACATTTTGGCACATACAGGTCCCTTTCCCTTCTTTAGTATTTGCTTGGGATATAAGCCCAATAGCAGCAATGCCGGATCAAAGGCATAGTTTGATAACTTTTTGGGCATAGTTCCAAATTGCTCTCCAGAATGGCTGGATTCTTTCACAACTCCACCAACAATGTATCAGTGTCCCAGTTTTCCCACGTCCCCTCCAACATTCATCATTATTTGTTCCTGTCATCTTAGCCAATCTGACAGGTGTATAGTGGTATCTCAGAGTTGTCTTAATTTGCATTTCTCTAATCAGTAGTGATTTGGAACACTCTTTCATATGAGTGGATATGGTTTCAATTTCTTCCTCTGAGAATTGTCTGTTCATATCCTTTGACCATTTATCAATTGGAGAATGCTTTGATTTCTTATAAATTAGGGTCAGTTCTCTATATATTTTGGAAATGAGACCTTTGTCAGAACCTTTAACTTTAAAAATATTTTCCCAATTTGTTACTTCCCTTCTAATCTTGTTTGCATTACTATTGTTTGTACAGAAACTTTTTAGTTTCATGTAATCAAAATCTTCTATTTTGTGATCAATAATGATCTCTAGTTCTCCCCTGGTCATAAATTCCTTCCTCCTCCACAGGTCTGAGAGGTAGACTATCCTCTGTTCCTCTAATCTATTTATTATCTCATTCTTTATGCCTAAGTCATGGACCCATTTTGATCTTATCTTGGTATATGGTGTTAAGTGTGGATCCATATCTGATTTCTGCCATATTAATTTCCAGTTTTCCCAACAGTTTTTTCCAAATAATGAAATTGTATCACTAATGTTGGTATCTTTGGGTTTGTCAAAGATTAGATTGCTATAGATGTACCCTTTTTTGCCCTTTGTATCTAATCTGTTCCATTGATCTACGGGTCTATTTCTTAGCCAATACCAAATGGTTTTGGTGACTGCTGCTATATAATATAGCTTTAGATCAGGGACACTTAGACCACCTTCCTCTGACTTTTTTTTTTCATTAGTTCCCTTGCAATTCTTGACCATTTATTCTTCCATATGAATTTTGTTGTTATTTTTTCTAGGTCATTAAAATAGTTTTTTGGGAGTCTGATTGGTATAGCACTAAATAGATAGATTAGTTTGGGGAGTATTGTCATCTTTATTATATTCGCTCGGCCTATCCAAGAGCACTGAATGTCTTTCCAATTATTTAAATCTGACTTTATTTTTCTGGCAAGTGTTTTGTAATTTTTCTCACATAATTCCTGATAATTCTTTGGTAGATGGATTCCCAAATATTTTATACTCTCAACATTTGTTTGGAATGGAATTTCTCTTTGTATCTCTTGCTGTTGCATTTTGTTGGTGCTATAAAAATGCTGAGGATTTTTGTGGATTTATTTTGTATCCTGCCACTTTGCTAAAATTCTGAATTATTTCTAATAGCTTTTTAGCAGAGTCTGTGGGGTTCTCTAAGTATACCATCATGTCATCTGCAAAGAGTGATAGTTTAATTTCCTCATTTCCTACTCTAATTCCTTGAATCTCTTTTTCGGCTCTTATTGCCGAGGCTAGCGTTTCTAGTACTATATTGAATAGTAATGGTGATAGTGGACAACCTTGTTTCACTCCTGATCTTACTGGGAAAGGTTGCAGTTTATTTCTATTGCATATTATGCTTACTGATGGTCTTAAATATATGCTCCTGATTATTTTAAGGAATAGTCCATTTATTCCTATACTCTCAAGAGTTTTTAGTAGAAATGGATGTTGGATTTTGTCAAATGCTTTTTCTGCATCTATTGAGATGATCATATGGTTTTTATTAATTTCATTATTAATATGGTCAATTATACTAATAGTTTTCCTAATATTAAACCAGCTCTGCATTCCTGGTATAAATCCTACTTGATCATAGTGTATTATCCTGGGGATGATTTCCTGAAATCTTTTTGGTAATATCTTATTTAAGATTTTAGCATCAATATTCATTAAGGAAATTGGTCTATAATTTTCTTTCTCAGTTTTTGATCGTCCTGGTTTAGGTATCAGTACCATGTCTGTGTCATAAAAGGAGTTTGGTAGAATTCCTTCATCCCCTATTTTTTCAAATAGTTTATGTAGCATTGGGGCTTATTGTTCTTTAAATGTTTGGTAGAATTCACATGTAAATCCATCTGGTCCTGGGGATTTTTTCCTGGGGAGTTGATTAGTAGCTTGTTCTATTTCTTTTTCTGAAATGGGACAATTTAAGCAATTTATCTCCTCTTCTGTTAATCTAGGAAGCCTATATATTTGGAGGAAGTCATCAATTTCACTTACGTTATCAAATTTATTGGCATAAAGTTGCTCAAAGTAACTCCTTATCATTTCTCTAATTTCCTCTTCATTGGTGGAAAGATCCTCTTTTTCATTTGTAAGACTAACAATTTGATTTTCCTCTTCCTTTTTTCTGATCAGATTTACCAAAGGTTTATCTATTTTATTAGCTTTTTCATAAAACCAGCTCTTGGTTTTATTTATTAATTCTATTTATTAATTCAATAGTTTTTTTACTTTCAATATTATTGATTTCTCCTTTTACTTTTTGTATTTCCAGTTTAATTTTTGGTTGGGGGTTTATAATTTGGTCTTTTTCTAGCTTTTTAAGTTGCAGGCCCAGTTTGTTAAACTTCTCTTTCTCTATTTTCTTCAAATAAGCCTCTAAAGATATAAAATTTCCCCTTATTACCACTTTAGCTGTATCCCACAGATTTTGGTATGATATCTCATCATTGTCATTATCTTGTGTGAAATCATTAATTGTTTTTATAATTTGCTCTTTCGCCCAGTCATTCTTTAAGATGAGATTATTCAGTTTCCAAATACTTTTTGGTCTATTTACCCCTAACTTCTTACTGAATGTAGCTTTTATTGCATTGTGATCTGAGAAGAAGGCATTTATTATTTATGCCTTCCTACATTTAATTTTGAGATCTTTATGTCCTAATTTATGGTCAATTTTTGTATAGGATCCATGAACTGCTGAGAAGAAAGTATATTCCTTTCCATCACCATTCAGTTTTCTTCACAGGTCTATCATACCTAGTTTTTCTAATTTTTTATTTACTTTTTAAATTTCTTTCTTATTTGTTTTTTGGTTTGATTTGTCTAAATCTGAGAGTGCAAGGTTGAGATCTCCCACTATTAGAGTTTTACTGTCTATTTCTTCTTGCAATTCTCTTAATTTTTCCTTTAAAAAGTTAGATGCTATACCACTTGGTGCATATATGTTTAGTATTGATGTGGCTTCATTATTTATGCTACCTTTCAGCAGGATATAGTTTCCTTCCTTATCTCTTTTAACTAGATCAACTTCTGCTTTTGCTTGATCTGAGATAAGGATGGCTACCCCTGCTTTTTTGGCTTTACCTGAAGCATAAGAGATTCTGCTCCAACCTTTTACCTTTACTCTGTATGTATCTCCCTGCTTTAAGTGTGTTTCCTATAAATAATATATTTTAGGTTTCTGATTTTTGATCCAGTCTGCTATCCATCTCGGTTTGATGGGAGGGTTCATCCCATTCACATTTACAGTTAAAAATTACTAATTCTGAATTTCCTGCCATCATATTATCCCCAGATTATGCTTTTTCCCTTGATCCCCCTGAACCCCTTCCCCGATATTTAATTTATACACACCCCTTATGACGTGCAGCCTTCCCTTTTTTTAGTATTCCTCCCCCCTCCCTCCAAGTCCCTTCACTTATTCTCCTTTTCCTTTTCCCTTTTCCTCTCCCCCCTTTTAATGAGGTGAGAGAAAATTCTCTGAAAAATAAATATTCCCATTATTTACTCTTTGAGCCTCTTCTGATGAGAGTAAAATTCACACAATGTTTCTCCCCCTCTCTAAATTCCCTCAGATATGGTGTGTTTTCTATGCCTCTTCCTGGGATGTAGTTTCCCTCTTGTTAACATTCCTTTCCCTTTTTCTAAAACTACCCCCTTCCCTTTACTACACACCCCCTTTTTTTCTTTTATATCAGTAGAATCAAATTATCCATGTGTACTTTTTATATACCCACAACAGAGTTACAGTTCTCAAGGGTTCTGTGTACCTTTTTCTGTTTCTCTTCATTCTTGTGGATGTAGATCAAATTTTTTGTTTAAGTCTGTTTTTTTTCTTGGAAACATATGGAATTCCTCTATTTCATTGAATGACCATCTTCTTCCATGGAAAAAGATGCTAAACTTAGCTGGGTAGTTTATTCTTGGTTGCAATCCTTGATCTTTTGCCTTTCAGAATATCAGGTTCCAGGCCCTTCTATCTTTTAATGTGGAGGCAGCCAGATCTTGTGTGACCCTTATTGTGGCACCTTGGTATTTAAATTTTTTTTTTTCTAGCTGCTTGCAAGATTTTCTCCTTTGTGTGGTAATTCTGCAGCTTAGCCACATATTCCATGGTGTTCTTTTTTTAGGGTCTATTTCAGAAGGAGTTTGATGAATTCTTTTGACATCTATTTTCCCTTCTGTTTCTATTATCTCTGGACAGTTCTCTTTGATAAGTTCCTGTAAAATAGAATCTAGGCTCTTTTTTTGGTCGTGTTTTTCGGGAAGTCCAGTGATCCGCAGATTATCTCTCCTAGATCTATTTTCCAGGTCTATAGATTTTCCCAGTAAGTATTTGACATTATTCTACAGCTTTTTGTTTTTTTTGTTTTGTTTTGTTTTGTTTTGTTTTGTTTTGTTTGACTGATTCTTGGGTTCTCAATGAATCATTCATTTCTATTTATTCCATCCTGAATTTTAAGGAGTTATTTTCTTCATTCACAGTTTTTAGTTCTTTTTGTAAATGTCCAATTTCATTTTTAAATGAATTATTTTGCTCTATTGAATTTTTTTTCCATTTCCCTAATTTTTTAAGAGAATTATTTTCTTTTTCCAATTCAGAAATCCTTTTTTCTTGAGACTTTTTTGTCTTTTCCAATTCAGAAATCCTAGTTTCCTGTGATTTTTAACCTTTTCTAATTCACAAATTTTGTTTCCCTGAATCTCCTGTGAATTCTTTATTTTTTCCAACTCCAATTTCATAGCTTCTCTTTCCTTTCCCCATTTTTCTTCAAACTCTCTTAATATTTTAATAGTCTCTTCTAGGAGAGAGTTATGTGATGGGTGGCAGGTATCGTTTCCCTTTAGGTTGTTATCTGCTGACCCTCTTCTCTTAACTTCCTCAGGGTTGGCTACCCACTCTTTCTCTGTGTAGAATGAGTCAATGTTTTTTTTTTTTTTTTTTTTTTTTTTTTTTTGCTTTTTACTCATACTTAAAAAATCTTTTGTGGTCTTTCCCTGAGGTAGGAAATTATTTATTTATTTCTTTACCAGATTCCTCCCAGAATGGATGGATGCAGCGGTTCCTGTGCCTGAGCTAAGAGAGTGCTCTGTGAGAGAGTTCCCCACCCCCTCCCTGGAAGTGCCTCACAGGTGATTAGCATTGCTGTGCTTTGAGGGCAGCACTATGTGTCCTAGCTGTTTTCCTGAGGTTTGAGACTGAACAGTAAAGGGAACACAAAGCCCAGCCTATGCGTCCCAGTGGGGCGTGGATGTCAGCAGTAGAAGACGTGAAAAGCCCCTGTGCTCAAACTGGAAGTTTCTGTCCTGAAACCTCGGTTCCTAATTCAAAGGTTCCGCTTCTTTGGGACTTCCCGGGGCTGATTTCCACAGCCTCCAGCCAAGCAAGGCACTATGTGTTGCCTTAGGCCGTGTCCTCCCACTTCTCAATCTCTTAACTTCTCCCAGGTGAAAGCCAGGACAGCCTAAGTTGGCCACATCCACAGTGCCAAGATCTGCTGAGTCACCCCCAGGCTCATGGAAAATCCAGTCTCTGGTTTTAAATTTTAAAGTGGCTTTAATTTCTCCTTTGAACTGCTGTTTTATAAGCAGAGAAGAGCTAACAGCCTGTGCCAGATTCTTCTATCTCAGTGGCTTCTCTGATCCCAGAGCCCTCCCCAGCGCGATTGGCACAGAGTGCCAGCACCCAACCGTCTGTGCTGGCCTTTCTTCTTCCTCCCCTAGGAACTGACCTTTCCTGTTGAAACTCCAGATTCTCTTCAGCTGGTAAGTTGTGCTTCCAGTCCTTGTGGATTCTATCAGTCCAGTGCTATTTTTGAGGCTGATTTTATCAAATTGGTATTGAGGGAAGAAGGGAGCTCACAGAATCGCGTGTATCTTCTCTGCCATCTTGGCTCCGCCCTAGTCTCATCTTGTGTTAGGAAATCCAATAATTCCTGATGGTTTTTAAAGTTCTTTAACAGTCTTCTTCGCACGTAGTAAGAATCTAATATCTCATTATCTCATTAGCACTTAGTAAGAACCTAGCAATTACCCATGGATATGTTTTGTCAATAAAAAGCTATAAGAAAAAAAAATAATATGAAGATGGCCTACCTGTATCTGATCTAAAACTATGTTATAAAGCAGTGGTCACCAAAACCATTTGGTATTGGCTAAAATATAGACTAGTTGATCAGTGGAATAAGTTAGATTCACAGAACAAAATAGTCAATAACTATAGCAATCTAGTGTTTCACAAACACAAAGACTCCAACTTTTGGAATTGAAATTTGGTATTCAACAAAAAACTGCTGGGAAAATTGGAAAATAGTATGAGAGAAACTAGGCATTGATGCATACTTAACAGTGTACACCAAGATAAGATTAAAATGAGTTCATGATCAGGCATAAAGAATGAGATTATAAATAAATTAAAAGAACATAGGATAGTTTAACTCTCAGACCTGTAGAAGAGGAAAGAATTTATAACCAAAGAAGAACTAGAGATCATTATTGATCACAAAATAGAAAACTTTGATTAAATCAAGTTAAAACATTTTTGTACAAACAATACTGTTTCAGACATGATTAGAAAGGATGCAATAAAATGGGAAAATATTTTTATAGTTAAAGGTTCTGATAAAGGCTTCATTTCCAAAATATATAGGGAATTGACTCAAATTTCTAAGAAATCAAGCTATTCTCCAATTGACAAATGCTCAAAGGATATGAACAGACACTTTCCAGTTGATGAAATTGAAACTATTTCTACTCATATGTAAAGGTTCTCCAAATCATTGTTCATCAGAGAAACGCAAATTAACAACTTTGAGATACCACTATAAACCTCTAAGATTGGCTAAGATTACAGGAAAAGATGATGATTAATGTTGGAGGGGATGTGGGAAAACTGGGACACTGATGCATTGTTGGTGGAGTTGTAAACCGATCCAACCATTCTGGGGAGCAGTTAGGTACTATACTCAAAAAGTTGTCAAACTGTGCATACCCTTTGAGCCATTAGTGTTACTTACCATTGGGCTTATATCCCAAAGAGATATTAATGAAGGGAAAGGGACCTGTTTATGCAAACATGTTTGTGGCAGCCCTTTTCACAGTAGCTGGAAACTGGAAATTGTATGGCTGCTCATCAATTGGAGAATGGCTGATAAATTGTGGTATATGAATGCTATGCTGGGGTTCAGGGGGTCACTATTTGCTTTTTGTATTTGTGTTGTAGGTCTCACTCAACTAGTCTGATGATACACTGGTTTCTGAACCAGAACAGGGTAGCAAATGTTGCTGTGTTTTGACAAGGAGGCCTGTGCAAGATTCCTAGCACCATGCTTCTCTGCCCTGAGCCTCCCTATCTTAGGCCTGCACTGAACCATATTCCCACCTGCCTGATTGAGACAGACCTTTCCTGAAGTCTTTCCAAGATATCTTCTGCTGTAAATTTGTTATATTCCAAATATTTGTGGGTTCTGTCGTTCCAAAACCTGTTCAGAAGCTTGATCTGGTGTTTATTTTGAGAGATGCCAGGAAGAGCTCAGACAAATATCTATCTACTCTCCACCATCTAAAATTTCTTCCTTTAATGTAATCATAATTATGTATTTCATCCTCTGTATTCTTCCTTATCCCTTGTTTAGTCATTTTCTAATTTTTTTCTTGATTTATTTTACATTGTTTATATCATCTTTAATGTCTAAGTCATATATCTGTTTGGAACTTAGCTTAATATATGGCATAAGATGCTGATTGAGAAACAGTTTCTTCTAGACTAAGTTCTAGTTTTTCTAGCAATTTTTGTCGAACTAATAGTTCAGATATTTTTATCAAACACTAGCATACTATGTTTGTTTGCTTCTATGTGTTGTAATCTAATCTGTTCAAATATTTGTCCTTTCTGTTTCTTACTGAATATAAGATTGCTTTTATATGTTTATTAATTTGTAACATAATTTGCAACTTGGTATTCATGGATTGTTTCCATTTTTTCCCCTTTTATTTCCATTTGAGATTTTTGACATTTGTTTCCTCAGATAAATTTCATTTTTTTTCTAGTTCAGTAAAGCAATTATTTGTGATATGGAATTATTTTGCTAAAAATATTATTCTTATGTAACTGAGAAGGTAATTTTATTTTAAAAGTATTACCATTTTATTGCTCAGCATAACTTTGAGCTCCAATTATTTATATTTCTCCAATTATTTATATCTGTCTATATTCCTATAAAGAGTGTTTTATAAATATATTCATATAGTATGTCTATGTATATCTTGATTGATATATTCACATACATTTTATATATTCTGTAGTAATTTTAAATAATATCTCTAGTAGCAGATGTCCACTGTAATATATAGCAGATGTTAATGTATAGAAATATTGATGACATTAATATTTATTATATTTTGCAACTCTGAGAGAATTATTAAATGTTTCCATGATCTTTAATTGACTTTCTAGGCTTTTCTATATAAACCATCAGATAATTTGCAAAAAGCAAAATTTTGCTTGATTTGTGTCCTATTTTTTCACATTACTATGGCTAGCATTTATAGCACTATATTTCATAGAAGTGGTGATAATGGGGATCATTTTACTAGTGGTATTAATAGAAAGGCAGTAATTTATTTCAGGATGACAGATTTAGACTCTTAGATTCTACCTCTCTTTTCAACAAACTCCTAAGTTGACTTACCTAAATTGTCTGCTCCACATGAAACTATGGCTAGAATTCTCCTAATTTTTGATTTACTCTACCATGGCTTGGTTATTTCTATTTTACCAATGATATTCATTTTATCCCTATAACTAGATCCAGAAGTACAAAATATTTCTTGATTTCTTTATCTTCTGAATTATTAGTAGGAATTAAGCATCTCTCAGAAACTCTGCTTTTGGTACACCAAGACCTTCAATCTATGTCTAAATGGTTGGAATTAATTTATGACAACTATGCCCTTTCAGCTGTATAGCGTGTATCTCCTAACTCACCATTCAATTATTCAGTTAATAAAACATGTTAAGCACTTTTACTTTTTATAATCACCTGGCACTGTGTCAGGCAATGTGCTAAATTTTGAGGATTCCAATTGAGGCAAAAAAAAAGTCCTTGCCTCCAACTCACAATCTGATGAGAAAGACAAACAAATATGTACACACTATCTATGTACAAGATAAATATAAAATAATTATCAAAGGAAAGACCTAAGAAGTATTGAGAAAGTTATAGAAGATTGATTTTTGTTGGGAATTAATAAAAGCTCGGGAAGGAGAAATTAAGAGAAAGAGCATGCCAAGCACTGAGAATTTCCTCTTATCATTCTGGCAAATAAACACTTTAGATGCCACATAGTCTAAGGCACACCTGAAAAAAGAATCTCTTCTGTATCTGACCACAAGAAGTGGTCATCCATCCTTAGCTAGAAAGTACACTGAGATTACCCACTCCATTTAAATATGAACATTTACATAATTAATTCTTTACATATTAAGTCAAAATTGGTCTTTTTGAATCTTCTACCAGCCATTTTAAGTCTCTTCAGAGCCCAGTCAAATAAGTCTAATTCCCCTTCCAAACGATGGCCCACTAAATACTTAAATACTTAAATATACCTACATTATCTCATTTAAATGCTTTCCTATCCAAGTTAACTATCTCCATTTCCTTCAATTGATAATCAAATGATATGGTTTTCATTCTCTTCATATTCTTCTTGCCCTTCTTAACACATGATCCAATTCATTATATATGCCCCCTAGAAGAGAGAACAATACTCTATGTGAGCTGACACACAAGAGTACTCAGGGACTATGTCACCTCTTTAGTTATTATATAAAGTATACTTTCATAGCAATATCCCTCCTTTTTTCTTCTCTTCATTGTCACTGAAATGCTTACTACTATAGCCTATCCCTTTGATTCAATGCATTTCCAGAAAACTTAATACCTTTTTGATGTGCAATATAAAACCACCTTCCCTTCTGCCTAACCTGTTCTTTTTTTAAATAGGGTGTGAATAGAACACCAGGAGTCAGAAAAATTTATGTTCAAATCTGACTCAGACTCATACTATGTGACCCTGAGTGAGTCATTTAAAATAAGGTTTTATTTGCCTCAGTTTTGTCATCTGCAAAATGAGCTCAAGAAGGAAACATCAAACCACTTCATTTGCCAAGAAGTATTCCATTGCCAAGAAATCTCCAAATAGTGTCATGAGGAATTGATTTGACTAAAATACAACTAAATAACTTTCCCATGGTTATGTTCTGGCCAAGCAAGCAATCAACAAGTTGTAAAGTGTCTTTGGCCAAGAGTCCATAATTTGAATTTTTTTGTCATTATGCAGAAATGAAATTTCAATTTTTTGACCATCATCTTCCTATAAATCTTAGTTCAAAGAAACGTGACTTTAATAGGTAACAGTAATGAACACAGCCACCTTTTTTTCAAAATCCTTCACTTTCAAGCCCTGGTTTTTATTATGCCTAATTTCTTATTTCCTTTTGGAAGTATCATGTACTTCCAAGTAAATCACTGTTGTTACATATTTGCCCTCAGGTAAGGGGATTCTCTCTTTTGTATCCAAAATGAATGTTCAAAGAGAAAGTCAGCTTCCTGAATATTCCTGCCACATTCACAAATACTTACTTCAGTAACTTTCAGAAGAGAGTCATGAGAACATTTTAATAACAAATTCCCTTCTCAGTGATATCTAAGAATCCCTCTTATCCTTCCATGAAATGTGGAAAGTTGCTTTATTTCCAATCCTGGTATATATCTACAATTGTTTAAGTGGATTCCTTGAACCTCACTTTCTCTCTTACATTCTTCAGCCCTCTAACCCAGTGATCCTATTGATGTTTTGTTTTTGCTCATGTTTTTACCTTTATTTATTTATTTATTTTCTTTTAGACGATCTCTTTAATCTTCTATGAGTTCTGGGAATTCTTTTTGGGAAGGTGACTATTTAATATTACTATTTGGGGGGGTAGGAGAGGCTTTTTTTTTTTTTTTTTTTTTTGGTTACTTCCTTCTCCTCTGAAGATTGACCCCAGGCTTCCTTAATCCCATAGTAACTTTCTCCCTTATTATTTTTTTTTAATAGTTTGTTAGAATAATCCTCCTCTTTTCTTATGGTGGTGAGAGTGAGGATTGTGTCTCTGGCCTCAAGTCTTCCTTCAGTTCTTATCTCTGGTCTGGAAATGAAACCATAATTATACTCTCCTATAAGTGTCCCACCCCCACTGCTTTTTTTTTACCAGTCAAGAGTGTGCTAATTCCTTCCCACCCTGGGCCATATTTTAGGAGAGCAACAGTCTTTCCCTTTCAAAAGCCCAATACATCCCAATACATTACATTGTCCAGTAGATGAAAATTTCTGTGACTAGAGCAAAGACTACCTCTAAAGACTCTGGCAAACAATCTAGTTACTTGTTGGTTGTATCTGTTCTCAGACAATTTAGGTTTAGGAATCTCAGTTTTTGTATTTCTTGCTACTTCATAATCCATAATAATTTATTCATGCCAATATATAATTGTCTTTAATGTAAGGAGTATACTCAGTTTCTTCCGCCACACATTTATCCTAGTTAGCTTTCTATTAGACGGTGACTGGTGGTATGTTACTGATGAGGTATATACCTAATGATGAGGTATAACCTAATGAGAAGGTCTATACCTCAATAAAATTGGGATTAATTGAGGTCTAGTGGCAGGATTGGGGTACAGGGAGTCAAGTGGAACTCCCCTGCAACCCCTTTGGATTCGGCACAAGTATACAAAGTTAAATGAGGTCTAGCAGTGGTGAGAGTCCCCTGTAAATGAATTTACAGGTCTGAAAACCTAGATTGATAAAAAGAGGTTTATTGTAGGGTTGGAAGTAAGGTTAAAGTCTGGTTAGTAATTAGATAGAGGAAGAAATACACCAAAAGCGGCTGGACAGAGAGTCTGTGATGCAAAACATGGTTACTGGCATCTTTCAACTCTCTGCCAAGGGATGATTCCACCTTGGCTCTTTTATTTGCTTCAAGGAGCAAATTCAAGGAGCAGTGGCCAAATTCTTGGCGGTCTTTTCAGATAAGGAAGAAACTGTTTTGGGGAAAGGTGAACAGATAGTGGGGGTTGAGAAAAATCCAAGCCAGCTCAGATCCAGTGGGGTCTGGGTACAAGCCCAAACTGGCTCAAATAGGTATCTCTCCCCTTGGAATACAAAAGGGTGGTTTTGATGAGATCTTGAAATCAAAGGTCAGTTTCAAAGGAAGTTGTATATCAGACAAGGAATCTTAAAGGGGGCTACGCCTGCTTCAGTACTAGAAAACAAGATTTCAGATTAAAAAAAAAAAATAACTCATTGTTCTTGTCCTTACTCTATAATGTTTTAAATGCAAAACTTTTTTTTTTGTTATTATTGTTATAACACTTTGGAATGGTAATTGACTGAAGAACTCCAGTACAGTCAATCTATTTCTGTTCATTTTTGAAGAGGCAAGAATCTTCTTTACATTAAAGTCCAAGAGGTTTTGTGGCTTATCATTGGTAACATTGCTAATTAATGTCTGAGGAAGGATTTGAATACAAATCCCTTGATTCCCAAATCTAGCACTTTTCCACTATACCACACTGTCACTCTAAGCTTGTTTTAATTATAAGGTAAAGTGATACCTAAAAATATCCAAGATATTGTCATCAAGACTTTGTCAATGAGGAGGGATTCAGTATTTCCTATGGTACCATATTTAAAATTTTAATAGCTGTTAAGAATTTTATTTGTTTTGTATGTTTATTTGAGTTTCTGATATGAAGTTTATAGTGAATCTGTCTCTATAGCTTTTATACATTGTCCTTTGTTCTGTCTTATGGGGCCAAGAAGATTAAGTTTAATTCCTCCTCTCTAGCTCTATTTGCTAATTAAATGGAGGACTGAGATAAGCTTCTCAGAATTCAATTTAGAAGAGGTTTGCAAAGAAAACTTTGAAATGTTACTCCAAAAATATCCATCTGTAGATTGCAGACTGATATCCACAGAAAGAGGATAAATGTAATTTGATTAAGATAGTGCTTCTTGATCGCTGTACACTTCAATGCTGTATGAAGATATATTCTGATGGAAGTGGATATCTTCAACATAAAGAAGATCCAACTCACTTCCAGTTGATCAATGATGGACAGAAATAACTACACCCAGAGATGGAACACTGGGAAGTGAATGTAAATTGTTAGCACTACTGTCTATCTACCCAGGTTACTTATACCTTCGGAATCTAATACTTAATGTGCAACAAGAAAATGGTATTTACACACATATATTGTATCTAGGTTATACTGTAACACATGTAAAATGTATGGTATTGCCTGTTATCGGGGGGAGGGAAAGGAGGGAGGGGGGAAAATTTGGAAAAATGAATACAAGGGATAATATTATAAAAAATTACTCATGCATATATACTGTGAAAAAATTCTAAATAAATTAAAAAAATAAAAAATAAAAATATGATCAATACCATTTCCATTAAAAAAAAAAAAAAAGATAGTGCTTCTTGATTAGGTCCTGTTAGGCTAGTACTCTTTCCATCCCTCCTACTTTTCAGGCACCACATTTTAGGAAGACATTAATTAACAGAAGAGGGTCCAGTGTTAGTCTATGGGATAGTTGAGCGTCTAATTCCATGTCATGAAGATATAACTAGGGATGTTTATCCAACAGAGACAAGACTTATCAGTGGTGGGGAGTCTAATAGATCTCCTCAAGGATTTGAAGGGGTATTTAATTTGTTCTGCTTAACAATCAATATTAATCAATCAATATTAATCCCCCCTTAAAGGGTAGAACCAAGAGAAATCTGTGGAAGTTACTAAATGATATCTAACACTGGATAAAAAGAAGAAAAGAACTCCTTAACAATTTTATGTATTCAAAAGTGAAATGGGCTTTCTAAGAAAGTGTTCATAGTCAAGGGAATTCTGCCTGGATCACTACTTGTTAGATTTACATAAAGAGGAAAGTTATTAAACAACTAATGTATACTAAATGTTCTCTGAGTACTCTTCTACATTTTAGATCCTTCAACAATCCAAGTGTCAAAACTCAAAGAATAGCAGATCTTGATTTCTTGATGAAAGCTGTGACCACTGACAGATTTTTTTTATTTTGAAAGAATCTTTAATATAACTATAGAAAGGACAGAATTCAAGTCGTCTCAGCTTGTTTAGCAATTATTTTTCTTTTTTGTATTAATTTTATAATTATAAATTTTTGACAGTATATATACGTGAGTAACGTTTTTATAACGTTATCCCTTGTATTCATTTTTCCAAATTTTCCCCTCCTTCCCTCAACTCCCTCCCCTAGATGACAGGCAATCCCATATGTTTTACATGTGTTTTCAGTATAACCTAGATACATTATATGTGTGTAAATCCAATTTTCTTGTTGCACGTTAAGAATTGGATTCCGAAGGTATAAGTAACCTGGATACATAGACAGTAGTGCTAATATTTTACATTCAATTCCCAGTGTTCCTTCTCTGAGCGAAGTTGTTTCTGTCCATCATTGATCAACTGGAAGTGAGTTGGATCTTCTTTATGTTGAAGATATCCACTTCCATCAGAATATGTCCTCATACAGTATTATTGTAGAAGTGTATAGTGATCTTCTGGTTCTATTCATTTCACTCAATATCCATTCATGCAAGTCTCTCCAAGCCTTTCTGAATTCATCCTGCTAGTCATTTCTTATAGAACAATAATATTCCATAACATTCATATACCATACCCAACCATTCTCCAATTGATGAACATCCATTCATCTTCCAGTTTCTAGCCACTACAAAAAGAGCTGCTACAAACATTTTGGCACACACAGGTCCCTTTCCGCTCTTTAGTATTTCTTTGGGATATAAGCCCAGTAGTAGCACTGCTGGATCAAGGGATATATACAATTTGATAACTTGTTGGGCATAGTTCCAAATTGTTCTTCAGAATGGTCAGATTCTTTCACAACTCCACCAACAATGTATTAGTGTCCCAGTTTTCCCACATCCTCTCCAACATTCATGATTATTTGTCCCTGTCATCTTAGCCAATCTGAAAGGTGTGTAGTGGTATCTCAGAGTTGTCTTAATTTGCATTCCTCTGATCAGTGGTGATTTGGGACACTCTTTCATATGAGTGGATATAGTTTCAATGTCATTATCTGAGAATTGTCTGTTCATAAACTTTGACCATTTATCAATTGGAGAATGGTTTGATTTCTTATAAATTAGGGTCAGTTCTCTATTTAATTTGGAAATGAGACCTTTATCAGAACTTTTACTTTTAAAAATATTTTCCCAATTTGTTACTTCCCTTCTAATTTGTTTGCATTAGTATTGTTTGTACAGAAACTTTTTAGTTTGATGTAATCAAAATCTTCTATTTTGTGATCAATAACAATCTCTAGTTCTCCTCTAGTCATAAATTCCTTCCTCCTCCAAAGGTCTGAGAGGTAGAATAACCTCTGTTCCTCTAATCTATTTATAATGTCATTCTTTATGCCTAAATCATGGGCCCATTTTTATCTTATATTGGTATATGGTGTTAAGTGTGGATCCATATCTAATTTCTGGCATACTAATTTCCAGTTTTCCCAACAGTTTTTTTTTTCAAATAATGAATTTTTATCCCTAATGTTGGTATCTTTGGGTTTATCAAACACTAGATTGCAAAAGTTGTACCCTTTTTTGTCCTTTGTACCTAATCTGTTCCACTGATTGACTGGTCTATTTCTTAGCCAATACCAAATGGTTTTGGTGACTGCTGCTATATACTATAGCTTTAGATCAGGTAAACCTAGACCACCTTCATCTGACATTTTTTTCATTAATTCTCTTGAAATTCTTGACCTTTTATTCTTCCATATGAACTTTGTTGTTATTTTTTCTAGGTCACTAAAATAGTTTCTTGGAGTCTGATTGGTATAGGACTAAATAAATAGATTAGTTTGGGGAGTATTGTCATCTTTATTATATTAGCTCGGCCTATCTATGAGCACTGGATGTCTTTCCAATTATTTAAATCTGACTTTATTTTTGTGGCAAATGCCTTGTAATTTTGCTCATATATTTCCTTTTCCTTGTTAGATGGGTTCCCAAATATTTTATGCTCTCGACATTTGTTTGGAATGGAATTTCTCTTTGTATCTCTTGCTGTTGCAATTTATTGGTGATGTATAAAAATGCTGATGATTTATGTGGATTTATTTTGTAACTAGCAAAATTGCTAAAGTTTTGAATTATTTCTAATAACTTTTTATTAGAATCTCTGGGGTTTTCTAAGTATACCATCAGATCATCTGCAAAGAGTGACAGTTTGATTTCCTCATTACCTACTTACTCATTCCTTTAATCTCTTTCTTGACTCTTATTGCCAAGGCTAGCATTTCTAATACAATCATTGGATAGTAATGGTGATAGTGGGCAACCTTGTTTCACTCCTGATCTTACTGGGAAAGGTTGCAGTTTATTTCTATTGCATATTATGCTTACTGACGGTCTTAAATATATGCTCCTGATTATTCTAAGGAATAGTCCATTTATTCCTATACTCTCAAGAGTTTTTAGTAGGAATGGATGTTGGATTTTGTCAAATGCTTTTTCTGCATCTATTGAGATGATCATATGGTTTTTATTAATTTCATTATTAATATGGTCAATTATACTAATAGTTTTCCTAATATTAAACCAGCCCTGCATTCCTAGTATAACTCCTACTTGATCATAGTGTATTATCCTGGGGATAATTTTCTGAAGTCTTTTTGCTAATATCTTATTTAAGATTTTAGCATCAATATTCATTAAAGAAATTAGTCTATAGTTTTCTTTCTCAGTTTTCGATCGACCTGTTTTAGGTATCCGTACCATGTCTGTGTCATAAAAGGAGTTTGGCAGGACTCCATTCATCCCCTATTTTTTCAAATAGTTTATATAACATTGGGGCTAGTTGTTCTTTAAATGTTTGGTAGAATTCACATGTAAATCCATCTGGTCCTGGGGATTTTTTCCTGGTGAGTTGATTAATAGCTTGTTCTATTTCTTTTTCTGAAATGGGACAATATAAGCAATTTATTTCCTCCTCTGTTAATCTAGGAAGGCTATATTTTTGGAGGTCGTCATCCATTTCACTTAACTTATCAAATTTATTGGCATAAATTTGGGCAAAGTAATTCATTATTTCTCAAATTTCCTCTTCATTGGTAGAAAGGTCCCCCTTTTCATTTGTAAGACTGACAATTTGGTTTTCTTCTTTCTTTTTTTCTGATTAGATATACCAAAGATTTATCTATTTTACTGGCTTTTAAATAAAACCAACTCTTTGTTTTATTTGTTAATTCAATAGTTTTTTTTTAACTTTCAATATTATTGATTTCTCCTTTTAATTTTAGTATTTGAAGTTTAGTTTTTGGTTGGGGGTTTTAATTTGTTTTTTTCTAGCTTTTTAAGTTGCAGGCCTAATTCATTAATCTTTTCTTTCTCTAATTTGTTCAAATAAGCCTCTAAAAATATAAAATTTCCACTTATAACTGCTTTACCTGCATCCCACCAATTTTGATATGATGTCTCATCGTTGTCATTATCTTGGGTGAAGTTATTAATTGTTTCTATAATTTGCTGTTTCACCCAGTCATTCTTTAAGATGCTATTATTCAGTTTCCAATTACTTTTTGGCCTATTTTCCCCTAATTTCTTATTGAAGTTGTGATCTGAGAAGAAGGCATTTACTATTTCTTCCTTCCTGCATTTAATTTTAGATCTTTATGTCCTAATATATGGTCAATTTTTGTATAGGTTCCATGAACTGCTGAGAAGAAAGTATACTCCTTTCTATTACCATTCAGTTTTCTCCAAAGGTCTATCATACCTAGTTTTTCTAATGTTCTATTTAACTTTTTAATTTCTTTCTTATTTGTTTTGTGGTTTGATTCGTCTAAATCTGAGAGTGCAATATTGAGATCTCCCACTATTATAGTTTTGCTGTCTATTTCTTCTTGCAACTCTCTTAACTTTTCCTTTAGAAAGTTAGATGCTATACCACTTGGTGAATATATGCTTAATATTGATATGGCTTCATTGTCTATGCTACCTTTTAGCAGGATATAGTTTCCTTCCTTATCTCTTTTAATTAGATCAATTTCTGCTTTTGCTTGATCTGAGATAAGGATGGCAACCCCAGCTTTTTTGGCTTTACCTTAAGCATAATAGATTCTGCTCCAACCTTTTACCTTTACTCTATATGTTTCTCCCTGCTTTAAGTGTGTTTCTTGTAAACAACATATTGTAGGTTTCTGACTTTTGATCCAGTCTGCTATCCGTCTCAGTTTAATGGGAGAGTTCATCTCATTCACATTTACAGTTAAAATTACTTATTCTGTAATTCCTGCCATCATATTATCCCCAGATTATGCTTTTTTCCCCTTTACCCCCCTGAACCTTTTCCCCAATATTTAATTTATAGATGCCACTTGTGACACAAAGCCCTCCCTTTTTAGTATCCCTCCCCCCTTCTTTTAAGTACCTTACCCTTTCTTGTACCCTTCCCTTATTCCCCTTTTCCTTTTTCCTTTTCCTCTCCGCCCTTTTAATGAAGTGAGAGAGGATTCTCTGAAAAACAAATATGTCAATTATTTACTCTCTGAGCCTACTCTGATGAGAGTAATATTCACACAATGTTTCTCCCCCTCTCTAAATTCCCTCAGATGTGGTAGATTTTCTATGCCTCTTCCTGGGATGTAGTTTCCCTTTTTTATGTCTCCTTCCCTTTTTTCTGATATTATCCCCTTCCCTTTACTACTTCCTTTTTTAATATTATATCAGTAAAATCAAATTATCTATCTATGTGGACTTTCTGTATATCCACAACAGAGATACAGTTCTCAAGAATTCTTTTTACCTTTTCTACTTCTCTTCAGTCTTGTGCATGTAGATCAAATTTTTTGTTTCTCTGTTTTTTTTTTCTTTTTTCTTAGATACAAATGGAATTTCTCTGTTTCATTAAATGATCATCTTCTTCCATGGAAGAAAATGCTAAACTTAGCTGGGTAGTTTATTCTTGGTTGCAATCTTTGTTCTTTTGCCTTTCAGAATATCAGGTTTCAGGGCCTTCGATCCTTTAATGTGGAGGCAACGAGACCTTGTGTGACCCTTACTGTGGACCCTTGATATTTGAATTCTTTTTTCCTTGCTGCTTGCAATATTTTTTTTCCTTAGTATGGTAGTTCTGCAGCTTAGCCACAATGTTCCGTGGAGTTCTTCTTTTAGGGTCTTTTTTAGAAGGTGTTTGATGAATTCTTTCAACGCCTATTTTCCCTTCTTTTTCTATTATCTCTGGACAGTACTCTTTGATGATTTCCTATAAAATTGAATCTATGCTCTTTTTATGATCATAGTTTTTGGGAAGTCCAATGATCCTCAGATTATATCTCCTAGATCTATTCTCCAGGTCTATCGCTTTTCCCAGTAAGTATTTGACATTATCCTCAGCTTTTCATTTTTATTTTTTTTTGCTTTGTTTTGTTTTGTTTTCTATTGTTTTGTTTTGTTTGACTGATTCTTGGTTTCTCATTGAATTATTCATTTCTTTTTGTTCCGTCCTGATTTTTAATGAGTTATTTTCTTTATTCACATTTTTTATTTCCTTTTGTATATGCCCAATTGAGTTTTTAAATGAATTATTTTGCTCTATTGAATTTTTTCCATTTCACTAAATTTCTTTTCAGTGAGTTACTTTTCCAATTCAGAAATCCTACTTTCTTGAGACTTTTTTATCTTTTCCAACTCAGAAATCCTACTTTCCTGTGATTTTTTTAACCTTTTCTAATTCACAAATTTTATTTCCCTGCACCTTGTGTGAATTCTTTATTTTTTCCAACTCAGATTTCAGGATGTTGTTATTCTCTATCATAGCTTCTTTTTCCTTTCCCCATTTTTCTTCAAACTCTCTTAACTTTTTAATAGTCTCTTTTAGGAGAGAGTTATGTGACAGTGGGCAGGTATCATTCCCCTTTAGAGTGTTATCTGTAGACTCTCTGTTGTTAGCTTCTTCAGGATTGGATACCCACTCTTTCTCTGTGTAGAAGGTGTCAATATTTCTCTTTAGCTTCTTACTCATTGTTAAAAATCTGTTGGGGTTTGCCCTTGGGATAAAAAGTTTATTTATTTATTTACCAGCTTCCTCCCAGACTGGGGTGGTGGGTAGAATGCAAAAACCCTGTGCCTGAGGTAAGAGAGAGCTCTGGGGGAGAGTTTCCCTCCCCCCTCCCCAGAAATGCCTCAGAGGTGTTTAGCATGATTGCTCTGTGAGAAGTGCTCAGTGAAGGACCCCGCTGTGTGGCCTAGTTACTGCCCTGAGGTATAAGGCTGAATGGTGAAAGTGTCACAAACCCCATCCAATGCCTCCCTTGGGCCGTGGATGTCAGCAGCTGATGTGAAAAGCCCCTGCACTCAAACCGGAAGTGTCTTCTTGGAAACTGCGGTCCCCACTGCAAAGATTCTGCTTCTCTGGGAGTTCTGCTTCTCTGGGAATTCCGCTGCTAGAATTCCACTGCCTTAGGTGGATTAGAGGCTGCCTAGGGATGTGTCCCCACTGTTCATGCTCTCAAGTACCCCAAGGAGTAGCCCCGGGCAGCAGAAGGTATCTGTACAGTCTGCTCAGCCATGAGGAGATCTATTAATCACGTCCAGATTGGGGTGGATTTAGGATCTGGCTTTATATTTTAAAGTAGCTTGATTTCTCTTCTGAACTGCTGTTTTATAAGCAGAGAAGAGCTTACGGTCTGTGTCAGATTCCTCTATCTCAGTGGCTTCTCTGATCCTAGAGTTCTTCCTAGCCTGTTCAACACAGTGTGCTAGCACCCAATCCAACCCTATCTGTGCTGGCCTCTTTTATTTTTTTATTTTTCTCCCTTCAGAACTTACCTTTTCTGTTGAAATTCCAGATTCTCTTCAGCGGGTAAGTTGTGCTTCTAATCCTTGTGGTTTTTATCAGTCCAGCGTTATTTTTGAGGCTGATTTAACTAATTGGTAATGAGAGAAGAAGGGAGCTTACAAATTCTTGGGTATCTTCTCCACCATCTTGGCTTCGCCCCCGCAATTATTTTTCTGTATTTTATTTTTAATGTCAAAGGGGATTCACTATTCATTTTCCTATAACTGGTTCATTTGTTGATTGTTTAATGAATTATTCATCTATTATTTTTTGTGTTTAAAATGGTTTGGAGTTCATAAATGAATAATCATATGCTTATTTATGAAATAAAAGGATCCTGCCATTAATTTGAATGCTCTCAGGAAATCTATTTGTTGCAGTTTCCCAAGTGGCCTAGCTGTTCTCTCTCAGTTTCTCTGATGACTAGTATCAGAATCATATGACACCAGTATTACCAGGGATATTATAAATACTATTCATACTTAGATTTTATTAATTATGATGTGGAGAACCACATGACTGCATTTAAAATGAAAGTGTTTAAATATCTATTACAAGGGAAGGCTTCAGATCTACAAGTCATAATTTCCAGAATGGATTCTCCCCTCCTCTCCAGATTTCTTGGGTGAGGTAAACAATGAGGGATATTACAGTGAGAGGAACATGGGTCTTGAACTCAAATGAGCTTCTTTATGAACTCTTTTCTGATTTCCTAAGATGTTGCTGAACTCTATAGAGTGTGATGTTCTGGGTAAATCATTAGATATAGAGACAGGAAAACCTGGGTTCAAATTCTGATTCTGACATTGATCAGTTAATGACTCCAGGCAAGTCATTTAGTTGTTTTAGCTAGTGGCTAGAGGGTAGAATTTGCATTTTAGTCAAGTTCTTTGACACCTTTTGGCCTCTATTCCTCAATCTATAAAATGGGATTAATGTAATTTACCCTTATCAGGTCAGATTAGGCTAGAGTTCTTTCCATATCTATCACATTTCAGGCAACACATTTTATGAGGATATTAATAAAATGGAGTGTACAGAGGTGCGTTTATAGACTGGTGGAGAGACTTACGTCTGTATCATAAAGATGGAACTAGGGAACCTCTAGACTTAATAGTAATGGAAGCTAAGAAGGTTAGATAATTTTTTTTAAAGTATTTGAAGGGCTATAATAGTGGATGGAGAATTAAATTTATTCTGTGAAGAGCAAATGATACAATAGATGTACAGTGTTTTGAAACTCTTATACACTATATTAATGTTAAATATCATTTTTATACATAATTTAACTTACTTTGCCTCAAGTTTCTTATCTTTTAAATAAGAAATTCAATTCAACTTGGTAGTTTCTAAGGCCCTCCCAGATCTAAATGTATGATGCGATCTTCTCTTAACCTCAAAGCTTCTCATACACACACACACACACACACACATACACACAATACACTACACACATATATAATCATATACATATATGTATATATACACATGCATGTATGTATATATACATATATATATACATATACACACAGAAGATACATCGGTATACTGTATAATGCATATACATACATGCATTATATGTGTGTATACACACACTTATCTTTTTACATATCCTATCACCATAGTAAAATGTAAGTTTCTCAAAGTCACAACTAGGTGGCTCAGTGGATAGAATATGGGGCATGGCTTCAGGAATACTTCAGTTAAGAGCTTGCCTCAGACAGATCCTAGGTAAGTCACCTATATACGAACATTTGCCCCAGTTTCCTCACCTATAAAATGGAAATAATAATAGCACCTACTTCCTATGAAGAACAAATGAGATAATAATTGTTAAGATCTTAGCATAATACCAGGCATATAGAAGTGCTTAACAATTGTTTAAGGAAAGAAGTTTTTGTTTCATTTTGAGTTTTGTCTTAGAAGCCACAATCCTGAGACTAGTGCCTGGTTTAATGAATGCTTGTTTGACTAAATTGGGTTGTTTTGGGATCAATTTATGTCAGTGACTAGAAAATGGGCAAACTTTCCTCACCTTTTACATGGAGATAATGATTCTTTCCTTAATGAGGCCTTGTAAGGATCAACCAAAATAAGTTAGAGACCTAGGATAAAAGGAGAGACCATTATTATAGAACCAATTCCTGAAAACCAAAATTGCCTCCCTTAATCAACCTGATATGGCTGGATTTTATTTACTTAGTGTTGTCCATATATTCAAGAACGGGGGGGTGGGGGGGGATATTCAAGTCACTACCCAAGAGCCATACATCTTTCTCTCCTAAAATTCTATGAAAACATGTCATTACTGTTGCCTTTTATTTGATGGATATACTTGTATACCTGACTCTGTTCCGCAAACATTGAATAAGTCCTAATTAAAGTTTTTTGTACCAACGGCTTTGAAACATGAAAATCTGAGTATGGAACTATAATTCCTCTGTAGGAACTTCTTACCTACCCTTCAAGGTACAATTCAGAAGCTTCCTCCTCTGTGACACCTTCCTTTACTATTATAGCTCATTTTTTAGATTGCTGTCTGTGTCAACAAATGGAAAAAGAAATTGATTCAACATTTTATGAATATTTCTTAGTTTTGAGGTCTCTTGATAGGCTGGAGCTGAATCTGAAGATGAGGAAAACAGAGTTCCTACCATTGTGAAATTTTCTTACATAAATTTAAACTTTTTATATGTGTCAAGATTTTATCATTATTAATCAATTGATCAATTAAGTATTTACTACTTGCCAGAAGGAAGCTGGACCTAGAATCAAGAAGACTAATCTTCTTGAGTTTAAATCTAATCTCAGATATACTACTGACATTATTCCTATTTAAATATTATGAGTATTAATTGGATAAATGCAAATTAAAACAACTATAAAGTACCACCTCATATCTCTCAGAATGGCTAAGATAACAGGAAAAGATAATGATAAATGTTGGACACTAATAAATTGTTGGTGGAGTTGTGAAATTATCTAACCATTCTAGAGAGCAATCTGGAACTATGCCCAAAGGGCTATCAAACTGTGCATATCTTTTGACCCAGAAGTCCTATTACTGGGTCTTTATCCTAGGGAAAATGAAAGAGAAGGGAAAAAGGGCTCACATATGCAAAAAAAAATTTTGTAGTAGTTCTTTCTGCTGTAGTAAAAAATTGGAAAAAAATTGCATACCCATCAATTAGGGAATGGTTGAACAAGTTGTGGTACATCAAGGTAGTGGAATATTACTATTCTATAAAAAATGATAAATAATCTGATTATAGAAAGGCCAGGAAAGATTTACATAAACTGATGCTGAGCAAAACAAGCAGAACCAGGAATACATTGTATACAAAAACAGCAAGAATGTGTGATGGTCAACTATGAAAAGCTTGGTTCTTCCCAATAGTTCAGTGATCTGAAGCAATCTCAATAGATTTTGGACAGAAAATGCCATCTGCTACTAGATAAAGAACTAAGAAGACAAAATTTAAATCAACATATACTATATTCGATTCTTTTTTCTGATTTTTTCCTCTCCAAAAGTTTTTCCCCTTTTGATTTTTCTTTCCCAACACGATTCACAAAGCAATGTGTATTAAAATAAATAAACTTACTACAATAAAAAATACTAAAAGCATAAAAACACTGCTATTTGTGAAATCCTGAACAACTCTCCTCAATTTATATGTCTCAGTTTCCTCATCTGTAAAATGAAATGGATAAGGAATCACTCCTTATCTCCATCCAGAAATACCTGAATGGGATCATGAAAAGAGATGGACATAATTTAAAAACTACTGAACAACAATACTGCCAGGCATTGTACTTAAGAATATGCATACTGAAATATTCAAGTGATTTTGTAATCTCATAGATTCAGATGTCTCCTCTGACAATATATATAGTTATACACTTATGCCATCTCATCCTGTGCTGCTCTTGTCCACACTCTACCATAAATTTCCCAAAGGGCAAAGGGTGTGCTGGAGCCATCTCAAATTGGCTTGTGAGAGCAATTTGTTAAATATTCAGCATTCAAAAGTCAGCCATCACTACAAAGTAGGGCTTACTCTTTGCTGCTTTTCTAGACTTAAGAAAATGACAGAATGGGAATAATTCAGATTAAGCTAAAATATGAGCCATGCATACATTTTTCCCTCTTAGAGAGTTAGTTGTGAAACATTTACCAGTACACTCTTACATAGGAGTCCAAGTATTATATTGTGAGCATCTTTCACTTTCTCCTGACAATTCAAGAAGTAATGGACCAATGGTGCATTGTTTGATCACTTTTTGTTCCCCTCCCTTTAGAGATATAGGATCAGTCCATCTTCCTTTGTTGTTATCTGAATCATTCATGACATCTGTTTTTGGTCTTCAGTTTCTCAAACTACTTAAACTCTATACTACTGCATATTTCTTTATTTCCTTATATGTGATTTTGATTTTTAATGCTTTGGAGAGTAAAAAATAGACATGCCATTTAATAGCTGCGTGACCCAGGCAAATCACTTAATCCTCATTGCCCCCCCCCCCACATAGACACACATCACTCTCAGAATTAATTCTTGTTGAATAATATACTGGAGGATAAATTTGTTGAGTTTTTAAATAACATTCTGTGGAAGGAATTTTTAAAAAATTAAGGACAATACCAAACAATAGCTCTAAATCACTTTCCTTTTCCCCCTCAATATTCAGCTTTTCCATCAAATTAAAAGTGAGTACCTGTCCTTCTCCAAAAGAAAATAATTGGAAAGTTACTTGATTATTTTATTGTATTCAATAGTAATTTATTAAGACTTATGATGTCCTTGGCATTGAACAAGGATAAAAATTCTGAGGAATAAGAGATTAGAGGAGAAATAGAAAATAGGCTGTGTAGGAGATTCAAAATTTTCCCATTTCTTTAATATTTTATTTTCCCAGTTACTGATAAAATGATTTTTATCTTTTGTTTTTTCAAACTTTAAGTTCCTGATTCTTTCTCTTCTTCATTCTCCACCCCATTATTCAGAAGGCACATGTGAAATCATACAAAACATTTTCATAGAGCTTGTCCTGTGAAAGAAAATATAGATTCCTCCTTCTCCAAATAAAACACACACACACACACACACACACACACACACACGCAAAAAAGTTTGCATCTATCTCTATTCAGATACAATTGATTCTTTCTCTTTCTCTGGGCAAGGATAGCATTTTTCATCATAAATCCTTTGAGGTAGTTTTGGATCATTATATTGCTGAGAACACCAAAGTTATTCACAGATGATCAATCCATAACATTTTTTTTTACTTTCTACACAAAACATTTCACTTTGCATTAGCTCATAGAGCACTTTCCAGGTTTCTTTTCTTATTATTTTATTTTATTTTATTTTATTTTATTTATTTTTGCTGAGGCAATTGGGCTTAAGTGATTTGCCCAGTATCAAAGCTAGGAAGTCTTACGTGTCTAAGACCAGATTTGAACTCAGGTCCTTCTGACTTCAGTGCTAGTGCTCTATCCACTGCACCACTTAGTCTCCCCCCATGTTTTCTGATAGCACTCTGCTCATCATTTGCCATAGAATACTATTCTATCATAATCATATACCACAATTTATTCAACCATTCTCTGATTGATGGGCATCCCCTCAATTTCCAATTATTTGTCCTGAGAAACGAACTGCTATAAATATTTTTGTATATATAAATCATTTTTCTATTTTAACAAATATCTTTTGGTATTCATGCCTAGTAGTGGTATTAATGAGTCAAAGGTTACACATGATTAATAGTTCTTTGGACATGGTTCCAAATTACTCTATGAAATGGTTGAGTCAGTTCACAATTCTAATATACAATGCATTAATGTCTAGGAAGTACCTTGAACTTATCCTGGAAGAGATCTACAGTTTTATCATTAATGATAAAAACTAAAAGTATTTCAGCTTCACAACTTTGTAAAAAACCTGGAAGTAGGATAGTTGCATATTTTATGTGTGGGGATAAGCTAATAAGCCAGTTTGAGTATAATGCAGCATTCTATGGAGGAAAGTGATATGAAATCAGTCTAAAAAGAGGTTGCGAATAGATTGTGAAAATCTTGAAACCTTAAACAAGAAGAACTTGTATTTGATTTTAGAGACAAAAGTTCTTGAGTAGGAGATAGGCATTACCAGGTTGTAATCTAGTAATGCTGATTTGCTAGCTATGTGGAAGATGGATGGCTGAAAGAAGAGACTTGTGGGATTTAAATTACTATTGCAGAGATGTGCAAAGACAAAGAAAAACAGATGGAGCAAAAGAGAGAGGCATAGAGACAGCCTGAGCTACAGAGAAATATAGAAAAGAGACAGAAAGGAGAGAAACAGAAACCGAGTGACACTAGTGAAGACAGAAACAATGACCTGGAGAGGCAGTTGGGTGAGAGAGACAGAGACAGAGAGACATAGAAAGACAAAGACAGAGATACATAGAGGAGAGATAGAGATAGACACACAGAGACAGAGACAGAGAAAGAGAGAGAAGAGAAAGACAGAGACAGAATGACAGACAGAGAGAAGGGCAGAGATTTAGAAATTGTTTCAGTTTAAAAATCTTTAACCTGAAGATGTTTAAAAATTATCATAATACCTAATGCAATATAATTTTCCTCTTTGTAATCCCATATATTTTCTTAGTAATTTATATTTTATTTTATTTATTTATATATGTTAATATATTATTTTAATATGTTATTCTGAGAATGGGTTCAAAGGTTCCACCATGCTATCAAAGGGGTCCAGTCACACAAAATTCTAAGTATCCCTATTTTAGAGGTATAATTAACTTCACAATTGTTTGCATAAGGGGGTTGAGGGAGAATGAAGAATTAAAGATAATTCTAAGATTGTGAACTTAGGTGACAGGATGGGCTATTGTTTTGTCTGCAGAAGTAACAAAGGAATAAAGTAGGGGGAAAGATGATGAGTTCCATTTAAAATTTTGATTGTTTGGGAGGTTCCTGGTTATCAATTGTAATGAAATTCCCATTTATATGTAACTTGTAGTTACAAAGCACTTTCCCATCCATTACAAATGGAACCTCCCTAATAATAGTAATTATCAACAGTGGTCCGCTCCTCTTACTCCTTCTCCTCAAATATTTATATATTGTTTAAAGCTTCTAAATATTGAATTTCATAGAGGTCATGTAGGTAGATCATAGGACCAAGTCAATAGGAGAAGATTAAGAACCTTAAAAAAATATCTGATTTAGTCTTGCTTTCTTTACTTTTCATTTATCTAGCTTTAGCACAGTGCTTAGCATATAATATGTGATTAGTGGTCATTGATTAGAGAGATTAATTGAATGATTGATTTTATAATTGATAACATTTTAAGGATAGAAAATTAATCAAGACTACAAGGTAATAGTTATATAGATGGAATTTGATTCATAAAATCAAGAAATCTCATATTTAAAAGGGATCTCAAGAACTTATTCCAATTTGTACATATAGGAATCCTCCATATGTTATTCTTCATAAGTGGTCATCCACCCTTTGCTTGAAGGCCTCCAATGTGTAAAGATTTTATTACTAATGAAAGCAATGTATCACATTTTTGGTTGGCTCTAAATTCAGAGCTCTCAAATTTTGCCACAATGATTTTCTGAATGCAAACTGAAAGCTTTCTAAGGCTTTATTGTATACCTTTTTGTGTATGGGTTTTAAGTAGGAATAGCATAGAAGCCAAAGTAATTTCCCATATCACCATTTAAAACAGTGTTTAACACATAGTAGGTAGTTAATAAATGCTAATTGATTGAATTTTTTTCACTTCTTAAACTTAAACTGTTTCTATGAAAAAAGTACTATTAAAAAACTCATTCACTAGAAACACTGTAGAAGGCACTATTGAAGCCTGAGATTTTTTAAAGATCTTTTGGGAATAAAATTTCAAGTGGTTTTAAAACTTTGAGTTGCTTTCCTTTTGTTTTTATTGGCAAAATATGAGTTATTCTCATGCAACTTCCAATGTAGTTGCTGAAATGCATTAACATTTAAATCACATCTTTCCAGGGATAAATTAATTTTACCCCTTTGAGCAACTTGCCCTTCCTCCAAATGCTTCTTACTGGCTATTCAGCAGTATTCCTTATTAGCTGCTGAACAAGTAAAACTTTGCTTATGGAGTTGATGATAAGGAACATTGGGGTCCTAAATTAAAGCTACATTTTTAATTTATTATAATTAACTGTTAGCTTTTTAAGTCTCTTTTAATTTTGTTTTATTTGATAAAATAATTGTCACTGATAAGTGACAAAATTCAAACAGATAATTCATATGGTTGGAGAATGACTCATTATGAGCTTATCAAAATATTCTTTCTAAATTTAGCTAATGGACAAATGTCCATCACTGATTTCTTAATACTAATAATAACTGTTTTTATGTGGTGTGTCATAATTATAATGTACTTTACTTAAGTAATTTTACCTTAATCTAAGTTACATATCAAGAGTGATGAAAATGAAATATTATTCCAATTTTATAAATGAGAAAACTAGGATTCAGAGCAGGCAAATAGATTCCCCAAAATCACACAATAAATGAAAGAGCTACAACTTGGATTCTAGTCCTCAGATTCAATTTCTGCATTTTCCTCTAGATACTTACATTAACATAATAAAGTGGAGAGATGAAATCCAGTCTCTAGAAAATGAGATTTTTAATTCACCTAAAAATTCATCACAAAAAAGGGGCGGGGAATAGAGACAGTGTAATATAGATTAGGGGTTAAAGTTTTTTGATTTCCAGTGAAAGGGATTCCCTCAGAATTAATTTTAATTTTTGTTTGGTTTAGATATATTACAAGAATCTGTGGATATAGATGATCTAATATCAAAAAAGTTGGAGCAACTATGAAAGGGATATTCATATTCAACTAAATTCAAGCAAAACCTGATCTATTCCTTTCTTCAAACATTCAGCATCTTCAAATGGAATAATAGTATTCACTGCTATTTTACTTTAAAATTTTCATCTCCCTTTCTTCAATCCAAAACTCTAAGTCATTCAGGTACTATTATCCTTATTTTATAAAGGAGGAAACTGGAGCTCAGAGAATTTTAGTGATTTTCTCAATTTTATGTAAAATGTGCCAAGAATAGATCATCTTATTTCAAACCAGTGTTTCCACTACACCACAGCTGAATCTAAACAGGAAAATTATCTGCTATGTCTTTTCTGCATACCTTAACCCTATTTATTATTATTTTATTATTATTATTATTATAGGTGTCTGTAGACATGTCTTTTCTGTTTCAGCTTTACCAGACTATAAGTGCCAAACTTGTAATGTAATGAATCTGAGATCAAAAGTAAGCATTCAGTTAATATCAGCTTATTTTAACTGAAGCCATCAAAAAGAAAACAATAACTATGTTAGGATTTTATCTTGTAATGTTCTCGTTTGGTTTTCCTGGAAGTCTCTGGAGAAGCCTTTGTTTCAACAGATTAATCATCACAAGAATAGCCAGGTGTTAAAGTCCAAAATTCTTTATTGTCTCCTTCAAAGTCCTATCTCCTTCACTTGGGCTCTGCTAGTTTTCTTAGAGGCCTTCCAGAGTCTTGGTTTAAGCAGAGAAGATGCAGGAGGCTAGGCCAACCACCAGGAGCCTGACCGAAGATAAAATTGAATGTCTCTGAGTTCCCTCCCCACCCCCCCCCCCCCCGCCTTATGTGCTCTATTCTAAGTATAAACCAATCATTATATCACTAGGAAATCATTATTTGTTATAAGATTAAATCAATCATACTGAACTTAGAGAACGATTAAGCACCATGCTAAACTAGACATCCATTGTCTCATCAATTCCTCTGACTTAACATCTTGTAAGAATTCTTGTTTCAGAGTTCTGGCCCATAACACTATATGATAACCTGTACACTGCCTATTTTACCCTTAGCCATAATATTTTAATATCTGAATGTCTGGGGTAAGATATGGTGAAGAACTTACAGATTAAGCACATATTAAGACTGCTAGCTAACATAAAATCAGGCCTATAGGTCCCAGTCACGTGAAGGCCTAGGCTGCATTCCATTGCCTAAAGAAGAAAAGGTTATAAATCACTTTGTCGGCTGCATTCCACTGACCAAATATGACCAATCACAACCTATGGAGGGTGGGATTTTGGAAGTTCTTTGTCTGAAATGTATAAAAGTTGTGAACATTTTCAAGAGAGTCGCTCTCTCTCCTGCTGTGAATCTGGCTCACAGACCAGGATGGGGTCCACTTCTCAAGATTCTAATAAATAATTCTGCTTTTCTATGAGTGATCTCTGGGTAGTCATTTTTGGATAGGATTGTCTATCCCTCACATGAATATAAGAGATAATTCATTATGGATAAATTATGAATTCTAGCTCATCTTAATTGGTGTTTATTAAGTTCAAAATAAAATATTGAAAAATTAAAAAAAACTCAAAAATAAAAGATAGTCTTTGGAAGAATTTAAAAGCATAATGGAAAATTATTAGGTGAACTGATGAAGAGGGAAACAAACATAACCAGAAAAATAATATGTACAATGATAACAACAATGTAAATGGAAAGAACAATAAAATGATGCTGTGTAAGTAATAACCAATCTGGGCTCTCTTTATTCACTGCAGATGTAATGAAATATAGTTGTGGCATATTGTATATACTGTTAGACATAGTTAACCAAATGGATGATTTTGCTGACCTCTTTTTCTTATTTAAACTTTGTTGTGTGTGAAATATTGATGAGCAGGAGAGGCAAATTAATATATCCAAAATGCATGAATTTTAAAAGAGATTAATAGAAAAAAAATACATTATCAATATTCAAATTATGGGATATATAAGATCTGATTTTATTTTAATTATTTATCATATAAGCTCTAATATTAAAACTGCTTATTCATTTTGAATTTATTGTAGGATTTAATGCAAATATATGTAATTTATGATATACATATATATGCATATGTATGTATATATCATACACATGTATATGCAGCCATTTATTTGTTATATTTAAATCTCTCTAGATTGCCTCACAGCTTTTTTTTTTTCAGCAATTCTTGTCAAATAAGTTCTTCCTTAGGTAATTTATGTTTGGGGTTTATTGAACACTGAGTTATTCAGTTCAATTATTTCTGATTCTTTCTTGTCTAGTCTGTTCCATTGATCTACTGTTCTATTTTTAAACCAGTACTAAATAATTTTGACGATTAATGCTTTATGCCATGGTTTGAGGTCTGTAAAGTCTATTCTTTCTTCATTCCTACCTTTAAAAATGTTCTCCTTGACATTTTAAAAATTTTATCCTTCCAGTAAATTTTGTTACAATGTTGACTGTCTTTATACAGTATCCCAATCTATATGGTATCATCAACAGGATTATTTTTCTTATAATATTCACATAGCCTACCCTGATCAAGTTGTTGACAATATATTTTATATGGAGGTACTAAACTTAATGCTGTATATAATAAAAATAAAAATAAAGAAAGGCCTGCTCTCAAGGATCTCAAATTCTGATGGAGGAAGATGACAAATACAAGATTGTTGTTATTGCATTAGTACCCTGGATATCTTAGAATTAGCCAGTCAGGATAAGCAAAAGTCTTTATTCTTGGTCTTTTGGGGTCACTGTCAGGGGATTAGATATAGGAATCTATACACCTCCTTTCTCTCCACTGCCAAAGAATGATCCTACTTGTCCTACTCCATCCTCTGATCTCTCTTCTCCTTTTTTGTCCACACCCACAGATCAAGCCAGCACAGAGTTGAATAGGGTTATTCTCTAAGCATATATTATTAGAGAATTGTTCAATTGGTAATTAGTCTTAAGTGCTAGGTTATCTTACCTTAAGTGCATCTGCTTAGTTCTAGCCCTTTACACAAGATAACTAAAATAGAAGGAAGAGAGAGACAGACTGACAGACAGACAAAAAGACAGAAAAAGAAAGACTGATATAGAGTGGCAGAAAAAGAAAAGAAAAATCACTGATCTATCTTTGCCAAGAAAATCCCACCTGCAGTCATGAGCAATCAGACAAGATTCAAAAATTAATGAACAACAACAAATTTTGTTACTGCAATACAGAAGCATAGTAGATTTTTGTGGGTGTATTTTATAACCTATAACTTTATTGGAGATATTAATTGCTTAAATATAGTTATATTTTAGTTAATAATATAATTAATTATATTAAGGTTTTCTTATTATCTAGGATTTTCTAATCAAAGTATCCTGTCATCAACAAATAGGAGTCATTTTCTCTCTTCTTTATTGATACTTATGTCTATAAATTATTTTTCTCATCACTGCTATAGTCAGTATTTTTAAAATTATCTGAAATAATTACAGAAGAATCAGGAAGTTTTGTTCACACACATTTGTTGGGGAAGCTTCTAGTGCTTTCATAAGGCATAGGATGTTAGAGTTTGGTTTTAGGCAATATAGGTGTTTTATAAATAAATCAATTAAATAGTCTATTTTAACTATGTTTGAAACATTTTGAGCCCCTAGTAAAAAGGAACTTGATCAAAATGAATGATGTTTGCAAAAGTAATTGCTATAGTCTTTTTAGTAAAATTTTATTTAAAATTAAAAAATTTAGTTTTCATCAAGGGGGTTATGCTGTATGGTTTTCATTATTTTTTCCCTTGTGTGTGTGTGTGTGTGTGTGTGTGTGTGTGTGTGTGTCTGTGTGTATCATAAAATGAGACTGACAATATATTTTCTTTCCTAATTTTTAATATTTCATAACTCAGGTAAGTGTTTTTTATAAATTTAATAGAATTTTTCCTAAATCTTTCTGTATCTGGTTGTTTTACTTTCCCTTGGATAGGTTATTTCAATTCATCTATTCAAATTTCTTTTCTGATATTGTATTAAATTATTATTTTGGTGTGAATAATCCTCCATGTATTTTTTAATTCTCTATTTTATTGTTATGTAATTATTTAGTAATAGCTGATATTTCTTTTTATTTCTTCAGAGTTGTTTTGATTTTACTTTGACTTTTTATTTTCTTTTATTTCTTTGTAAATGTGTTGTCAAAAAGTTTATTTTTTTAAGTTTTCAATTTTGTGTTTATTGATTTTATTAGCTTGTTTTTATAATTTATTTCTCCTCTTATTTTCAAGATTTACAATTTTATTTTTTTTAGTGTTCTATTTTTAAATATCCAATTAATTATCTCTTTTTCTATTTTGTAATATATTTTCTATTTGTTAACATAATTTAAATATACCACAGAAATTTAGATATCCTGCCTTATTATGTTGCACATATTTATTTTTATGATTTGTTTTTTGACTCATATTTTAGGATTTTATTATAAATTCTCCATTTGGATCTATACATTTCAACATATTATCTGTATTTATTAATTATTTTTATTGCATTATAGTCTGTAAAGTATGTGTTTAATATTTCAAGTTTGAGGTGCTATGTATGTTAGAATCCATTAAAACCATAATTTATAAGCTCTTACTATAGTTTTAGTTTCAATTGTATATTTTACTATAAAAACAGTAATACTAAAAGAACAAAAACTATATATTTTTAATAATAATTTTTAATTTCACCTTTAATAATCGCAAGGGACAGAATTTAAAGGAAAAATATTTACTAAAATGAAACAGGATTCAGGAAATGAACAGGAAATAGGAAAGAAAAGGATCAATAAAAATTTTCCTAAGACATCTGAGCATTTTCCAATAAATACATACACCATCAAAAAGAAGATTGAATAGATAAAGAATACACTTTCATGGCATTTCATGCCATTCTGGGGCTCTTGGTGACTTCTGGTAAAGTCATCAAGCTACTCCCACAAAATCCAAAAATTCTCTCTCCTGGATGTGTCACCACTGATTGTTAATCCCCCGAATTTTTATTCTTTGCTACACATTTAGTCTCTGCAAAGAATAGTTCTCCTTAATACTACTTTAGTGGACATGTAGTTTCTGCCAGATAGTGCTAAGCATGATTCCCACTGTGCACATAACTAGAGATGCCATCTGTTTCCTGCTTCTGGCTTCAGCTGGTCCTTATAAGGTATATTTTTCTCTTGGGAAGAATGGGCTTTGATATGTTATTTTATTTCTTCTCTGAGTAATTATATATGTTTATCTTTTCAAAATTATTATGGACTAGAAAATGTTCAACTAGTATACATATTTTCTTATACAAAGATGAAAGGAAGGTGTATGAATTAAGTTTAATACATTGAATTTATATATGTGGTTTTATAAACCACAATCAGGTAGCTTGAAAAATCATGATGTTCAGTGACAAAACCAAAAGCTCCCTTTGTTTTGAACTCCCTGTCTTTGTTATTTTGCTGAAGTTCTCAGACTTGAGCATCTGAACTTGAGACTCCACTCACCTTCCAAGGTGATAACCAAACAGTTCTCCTCCTTTCTGTTTCTGTTTCTTGTCCAGTACATAGTAGTAGTGCAGTTTTCACTCCTCACTCTGCTTTGTCACTCATTTCCCTCTGGATCTGTTGTCTAGTACTCCTAGTTCTGCTTTCTTTGCATCATTTCATAGAAGTCTTCTCATATTCCTCTACAACTGTCCATCTAGTTATAAAACTAAATATTTATATAACACTATTTTTTCATGCTATCCCAATAAGTGAAAACACTTTACTTTTAAAATTTTGGCTATTACACAATAAATAGTTGCACACATGCATGTATATATGTTGTATACATATATGTGACATATATACACATCTGTGCATAGGTATGTATATTTGTGTATATTTACACATGTATATGAACACATATGTATGTGTGTAATTGTTCATCCTTTGTTTTCAGAGAGGAACAATGATAACATGACCTTGTATGTTGATTGGATTTAAATTGCACAAATTTGTCAAACTCATTCTTTTTTTTCCAGAGTCATCAAAGTCCAGTAGTAAAGGAAAAGTCCAAATTGGTGATGTCCCAGGATGCAGTAGATAATTTTAGCATCTTTGACACTTGACCAAACTCTTACTGCTCTACAACTCTGGTTTCAGTCACCTTTGAGGCTATTGAAAACAAACTGTCTTCATCCACCCATTCCATTGGTGGAAGTCTTCACATGTTTCAGGTACATACTCTTCACCTCCACTCACCATTAGGTTTGAGGTCTGGTAATTACCCTCATCCTGATATTGGGCATCTGCAGAGACAAATTACTTTATAGTGGGTTCTGTGCATGCTACAGTTTCTTAGAATGGTAGGTAAGAGTTAAGTGAAAAATGGACATGAAAAGTGGATGAGCATCCTGAAAAGCTTACCAAGCCCTCACATCAGATCAACTGATCAACTCATAATACACTGGTGTGTATGGTGATGAGGGAGAGGGAAAAGTGAAGACTAGCTGTGAGGTTATGAACCTGAACAACTAACAAAATGATAACAGTCCCCATAGAACTACAGAGTTTTCCTGAAAAGGGTAAGAGGGAGAAAACACAAAGCATTGTACCCTCATGAAGCTAAATAAGATTTTCTAAGATTCATCAAGGTGTACTTGAAGACTTTCCCATTTAAATTCAGAGTGAATTTAAATATCTTTTAGAAGTCAAAAATGTTCAATAACTCACCTATATAATCAGATTGTCATTTGAAATGTTTTATTCAGAAGTTTATTTTTTAATTAAATGATATTGATATTTTAACAAATATACATATACACATTTACATACATACACACAGACATATGTATATATGTATGTATGTACATACATATATACATATGTCTGTGTGTACATATGTATGTATCTTTTTCCCACTGGTGCATAGGCCCAGTAGTTATCTAATTGAATCTAAGGGTATATCCATTTCAATAACTTTTGGTATATAATTCCAAACTGATTTCTAGAATGCCTAAACCAAAGCCTAAACAACTTTATCAACAGTGCCTTGACATGCTTGCTTCCCTGCAACTCCTCTAGCATCTGTCATTTTTCTCTTTTGTCACTTTTGCTATTGTAATAAGTGTGAGGTAGAAAAGTGTTTGGATAACCTGGGTTTTTCCCTTGAACTGCCTCTTCATAGCCTTTGACAAATTACATAATGGAGAATAGTTCTTGTGCCTATGTATTTGTATCAATGACATTTTTTTTTTGAAGTAACATCCATTATTAAACATAATGAATTAAAAATACAAAGAAACTCAACTGTATTTGGATTAAAAACTTCCACCAATCACCTATCCAAATCATCTTTTACTTTCTGGGAGATGGGGAGGAATCAGAGGAAGGAGCTGCATCTTTTCTATATGTAATGGAAGCTAGGGAAATTCAGGGATAACTTTTAGATTTGTAATTGTCTTCTACCTTCTCACCATTTGCTGAGGTTTTCAGAAACTGTTCTAGCTATTAATCTGGACTCAATTCTTTATTTTTTGTTTATTCTTCATTCTTTTTTTTTTGGATCCTTGTCTAATTTGGTGGGTTTCCACCCCATTTCTTCCAAAGGAATGTCTCTCTCTCTGTATATATAGAGTCCTCAATGACATTCACTACTAATCTGCCTGAAAATCAGATGCTCCCAAGATATTCCTCGCTTATCTAGTTAGCATCTTCAGAATATGGGATGAAAGGCAAAATATATAATATAGTATATATTGTATAGTAAAATATATACAACATATAAGTTTCCCCAAAACATTGCTCATTCATGTATCTGATCAAATCTCTCCCTATCATCTGACCTGAAATTAATTACGAGTAAGTTAATGCTTCCCCATAGATCATGGGAGGTGGGGAATGACTTCAGGAAGAGAATAAAAGTCACTTCAACCCTGTTAAATACCATTGTTTTCTTCATATTGACTCAAGGGGAAAATATCCAGAATTCAAATAGATTTGAAGATATGTCAGAGGTTTTTGTTTTCTTGGAATATTTTGTACAGTTGTTTTACTTAATACAATTATGTCTTATTTGGAAAAATAACATTTTAATTCATCAAAAGACCAGGAAAATGAGGAGCATTCCCAGATCTCCAAGAAGGAGCTAGAGACATGATCAGAAGCATCTCTTGGTGGCTTTGGGAGCAACTGATATATTAATAAGCATTGAAATGGAGAATAAGTCTAGTATTCAGATATTCATCAGGTATTTACCATTCATCCTGGTAGTATATTTATATGCCCTTGCTTCACGTATGATCAGTTTATTACCCAAGGGATTTACAGACTGAAGCATTTAGTATCTGCTTTTCATATAGTGATTACAAAAGAACAAAAGGGCAGATAATACATTTTTATAATAACACAAAAGTAGTGTGACATAGTGCATTGTCTTCCAGCCTTTTAAAAAAATGAATTGGAATGATATTAAAGAAGTAAAATTGAAAACATTTGTTGAAATAGATTTAAGAGATGATAAAATGTGGGTAACCCTCTATTGGCAGGTGGCCAGCTAGTAAGTAGGGTTTTTTTAGCACTAAAAAATAGATGCAAGTGATGCAAGACAGAGGTAGGACCTCTATAGGAAGAAAAGTTCAATAGGGTCCCATCTACTATTATTCCTCAGGGTTTGTTTTTTTTTTTTTCTCCAGTTGAGAAGACAAACACTGTACTTCCTATCAAATATTTTGACAATAAAAGGTTACACTTGCAACAATGAATCAAACTGTTAATGTTAATGTAAGTAAATTCAAGTCTTTTATCCAAATAGATGTTTCACACACTGCTTGGCCAATGATTTGACTTCTTATTGTCTCAGGATGTTAAGTCTTCCTATAGGAGAATGGTTGTTATTCTTCATTGGTAAAAATAGATTCCCCATGAGGACCTTCTAAAAAGATGAAATCATAGGTTTCAATAACCACAACAAAAATGCAAAAGTCATTTTGGAAAAAAAATAAAGCTAACTCATATTGAACTTACAAAAAGGTTTGTTGTCTGATTTATGACAAGCAAACTCAAACAATCCAATTGCTCATTTCATACAAATGATTAACATATGAGGCTATGTCAAAAACAGTTGAAAGGTTGCTTTCTAGTATGTCATCACATTTTTCAAAAAGACTAAAGTTGCCTCTTTGTGACAGGGAGATATTTAAGAACTCTAACTTCCATTAAATACAGTCATTAAATAGTTAATACCCTTCTCTGATGTCCTGATAGATATTCCAAGTGTAAAATTATATCCAATACATCTTATATAAAGCAGTCAAAGTAATATTCCTATAGATCTGATCATGTCACTCATGCTTCTCTTTAATGACCTCCTCTTAGCATTAGAATGAAGTCTATTGGAATTAAAGGGGATTGTAATCTGGCACTATTCTATCTTTAGAGAGCAATAATTATTAATAATCAGTCATTAGAAGTGATTGAGAGTTCTCCCCTTTCTCTAAAGTCCTGATTTCAAAAGTTCATATCTTGAAGGACATTACTGGTAATGAAATTGGACTAACTTTCTTAACAATATTATTCAGACTCCACTCAAATGGAGAAACCATTGTGTCCTAGCAACTTTGATTGGGGATAAATTTTTTGAAGAGATAGCCAAAAGCAAGAAGTAACTTGAATAAAGAATAAATAATAAATTATATAATTAAGAATAATTTGATTATATTCAGCCTCTCATTGTAATATTCATTATTTCATTAATTGTTAACTTATGAAGAGCTAGTTGTTAGCCTAGAAAATACCTTTCTTCCAATGAACATATGAGATGTGAGCTTACCACCATGATTGTCTTTGCTCGAATGGTTAAATGACCATTATAATTGGACCAATACCCTAACTGATTTTCCACTATAAGATATTCAACAATTGGTAATCTAGCCTATACTTTAATTTTTTCAATGAGGGAGGGGTGGAACCAAGATGACAGAGAAGCCATACAGGACTTTTTATGATCTCTCATTCATTCACTACCAACTATTTAATTCAGCCTCAAAAACAGCACTTGACTGGTAAAACCCACAAAGATTGGAAGTACAACAACTTACCAGTGGAAGAGAATCTGGAATATCTCCAGAAAAGGTTTGATCTATGATTGTGGGAGTAGACCAGCGCAGGGCAGAAATTGCTTTGGGCAAAATTTGGGAAATTTCTGGGCGGCCTCTGTGGTTGGAAGGTTTACATAGAGCTCTCTACAATAGCCTGACTGCTTTGCTTTGGTTGCAGAGTAGTAGACCAGCAGAGAATTTGGAGCCAAGGGTAGTAGGTACACTGAGGAACACCAGAGCCTGAGAGGATCTGGCTGTGCCCACTCAGGACCAGAAGTGACTCAGCACAGACCATAATACAGCTCTTTGGGGCAATCTGCAGCAAGGGGCTCTTGTTGAGAGCAGTCACACACAGCAGGGGCACAGCACAGGGCAGCCTCTCATCTGCACAGTGAGGGGCTTAGCTTGGGGTAATGGAATGCTGCTCCCCAGGCAGAGATACTTCCAGTGCAGCAAGGGGCAAGGCATCTGCTAATACTCAAAGTGGGCGTTTGTGGGGTGGGCGGTGATACTTTTGCTGCTTAATCTCTAGCTTCAAGGCGGTCACTAATCCTAACAGCAGGGCTCCTTACAGGGCACTTACACAGTCTGGCCATTGACACCCAGACCCACTCACTTCAATGTGGAGCTCTTTCCAGGACCCTCCCACAGCTCAGCTGTTCCTTGCAGTCCAGTCAGAGGGCAGTTACTGTCCATGTATCCATCCTTGCTCTGCAGAGAAAACTGGTAACCTCCTTCCACTGAAAACTTTAAAGAAATTAGTAAAACAATGAAGAAAAAGATTGATAGTTTCTATATAAAAAGAGCAGGTTTCTAACCCCGAGGAGACTAATAGCAAACAGCTTCTAGACAATACCCCAAATAATAATGCTCTCCTAGAAGAAACTATTAAAAATCTCAAAAGAGAGTTAGAAGAAAAATGGGGAAAGGAAAGAGAAGCTATGGAAGAGAATTAAAACCTCCTGAAATGTGAATTGGAAAAAGTAAACAACTTCCTGAAATGTGAATTGGAAAAGGTAAAGAATTCACAGGAAGTGCAGGGAAACAGAATTAGGGAATTGGAAAAGGTAAAGAAATCACAAGAAAATAGAATCTGTGAATTGGAAAAGATAAAGAATGCCCACGAAAGTAGGATTTGTGAATTGGGAAAAGAAAATAACTCACTAAAAAACAAATTTAGTGAAATGGAAAAAAAATTCCATAGAGCAAAACAACTCACTTAAAAACTCAATTGGACATATACAAAAAGAAGTAAAAAAAGCTAATGAAGAACATAACTCATTAAAAATCAGAACTTTACAAATAGAGATGAATGATTCATCGAGACACCAAGAATCACTCAAGCGAAACCAAAAAAAAAAAAAAAAAAAAAATGAACAACTGGAGAAAAATGTCAAATATCTACTTGGCAAAATGACAGACCTGGAAAATACATCTAGGAGAGATAATCTGAGGATTATTGGACTTCCTGAAAATTATGATTGAAAAAAGAGCCTAGATACTATTTTACAGGAAATCATCAAAAAGAACTGCCCAAAAGTAATAGGACCAGAAGGTAAAATAAGCATTGAAGGAATTCATTGAGGGAGGAAAAGCCAAGATGGCAGAGAAGATACATGCAAATTTCTAAGCTCTCTCTTACCCTCAATACCAAGTATTTATTTCAGCCTCAAAAATAACGCTGGACTGGTAAAAACCACAAAGATTAGAAACACAACAACTTATTAGCTGAAGAGAATCTGGAACTTCTTCAGAAAAGGTCTGTAATGAAGGGCGGGGGAAAAAAAAGACCGACACAGACAGTGATAGACTAAAGGCTAGCTTCCTGTGCAGATCAGGCTGGAGAGGCCTCTGGGGTCAGAAAAGCTACCAAGACAGAGGATTCTGGCAACGGCTGATAGCTCTATTCTGCTTGCAAAAGAGCTGACCAGTAGAGAAATCAAGCCACTTAAAACAAAACAAAAAAACAAGAACAACAACAACAAACACCAGAAACTATCTACCCCAAAATGGAAGCCCAAATCATGGCACACCTTCTGCTGTCTGGGGCTTTTCCTTGGGGCAATTAAGAACCAGCAAGACAGTGGGGGAGACACAGCCCGGGGAAGCCTCTAATCTCACAGTGGGGCACTTGGCCTGAGGCAGTGGAACTTCCACAGCAGCAAAACCCCTGCAACAGTGACAATGCTTCCAGGGCAAAGACACTTCCGGTCTGTGTGCATGGGCTATATGCCGGTCAGCTGCTAATATCCAAGGCTCCACAGGGCGGCTTTGGCCTGGGGGTATGATGCTTTCACTGTTCAGCCTCTAGCCTTAGGGCAGTCGCTAGGCTACACAGCAGGGGTTCTTCACTGGGCACACCCACAGCCCAGCTCTGAATCACTTCTGTTGGGGGAGGGGAACTCTCTCCCAAAGCACCTTCGTACTTTTCCAACCCATTCACAATACAGCTGGCTTCCATAATATCTCTGTTCTGTAGAGGAAGCTGGTAACCCCCTACCAAGAAAGCAAATTCCACAGGTTTTTTAAAATGAGTAAGAAATTGAAGAGAACAATTGACAGCTTGTTTATAGAAAAAGAATGGATCTCTAACCCTGAGAAGGCTAACAGCAGAAAGTCTTCAGATAATAACTTGAAGGGGAATGTTACCTGGCCCCCATCACATAACTCTCTCCTAGAAGAGACTAATAAAGACCTGAAAAGAAAGTTAGAAGATGAATGAGCAAAGGAAAGAGAAGCTATACTAGAGAGTAACAATGTACTGAAATATGAATTGGAAAAGATAAAGAATTCACAGGAAATGAAAGGAAACAAAATTTGTGAATTGGAAAAGGATTAAAAAAATCACAGGAAAGTAGGATTTCTGAATTGGAAAAAATAAAGAATTCCCAAGAAAGTAGGATTTGTGAATTGGAAAAAGAAAATAACTCACTAAAAAATAGTGAAATGGAAAAAAAAATTCACAGAGCAAAATAATTCATTTAAAACCTCAATTGGACATATACAAAAAGAACTAAAAATATGAATGAAGAAAATAACTCATTAAAAATCAGGACTGAACAAATAGAAATAAATGATTCATTGAGACACCAAGTATCAGTTCAACAAAATACAAAAGAAAAAAAAAAGAAAGAAAAGCTGGAGAATAATGTCAAATATTTACTGGGAAAATCTATAGACCTGGAAAATAGATAGTGGAGAGGTAATCTGAGGATCATTGGACTTCCCAAAAATTATGATGAAAAAAAGAACTGTCCAGAGATAATAGAAACAGAAGGGAAAATGGGCATTGAAAGAATTTGTACAACACCTTCTGAAAAAGACCCTAAAAAAATCCACAGAATATTGTGGCTAAGCTGCAGAACTATCAGACTAAGGGAAAATATTTCAAGCAGCCAGGAAAATACAATTAAAATATCAAGGTGCCACAATAAGGGTCACTCAAGACCTGGCTGCATCCACATTAAAGGATCGAAGGGCTTGGCATCTGATATTCCAAAAGGCAAAAGAAGTTAGAATGCAGCCAAGAATAACTACCCAGCTAAGTTTAGCATTTTATTCCATGGAAGAAGATGGACATTTAATGAAACAGAGGAATTCAATTTGTTTTTAAGAAAAAAAAAAAAAAAAAACAGATCTAAACAAAATTTTTGATCTCCAACCACAACACTCAAGAGAAGCAGAAAAAGGTAAAATGCACTCTTGAGAACGGTATTTCTGTTGTGGATATACAGAAATTCCACATGTATAATTCAATTTTACTGATATAACATAAAAAAGGAAGTAGAAAGGGAAAGGGGATATTATCAGAAAATGGGAAAAAGGGAGACAAAAAAAGGAAACTACATCCCAGGAAGAGGCAAAGAAAATTTAACATATCTGAGGGAATTTAGAAAGGGGGAGGAACATTGTGTGAATCTTACTCTCATCAGAGTAGGCTCAGAGAGTTAATAATTAACATATTTGTTTTTCAGAGAATTCTCTTTCACCTCATTAAAAGGGGGGGGGAGGAAAAGGGAAAAGGAAAAGAGTAATAAAGGAGGGGTACAAGAATGGGGAAGACATTTAAAAGGAAGGGGGAGGAATACTAAAAAGGGAGGGCTGTGTGACACAAGTAGGGCCTATAAGCTGGGGAAGGAGTTCAGGGGGGACTAGGGGAAAAAAAGCATAATCTAGGGATAATATGATGGCAGGAAATACAGAATTAGTAATTTCAACTGTAAATGTGAATGGGATGAACTCTCCAATTAAGTGGAGATGGATAGCAGACTGGATCAAAAGTCAGAACCCTATAATATGTTGCTAACAGGAAACACATTTAAAGCAGGGAGATACTTACAGAGTAAGGGTAAAAGGCTGGAAAGAATCTATTTTTTGCTTCAAGTGAAGTCAAAAAAGCAGGGGTAGCCATCCTTATCCTGGATCAAACAAAAGCAGAAATTGATCTAATTAAAAGAGATAAGGAAGGAAACTCTATCCTCCTAAAGGGTAGCATAGACAATGAAGCCATATCAATAATAAACATATATGCACCAAGTACTATAGCATCTAACTTCCTAAAGGAAAAGTTAAGAGAGTTGCAAGAAGAAATAGACAGCAAAACTATAATAGTGGGAGATCTCAACCTTGCACTTTCAGACTTAGATAAATGAAACCACAAAACAAATAAGAAATAAATTAAGGAGGTAAATAGAACATTAGAAAAACTAGGTATGATAGATCTTTGGAGAAAACTGAATGGTGATAGAAATAAGTATACTTTCTTCTCAGCAGTTCACAGAACCTACCCAAAAATTGACCATATATTAGGACATAAAGATCTCAAAATTAAATCCAGGAAGGCAGAAATGATCAATGCTTTCTTCTCAGATCACAATGCAATAAAAACTACATTCAATAAGAAGTTAGGGGTAAATAGACCAAAAAGTAATTGGAAACTAAATAACCTCATCTTAAAGAATGATTGGTGAAACAGGAAATTGTAGACACAATAATATCACTCACGATAATGACAATGATGAGACATCAAGCCCAAATTTGTGAGATGCAGCTAAAGCAGTAATAAGGGGAAATTTTATATCTTTAGAGGTTACTTGAAGAAAATAGAGAAAGAGAATATGAATGGAGCTTACAACTTAAAGAGGGATAAAAAGACCAAATTAAAAATCCTCAATCAAATACTAAACTTGGAATTCTAAAATTAAAAGAAGAAATTAATAATATTGAAAGTAAAAATACTGTTGAACTAATAAATAAAACTAAGAGTTAGTTTTATGAAAAAAATCATAAAATAGATAAACCTTTGGCAAATATGATTAGAAAAAGGAGAGAGGAAAATTGAATTCTTAGTCTTAAAAATGAAAAGGAGGAAAATTAGGAGAAAATTAGAGCAATAATAAGGAGTTACTTTGGTCAACTTTATGCCAATAAAGTTGATAACCTAAGTGAAATGTATGACTACCTCCAAAAATATAGGCTTTTCAGATTAACAGAGGAGGAAGTAGATTGCTTAAATAGTCCCTTTTCAGAAAAATAAATAGAACAAGCTATTAAGTAACTCCCTAAGGAAAAAAATATCCAGGACCAAATGGATTTAAAGGTGACTTCTACCAAATATTCAAAGAACAATTAACTCCAATGTTATATAAACTATTTGAAAAAAAATAGGGAATGAAGGAGTCCTACCAAATTCCTTTTATGACACAGACATGGTAATGATAACCAAACCAGGTAAGTTGAAAATGGAGAAAGAAAACTTATAGACCAATTCCCTAATGAATATTGATTCTAAAATCTTAAATAAGATATTAGCAAAAAGACTACAGAAAATCATCCCCAGGATAATACATCATGATCAAGTAGGATTTATACCAGGAAGGCAGGGCTGGTTCAATATTAGGAAAACTATCAGTATAATTGGCCATATTAATAACCAAATTAACAAAAACCATATTATCATCTCAATAGATACAGAAAAAAAGCATTTGATAAATTCCAACATCCATTGCTAATAAAAACACTTGAGAATATAGGAATAAAATGACTTTTCCTTAAAATAATCAGTAGCAACCTTTTAAAACCATCAATAAGAATCATATGTAATGGGGAAAGACTGCAACCATTCCCATTAAGATCACGGGTGAAACAAGGTTGTCCATTATCACCATTTACTATTCAATATTTTATTAGAAATGTAGCTTTGGCAATAAGAGTGGAGAAAGAGATCAAAGGAATTAGAGTAGGTAATGAGGAAACCAAATTATCACTCTTTTCTGTTGATATGGTGATATCCTTAGAGAACCCCAAAGATTCTACTAAAAAGCAATTTGAAATGATTCACACCTTTAGCAAAGTTACAGATTACAAAATAAACCCACATAAATCATCAACATTCTTATATGTAACTAACAAAATCCAACAGTTAGAGTTACAAAGAGAAATTCCACTTATAGTAACTACTGATAGTATAAAATATTTAGGAATCTATCTGCCAAGGGAAAATCAGAAACTATATGAGCAAAACTACAAACATTTTCTACACAAATAAAGTCAGATCTTACCAATTGGAAGAATATTAAATGCTCTTGGATAGTGCAAACGAATATAATAAAGATAACAATACTACATAAGCTAATCTATTTATTTAGCACTATACCTATCAGACTCCCAAAAAACTATTTTAATGACCTAGGAAAAAATAACAACAAAGTTCATGTGGAAAAACAATAAGTCAAGAATTTCAAGGGAATTAATGAAAAAAAAAATCAAATGAAGGTGGCCTAGCTGTACCAGATCTAAAATTATATTTTAGAGCAGTGGTTACCAAAACCATTTGGTATTGGCTAAGAAATAGACCAGTTGGTCAGTGGAATAGGTTAGGTCTAAAAGACAAAATAATGAATAACTCTGAAACCTAGGGTTTGACAAATCCAAGGACCCCAGCCTTTGGGATAAGAACTCAATGTTTGACAAAAATTGCTGGGAAAATTGGAAATTAATATGGCAGAAACTAGGCATTGACCCACACTTAACATCATACACCAAGGTCGTGTCAAAATGGGTTCATGACCTAGGAATAAAGAATGAGATTATAAATAAATTAGAGGAACATAGGATAGTTTACCTCTCAGACCTGTGGAAGAGGAATGAATGTATGTCCAAAGAAGAACTAGACATAATTATTGATCACAATGTAGAAAACTTTGATTATATCAAATTAAAAAGCTTTTGTACAAACAAAACTAATGCATATAAGATTAGAAGAGAAACAATAAACTGGGAAAACATTTTTTACAATCAAAGTTTCCGATAAAGGCCTCATTTCCAAAATAGAGAATTTACTGTAATTTATAAGAAATCAAGCCAATCTCCAATTGATAAATGGTCAAAGGATATGAACAGACAATTCTCAGATGAAGAAATTGAAACTATTTCTATGAATGATGCTCCAAGTCATTATTAATTAGAGAAATGCAAATTAAGACAACTCTCAGATACCACAAATTGGATAGAATGACAGGGAAACATAATGCAGAATGTTCGATGGGATGTGGGAAAACAGGGACATTGATATATTGTTGGTGGAACTGTGAATACATCCAGCCATTCTGGAGAACAATTTGGAACTATGTTCAAAAAGTTATCAGACTGTGCATACCCTTTGACCCAGCAGTGTTGCAACTGGGCTTGTATCCCAAAGAGATATTAAAGAAGGGAAAGGGACCTGTATGTGCAATAATGTTTGTGGCAGCCCTCTTTGTAGTGGCTAGAAACTGGAAACTAAGTGGATGCCCATAAGTTGGAGATTGGCTGAATAAACTGTGGTATATGAATATTATGGAATATTATTGTTCTGTAAGAAATGACCAACAGGATGATTTCAGAAAAGCCTGGAGAGATTTACATGAACTTATGCTGAGCGAAATGAACAGGACCAGGAGATTGTTGTATACTTCAACAAAAATACCATATGATGATCAATTCTGATGGACGTGGCCATTTTCAACAGTGAAATCAATGAAATCAATTCCAATAGAGCAGTAATGAACTGAACCAGCTACACCCAGCAAAAGAACTCTAGGAGATGATTTTGAACCACTACATAGAATTCCCAATCCCTCTAATTTTGTCCACCTGCATTTTGTATTTCCTTCACAGGCTAATTGTACACTATTTCAAAGTTCGATTCTTTTTTTACAGCAAAACAACTGTTTGGACATGTATACATATGTTGTATTTAATTTATACTTTGACATATTTAACATGTATTGGTCAATCTGCCATCGGGGTGGGGGGAAGGAGAGGAAAAATTAGAACAAAAGGTTTGGCAATTTTCAATGTTGTAAAATTACCCATACATATATCTGGTAAATAAAAACTATTAAAATAAAAAAAATTAAAAATCAATGAGGAGAAGGCCACTTACCAAAATAACCCATTTCATTTTAATATATTTATTCTTTATGATATGCCTTGAATTGATAGCAATACTTTGTATGTGATTTCACCAGAGCAGAGTAAAAAGGAGTTGTGTTCATATTCATTAAATCTATGCCTCTCAATGGGAATTCATTATCACATTAACTCATTGAACCACCACTTCATACTTCTGATTAAGATCATGGTCATAATACTCCAATTCCCAGGTTTTTTTTCCTCCTAGAATAGCTTCTGTTAGCCTTACCACTATCAATTTATATTTGTAGTTTTTTCCCAGTCCCTGGCAGATGTAAGGATTTAACACTGTTATATTATAGGTAAGATATGGCATATGAGTTCAGCTTTGAATGAAACTAGAAATTTCAAAAAGTAGTAGTGAAGAAGAGAGTATTCATAGCATTGAGAATAGATTGTGTGAAAGTATGAAGATGATATGAGAAAAATGAAGTGGATAAAGAAAACTTATTGTTTAGACTTTTGTCATCTCTCTACTTGTACACATATCATGGACAGACCCTGCAAGTGGTTAATGAGCTCAACTGAGAAGTGCACATGAAGAAAATAATGGATGGAATGCTTTTGGGAAACTGCAAAGTATTTCTACTTACTTCTAGATTATCCCTAAAATAAAGGGTGGGCCCTCCAAAAGTCAATGTTTCTTTAATGATGCTTTATGGCTATGAGTCAAGAAATAGTCTCTAAAGAAGTGAAGTTGAAAATAATCTAGAGGACAATATAGAAGCACACAATATCAGACAATACCATATTTACATTAAAGAATTACACAGAAGAACTAGATTAAGGATGGAATCAAAGAATTGTATTATTAGGAGAAAAAGAATATACTGGTCAGGGAAAAATAAGGAAGAAATGATGGGAAACCTGCAAACTCCATTGATATCCATTCCACATTAAACACACACACACACACACATACCCACACATAATCCTAAAACCTTTGGAAACATACACTTAGAGGAGGATGCATATTTTGTATTAATATATCATATTTTAGTGATATATTACATTAGTAGTATATTATAATATGTTATATATATATATGTATATAACTACATAGGAATATACATTATCTATCTGTATAACTCCCCTTCTGAAGAAAAATCAATAGGTAGAGAATGAAGATAAGAGTAAGAGGGATAGAATTAAAGTGGTATAATTTGCTGGGGAAAGTTGGAGGAGATAGGATCAACATGTAAAGATATTCATGTTGCTGAGAGCTCCTAACTCTTAGTGAGAGATTGGAGGAAAGGAAATAATAGGGGGAGACAATGTTAATGGATTGTGATTTGAAGAACAGAAATGTCAGAGATCATGATGAATGGCCTTGACTTTTTGAGTAAAATATATGACCAAGATCTCAGTTTACAGGTTAAAGAAAGGAATTCTAGGGGGTGATTGAAAATAGAAGAAAAGGTCTGGAACAATCCTAATGAAGAATAAAGTACAGAGTCAATTCAGGAGAAAATAAATAAAAATCACCTTGCTGAAGTGAGGATCCAGTTTTGATCCAAAAATATACCCATGTTATTGACAGCTTCAACACAATTACATGAATCTCTTTAGTTCCATTCCATAATTTATGAAGAGAAGCAGATGAGGCAGGGTTGTGCAAAGAACAGAAACTGGTGGTTAGAACATAGTGTATATTTGTATTAATTCCCTAATGAGGTAAAACTAAGAAGGAAGAAGAGGATAACCAAAGTAGAGATGATTACCTGGTATTGAATTGATGAGAGTGATTAGAGATCACAATGAGAATGAAAAATAGATTTAGGCAGAATAAACAAAAGGGAAAGACAGAATGATGGGAGATTTGGATCAGATATATTACAAAATAAAGTAATAATGGCTAAATTTGTTACCAATTAGAGGGATTAAAAAGAATTCAATGAACAGGTGTTGTTTTATTAGAATTTACATCCTATTCTTTGATTCTTTGAATGAATTTAATTAGGAAGGAACATAAAACATTCCAGGCATAAAGACCAACCAGACTTAGCAAAGTCATAGAGATGGTATGGCATGCTATGGCATGTTCAGGAAATATAATATAATTGATTTTATTAGAAAGAAAAATGTGTTTATTGAGGGGAGTAGGTTACATAAAATAAAGTTAGAAAGGCAGGATGGTCCCAAATTGTGAAAGGTCTCCAAAGCCCCAGAAGGAAATTTACAAAGTCAAGTATCAGAGATGGCCTTATTATCAGGAAGACCTAGATTTAAATCCTGATTCAGACACTTAGGATCTGCATGATCCTGATTAGTCATTTATCTTCTCTCAGCCTCAGTTTCCCCACTTATAAAATAGCACTAGACTCACAAGTTTGTTGGGGGGCACAGATAAGATAACATGTAAAATGTTTTACTAATCATAAAATGCTATAGAAACATTAGGTATTAATGTTATTAAGCAAAAGATTATCTCTTGAGGAGGAACAAAACATAAAAGAAGGGAAAAATTTACATAGTTCCAAGAATGAATCATGTCCTATATTAAGTGCTTTTTAAAAATCATCTCAATTTGCTCTTTATAACACTATATGAGATAGGTACTATTATTTTCTCCAATTAGAAAACCAAAATGATATGGTTTCTGTTGTTAAAGAGATTCAATGACTTGATCAGTGTCACAAAATTATAGTTTCTAAGGTCAGATTTGAAACCAGTCTTTCCTTTTTTCAGATATAATGTCATCAACTGCCTCTGAGGATTTCTTTGCAGTGAAGTAAAATAGTTTAAGTTTAAGTCTTTGTTTAAATCTTGTAGCTATTAACAATTCTTCTACTGATTAACTGTACATTTGGGGCAAAACATATCCTTTCTCTGAAATTTCATTTCCTTTGGAATAGATAACTTACACAACTCTGGGAGACTGATGCTATACACAGAAAGTAGTGAGTATGAGATCTGAATCATTCACTTGATGAGCAAAAATGGCTTGCCTTCAACAAATGAAATTACTGAGTGTATCTATGTGGTTGTGGAGTAGGGCTAGGATAGGGTGGAGAAAACCAGTACTGGGAAGGGTATGGTAGAGTTATGCATGGTAGAATAAAGACCTGACAATTACCATTTTCAGAGGAGGTTCAATGATTTTCTGAAAATGTGCATAATTGTTTAAGAGGGTTCATCAATATTTCACCTATTCAAAAGTGAATTAATTTTCTTTGGAGTTAGTGGGTTTTTTGTCCCTGGCAGTTTTTAGTATAGTCTGGTTGACTGCTTGAAAAGCATATGGTAGAAGAGATTGTTGAGGAATGGGAAGTCCAAGATGATCTTGGATATTTATTTCAATTCTGAAAATTTTATGATTTTTGTAATCCAGGTACCACTCACTCCCTACCAAATTGTTAAATTATCCTTAGTTCATGGTATTAAAGCACCATGTCTATTCAGCTGATGGTTTTTTCACATGTCAAAGACAATCATGAAGAAATACTCTAGTAGATATTTACATAGAGTGATTGAATACTCTTAATTTCTTTCTAGCCTACTCTGCTCACTCATCATACTTTATTATGACAAAGAAATCTTTTCACCCTCCAAACAAATTTCTAGCCTGTTCTTCTTAAAATGTAAGTATCTTCTGTGATCCTTTCAGATTGTCTTATTTCTTCCAGAGGTTTCATTTAAAGGAAAAATTCCAGGCTAACCATGTCTTCATGATTACTTTTGGCTTACACTCTTGACTCTCAGGACATTCTCTGTCATGCCCTCTGTAGGGTGGCAGTATCTTGTCTCTTTTTAGACTTATGCATTGGCTTACTCCTCTCTTTCCCCTTATATTGATAGTCCTAGGGCTTAGATTATTAAGTGATTGAAAAATGCTTATTAACTTAACTAGAGTAAATTTCTTATTTACAAGATAGTGCTTTCCATATTATAGTTTTGCCTAATCCTATAATTTATTAGTTAAGAGAACTTCCTCTGAGGAGCTTCCTTTAAAACGTATGTTAGCAAATGCTTTGTAATTTATAGTCTATCAATCATTCAATAATCCTTTATTAAACAATATAGTTTCCCAAGGAATTGTGACGTTAAGTAATGTGACCAGTCATATATTCCAGAATTGTCTTAATGAGATCTTGAATACCAGTCTATCTTATTTCTCAGGGAAGTCTCTTTCTACTAAGCACAGTTTTGTGACTTTCCTTGAAATAGTGAGTAAAATATCTAAGAAGCTAAGTTTTCTTATGCTGTTTGGAATTTCTTTTTTTTTTTTTTTAAAGTTCATATTGTAATATCAGAATTAAGCTGCGTTATGTTCATTAATATTCTTCAAGGATCAAATAAAATCCATAATAGCTAACCAAATCAGGTCCAATTTATTATTTTATGACATGTATGTGCACATATATCCATCTATATACATACATGTCAATTAACAAATGCAATTTTAGATCTCTTTTTATACAAGGAAGATTAAATATATCCAATGTTCAACAAAACAAGGAAAGATTATCAAGGTTCTCAGTACCAACTTCAAATCCAGCATTTTTTTCCAAAATAGTATACTGCTTTAAAATATCAGAGTTTGATGGCACTTCAGAGATCTAGTGATATGAACTTTAAATCAAGCCAGCACCTTAATTTGAAAATAAATTAAAGGGGTGCAAGATGGATATTTTAAAATTATTTTCCATATATTATCTTAAAGTTCACTGAAGCCAATCATGTGAGATGAGAGTATTATGGGGAAAGTGTCATAATTTGTTAAATGTCTTTGAGCTAGTAAGAGACAAGCTGGGGTGGAATACAGGGCTATGACAATGGATAGTACACTCAATGATTGCAGAATTCTCTATAGATTTTAAATTAGATATTTATAGATATTAAATTATATATAGATATTAAATTAAATATAGATATTAAATAGAGTAGGTCCTATGATTTCATTAGTGTAGGGAGCTTCTTCAATTATATATTGATTTAATAATTGTCATACTCAGTATGATGAATAGATTTAATTGTAATAGAGTATTTAAGAGGTCAAAGTCAGACCTAGAGGAGGACTCGAACAGACTTGGAGAGATATCCCATCTTTATCAGCTTCATGATTGCTTCCCCCACTGAGACCAAGGCCAGTCTGAAGGGCCTCCACAAAGCTAACCAAGCCTCAGGCAAGGAAAGATATGTGAAGAAGACAGTAAAGAATTTGTACTTTTTCACCTGGCTATTCTCCTGGTGATTATTCAGCTGAAATGAAGGCTGGTTCCAAGACCTCCAGAAAACTAAACCAGAACCATACAGTCAGGGGCAGGAAGAAATATATGAATATTTTTTAATTTAAAATTTTAATAATATCACTTAATTTTCAAAATATATGCAAAGTTGGGGAAACTAGTTGGTGTAGTAGATAGAGCACCAACCTTAAGTCAGGAAGCCCTGATTTCAAATCTGATCTCAGACACTTAGCACTTCTTGGCTGTGTGACCCTGGGCAAGTCACTTAACCCCAATTGCCTCAGCAAAAAAAAAAATACAATTTAATATATATGTGTGTGTGTGTGTGTGTGTGTGTGTGTGTGTGTGTGTGTGTGTGTGTGCAATGACCAGACTAGCTCTCTGGAGGATCTCTTGATGAGCTTTGGTCTTAGGTGGAGAAATGATGAAGGCAGCAGAGCCACCAGGAGGATCTCTGTTTATGTCTCCTTCTTCTGTGTCTCCACTGTTTGAGCCCCTCTTCCACTCCATTCAGCCCTTAAATACCTCAGTATGATTACCTCATTACATAACACTAAGTATATGCCAACTAGAGTGATTACATCATTATTATATCACACTAAATATATGTGAACTAAAGAACCATTATCTTCTTAATCACACTGAGTAAAAGCTTACTATTAGCTCCCTGTTGTAAGTATCCTTGCTTCAAGTAGAATATAGGTGGTCATGCCCTCCCTGACTTCTCAGGGAGAGAGGTGAGAAATTCCAAAGGGAAAATGGGGATCCAAACCAGATATTTTTAGAAGATTTCTTCTGGGCTGAAGAGTCTTATACCTTATTCAGAGTTCCCCCACTATCTGTGGCCCTCTACATATATTCAAAGATAGTTTACAACATTCACCTTTGCAAAACCACATGTTCCAATTTTTTTCTCCCTCCCTTCTCCTGCATCCCCTGGACAACAAGTAATCCAATATATGTTAAACATATACTGTTCTTCTATACATATTTTCACATATATCCTAATACATAAGAAACATCTGATCAAAAAGGGGAAAATGAGAAAGAAAGAAAAAAAATAATCAAGCAAGCAAGAATAAAAAATGTACAAATACTATGTTGTGAACCACATCCAGTCCCCACAGTTCTCTCTCTGGATGCAGATGGCTCTCTGCATTACAAGTCCATTGGAACTTGCCTGAATCACCTCATTGTTGAAAAGAGCCAAGTTCATCACAATTGATCATTATATAATCTTGATTTTGTACCATGTTCTCTTGGTTTTACTAACTTCATTTAGAATTAATGCTTTTAAGTTCCCCGGGTCTTTCTGAAATAAGCCTGATAAAGATTTGATTTTAGGGTAAAGAAATCCTTGTCAGTAAACTCCCTCCATCAGTATAAATTGCCACTTTCTTTTCAAGTTATAGTCTGAGAGATGCCCCAAACTCTGAGAGATTAAAATATGTTTTTTTTTTTTGCTTTGCATACTTTATTTTATTTTTTTATTGTATCTTTTTTATTTATAAAACATATGCATGGGTAATTTTTTCAACATTGGCTTTTGCAAAATCTTCCAAATTTTCCCTTCCTCCCTGCCATCCCCATCCCTAGATGGCAGATAGTCCAATACATGTTAAATATGTTAAATTATATGGTAAATCCAAGATATGAATACATGTCTATCCAGTTATCTTGCTGAACAAGAAAATTTGTATCTAGAAAGAAAAAAAAACTGAGAAGAAAAACAAAAATGCAAGCAAACAATAAAAGAAAGAGTCAGGAAGTGGAGCCAAGATGGTGGATAAGGCACACGTGACTTTCTAAGTTAATTTCATACCCTCACTACTAATTATTAAATTCAGCCTCAGAAATAGGGCTTCACTGGTTAAATTCATGAAGATTGAAAGTACAACAACTTATCACCTGAAGATAATCTGGAAGATCACCAAAAAAGACTAGACCAAGAACAGATTTTCAAGCACGAGGAGACTAAGAGCAGACAGTTTTCAGTCAAAACCCCAAAGGGGGATGTATCCTTGTCCCCATCACACAAGGCTCTCCTAGAAGAAACTATAAAAATATTTTTTAAAAGCCAGAAGAAAAATGGGGAAAGGAAAAAGAAGCTTTGCAAGAAAGTAACAACTTCCTGAAATGTGAATTGGAAAATTTATAGAACTCCAAGAATGTGCAGGGAAAAATAATTTGTGAATTGGAAAAGGTAAAGAAGGCCCAGGAAAGTAGTATTTGTGAAATGGAAAAGATAAAGACCACCCAAGGATTTGTTAATTGGAAAAAAAAAGAAAAAAAGAAAAGAAAAAATTAGTGAAATGGAAAAAAAAAGAAAAAACTAAATTGGACATACATAAAAAGAAGTAATAAAAAACTAATAAAGAAAATAACTCATTAAAAATCAGAACTGAACAAATAGAAATGAATGATTCATTGAGACATCAAGAATCATTCAAGCAAAACAAAAAAATGAAAAATTAGAAAAAATATGTTAAATATCTACTTGGAAAACAGCAGACCTGGAAAATAGATGTAGGAGAGATAATCTGAGGATTATTGGACTTCCTGAAAATTATGATGAATAAAAAAGCCTATATACTATTTTACAGGAATCATCAAAGAGTACTGCCCAGATATAATAGGATCAGGAGGTAAAATAGACATTGAATTCTTCTGAATTCATTGAAACCTTCTGAAAAAAACCCTAAAATAAAAACTCCAAGGAATATTGTGGCTAAATATCAGAACTATCAGACTAAGGAAAAATATTAGAGGCAGGCAGAAAAAATAATTCAAATACTGAGGAGCCACAATAAGGATCACTCAAGATCTTGCTGCTTCCACATTAAAAGATCGAAGGGCCTGGAATCTGATATTCTGAAAAGCAAAATAATAGTAATAAACCAATAATAAACTACACAGCTAAGGTGAGCATTTTTTCCCCAGGGAAGAAGATGAATTCCATTGGTTTATAAGGAAAAAAACAAATCAAAACAAAATAGAACAAAACAAAAAATTTGATCTCCAACCATAGGACTCAAGGGAAGCAGGAGAAGCTAAAACGAACTCATGAGAACTGTTTTCTTTAAAGCATATAATATAAGGTTCTTCTCTAAAGTATACTTATTCTCTGGGAACAAGTTGCTTGGAGAGCTTCTGGAGCAAGTCTTAGTTTCAGTTCAGTTCAATAATCACCTCAAATTCAGCCAGGAGTTAAAGTCCAAATCCTTTACTGTCTCTTTCCAAATTTTGTCTCCTTCACTTGGAGCTTGGCTAGTTTTCTGGAGGCGTTCTGGATCTTGGTTTCAGTGTTCTCCTGCCACCACTTCTCTCTCTTCCTTCTGCCCGACTTGTGAATCTCCTTGACTTGTGAATCTTCTCGACTGAATCCTGGCTCTGAATCTTCTGAAGTCCCCATCCAGCACAAAGCTGGAAGTTGGAATGAATCTGACTCTGCCTCAGGAGAGTGTACTTGTGGGCTTCTAAGTTATGAATCCTTGTTGAGGCTCCTAGTTTATATATCCTCTCTAAAGGTGGGAATGTGTTAACTAATGTGGGAACTCCTTTAAAGGTGTGAACTACGTACATAAACATTAGCACCTTGTTTCAAGTTCTGGCCCATAACAATATACATAAAGATTAAATGTATAATTTGATTTTACTGATATAACATAAAAAAGGGAAGTAGAAATGGAAAGGGGATAGTGTCAGAAAAAGGCAAAAGAGGAGAAAAAAGAGGGAAACTCCATCCATGAAGAGACAAATGAAACCTATCATATCTGAGGGAATTTAGAGAAGGGGAGGAAGATTGTGTGAATATTACTCTCATCAGAGTGGGCTCAAAGAGAAAATAACTGGTATATTTGGGTTATAGCGAAACTTCACTCACCTCTTTAAAAAGTGGGAGAGGAAAAGGGAAAATAAAAAGAGGAATAAGGGAAGGGTACAAGAAAAGGGAAGGGATTCAAAGGGGGTGGGAGGGATCCTAAAGAGGGAGACTTGTGTGATACAAGTTGTGCCCATAAGTTTAATACTGGAAAGTGGGGTAAGGGGCATAATCTGGGCATAATAAGATGGCAGGAAATACAAAATTAGCAATTTTAACCATAAATGTGAATGGGATGACCTCTCCCATAATGCGAAAGTGGATAGCCAACTGGATCAAAAGTCAGAACCCTACAATATGTGGTTTACAAGAAACACATTTAAAGCAAGGAGATACAAAGTAAAGGTAAAAGGCTGAAGCAGATTCAAATATGGTTCAGGTGAAGTAAAAAAAAAAAAAAAAAAAAAAAAAAAAAAAGCAGGGATAGCCATGATCTCAGATCAAGCAAAAGCAAATTGATCTAATTAAAAGAGATAAGGAAGGAAACTATATCTTGCTAAAGGGCAGCATAGACAATGAAGCAATATTAATACTAAACATATATGTACCAAGTAGTATAGCATCTAACTTCCTAAAGGAAAAGTTAAGAGAGTTGCAAGAAGAAGTAGACAGCAAAAGCATAATAGTGGGAGATCTCAACTTTGCACTCTCAGAATTAGATAAATTAAACTACTTAGAAAATAAGAACAGAATTAAAGAAGTAAATAGAATATTAGGAAAATTAAGTATGATACACTTTTGGAGAAAGCTGAATGGTGACAGAAAGGAGTATACTTTCTTAGCAGTTCATGGAACCTATACAAAAATTGACCATATATTAGGACATAAAGACCTCAAAACTAAATACAGGAAGCCGAAATAGTAAATGCTTTCTTCTCAGATCACAATGCAATAAAAACTACATTTAACAAGAAGCGAGGGGTAAATAGACCAAAAAGTAATTGGAAACTAAATAATCTCATCTTAAAGAATGATTGGGTGAAACAGAAAATTATACACACAATTAATAATTTTACTCAAGATAATGAAATGATGAGAAATCATACCAAATGTGTGGGATGCAGCCAAAGCAGTAATAAGGGGACATTTTATATCTTTAGAGGCTTATTTGAATAAAATAGAGAAGATCCATGAGTTGGCCTTGCAACTTAAAAAGGTATTAAAAACACCAAATTAAAAACCCCAATCAAATACTAAACTTGAAATTCTAAAATTAAAAGAAGAGGTTAATAATATTGAAAATTAACAATAAAACTATTGAATTAATAAATAAAACTGGTCTTATGAAAAAATAGATAAACCTTTGGTAAATCTGATTAGAAAAAGGAAAGAGGAAAATCAAATTGTTAGTCTTAAAAATGAAAAGGGAGAATTTTCCACCAATGAAGAGGAAATTAGAGCAATAATTAGGAGCAACTTTGACCAATTTTATGCCAATAATTTGATAATCTAAATGAAATTGATGACACCTCCAAAAATATAGGCTTCCCAGATTAACAGAGAAGGAAATAAATTGTTTAAATAGTCCCATTTCAGAAAAAGAAATAAACAAGCTATTAATCAATGCCCTAAGAAAAAGTTCCCTGGATCAGATGGATTTACACGTGACTTTTACCAAACATTTAAAGAACAATTGGCCCCAGTGCTATATAAACTGTTTGAAAAAATAGGGAATGAAGGAATCCTACCAAATTCCTTTTATGACACAGACATGGTACTGATACCTAAACTAGGTAGGTTGAAAACAGAGAAAGAAAATTATAGACCAATCTCCTTAATGAATACTTATTCTAAAATCTTTTCTTTTTGCAATTCCTCTATACATATATCTTTATTATAGCTTTTTATTTACAAGATATATGCATAGGCAATTTTTCATCATTGAAAAATGCAAAACCTTTTGTTCCAACTTTTCACCTCCTTTCCCCCACCCCTTCCCCCAGATGGCAGGTTGACCAATACATGTTAAATATGTTAAAATATAAGTTAAATTTCATATATATATATATATATATATATATATATATATATATATATATATATATATATATATATATATATATATATATATATATACACATATATATGTATACATGTATATATATGTATATATATATATATATATATATATATATATACGTATATATATATATATATATATATATATATACACACACACACACACACACACACACACACACACACATACACACACATGTCCAAATAGTTATTTTGCTGGACAAAAAGAATAAGGATTTGAAATAGTGTACAATTAACCTATGAAGGAAATAAAAAATGCAGGCAGGCAAAAATGGAGGGCCTGGGAATTCTATGTAATTGTTCATAGTCATCTCCCAGAGTTCTTTTGCTGGGTGTATCTGGTGCAATTCATTACTGCTCTATTGGAACTGATTTGGTTCTTGATGCTAAAACCTTAAATAAAATATTAGCAAAAAGACTACAGAAAATTATCCCCAGGATAATACACCATGATCAAGTAGGATTTATATCAGGAATGCAGGGCTGGTTCAATAGTAGGAAAACTATTAGTATAATTGACCACATTAATAACCAAATTAACAAAAACCATATGATCCCCTCAATAGATGCAGAAAAAGTATTTGATAACATCCAACATCCATTCCTATAAAAAAAAAAAAACAAAACAAACTTGAGAGTATAGGAATAAATAGACTTTTCCTTAAAATAATCAATATCATCTACTTAAAACCATTAAAACCATCAATAAGTAATGGGGATAAACTGAAACCATTCCCAATAAGATCAGGAATATAACAAGGTTGTCCACTATCACCATTACTATTCAATATTGTATTAGAAATGCTAGCCTCAGCAATGAGTTGAGAGATTAGGTAATGAGGAAACCAAATTATCACTCTTTGCTGATGATATGATGGTATTCTTAGAGAACCCCAGAGATTCTACTAAAAAGCTAATAGAAATAATCCACACCTTTAGCAAAGTTGAAGGATACAAAATAAACCCACATAAGTCATCAGTATTCTCATATATCACTAACAAAATCCAACACTTAAGAGTTACAAAGAGAAATTCCATTTGAAGTAACTACTGATAGTACAAAATATTTAGGAATTTATCTGCCAAGGGAACTATACAAGCAAAACTATAAAATACTTCCCACACAAACAAAATCAGATCTAACCAATTGGAAAAAAATATTAAATGCTCTTGGATAGGGTGAGCAAATATAATAAAGATGACAATACTACCTAAACTAATCTATTTATTTAACTCTATACCAGACTCCCAAAAAAACTATTTTAATGACCTAGAAAAAAATAAAAAATAACAACAAAGTTCATATGGAAAAAACAAAAGTTCAAGAATTTTAAGGGAATTGATGAAAAAAATATGATGGTGCCCTAGCTGTCCCTGATTTAAAATTATATTATCATTCATCATGGTTTTTAGGGAATCCAATAATCCTTAGATTGTCTCTACTAGATCAATTTTCCAGGTAAGTTATTTTCCCAAGTAGGCCTTTTACATTTTTCCTATTTTTTTCTGTTTTTTTATTTTGCTTGATTGATTCTTGATGTCTCAATGATTCATTCATTTCCATTTTTTTCAATTTTGAATTTTAGTGAATTATTTTCTTCATTTACTTTTTTTTTACGTCTGTTTGCATTTGTCCAATTGAGTTTTTAAATGAGTTGTTTTGTTCTATGAATTTCTTCTCCATTTCACAAAGTCTTGTGTAGTGGGGACCAGGTTATATAAACTTCTGGGTCTTCATCTGAAGACAATATACCTTTAGTCTCCTCAGGGTTTGAAATCTGTTCTTCTCTTTCACCATTGAAACTATCTATAGTCAGAGCCCTCTTTGCTTTTTTTACTCCAAAAAAAATCTGCTTTTAGTACAAGGGAAGTTTTCCAAGTCTGCTCTATAAGCACCAGGGAAGCTGCAGCTGAGTCAGTGCTGACTTACTCCCTGTGCTGGGTGGGTGTGGTGTCCTGTAAGACAATGTCACTTTTGGGTTCACTCTGTACCTTTTGTATTTGTGTTGGACGTTTTAAACTCTCTGCTGTTCAAATGGCTTGCAATCAGTAGCCAACATTGTGGTCAAGTCCTAACCATAGATTCTACAATGGGTCGAGTCTGCACCACTCTGCAGAGACTGCACTTCCCCAAGTCTGCACAGCATGTTCTGGCATCCTGCACTTGGCCACCTCCCTGTACCCAACCAAAACCGACATTTTCTGGCAATATTCAAAATTACCTTCTGCTGATACTTTGCTGCATTCCCAACATTCATACATTCTGCCAGTCTAGAGCTAATTTAGAGGCTAAATTTGGTAATTAGTTGAGGGACCTGGGAGGAGATCAGAAAGAATCATGTATCCTCTGTGCCATCTTCTCTCCACCTTGAGATTAAAAGATTTGCCCAGAGTCACACAACTAGTATATTTGAAAAGGGTACCTTGACTTTAATGCCAGCTCTATATACAACTGTCACAATATATAACAGCATACAATGTGAAATCAAAATAGCTTTAAGATAATTAGCATCTTTGGTGAATCTGTAAATACATATACATTTTCAAAGTTTTTTTTTTTTTAATGAAAATAACATGCAAAAAGGATGATGGATTATATATGAAACTTGCAACTTCTGTCATGGAGCTAGTTTTATTTAAAATATTTGTGCTTCGAATTAAAGACAAGATACTTTTTTTTTGTAATTCATCCTCCCCCAGCATCTTTGTCATATTCTTCATTTAGCTAAGCATAATGTGAGAATACAATAACCATTTATAGAACAAAGCAATTCCTGTATTGTGCTATTCCTGGAAGAAGCAGCCTTCAGATATTGACATTTATGATATTTATTACTATTGATCATGGCTGGGAATGTCCATTTTCAGAATGATAAGTGTGGTTTTATTGTGGTTTTATTGATGGCCTACACTGAGAGTACCTGAAGGAATTTTTCTGGCTCTTGTTTGTGGCAAGCACTCTTATGGGACTGCATATTGATATAGAGCAATAGTACACACACTGAACAAAAGGTAGTAGAAAGAATACTGAATATGGAGTGAGATGATCTGAGTTCAAATCCTATCTTTTCTATTCAATATCCATTTGACTTTAATCAATTCATTTCAGTTTGCTATATCTCCATTTTATGTCAACAAAATAAAGGAATCATGCCAGGAATCCAATGATTCCTGCAAGTTTTGAAATCTCACAATAGTTTCATCATGTGTTAGAGAATCCATTGACTTTGAATTCCTGCAATAGTCTCATCATGTCTCACGAAGTCCAATGATTCCTGCTGGTTTTGAAGTTCTGCTGAAGTCTTATCAGCAATTTTTCATCTCAGGGAATCCAATGATTTCTGTGGGTTTTGAAGTTCTGTAACAGTCTCATTATCAGACATGCTCTTTCAGTGTTGGATGTTTCTTAGGTCTTCTCCTTTGTTTTGAGGTTTTTCTCTTTTTCTTTCTCTCTCCATATGCTCATTGGCACTCAACTGATTCCTTCTACATCTGTAGAGATACAAGCAAACCCTCTTTTCCAAGCAGTTAACCTGTCTAGTCCCTTCTATTCACCACTGTATGGATCCTTCCACATCCCTGTTAGTTATCTAAAGATAGTGGAGCTGCTCGCACTGGACACTGCCCTTATGTTGGGTTAAAATGCCTGTATTCTCCCCAATTGTAATCCCTTTCTCCTATCTGCTTGCTTTTTTGCAGATTGATCATATAATCCCTTTCTTCCATCTGATTGCATTTTTGCTGATTGATCACATAAGAGTCCTGAACTTCTGAAAACTCTCTGGGTATAACCTGGGCTGCCATCTTGTGCCACCTGTTTTTTGTTTGAGGTTTTGGAGCTGGACTTTGCCTCTCATTTCCCTGAGTCAAATTAAATCCTGAGGCTCAGTGGAAACCTTGGTTGCATTTTGGACATAGGGTTTTGGGTCTTGTTTACTCACCCTGTCCTCTCACTCTATCTCTATACCTACGTTGGTCTTTCTGTCTTCCCATGTTCATAATAATCTGGATATAATAAGCATTTGTGCCCATTGTTGCACAGTGTTTTTCACAGAGGAATTTGTCTCATTTTATAGGGAAGTGGGAAGGGAGAGGGGAAACTACAGGGGGGTCTAATAGAATGGAACACAGAAGTAGTACAGGAAAGACATAAGAAAGGATTAGGGATATAAGAAAGGGAAGGTTGTTTGAGGGAGGTGTTGGTCAGAAGCAAAATACTGGGGAGCAAGGAAAAAGGAAAGGAAAGAGAAAAACATAACTTGGGTAAATAAAATGGCAAGAAATACAGAATTAGTCATTTTAACTGTGAATGTTAATGAGATGAACTTTCACATAAAATGGAAGTGAACAGCAGAGTGGATTAAAATCCAGAATCCTACATATATTGTTTATAAGAAACACATTGAAAGTGGAATGATATATTTAGAGTAAAGGTCAAAGGCTGGCTCAGAATTTATTATGCTTTTGGGGAAGTAAACAAACAAACAAAAAAAAGCAAGGGTAGTAATCCTGATCTCAGGACATATATTACTACACTACTCCCCAGCATTAAAGTGAAATTCAAAGTAAAACATTCTCTTCCTCCCAATATATAGTGGAAAGATGCTAACATCAGTACATACCTCAGATTTCAAGGCTCATTTGTTGGAAAAAATAGCCATCTATTTTTCTCAACTAAAATAGTTAAATTGAATATTGATTTTAAAAAGACATAGTGGTATATCCTCTAAGTTGTTCTCTCTCTCTCTCTGTCTCTCTCTCTCTGTCTCTCTTTCTCTGTCTCTCTGTCTCTCTCTGTCTCTCTTTCTGTATCTCTTTCTATCCTTCTTGCTATTTCTCTTTCTCTGTCTCTCTGTTTCTCTCCACATCTCTGTCTGTATCTTTCTGTCTTCTCTTTCTTTTTCTTTCTCTTTTTGTCTTTGTCTTTGTCTCTATCTCTCTGTCTGTCTGTCTTTTTCTCTCTCTTGCTGTCTCTCTGAAATCTTTGTCTTTCTGTGTGTCTCAATTTCTCTCTCCCGTGAAAAGTGTTTTCTAATTCTTTTCAAATAATCTTTGTGTTTGTCTTAGTAGGTAGATTTCCAAGTATTTTGTTTAGTCTGCAATTATTTTAAGCGGAATTTTTTTCTCTATGTCTTACTGCAGGGTTTTGTTAATAGTATATAGAAAAGCTCATGATTTATATGAGTTTATCATATATCTTGCAATTTTACTGAAATTGTTAATTGTTTTAGTTGATTCTCTAAGTTGATTCTTTGAGTATACTATTATATTATCTACAAAAAATGAAAGAATTATATCTTCATTTTATATTTTGGCTCCTTTGATTTACTTTCCTTGTCATATTGCTAACATTAATAAAATATTGAGTCAATAATGGACATCCTTTTAAAATTCTTGATCTTATTGGAAAGGCTAGTAGATCATTCTCAGTACAGAGAATGCTTGCTCTTAGTTTTGGTTATATACTACTTGGAATTTTAAGAAAATTTTTATTTCTATGCTTTCTGGTATTTTTAATTGTAATAGTTGTTTATTTCATCAAAAGCTTTTTTCTGTATCTATTGATGTGTCATTATGCTGATGGTTTTTTATAATACTGAGCCAGGCTTATATTCCTAGTATAAATCTCATTTGGATTCAGTGCACTATCTTTGTGTTATATTGCTGTTATATCTGCACTAGTACTTAATTTACATATTTTAATTCACTATTCATTAGGAAAGTTAGTTTATTATTTCTTTTTCTGTTTTTGCTGTCCCTTGCAAAGGGCAGAAACTCTGGAGAAATATACTTAAGACTCAGTATGATTGATTTAATATTACAACAAGGTATTAACTCAGTGGAACTTATAAGACAATGGTTATCTAGTTTAGCATAGTAATTAATAGTTCTCTAGTTCAGTATGATTGAATTAATCCTAAAACAAGGTATTGACTCAGTGGAATTAATATAATGATTCTCTAGTTTACATGTACTTAGTACTTAGTATAGTTCTAAAGGATTGACACATATGATGAGATACTTGTAATAGAGTATTTAAACTGAGGACAAAGTTAGCCACAGAGATTCCATCTTTGATCAGCTTCATGGTGGCTCTCTTGCCTCCTGCCCTTTGAGAGAGAAGACTTGACCAGCCTCTGGTAGCTCTCCTACCTCCTGCATTCCTCCACTAAAGCCAAGACCCATTCCAGAGGACCTCCAGAAAGCTAGCCTAAGTCTAAGGAGATAGACTGGGAAAGAGACAGTAACTTTCAATTTTATCCCTGACTATTCTTCTGGTGATTACTCTGCCAAGACCAAGCCTGGTCCGAAGTCCCTCTAGAAAGCTAACCAGAACATTACACTCCCTGATTTAGGTAGCAAAACCATATTTGTGTCATGAGAGGAATTTGATAGAACTCTTTCTTTACTATTTTTTCAAATAGTTTACATAGTATTAGAGCTAATTATTCATTAAATGCTCCATTAGATCCTGGGATTTTTCCCCCCCTGGGGAAGTAATTAATAATGTTCTTTTTTTATAAAATTTAAATTTTATATAAAGTTTTATAATACTTGGTTATTTAATTTCCTCTTCTTTTAATCTGGACAATTTCTAGTTTAGTAAATCTTCCCTTTTTCACTCAGATTGGCAGTATTATTGACATAGAATGGACCTAGTAATACTCAATGTTTGGCTTAATGTTGTCTTACATAGTTCTGTATTTACTGTTTTCATCTTTGATGATCTTTTTTTTAAATAAAATTTACCAATATATCATTTTTACCAAAATGTTTAACAAAACAAGTTCCTAATTGTATTTATTATTTTTTTTTCTTTAATTTTTTTTTCAAATTTCAGATTTTCAGATTTCAAATTGGGTAAGTTAGTGGGGAATTTTAGTTTGCTCTTTTCCTAGTTTTTTTAAGTTGAATGTCCAATTCACTGATATGCTCTTTCTTTCATTAATTTATGTATTTAGAAATATAAATATCCCTCTAAGTACTGTCTCTGGCTGCATTCTACAAATTTTGGGCATGCTGTCTCATTGTTGTTGTTAACTTTAATAAAATGATTGATTGTTTCTATGACTTATTCTTTGACCCCACTCATTCTTTAAAAATAGATTATTTAGTTTCCAATTAACTTTTTAATCTATACTTCCATGTCCCTTTATTAAAAGTAATTTTTCTTCCCATTCAATTTTCTCCAGAGGGCTACTTAGCTTTCCTAAAATCCCTTTATCTCTCTAATTTATTTATTTTTATGGTTAGATTTATACAATTCTGTTGAGAGGAGAAAATAAAAGTCCCTCAGTAGTACAGATTTACTTTCTATTTTTTTCCTGTAATTCATTTGACTTTTCTGCTAAGAATTTGAATGCTATGTTATTTGTTGCATATATATTTATTCTTGACATTATTTCATTATTTATGGTGCCTTTTGGTATTATGAAATTTCCCTGTTTATCTCTTTTAATTATTTCTAATTTTGCCATTATTTTGTCTGAAATCAAGATTGCTAATCATGTCTTTTTTTTTACTTTCTTATATATAGTAAGATGACAGTTTCTGAGTTTTTAAGTAAAATATTCTCACTTTATTAGCTTATATGATACTTCACATTTAAGACTATATTTTAAGCTTATGTTCTCTTCTATTTTATATTGATTTTTATCTTCTTTCCATTTTAAGCCATCATTGTGTCATTCTGAATAATTTGCTTATGTAACATGTATTTTAATCCTCCACAGACTCTGTCTTATCTCTCACCATCCTCATTCCCATTTGTCCATTTGATTCAAAGTTACTTGATTTTATTTAAATGTTCAATTTGTTTTTGAAATAATTCTACATTTCTCCTCTTTTTTATCTTGGCTATTCTCCCATTGCTAGGTATTTCTCATAAAATTTCCCCCTATTGCCTTCTTCCCTCCTAAGTGATATTCTTTTGCTCTGTCTTTATTTCTCTTCTCCTCTATTCAATTATAGGTGTCATTTTTATTCCAAAAAACATAGAATTTCCTTACTTGTTCCTTCTTTATTTTCTCTGTTCCTCGTGAAAGCTGTGCTTCTATAGAACTAAATATTAAAGACTAAATTATAAATTCCATTTATATGTTATTGCATTTGTAGTATAATTGTATTATATTGCATTACAATTCTTTGTCTCAGTCATTGAGGAAGTCATGTTGAATGGAGGAAACCTTCCTTTTAATTAAACACAACTTCATCAGAAATGACTTTGTCCCTTTATGTTCTGATCCATGAGACTCTATTCCATCCTTTACCTTTCCCATGATAACTCACCATTCCTGATCTTGTTGAGATTATTCTTCAAATTTAATTTGCTGCTTATTCCCTATGTGACTTGGGTTAAATTATTTAATCTCTCCGAGTCTCAATTTTCCTATTTGAAAAATTAGAGTGTTGAACTAGATCGTCTCCAAAATCCTTTACAACTGTGAGTATGTGATCTTTTTTTGTATATCAGGGTTAAATATGACACCTAACACTCTGGATACTGGCTGTTGTTAAGGATTAATGTTCTTTTTCCCTGGGAAAGAGACAGACTAGGGATATTCACTTATTTCTCAGAGAAAGTTGACTCAATTACAAATTTCTCCCGACAAAATCCATTATAATTGTGATTTACCATGGATACATATTTCCAATATGAAAATGCTCTTTAATGGAACTCTTCCCCTTTTTCTTTTCTGGTCAACTGTGCTTCTTTTCTACAATATTCAAAACAGCTCCTCCCCTGTATATTATCCATTTCCCAAACCTCTCTTTTCTTTTTTAGAGAAAAAATAATTTACAAAGTGTCCTTGTTCATTTATGGACTGTTTATCATCCATCTTTCTAATTTTTGTCTCCCTGCTCTCTATTTGTACAATTTCACAATGCATTTTCTCTTTCACAAAAATACATCAACTCTCTTAGAGGAATTGAAGAATCCAGTTAATGGAATACTAATTCACTTCTTCCTTTGCTTAATACATTAAGTTCCTTTAAACTTTAGTCCTTTAGATTATTATTTGTCTCTCAAAAGTCCAATCCTTTGTTCTTTCTTTACCCCAATTAAAATTTTAAAATTACCTATGAACATGAGAGAAATTATTTAATTACTCAGACTTTTCAGGATCACTTATATTATTTACTATTTTTTGTGCTTCTTCGGGGGTATTTCCAAGTTGAATATCCTGAATGTTTACCCCCCCCCTTTCAGGAATAGCTATATGACTCTCTTTTTTCCTTAATAATTAGGCTCAACTTTTCAGGTTGTGTTATTTTAGGAGGGATTTTTGAGCTCTCCAACTATTTGGAATATAGCATTCCACTCTTTTTTTTTTTCTTTAATTCTTTATTAGCCTAAAGTGATACTGCAGTCCTTGAAGTAAAGGTCTTTCTCTTGTTTCTTTATAAGAATTATGTTTTGTTATTGAAATTTAAACTTTAATATTTGTAAGGGCCAAATGTTAAAAGTTCAATAATAAAACATAAATTAAATATTGATTTTCCTTTAGAGATAAAATTGATTAGTATTTTCATTTGAAAAATGAATGAATCAATAAAAAACATTTATTAAACCCTTATTTTATGTCATAAGCTATATTACGTGCTGGAGGCACAATTAAAAAGGATAAATTCAATAGTTTTGGACAATTTTCTTCTATCAATTACTTCAGTATAATATTCTTATTTCAGACAATATTGTTTCTAATATCTTCTTTTAAATGTTTTATTTTTACTTTCAATTATTTCCAAGTTTCTTACTATTGTTAAAATAAATTAGAACACCAGACATGCAGTTAGGAAGAAAGACCTGAATTCAAATCTGGCCTCAGCCATTTGATAGATAGGCAAGATTTAATCTTGTCTGCCACAATATCTTTATCTGTAAAATGAGCTAGAGAAGGAAATGATAAACCCTTCCATTATCTTTGCCAAGAAAATCTCAAATTAGGTCACTAAAAGTCAGACATATCTAGACAACAACAAAAACTATTGTTCCATAATTTCTGTATATTTCAAATTATGTTTCTTATTGAGAGTAAATTTTTCATTCATTTTCCTTTTATCTGGCCCTTTCAAATTTTTTCTCATTCATTCTTAATACTTGTAGGAGTCTTTTTGGTGGTTTATATATTTGTGAATCAAATATATCCTCAGACTTTCTGCTTTGGGCTTCTGGACTTTGATTCTTTCTCTTGATTATTGATCAATAATCAACTATTTGCCATGTTAAATCTTTCACTATCCCCATTTTCTCCACAGTTCTCTACTCAGATTCTGAAGTGTTGAGGACTACAGGGAGCCCAATCCTACAAAGAACATGTTCCAATAGGGTTTTCAGTCCTTTATCCTTTAGGCACTGAAACCTATTCCCTTTTATTGATTCTGCTCTGCCAACATTTTTGTCTTACCTCCTTATAAATGTTCTATTTTTTCTTTGCATTGCTGGATGACATTACTCCCTCCCTTCCTCCTTCCTTCCTTCCTTTTTTTCTTCTGTCTCTTCAAATTATTCACATAGTATAGTGATAGGGAAAGTATCACTTTCATAGTATTTTCAGTTTTTTTGTTGTTTAATCACATTTTTTCTTTCTAATTTTCTTTCCTTTTTGATCTGATTTTTATTGTACAACATGGTAATTGTGGAAATATGTATAGAAGACTCACACATGTTTAACATATATTGGATTGCATGCCATCTGAGGGATGGGGTCGGAGGAAGGGAGGGTGAAAAAATTGGAAAACAGTGTTTTGCAAGAATGAATGTTGAAAAGTATGCATATGTTTTGAAAATAAAAAAAGTTTAAAAAAAGAAAAATGTTTGTGAGTAGAAAAAGTTTAAGAATTCCTTCTATAAATGAAGAAAATTAATTCTGGAGAGACAAAATTTTTTGCACAAAATCACAAACTGCTAGCTTCATCCAATTAAGAAGTATTACTGAGTGTATACTAAGTGCTGTGCTAGAGGCTAGAGATATGAAAAAAAAAATAATGCCCTCCTACAGGAGTTTACATTTTATTGGGGAGGGCAAGTTAATCATATAAAAATAGTCAGAATAAATATTAGATAACTCTGAGAGCCAGAACATTCAGCATTGGCAGGTAGGAGGAAAACAACTATATACGAGAGCCATGATTTAAATGTTGAACTTAAGTTTTAGTATCATGACTCCAAAATCAATGTTTTTTCTACTGCCCCATGCAAGAGAGTACTGACAAGGAAAGAAGTACAAGAGGAACTGCTTCTGTCCAAATACCTTGCTCTCTGGAGTTCTTCTTCCTTCCCTTATGTGACTAGTATGATTTGTGGCACCAAATCAACCTAATCTCCCATTTTACTCAAAAGCATCAGTTCCCTGACAGTGATGCCCAGCATAGAGCTGTGCCTATCTGGGTTCTTAATGAATGCTTGGTGATAATGAGTGACTAACCCTCCTGCCTTCACCACTGATGATGCTTTTGTTGGAAAATTGAAATGGGGCTTGACCTTGATAAAAATCTGAAAGGAGATTGCAGCTTGTTCAGTCTAGGTCACTGCTAACAGAATGAAGACAGCCACTTTGTTTGCCCAGGGTAAGCTGTATTTTTTCATGGCTGCCTTCATCCCTTGCTCTAGCCTTCACATAAGGAATATTTCACAAGTAAATGAGCAAAGATGCAATAGGACATCTAGAAGGACATGGTTTATTTTTAGTCTGTGGAGAACAGTAAGAGCTCACATTCCCATGGTACTTCACAGAGAAAAAGTGTTTTTATACATACTCATTTAATCATAACAATAAGAGGAGGCAGGTAGCACAGGAAAAATTATCACTATTTCACAGATAGGAAAATTGAGTTCAAAATGTGTTCACGTGAGTTGGCTCAAATTACACAGCTAGTGACAGAATTGGAACTCAGTTCCATTTGTACTCTAAATCTTCTACCTGTGAATGTCTCCTTGTTTTGTTTTGTTTTGAATTTTTTGGGTGACTTATTTAGGAATTTAGAGGCATAATTTTTACTTCTCCTAAACCTGAGGCAAAATAGTTTTTTGTTTAATTACTCCATAGAATCTCATAGTCTTAGTACCAAAAGGACTCCGAGATCATCTTATCTAACCTTTGCCTAAAGCATGATAAGCAATATCTATCTACAACTGTCTAGAACAGTGATCACTTATTTTGAGCATTTGAATACCTTTAGTAACAATGACTCATTTTTTTTTCTTACCCTGACTCCTTTCAATATTTTCAGATGACCTATTTTATTTTTGGATGACTTTCATTTAGTGGTATGTTTGTATTTTTTGTAAGCTGAAAGACATGGCAATATTCACTTTTTTCTAGGGCAGAGAGTTTGCCTGTGAAAATGGAATTTAAGCTCTAACCTGGGATCAAGTGTTGAAATCTGCCTCTTTAACTAAAACACAAAATCCTTTGGCTACTTGGTGATTTAAGAAGTATACAAAATAAGTTGAGACCTTCTCCATCTTCACAGACATAAACCTAAGAAATAGCTATTATTTAATGTATTGGAAACTCCCAACATCAAAACAAAATCGCAAACTATCTATAATTTAATAGACAAAAGAATTTTTTTTGTTTTTTTAAATTTTTATTTTATTTTATAATTATAACATTTTTTTTGACAGTACATATGCATGGGTAATTTTTTACAACATTATCCCTTGCACTTACTTCTATTCAGATTTTTTCCCTTCCTCCCCCAACCCCCTCCCCCAGATGTCAAGCAGTCTTATATATGTTAAATATATTACAATATATTCTAGATACAATATATGTGTGAAGAACCGAATTTTTTGTTGCACAGGAAGAATTGGATTCAGAAGGTAAAAATAACAGTTTACATTCATTTCCCAGTGTTCCTTTTCTGGATGTAGCTGGTTCTGTCCATCATTAATCAATTGGAATTGGATTAGCTCTTCTCTATATTGAAGAAATCTACTTCCATCAGCATACATGCTCGTACAGTATCATTGTTGAAGTGTATAATGATCTTCTAGTTCTGCTTGTTTCACTTAGCATAAGTTGATTTAAGTCTCTCCAAACCTCTCTGTATTCCTCCTGTTGGTCATTTCTTATAGAACAATAATATTCCATAACATTCATATACCATAGTTTACCCAACCATTCAACAATTGATGGACATCCATTCATCTTCCAGCTTCTAGCCACTATGAAAAGGGCTGCCACAAACATTTTGGCACATACAGGTCCCTTTCCCTTCTTTAGTAGTTCCTTGGGATATAAGCCCAGTAGTACTATGGCTGGGTCAAAGGGTATGCACATTTTGATAACTTTTTAGGCATAATTCCAGATTGCTCTCCAGAATGGTTGGATTCTTTCACAACTCCACCAACAATGCATCAGTGTCCCAGTTTTCCCACAGCCCCTCCAGCATTCATCGTTATTTTTTCCTGTCATCTTAGCCAATCTGACAGGTGTGTAATGATATCTCAGAGTTGTCTTAATTTGCATTTCTCTGATCAATAGTGATTTGGAACACTCTTTCATATGAGTGGAAATAGTTTTAATTTCATCATCTGAAAATTTGTCTGTTCATATCCTTTGACCATTTATCAATTGGAGAATGGCTTGATTTCTTATAAATTAAAGTCAATTCTCTGTATATGTTGGAGATGAGGCCTTTATCAGAACCTTTAACTATAAAAATGTTTTCCCAATTTGTTACTTTCCTTCTAATCTTGTTTGCATTAGTTTTGTTTGTGCAGAAACTTTTTAATTTAATGTAATAAAAATTTTCTATTTTGTGATCAATAATGGTCTCTAGTTCTCCCTTGGACACAAATTCCTTCCTCCTCCACAAGTCTGAGAGGTAAACCAACCCATGTTCCTCCAATTTATTTATGATTTCATTCTTTATGCCTAAATCTTGGACCCATTTTGATCTAATCTTAGTATGTGGTGTTAAATGTGGGTCCACGCCTAATTTCTGCCATACTAATTTCCAGTTTTCCCAGCAGTTTTTGTCAAATAATGAATTCTTATCCCAAAATTTGGGATCTTTGGGTTTGTCAAAGATTAGATTGCTATTTTTATTCACTATCTTGCCCTGTGAACCTAACCTATACCACTGATCAACTAGTCTATTTCTTAGCCAATACCAAATGGTTTTGGTGACTGTTGCTTTATAATATAGCTTTAAATCAGGTACACTTAGACCACCTTCTTCTGACTACTTTTTTTTCATTAGTTCCCTTGCAATTCTTGACCTTTTATTCTTCCATATGAATTTTGTTGTTATTTTTTCTAGGTCATTAAAATAGTTTCTTGGGAGTCTGATTGGTATAGCACTAAATAAATAGATTAGTTTGGGGAGTATTGTCATCTTTATTATATTCGCTCGACCTATCCAAGAACACTGAATGTCTTTCCAATTATTTAAATCTGACTTTATTTTTGTGGCAAGTGTTTTGTAATTTTGCTCATATAATTCCTGACTCACCTTTGGTAGATATATTCCCAAATATTAGATACTATCGACTGTTATTTAGAATGGAATTTCTCTTTGTATCTCTTGCTGTTGGATTGTGTTGGTAATGTATAAAAATCCTGAGGATTTATGTGGATTTATTTTGTATCCTGCGACTTTGCTAAAATTCTGAATTATTTATAATAGCTTTTTAGCAGAGTCTTTGGGGTTCTCTAAGTATACCATCATGTCATCTGTGAAAAGTGACAATTTGATTTCTTCATTTCCTACTCTAATTCCTTGAATCTCTTTCTCGGCTCTTATTGCCGAGGCTAGAGTTTCTAGTACTATATTAAATAGTAATGGTGATAGTGGGCAACCTTGTTTCACTCCTGATCTTACAGGGAAAGGTTCTAGTTTATCACCATTACATATGATGTTTACTGAAGGTTTTAAATATATGCTCCTTATTATTTTAAGGAATAGTCCATTTATTCCTATACTCTCAAGCGTTTTTAGTAGGAATGGATGTTGGATTTTATCAAATGCTTTTTCTGCATCTATCGAGATGATCATATGGTTTTTATTAATTTGATTATTAATATGGTCAATTATACTAATAGTTTTCCTAATATTAAACCAGCCCTGCATTCCTGGTATAAATCCCACTTGGTCATAGTGTATTATCCTGGGGATGATTTTCTGAAGTCTATTTGCTAATATCTTATTTAAGATTTTAGCATCAATATTCATTAAGGAAATTGGTCTATAGTTTTCTTTCTCAGTTTTTGATCTACCTGGTTTAGGTATCAGTACCATGTCTGTGTCATAAAAGGAATTTGGTAGGACTCCTTCAATCCCTATTTTTTCAAATAGTTTACATAGCATTGGAGTTAGTTGTTCTTTAAATGTTTGGTAGAATTCACCTGTAAATCCATCTGGTCCTGGGGACTTTTTCTTAGGAAGTTGGTTAATAGCTTGTTCTATTTATTTTTCTGAAAAGGGACTATTTAAGCAATCTACTTCCTCCTCTGTTAATCTGAAAAGCCTATATTTTTGAAGGTATTCTTCAATTTCATTTAAGTTATCGAATTTATTGGCATAAAGTTGAGCAAAGTAGCTCCTAACTATTGTTCTAATTTCCTCTTCATTAGTGGTGAGTTCACCCTTTTCATTTTTCAAGATTATCAATTTGCTTTTTCTCTTTTCTTTTTTTAATCAGGTTTACTAAGGGTTTGTCTATTTTCATAAAACCAACTCTTAGTTTTATTAATTAATTCAATAGTTTTTTTTACTTTCAATTTTATTAATCTCACCTTTTATTTTTTGAATTTCAAGTTTTGTGTTTGTCTGGGGTTTTTTAATATGTTCCTTTTTCTAGCAATTTTAGTTGTAAGCCCAATTCATTGGCCCTCTCTTTCTCTATTTTATGTAAGTAGGCCTGTAGAGATATAAAACTTCCCCTTATTACTGCTTTGGCTGTATCCCACACATTTTGGTATGATGTCTCATTATTGTCATTTTCTTGGGTGAAGTTATTAATTATGTCTATGATTTGCTGTTTTACCCAATCATTCTTTAGTATAAGATTATTTAGTTACCAATTATTTTTTGGTCTATTTTCCCCTGGCTTTTAATTAAATGTTATTTTGATTGCATTATGGTCTGAAAAGGATGCATTTACTATTTCTGCCTTACTGCATTTGATTTTGAGGTTTTTATGCCCTAGTATATGATCAATTTTTGTATAGGTTCCATGAACTGCTGAGAAGAAAGTATATTCCTTTCTGTCTCCATTTAGCTTTCACCAAAGATCTAACATATCAAACTTTTCTAGTATTCTATTTCCCTCTTTGACTTCTTTCTTATTTATTTTGTGGTTTGATTTATCTAATTCTGAGAGTGCAAGGTTGAGATCTCCCGCTATTATAGTTTTGCTATCTATTTCCTCTTGCAGCTCTCTTAATTTCTCTTTTAAGAATTTAGATGCTGCACCACTTGGTGCATATATGTTTAATATTGATACTGCTTCACTATTGATGCTTCCCTTTAGCAGGATATAATGCCCTTCCTTATCTCTTTTAATTAGATCAATTTTTGTTTTTGCTTGATCTGAGATGAGGATGGCTACTCCTGCTTTTTTGGTTTTCCCTGAAGCATTATAGATTCTGCTCCACCCTTTTACTTTTAGTTTGAATGTCTCACCCTGTTTCAGGTGTGTTTCCTGTAAACAACATATAGTAGGATTCTGACTTTTAATCCAGTCTGCTAACTGCTTCCTCTTTATGAGGCAGTTTGCCCCATTCACATTTATGGTTAGAAGGACTAATTCTATATTGCTTGCCATCCTATTAACCCCTGCTTATGCTTTTCCCCTTTCCTTCCCTTTTACCCTCCTACCCAGTATTAAACTGGTGAACACCACTTGCTTTTCACAGCCCTCCCTTTTTAGGATCCCTCCCCCACCTTAAAGATCCTCCCCTTATTTTACCCCTTTTCCTCGAAATTTCTGTATTCCCTTCCCCTTAGCTTACTCCTTCCCTTTTACTTTTCAATGAAGTGGAAGAAGTTTCACCATAAATCAAATATGTCTATTGATACACACTATGTTCATCTCCCTCCTTTCTTTCTCTCAGATATAATAGGTTACCTTTGCCTCTTCATGAGATAGTAGTACCACCACTTTACACTTTTTTATGATATAATCTCCTTTCCACCTCTAGTTTCTAAGACAAATTGTATATATGTTCTTTACATATTTTTTTGACAGAAGTATAGTTCTCAAGATTTCTTTTTACCTTTTTAGAAATCTCTTGAGTTTTGTATTTGAAGATCAAACCTTTTATGTAGGTCTGGTTTTTTCATCAAAAATAGATGGAATTCATTTATTTCGTTAAATGTCCATCTTCTTCCCTGGAAAACGATGCTCATTCTTGCTGGGTAAGTTATTCTTGGCTGCATACCAAGTTCCTTAGCCTTTTGGAATATCATGTTCCAGGCCCTGCGTTCTTTTAATGTGGACGCTGCTAGATCCTGGGTTATCCTTATTGTGGATTCTCCATATCTGAATTGCTTTTTTCTAGCAGCTTCCAATATCTTTTCCTTTGTCTGGTGGTTCTTGAACTTGGCCACTATATTTCTTGGTGTTTTGATTTTAGGGTCCCTTTCAGTAGGTGATTGATGAATTTTTTCAATGTCTATTTTACCCTCTGTTTCCAGAATGTCTGGGCAGTTCTCTTTGATAATTTCCTCGAAAATGGTGTCCAAGCTCTTTTTTTCCTCCCATTTTTCAGGGAGTCCGATTATTCTCAAATTGTCTCTCCTGGATCTGTTTTCCAGGTCTGTTGTCTTTCTGGTAAGGTACTGGACATTCTTTTCAATTGTTTCATTTCTCTGGTTTTGCTTGACTACCTCTTGGTTTCTCCTTGAGTCATTCATTTCTACTTGTTCCAGTCTAATTTTCAATGATGTATTTTCTTCACTCACTTTTTTTATATCTCTTTGTAATTGTCCAATTGAGTTTTTATCTTCTATGGAATTTTTTTCCATTTTATCCATTTTATTTTTTAGAGAGCTGATTTCTTTTTCCAGCTCACTAATCCTGTTTTCCTTGGAGTTGTTTACCTTTTCCAGCTCACTAATCCTGTTTTCCTTGGAGTTGTTTACCTTTTCCAGCTCACTAATCTTGTTTCTCAATGATTTGATTTCTTTATCCACTCTGTCTTTGAATGCATGGGATGAGTTCTCCAGGCTCTCTTGCCAAGTTTCCCTTTCCTTTTCCCATTTCTCTTCCAGCTCTCTTGTGAGAGCCTTTTTGATTTCCTCTATGATGTTCTTTTGTATTGAGGAGCAGCTTATATCCCTCCCAGGGGATACATCTGGGGACGGTCTGTTCCTAGTCTCCTCAGCATTTGAAGTCTGCTCCCTCTCCACACAGAAGCTGTCAATGGTTAGAACCCTTTTGAATTTTTTGTCAGAGTAGGAATCAAAGAAAACAAACTGACAAGAGAAACAATTGGTCTGTTTTGCGGGGGATGGGGCTGGATGGTATTAATGGGCTTCCTCTACAGACTGGGGGTAGGGCAGCAGAGAGCCACTAACAGAACAGCAATGACTGTACTGAGTCTGTACTCTGAGGCTCTGAGAACGCACCAAGTCAGTCCAGGTGGGGGTTAGGGGTGGCCGGGCTCTGAGAGACGCTGGCTTTCTGGGGTTTTAATCTTCACCTCTGGTGTTTACACCCTCTCTGCTGCTCTTGGCTTGCTGCCAAGATGGAGCATCCACACTGGGGCAAAAGTCCTTTCACAGTAAAGGCAGAGATCACACCCCTCCCCCTTTGGTCTGATCTGTGTGAGCTGCCTGTCTTGCTCTGGCTGCCTGCCCTCAGTCTGTGCCCAGTCTGATTGACCCTCCCCCGAGCAAACACAGACCTTTTCTGGCGACTTTCAAGGATGTCTTCTCTTGGTGATTATTTGTGGATTTCTTTCTGGGTCAAGCATTAAGTCACAGGCTTGTCATGAAGTAAGTTCTGAGAGAAAACAAGGAGCTCAAGCAGCTGTCTGCCTCCACGCCCCCATCTTGGCCGGTAGTCCAATAGACAAAAGAATTGCTTGAAGCATAAAGAAGTCAGTTGAGCTGCCAGATTTGGTGATAGTACATTCCAAGGGTTGTATTTTGAATCCAGGTTTTTCTTCTGTTAAATACTGAATATCTAAAACATGCTACCTCTCTATAGTGATATCAGGCTTTGTACAAGTCAAATAACTCTGTTCTTAACCTAGAGACAGAAGAAGTATAATGTGAAATTGTCCTACAGTAGTATCAAAGTTAGAGATACTCTGAAATTTCCTTTTGCCTTTACACACCTATAGGTAATTCCAGCCATGGGAATAACTCTTATGATTCTAAATATCTATGAATTTTCAGACCCTTTCTATAGCCTCTCTCATGAATATCAGACTCAATTTCATCAGGGTGGTAAAAATTGGATTTTAAATCTGGAACCCAAGGTTTAAATACTGGGTTTATCCCTTAGTAGCCATTTTATTATGGGCAAATCACTTTGCCTCAAAAAAAGGAAGTTAGATAAGGGAAGTGACTTGGCTGAAGTCATACAGTTATTAAGTTAGTTAGTAAAATTTGGTTAAATGAATGAAATATCTGGAAACTTTCAGATTTTCCTTCCCTTTTGTCTGTGGTAGCCAGCCTAGGAATTCATCATTTTAAGCTTCTCTGCATGAATTACAAAGAATTAACAGCATCAACTACACAGATTAATTTTAATGATATGTAATAATTGAAGAAACCCCCTTTCCTCAAATAGAAAATAGAACATATCTTGCTGACACCAGCAATAGTTGTGTCATTTTACTTATACTCAAGAGAGTAGTTACTGCAGAAATAATATAAATTACTTTCAAACAGAAGGTTCAAAATCCATTATCTTAAATGAATTTTCTTCAAAAATGTACACATAGACTAATGTAACAGTAGAAGTATGGCTTGGGTTATGCTCCTCCATCAATGTGTAGATACATTTCATTTTCTAGATTTCAGAAGAAGTTCTATTTTAGAATAATGACTGATTTTTGTGCTTTAGATTTCCAAGAATCTGTGGTCTTAGAAACCATGATTTCAACTTTGCTGAGTTTTTTTTAAAAATGTTTTAATATTGCTATTTTTCTAACAATCATTATCTTGTCCCCTCTACCCAGAATATAGCTACTTCCTTTGTAACAATGTAGTATAATTTATAAAAATCAAAGCAATTTAATCATATCTGACTTTATGTGTATGCCTCAATGAATATTTCATTTCACAAATGTGGTTCCATACCTCTTAAAGAGAAGAAGGAATAATCTTTTCTTCATTATTCTTATGTAATGAAGATGAGTTATCCCATTAATCTTAATTCTGATATCCTTCATTATCATTTTAGTTTGTATTATTGTGGATTTTCTAATTCTCTGAGGCTCCAATAAATTGCTATGCAATGAACAGAGGAATAAACAAGCCTGTCCAGGAAATACTTTATGGATCCAACAATGCCAATTTTTACAAGTTGATTAACAAAGGATATATTCTTAGAATTGCTAAAGATGAACTTAACAAACAGATGTCAGTTCAGGGAAACAAGAGACTGTTCATTGACAGAAATGAAATCATAGAATCTCATTTTGAAAGTGACTAGAACAAATATCCTATCAAATTTGATGTGAATTAGAAAGTCTGCATAGGACACTGAAAAATAGAGTTGATTTGGAGTCAAAAGATCTAAATTCAAGTCCTTCCTCTTCTACTTATTACCTTAGACTGGTTAGTTAATTTCTCATTTCCTCATTTCTTTAAATGGGAGAAGCAGGTAACTTAAATGGAGGAAAATATTGTATCATTAAAAAAAGATTTAAAAGAGTTCACAACAAAACAGCTAGACACAATAAAATGAAATATTTAATCCATGAAATGTTGAAAATGACAGCTCATAACATGCATTTCTACTTTAGTTAACCAAGAATTTTCTTATACATATGTATACATATGGACATCCATATATATATATACATACACGTATACATACAAACACCTTTATGTGTGTATGTATGTATCATCTGCTTTGATGCTCCTAAAAAAACATTTTCATACATGCAGATAGAGCATTATTTTTCATATAAATAAATTGAGGGTCAGAAGAAGTAGCCTGTTTCACATTGCAATATCATTATATTTTTGTGGTTCCAACTCTTCAGAACCCCATTTGGGGTATTCTTAGCAAAGACACTGGAGTGGTTTTTGCCATTTCCTTTTCAAATTCACTTTACAGATGAGGACACTGAAGTCAATAGGATTAAGTTACTTGCCCAGAATCAAAGAATTAGGAAGTATCTAAAGCCAGGTTTAAGCTCAAGAAAATGAGTCTTTGTGACTCTAGACCTGGTACTCTATGCACTATAGCATAGCTACTTATTACTGCATTTGCCATTATATAATAATTTCCCTAATTGGAATTTATGTCACTTTAAGATATGCAAAGTATGATATTTTTGTTGTCTTATCGCATCCTCACAACAATACTGGGAGGCAAGTGTTGTTATAATCCACAATTTGCCAATGAGAAAACAGGAAAGACGAGATTTCTCAGACTTTCCCAGACTCCAAGTCCAGCACCCTTTTTTTCCTTGTCGCCTTAGTAAATGGTAGCCCTGGAGATTCATTCCAACAAACATTTATTAAGGAGTAACAAGTGCTTGATGCCAGGTGGCAAACAATTATAAGAGTTCATTCTCTAGGCTCTCAAGGATCACAGAAGCTGTTACTAGAGTAAGTTGAATGTATAACTATAATGTTATTTTTACTAGATTGTTGTTTTCTGTATTTTGCCCTAAGCAGTCAACATCTGGAATGTTGAATTCACTTCTAGATGCGAAATTTTAATAACTACAATGATAAACTGACATGGATGATAGTAGCAATAATGGAAACCTACATAGACTTTCAAGATTTGCAAAGTGCATCATATATTTTCTCCTCAAAATTAGCTTGTGAGTGGGGTGCTTTGGGAATGCTGACCCTCCTTTACAGACAAAAAAGATAGAATCTCAGAGAAGTTGTGACAAAGACACATGGCTGGCAAATATTAAAGATGAGATTTAAAGCCAAGTCTTTCTAACTTCAACTTATGTACTGTGTCACATTACTTCCATAGAAAAGAGAACTGGAGATCATTCATAATTATGTATTTCAGTCATTTTTGAATCTTTGTGACCCCATTTGGGGTTGTCTTGGCAGAGACTCTGAAGTGGTTTGCATTTCCATCTTCAGATCATTTTATAGATGAGGAAATTCAGGCAAACAACACTCAGTGACTGACTCAGGGTCACACAACTGACACGTGTTTGAGGCCAGAATTAAATTCCATGAAGATGAATCTTCCTGATTTCAGGTCTGGCCTTCCGTCTAAGTATTAAAATACTTACCTGCCCTCATGCTATTATGTTTTGGTTATAAGAACTGAGAAACATTTAGATTGTAGAAAGAAATTAAGGGAGTAGGGAGACATGATAACTGCTTTCAGATATTTGAGGGGATACCATGGAGAAGGCAGGTTAGAATTCTTTCTTCTTGATCCTATTGGGTAAAGCCAGGAGGAATGGGTAAAAACTTCAGAGAGATACATGTCAGAGAAGCACATTTCTGCTCTCTTTAAGGAAAAACTTCCTAACAATTATAACTGTTTTAAAGTTAATGACTTGCCTGGGGATATTTTATTGGAGCTTTGTAGCAGGAGCAACATGTTTACTTGTTTAAAATAATGTAATTATGATAATAGCTAGCATTTTTATAGTTTTTTTGAGATTGAAAATTTCTTTAGAAATATCTCATTTTACCCTTACAATTCTTCTTGCCTCCTCATTTTACAGATGAGGAACATAGGCAAACACAAATAAGTAGCTTGACCAGGATCACACAACTAGGAAGTATTAGGTGGAGATTTGAATTCAAATTTTCTGACTCCAAGCCTCATACATCACTCACTATACCATCTAATTGCCTCTTAGAGGTCCCTCCTATTTCAGAAATCCCATTATATAAATATAGGAGACAAGTTCAAAGGGAAAAACAATGTCACATTGCATTTTAAAGTTTCTAAAACTCTTTTTATCCATATTCTAATTGGACTCTTATTTTGACACTGTGAGATGAGTACTACAGTTATCCTATCCATTTTAGACTCAGAAAGTTAAGTGATTTATCCTTAATCACCAAACTAATATCTGAATTGAGATACAGTCTAGTTCTTTTTCACTAAGAATGCAGCATTCTATCCCCTACCCTCTACTGTCTTTCTCTAGATGTATGATGATAACTTTAACCTGAGGGCTCAAAAAAGATTTAAAGGAAGAACTGGCCTTAAAAGAAAGAAGAAATTTTCAGTAGACAGAGATATAGATGGGATTGGATGGGGTGGATGAGTATAGAGAAACCAGTTCAATTATGTGAATTTGCTGGATGCAAAATGGCACAGTGTTCAGGAGAAAAGAAAATACACTATATTACAATGTCTATTGCAATACTTATTTCTTCTCAACTTTGTGTGGTTATATACATGTTATTGGAAGGTATGGAGGCAGATTGCTTATTGAAAAGTAACTATCAAAGCAGAATACATTAAAAAAATAAAAACAAGATATATCAAGAACAATTGGAATGGCAAGTCATCTGATTAGGCTAGAACATGGTTTAAAAGAGTGCTAGAAAAGTAAGTTAAGGATCAGATTTGTAAAGGACTTTGAATACCAGATACTGAATGCCAATTTTTATTTTTGGTACCATCTTAGGAAGCCACTGAAAGTCATTTGATTGAGAGATTGGCATAGCATTTAACATGGAAAGGTTACATGGATGACTGATTGGAATAAGCAAAAACTAGGGGCAGGAATACCACGTAGAATAGTATCAAAATAGTTCAAATAAAAGGCCATCAGGAGTCATAATAGGGCCATAGTTATGGATACTGAAAGGGAAAGGGTAGGAAAGAGAAATAATGTAGAATTCACATTGACAGAACTTAGACTTGATCAGATGTGTAAAGTGATATAGAGAGTATTATAAAGTATGATTCTAACTAAGCCAATAAATCTAGGGTGAATAGAGGATGGCAGGGCCAGGAGCAGAAATTAAAATTTTGCTATGAGGAACAACATTATAAGAGAAGATAGTTAGTTTAATATTGATATGTTGAATTTAATGTGTCAATAGAACACCTAGGAATGGCATCAATTTTGTGAATTAATGAACCCTGGAATTCTTAGAATGGCTTTAAAAGAGTATAATTCTAGGGAAAAACAAAACAAAACAAAACAAAAAACTAAACTTTGAAAAACAAAGTAAGTTGAATGTTCCTGAGAATTCATGGATGATTACACAAAAGGGTTGATTATGAAAGGAATTTTAAAGAAATAGTTTCTTGGATTAGTCACTCTGAACGAATAAGCTTAGTCAAACTGAGCTTAGTCCCAAGTCAAACTTGGGAGAAAAGAGTTGATTATAGTCTGATGAATACCTCTGCTGTTCTTAGCCAAGGAATGTATGGGGAAAATGCATTTTTTGTGTGTGGCTTGTAAATTGCTTCTTATTTGGGGGCTTTTAGCATCTTACCAACAAGGGAATTGCAAACATGCCTGTGATATTTGCAGAAATAAGATCAATGTGAATCATATCAAATAACATATATATTAAGCACCTGCTAAATTCAAGACCTTGGTTGGAAACTGTGGCTGATATAAAGATAGACAAGACTGTCCTTTAACTTAAAGAGATGAAAGATCATGTCAGTCTCTTATAACAAAAATAATGCAAATATGATAATGATTTTGTAGAATTTTCATAACACCTAATATGTGTTTTGTATTTTGCAAATATCTCATTTTGACTTCATTACAAGCTTGCAAAGTGAGTGTTATTCTTATCTCTATTTCCTTCTAGTACTTGAGAAACTAAGGCAAGCAGAGGTTAACTAACATGTCCAGAGTCACACAGCTAGTAAGTATCTGAGACCATATTTGAAGACAAGATTTCTGACTCTGAGCCAGTGTTCTATCTACTCTGCCATCTAATTTGTGCTAAAAAGATCCTCCAGAGGCTTCTATTGGTACTATATGCCAAGTCTATGCCTTACACTTCTAGGAGGAAACACGTTTCAGATAGTTCCTGAGGATGCATGGAATTATTGACCCTTCTGGATGTAGGAGGTAAATATTAGTTAGGAAGTGAGTTACTGATAATGATGATGATGATGATGATGATGATGATGATGATGATGATGATGATGAAGAAGAACAACAAGAACAAGAATAAGAACAAAAACAAGAACAAGAAAAGGAGCAAGGAGCAATTGAAGGAGGAATATGGCAATGATGGTGTTTTAGATTAAGAGGATGATGGTTATGGTAAAGATAATGGTAACGATGGTGCTGATCATGATACTGCTGCTGCTGACAATAATGACAATGTTATTATGTTTTCTTTGCCTCAAAGAGTCTACAAACATCTATTAAGGTTGGATTTCTAGTAAGAACATGTAATATGAACACAAGAGAAAACAAATAAGTGAGGGGGAAGATACCCTTATAGACTCAAGGCTCAATTTAAATTCAGGCCTTATTTACTTTCTTTCCATGTTATCTTCTCTCTGCCACTTAGCTGTCATAAGAAATGATGAAATGAACAACTTCAGAGGAAATTGAGAAATTATTTAAGAACTGTTACATCTAGAGTGCCAGGTCTGGAGTTAAATAGACACATCTTCATGAGTTCAAAGATAACCTTAGACATATACTAGTTGTGTGACTCTGGGAAAAGTCACTTAACCCTGTTTGCTTCAGTTCTACTACAGTAAAATTAATTGGAGAGAAAATGGCAATACCTTTTCTAATAATATCCCAAATGATGTCACAACGAATTATACACAACTGAAAAATGGCCAAACAATGACAACTACAACTACAACTACTTGGTGCAATATTTCATCTATTAACATATAGAAGGAGATGTGGAAAAGAAGCATTAAAAATTTTGGAGTCAAAAGATCTTGATGAGAATTTCAATCTTGACTATCCTTTGGTAATCCTCCTTATTTCTTTTTTTATTAATTTAATAATTATACATATTTTGACAGTATATATGCATGAGTAATTTTTTTATAACATTATCCCTTGTATTCATTTTTCCAGATTTTCCCCTCTCTCCATCTACTCCCTCCCCTAGATGACAGGCAATCTCATACATTTTACAAGTGTTACAGTATAACCAAGATATAATATATGTGTGTAAATCCAATTTTCTTTTTGCACGTTGAGTATTGGATTCCAAAGTTGGGCAAAGTAACTCTTTATTTCTCTAATTTCCTCTTCATTGGTGGAAAGATCCCCCTTTTCATTTGTAAGACTAACAATTTAATTTTCCTCTTTCATTTTTCTGATCAGATTTGCCAAAGGTTGATCTATTTTATTGGCTTTTTCATAAAACCAACTCTTGGTTTTATTTACTAATTCAATAGTTTTTTTAATTTACTTTCAATATTATTGATTTCTCCTTTTAATTTTAGTATTTCAAATTAGATTTTTGGTTGGAGGTTTTTAATTTGGTCTTTTTCTAGCCTTTTAAGTTGTAGGCTCAATTCATTAATGTTCTCTTTCTATTTTGTTGAAATAAGCCTCTAAAAATATAAAATTTCACCTTATTACTGCTTTAGCTGCATCCCACAGATTTTGGTATGATGTCTCATCATTGTCATTATCTTGGGTGAAATTATTAATTGTTGCTATAATTTGCTGTTTCACCCAGTCATTCTTTAAGATGATATTATTCAGTTTCCAATTACATTTTGGTCTATTTACCCCTAACTTCTTATTGAATGTAGTTTTTATTGCATTGTGATCTGAGAAGAAGAAGGTATTTATTATTTCTGTCTTCCTACATTTAATTTTGAGATCTTTATGTCCTAATATATGGTCAATTTTTGGGTGGGTTCCGTGAACTGCTGAGAAGAAAGTATACTTATTTCTATCACCATTCAGTTTTCTCCAAAGGTCTATCATACCTAGTTTTTCTAATATTCTATTTACTTTTTAAATTTCTTTCTTATTTGTTTTGTGGTTTGATTTGTCTAAATCTGAGAGTGCAAGGTTGAGATCTCCCACTATTATAGTTTTGCTGTCTATTTCTTCTTGCAACTCTCTTAACTTTCCCTTTAGGAAGTTAGATGCTATACCACTTGGTGCATATATGCTTAGTATTGATATGGCTTCCTTGTCTATGCTACCTTTTAGCAGGATATAGTTTCCTTCCTTATATCTTTTAATTAGATCAATTTCTGCTTTTGCTTGATTTGAGACAAGGATGGCTACCCCTGCTTTTTTGGCTTTACCTGAAGCATAATAGATTCTGCTCCAACCTTTTACCTTTACTCTGAATGTATCTTCCTGCTTTAAGTGTGTTTCCTGTAAACAACATATTGTAGGGTTCTGACTTTTGATCCAGTCTGCTATCCGTCTCCATTTGATGGGAGAGTTCATCCCATTCACATTTACAGTTAAAATGACTAATTCTATATTTCCTGCCATCATATTATCCCCAGATTATGCTTTTTTTTTCCTTTACCACCCTGAACCCCTTCCCCAATATTTAATTTATAGACGCAACTTGTGACATACAGCCCTCCCTTTTTAGTATCCCTCCCCCATCCTTCCAAGTCTCTTCCCTTCTTCCCCTTTTCCTTTTCCCTTTTCCTCTTCCCCCTTTTAATGAAGTGAGGGAGAATTCTCTGAAAAAACAAATATGTCAATTATTTACTCTTTGAGCCTCTTCTGATGAGAGTAGGATTCACACAATGTTTCTCCCCCTCTCTAAGTTCCCTCAGATGTGGTAAATTTTCTATGCGTCTTCCTGGGATGTAGTTTCCCTCTTTTTATCACTCCTTCTCCTTTTTCTGATACTACCCCCTTTCCTTTACTACTCTCCCTTTTTTATATGAGTAAAATCAAATTATCCATGCAGACTTTCTATATATCCACAACAGAGATACAATTCTCAAGAGTTCTTTTTACCTTTTTCTGTTTCTCTTCAGTCTTATGGATGTAGATCATTTTTTTTGTTTAAGTCTGGTTTTTTTTTTCTTTTTTTCTTAGAAACAAATTGAATTCCTCTGTTTCATTAATGACCATCTTCTTCCATGGAAGAAAATGCTAAACTTAGCTGGGTAGTTTACTCTTGGTTGTAATCCTTGATCTTTTGCCTTTTGGAATATCAGGTTCAAGGTCCTTTGATCTTTTAATGTGGAGGCAGCCAGATCTTGAGTGACCCTTATTGTGGCACCTTGATATTTGAATTGTTTTTTTCCTAGCTGCTTACAATATTTTTTCCTTTGTTTGGTAGTTATGCAGCTTAGCCATAATGTTCCATGGAGTTATTTTTTTTAGGGTCTTTTTCAGAAGGTGTTCTTTCAATGCCTATTTTCCCTTCTGTTTTTATTATCTCTGGACAGTTCTCTTTGATAATTTCCTGTAAAATAGAATCTAGGCTCTTTTTTTATTATAGTTTTCAGGAAGTCCAATGATCCTCAGATTATCTCTCCTAGATCTATTTTCCAGGTCTATAGATTTTCCCAGTAAGTATTTGATTTTATTCTCCAGCTTTTCATTTTTTCTTTTTGTTTTTTTTTCTTTTGTTTGGATTCTTGGGTTTTCAAGGAGTCATTCATTTCTATTTGTTCTATCCTGATTTTTAATGAGTTATTTTCTTCATTTACATTTTTAGTTATTTTTGTATATGCCAAATTGGGTTTTTAAATGAATTATTTTGCTCTATTGAATATTTTTTCCATTTCCCTAATTTTTTAAGAGGGTTATTTTCTTTTTCCAGTTCATAAATCCTACTTTCTTGAGACTTTATCTTTTCCAATTCAGAAATCTTACTTTCCTGTGATTTTTTTACCTTTTCTAATTCACAGATTTTGTTTCCCTGCATCTCCTGTGAATTCTTTATTTTATCCAACTCAAATTTCAGGGAATTGTTATTCTCTATCAAAGCTTTTCTTTCCTTTTCCAATTTTTCTTCAAACTCTCTTAACTTTTTAATAGTCTCTTCTAAGAGACAGTTATGTGATGGGAGGCAGGTATCGTTCCCCTTTAGAGTGTTATCTGCTGACTCTCTGCTGTTAACTTCCTTGGGGTTGGATACCTGCTCTTTCTCTGTGTAGAAGGAATCAATAATTCTCTTCAGCTTTTTACTCATTGTTAAAAATCTTTTGGGGTCTGCCCTTGGGGTAAGAAGCTTATTTATTTACTTATTTACAGCTTCCTCCCAGACTGGATGGATGCAGTGGCTCCTGTACCTAAGCTAAGAGAGAGCTCCGGGAGAGAGTTCCCTTCCCCCCTCCCTGGAAATGTCTCAGAGGTGATACAGCTGCACTGTGAGGATTGCCCAGTCAAGGACCCAGCTATGTGTCCTAGCGACTTCCCTGAGGTTTAAGACTTAACAGTAAAAGTGACACAAAGCCCAGCCAATGCATTCTGTGGGGCATGGATATCAGCAGCTGATGTGAAAAGCCTCTGTACTCAAACTGGAAGTGTCTGCCCGGAAACCGAGATCCCTACTTCAAAGGTTCCACTTCTCTGGGAGTTCTGAGGCTGCTAGAGTTCCTCAGCCTCAGAGCAAGCCTGGCCCTATGTGGATTAGATGTCGCCTGGGGCTGTGTCCCTGCTGTTCAAGCTGTTAACTACCCCAAGGTGAAGCCCAGGACAGCAGAAGGCGGCTTCATAGCCGTGCCAAGATCTGTTAGGTCACTTCCAAATTGGGGTGGTTCTAGGATCTGGCTTTATATTTTAAAGTGGCTTGATTTCTCTTCTGAACTACTGTTTTATAAGCAGAGAAGAGCTAACAGCCTGTGTCAGATTCCTCTATCTCAGTGGCTTCTCTGATCCCAGAGCTCTCCCCAGCCCAATCGGCACATGTGCTAGCACCTAACCATCTGTGTTGGCCTTTTTTCTTCCTCCCCTTGGAACTGACCATTTCTGTAGAGACTCTCTTCAGCTGTTATGTTGTGCTTCTAATCCTTGTTCTTTATATCAGTCCAGCGTTATTTTTGAGGCTGATTTAACTAATTGGTAATGAGGGAAGAAGGGAGCTTACAAATTCGCGTGTATCTTCTCTGCCATCTTGGCTCCGCCCTCTCTCCTTATTTCTTTTAAACACTTATTTTGTTTTCTATAAGCTGAAGGGGTTGCAACAGATTACCTCTTAGATTCTTTTCAGCCCATGAATTTATGGAAGCTTTTGAAATTCTGACTCTGATATGAAACTTGCTAGATATCTATGCAATCACTAAGGATAGTTCAATCATGGGGCACAATGTCAAAACCAAGTGGCTTGATTCCCATGGGAAGGAGGAAGAGGTCAGGGAGAGAAAGTAATTTCTGGAGGTCTACTCTAAAAAACTGTTTTTTTTTTTCTGTTGGGAAGAAAGTGCTAGGACAAGTCATATAGCAATATGGCATTGAATAAATAATGACTGCTCTTCAAATATGGCCACTCAACAAGCTTCAAATACACTGAATATTACTATGCACACATTTTTACAACTTGTATGCAAGAATAGCATGATTTTGTTCAGTGCATTCTTAATATGTAAATTGTATTGATAGAATTCTCCACATTAACTCAAATAGAAATAAATCCAATTTCTTCTTAATGAAGTCACTGTTTCCTTTCAATCTTCCTGATTGTCTCATAATTAATGTATTTTAGGATTTTGATAGGAACTGAAGACAAAGAGATCTTTCATTTCTGGGCTTAGTAATTCAATTCAACCAGAGCATGTAGGTGTTACCTCATACTGTCTTTAATTATATTAAATTTTGATTCCCCAATAGCTATTTCTGTTCTCTTCTTTCTATTTTCAAATTCACTATCCTTCATACAAAAAACAGAATCAAAATTAGGGTATTTGAGAAACTCTGTGTTCCTAATATTGACTATTAGCATTTTCTCTTTTTTCCAGGAGTGTCATCTGAAAATCTTCATTGAGTCTTCATTTTTTTCATCAATATAGCTAAAAACTAACTTTTTTATTGTCTTTGGTATTCCTGGCAAGATTAAAGATTATTCTGAATTTTAATTTCTGATGCTAGGGAGTACTCCATGCTTTTCTATTCTTCCTCAATTATCTACTCATGTCTTTCCTTCTATTTATATGCATTAAAAAAGAAAAAATAGTCAATCAGTTTCTTGTGCAAGCACATTAGTCCTTCTAGATATTTTAACCTTTCTGTTTGTTTCTTTAAAATTCCATTCTTGAGAACTTCTCATTCTTCTGTGATAACTTCCACAGCAACTTTTATGCCCATTGGCTCTATTTTTCTCTAAATTATTTGAAATCTCTCCAAAATTATATGTGCACTTATGGCTTTGTTTAATTTTTCTCTCTGTAACACGCTATGCATACATGGGGAATTTATCGATACACAAGCTAGTTAGTAAGATGAAAATAATTAGACTCAGAATTCTCAATGTATGAAATAAAAAATATGCAAGCAATAGTCTAAGAATAAATCACTAACCTGAGTCTTAGAGGACCAATAAACTTCTTCCATATTAGATTTATGACAAGGTTCCCTCCATCATTTAGAAATTATAGGTCTCTCTTATACAGTCACTTGGCTAGTCTCCATTAGTCAGATCAGTCAATCAGCACTGCTCTTAAGAGAACAAAAGCTGTTCAAGTCTCTAGTTTCAGGAATGCAAGTACCAGTCATAATCATGACATAGAAACAGGCTGATGCCATACAATTTTAATTGTCTTTAAATGATTCTTTTGTTTACTGTTATTATGAGCAAAACTAGATTATATGATTGTCGGTTACATGTATGTCACCTTGTTGTATTTGAGTATAAGTTAATCAAAGTTACACAAGCATTCTAAAATTTTAGAGAAAAGATTTCAGAGAATTTAGAGAAAAATGAGGGAGACAGTGGACAAAAAACAAATTATGGTGTAGGTTATCACAGAAGACACAAATAGGAAAAAAATTCTAATGAAGAAGAGATGTTATATCCCTTTAAAATTTTTCTGAGGAGTATTTTGAGGTACTTTTTCCATTGAATTGTATTTCTCTTATGTTTTATGTTTTCTTATATAGGGATAATCAAATATATGTTTGTGCGTATGTGCCTGCATGTGTGTATGCATGTATTCAATTTCTCCAATGGTATATTGATTTTTCATCATTAGGCAAAGATCTCACTTATAAAATACTTGTAGTTAAAGTAATATTTATAGATAGTATAATAGTTATGTTTCTTATAAGCCTTAGTCCCTATTTCCATTTTCATGATCTCTGTCACTATTAAAATAAAATGCTACATTGGGCTAAAGGCTTTGTTCATCATATTAGTCTTTCCATTGAAACCTATATGGTTTCAGAATTAGAAAGACCTTAATTAAAATTCAGCATCATTTACTAACTTGGTGAGACCAGGCAAGTCATTTACCCTCTGTCTTCCTCATTTTCCTCAATTGTAAAGTGGGAAAAATAAATAGCAGAGGGTTGTTGTGAAGTTTATATTTGTAAAAAATACAATAAGGTACTTAACATATACTTGTCTTCCCATTCCCCTTACCTCCCACTGTTATAGCTAAAAAAAAAAGTCTACAAAGAATTGAAGACATTTTTTTGTGTGTCACCATTAGAATTGAAGATATCCTGGTATAGTGAATACAGAGCTAATCTCAGCAAAGTCTGGGTTCAAGATGAATTTTTGATCCATATTCATTTAATGGCATCTGGTTTCATACTGAATAGAGTCCTGGATCTGGAGCCAAGAATTTATGTGTTTGAATCTAGCCTCAGTCACTTACTTGTTTTGTGACCTTGGATTAGCTATTTAACTTCTGACTGCCTTGGTTTTCTCAACTTTAAAATAGGTGCTATAATAGCACTTACCTCACAATGTTGTAAGAATCAAATAAGATAATTGCATACAGTACCTGGCACATTGTTGATGCTTTATAAATACTTTTTCCCCTTCTCTTTCCCATATTAGTTTTATTACCCATGGTAAATTATCATATGAATGTTCCAAAATGTAAGGTACATAAAAGGTCCTGACCTATACTGGTAAAGAAAAAATTTCCCTGGTGTTAACTATATGAATGAAAGTAAATATTCACTCAAAGCCATGATGCTGGTTTAAAATAGAAAAAAAATAAAAAAAAATAAAAAAATAAGCAAAGTGCAACAAAAATATCATAGCCCATAGCCAAAGTCAACTTACAAGAGATGAATTTCTCCCTTCTTAACAGTGCTGATTCTCTGTACCTTCAAAAAGTGCATTAGCTAATCTTCTACTTTTCCCTGAAAGATCAAGGGTCACTCTCATGTGACAATGAAATGTTGGATCAGGAACTGGGGAGAGAAATCTATGTGACTATACAACAAATAAAAAAGGCAAATCAATCATCCACATTTTCCCCAAAGAGATGATTCAATACCAAACAACGATTTGTATTCTTCCCCAACATCACTATTCTATAACTTGAAATGAGCTGCAAAAGAATGTTGATATGTGTATTTAAGCTACTGTGCTTTGGATAATAACTTGCTCCTATTTTAGATAATGGCTAAAGTAATTCAGAAGCATCAGAGAAGAAAACAATTACACCTTGCCAATCTGGTTTTTGAATAATGATCCTAAGGGAAATGCTGGTGAAATTCATAGGGACAGCTTGAATATCAATGTGCATTGGTCTTCCTGATTATTTTTTTCTTTGTTTTCCATTTGCTTTCATTCCACTTTGTATGGGACAAAAAAGTATTTTTATTATGTTGGCAAATTGTAATTTCTCTCAAATGCTCCCTTTTGATTTCCCTCAGATGTGTTCATCCATGTACATGATACTGACTTATTATTGTCAAAAATTTTTATGTAGGAATGGAAAACAACTGTGTCTTGGTGATAAATTTTCACATTTCCATGTAATAGCAAATGCTAATATCAATCAATGAAAATGCTGTTTTATCCCAGGCCCTATGTTTCAGACAATGGGGAAGATAATAAAAAAAGACAAGGGGCTATGTGGTAGGGAATTTAGAGTCTAGAAACATTGAAACATAAAATGTGAAGTCTGAAAAGGGAGCTCAGATAAGGAGTCCAACCCTGGAATCCCTACCAAGTAGTGAGCCAGACTTTCTTTGAATATCATTAGAAGTGATAACAGGAGTTGAGAGGCTGTGTATGCCAAGGGATACATTGGAATACTAAAATCAAATATCAAAAGGAAGAACCTGTTCAAAGCAATGAATATCATTGTAATCCTAGGATTTACACACACACACACACACACACACACACACACACACACACACACACACACACACACATATTACCAACAGGATAAAATTTTATAGAAGCAAATTATCTAAAAATGTCTTTGCAAAAATAGTGAATTGCTTTCCTTCATTCTATGGAACTTAAGATTATATCATAGTTCTTTTAGTCATGCATGGAAAAAATAGCAATAATGATTTTATCTACCTGGAAAACCATTTGCTTGAGGGAACATAAATAATTATAATGTGATAGTTTCTTATTTCATGATAATTTCTGACTAACTTTATTTTTTGTTGTTGAAATACATGTTAGATCTAATATGTGGATAAATATTTATATAGTTATCTTGTTGCACAAGAAACAGATCAAGAAGGAAGAAAAAGAAAAACTGAAAAAGAAAACAAAATACAAGCAAATAACAACAGAGTGAGAATGCTTGTAATTGGACAGCACTCTGGAGAAATGAACTTGAGGCAAGGATTCTTACAACAAGGTATTAACTCAGTGGAATTGATAAGACAATCATTATCTAGTTTAGTATGGTGATTAATAATTCTCTAGTTGAGTATGATCTTTTTTATCTTACAACAAATAATGGTTCTCTAGTGATATAATGATTGGCTTATACTTAGTATGATGAATGAATTTAATTATAATAGAGTATATAAGAGGTCAGTCAGACCTAGATCAGGGGGACTCCAAGAGACTTGAAAACAGAGATCCTCTTGGTAGCTGGCCTGTCCTCGTTCACTTCTCCACTGAGATCAAGGCCTACCTGAAGGTCCCCCAGAAAGCTAGTCCGATCCTATGTAAAGGAGACAGACTGTGAAGGAGATAATAAAGACTTTGGATTTTATTCTTGACTATTCTTGTGGTGATTATTCTGCTGACACCAAGGCTGGTTCCCAAGGCCCTCCAAAACACTAGTCAGAACATTACAAATGCTATGTTATTTTACACACTTAGTTCCCATAGTACTCTCTCTAGATGAAAATAGCTCTCTTCATTACTGCTCAAGTTTAACTGATTTGAATCATCTCAATGTTAAAGAGAGCCAAGTCTATCAGAATTGAGCATTGTATAGTCTTGTTGTTGCCTTGTATAATGATCTCATGGTTCTGCTCACTTCATTTAGCATCAGTTCATGTAGGTCACTCCAAGATTCTCTGAAATAATCCTGCTGGTTATTTCTTAAAGAACAATAGTATTCCATAGCATTTGTATACCATAATTTATTCAGCCATTCTCTATTTGATGGGCATGCACTCAATTTCCAGTTTCTTGCCACCACAAAGAGGGCTGTCACAAATATTTTTCACATCCAGGTCCCTTTCCCTACTTTAAGATGTCTTTGGGATATAAACCCAGTAGAAACACTGCTGGATCAAAGGGTATGCACAGTTTGATAACTTTTTGATCATAGTTTCCAAACTGTAATGTCCAGCCTAGCTTTCTGGAGGTTCTCTTGATGGTCTCAACAGGTTAGTAACCATGAGGTTGGTCAGGAATAAAGTCTTCATTCTATGGAACTTCCTTCAGAATCTGTCTCCTTTACAATCTGTTAACTCTGACTGACTGAGTACCCAGTTCTCTCAGAGCTTAAATAACCTATTACAATTGCATCATTATAGCATACTGAGTATATGCCAAGTAGAATTATTATATCATTATATCAAACTACAATGCTTATATCATTATATCATATTAGATATATGTGAACTAGAGAACCATTATATCATCAATTCCACTGAGTTAACGCCTTGTTGTAAGTATCCTTTTTACAAATATACGTCTCCAGAGTTCCAGCCTTTTACATTTCCCACTTTCTTTCATTTTAGAACACAGGTGGTCATGCCCTCCCTGACTTCTCAGAAAGGGAGGTGCCCATCTCCAAAGGAAAATGGGGAATCAAACCAGATATTGTTAGCAGGTTTCCTCTGGGCTGAAGGGTCTTACTTGAAACAGGTATACATAAAACCATCAACATGGGAGATATTACCCAAGCACATAGTAATGTAACACAGGCTGGTAGTGATATAACAAACAATATGAATCAAAATGCGGAATTATACATTTCCATAAATCCTAGAAGGAGGGTATATAAATAACAATCACATATACACTTCTTTCAGCATCCAAGAGGCAGTCCAAAACAAATATATTGTCCATTACTTCATATGTCAGGAAACAATGATTCTTGCACATTTTGATGTCCTGCAACAATCTCATCATGTGTCAGGGAATCTAACATGTAGTCAGAGATCAGACCATTTGATGTTTCTTGGGTCTTTTCCTTTGTTTCAAGAGTCTTCTCCTTCTCTCTCTGATGGACAAGGCAAATATGGTACCCATGTGATTCCTTTTCCATCTGTAGAGATATAAGTAAACCCTCTACCCCAACCAGTTAACCTATCTTGTCCCTTCCATTCACTACTTTCTAGATCTCTCCACATCACCTGGCTATTATCTACAGATAGTAGAGCTGCTAGCACTGGACACTGCCTTCTGGTGTATTATAAAACCTGTCTGCAAGAGCCCAGCTTTCTCAAAAATCAAAAAACAATTAATAGTATAGAGAGCCAAATTTAAAAGCTCTCTAGGTTATCTGTGGCTTCCCCTTTCTTTTGTTTTCAGAGGAGCATCCTGATATCTGTTTCTCCTCTCTACTATTTCCTGTCATTGAGGTTTAAAAGGTATACAAGTGCTATATAAAATTTGATATTGTGCACAAAAGTGTGCAAAATGTTTAGAAATATGTGCAGGTCTGTTATCTGTTTTTATTGCTTGTGGCACACATGATTGCAAAAGCTTGTATAAGGAATTCAATGGCTACTCGGGCTGTCTCTTTTGCTGATGGTATTGCAAAAGTTAATTCTGAAAAGATACCTACTACAACATGGATAAAAGACAGACAACCAAAAGATCTATAATGGGTCACATCCATTTGCCAAATTTTATTGAGTCTCAAACCACAAGGGTTCTTCCCTGGAGATAGTGTAGGAGCATGGAAAGGAAGGCAAGCTGTACAGGCTTTTACTATGTTCATAGCTTCCCCTTTTGTTATCCCAAATTGCAAACGTAAAGCTCGAGCAGCCTAATGATATTTAGAATGCTACTCTTGGGGGCTGCATGAACGAAAGGCCAACATGGTTACAAGGCTATCTGCCTTTGAATTTTCATCAAAAATAGAATGTGGAGGTCCACTATGGATGCTTTCTCACTTGCTCTTGAAATTCCTTAAAGAGCTGATATATATTAGAAGCTATACATTTTATTCACTCTGTGGCAATTCTTTGTAGCACACCTACAAAAGGCCAAATCAGAAATTATATTTACATCTGAATAATACATAAGAGCTACCATGATTAGATACAATTCATTCTGCTGAGCAGACTGAAAAGGAGTTCTTGACTACTCTTTTTATAGTTTAAGTCATGAGAGTATACAGCAAAATGCTAAGTTTAGATGCATCTGTAAAGATAGTTGGTCCTTTAAGAGGAACTTTAGAAACCTTTTCTTCAAAAATCCATTGCCAATTATGTGATAGCTGGGTTATCTTTAATGGAGACCTATGTGTAAAATTTGGAGCTGTGGCCAATAAGATTTGCCTGGGATGGTTTCACAGCATACATTAATTTGTGCATGAGTATAAAAGATGTATATTTTGTCAGGTCTTAACCCAGATAATTATACTACTCATTTAATGGCCTTTAATAAAATTCTAGCCACAAGCACTGGGTAAGGAGTAAGGCTTTGGTCTGCCTGTGCTGGTCTTACCCACTCTATCATACTGTGTTCTTGATGAAGGAATGCTATGGATGCTGCCTCTTTTGTAGCAAAAATTGATATTTCCAAGGGTTTTTGAGTAACTCTTTCAAGCACGATTCAATTTCTCTCAAAATCTTTTGAGCTTCTTTTGTAAGCTGATGTGGTGAATTTAAAGCACTGTCACCCTTTAAAAGATCATATAAAGATTGCAATTGATAAGTAGTTAAGCCTAACACTGTTTTGTAAGTACTCTCAGGAGGTGAAATTGCCAATCTTATTGTGTGTGAAGGCAAAGGATCCATAGGCCCAACAGAGACAGCTTTCACCTCTCCAGAAGATATCTCAGTAGTCCCAGCTGCATACAACTCTATTTTCCCCAATTGTAATCCCTTTCTCCCATCAGGTTGCTTCTCAGCTGATTGATCATGGCAGAGTAATGAACTTCTAAAGACTCTCTGGGTGTAACATCAGCTGCCATCTTTCCCCAAGTGTTTTTTACCAGGGGCCCTGGAGCTGGGACTCACTTCCCATTTTCCTGAGTCAATCTACATTCTGATGCTCAATGGAAGCCTCCGTTGCATTTTGGTTATGAGATTTTGTCTTGTTCTCCCACTGTGTCTTCTATGTCAATAATGAGCTTTCAGACATCCTACTTTACCATAAAGCACTGACAAGTCTCTCTGTAAGTCCCTTGCCAAAAAGGACTCTGTTTTCCCATGTTGATCATAACCTGGGTATAAAAGGTATTTATGTCCCCTGTGGAACAGCATCTTATCATCTCATCTAAAGGAACATCCTTGTGTAGTCCTGGTATAATTCTTCTATAAACCTCATTATCATTTTCTCTAGCAAGTTGTCTTATCATAATTTCTGTTGCAGCACTTTCACCAATAGTTCATATGACAGCTGTCTGCAGACATCCCACGACATCAGCAAAGGGTTCCTTTGGGTCTTGCACTGTTTTTGTGAAGGCTTCCCCTCTTTATTATCATCCTGAGAGGGTACCCCATGCTTTGATACCAGCAGAAGCAATTTGCTCATATTCTGCTACAGGGTAATTAATCTGAGCTAAAGTGTCTACATAAGGATCTAAACCTGCTACTTTATCAAAGGTGACTGGTATATTAATTCCAGGTTGCCTATTCATTAGTTTACAGAGTTGTACAGAGTTCACTATACTCAGAAAGCCACAAACAAGTTTTGTCCAGGTTTTAAACATGTCTTTGATTTCCTGTGATTAACTAGGGGTTAACATTTCATAATCCAAATTCTCTAATACCATCTTAACATAAGATGATATAGACCCATGAAGAGTGCAGGCCTTTTTCAGATCTTTCATAATTTCCAGATTAAAAGGAGTGTATCTTCTTCTTTCTTAACCTAAAGCATCAAACTGTTCAATCACATGGTATGCTTCTATTTTCAAATCAAATGTATCCTGTCCTTCATCTTTAGCTTTAATTAATGCTTTTTTTGATCATGTTATAGAGAGTGGACAAAGCTGCCACATGGGTGGTGCTGATGGGATTACTGCCCCACTCCTCCACTTCCTTCTACCCAAGAAGGCAAAATTAAAAGGAAAGGGTCAGGAGATGGGGAATGCCTAAGAGCTCCTGCTGAGGAGCACCACACTCCTTAATTTCATCAACACTGTACTTAACTCCTTTCTTGTCCAATTCTTCATGATTTTCAGCTGCTTTGTCAGCACCACCCCCCTCCCGCTTTTTCTTTCTTTTTTTTTTCATTATTTTAAAATATGTGGAATTCCTTAAAGCTAATTATTTTAGGTTGTATATATAGAATGTTTCCTTAGGAATTGAATCAGGACTATTATATTTATAATATTCAAATAGTTGCTCTCCCACTAGTTTCCACTTATCTAATTTTTCCTCCTTAGAAAACCAAGGAGATGTGCACTCTAATATTTCTAAGAGTCCAATGATCTGCTCCCAAATTACCAACAAAACTTGCTTCTTTAGTAATCTGACTATACGTTCTACACACTTCCCTTAGAGTGGAGAAGACTCTTTTCTTACTATTTGCCCCATTTCAGCTGAAAAATGAAAGTGACTAGTTTGCTTACCTTATTTCTGGGTCAAAGGGACTTCTCCACTGAACTTACGTCATTTCAGTCGAACTGCTGAGTATAGGCTCTTAACTACAGAACCTCCAAATGTAGAGTGCTTCATTCAGTATTCCACATTTGGATGCCAAAATATAATATCCAGGCTAGCTTTCTGGAGGTCATCTGGATGGGCCTTTGGTTTCAGCAGGATAATCACCAAGAGCTTGGTTAGGAATAGAGTCTGAGGGGCGTGGAGCCAAGATGGGGGAGAAGATACACTCCACTGTGTAAGCTCCTTTCTTCCCTCACAACCAACTAGATTTAATCAGCCTCAGAAATAGCGTTGGACTGATAGAATCCACAAGGACTGGAAGCATGACTTACCAGCTGAAGAGAATCTGGAGTTTCAGCAGGAAAGGTCAGCTCCCAGGGGAGGAAGAAGAGAGGCCAGAGCAGACATGGGGTAGTGGCACACTGCGCCGGTCACGCTGGGGAGGGCTCTGGGATCAGAGAATCCACTGACATAAAAGAATCTGGCAGAGGCTGTTACCTCTTCTCTGCTTATAAAACAGCAGTTCAGAGGAGAAATATAAGCCACTTTAAAATTTAAAACTATATTGGATCTTCCCAGATCCCAGGGGTGACTCAGCAGATTTCGGCACCGGGGGTGTGGCCAACATAGGCAATCCAGGCTTTCACCTTGGGGTAGTTAAGAGATTGAAGAGTGGGCTAGGCGGTAACTCATAGTGCCTGGCTCAGCTGGCTGGAGGCTGTGGAACGGAAGTCCCAGAGAAGCGGAACCTTTGAACTAGGGACTGCGGTTTCTGGCAGACACTTCCAGTTTGAGCATAGGGGCTTTTCACGTCATCTACTGCTGACATCCAAGCCCCACCGGGACACATAGGCTAGGCTTTGAGTCACCTTTACTGTTCAGTCTCAACCTCAGGGAAGCCGCTAAAACACAGCGCCCTCAGAGCACAGCAGTGCTAGTCACCTCTGAGGCACTTCCAGGGAGGGGGTGGGGAACTTTCTCCCAGAGCTCTCTCTTAGCTCAGGCGCAGGAGCCTCTGCATCCATCCAGTCTGGGAGGAAGCTGGTAAAAAAAATAAATAAATAATTTCCTACCCCAGGGACAGACCCCAAAAGATTTTTTAAGTATGAGCAAGAAGCCCAAAAAAACCATAGATTCCTTCTACACAGAGAAAGAGCGGGTATCCAACCCCGAGGAAGTTAACAGCAGAGAGTCAGCAGATAACAACCTAAAGGGGAACGATTCCTGCCCCCCATCACATAACTCTCTCCATGAAGAGACTATTAAAAAGTTAAGAGAGTTTGAAGAAAAATGGGGAAAGGAAAGGGAAGCTATGATAGAGAATAACAACGTTCTGAAACTGGAGATGGAAAAAATAAAGAATTCACAGGAGATGCAGGGAAACAAAACTAGTGAATTAGAAAAGGTAAAAAAATCACAGGAAAATAGGATTTCTGAATTGGAGAAGATAGCAAAGTCCCAAGAAAATAGGATTTCTGAATTGGAAAAAGAAAATAATTCTCAAAAAAAAATTAGGGAAATGAAAAAAAAAAAAACTTCAATAGAGCAAAATAATTCATTTAAAAACGAAATTGGGCATTTACAAAAAGAACTAAAAACTGTGAACGAAGAAAATAACTCCTTAAAATTCAGGATGGAACAAATGGAAATGAATGATTCACAGAGAACCCAAGAATCAGTCAAACAAAACAAAAAAAAAAACAAAATGAGAAGCTGGAGAACAACGTCAAATACTTACTGGAAAAATCTATAGACCTGGAAAATAGATCTAGGAGAGATAATCTGCAGATCATTGGACATCCAAAAACTATGACCAAAAAAAGAGCCTAGATTCTATTTTATAGGAAATTATCAAAGAGAACTGTATATAGAGATAATAGAAACAGAGGGGAAAGTAGATGTTGAAAGAATTCATCGAACTCATTCTGAAATAGACCCTAAAAAAAGAACACCACTGAATATTGTGGCTAAGCTGCAGAATTACCACACAAAGGAGAAAATCCTTCAAGCAGCTAGAAAAAAACAATTTAAATACCAAGGTGCCACAATAAGGGTCACACAAGATCTGGCTGCCTCCACATTAAAAGATAGAAGGGCCTGGAACCTGATATTCCGAAAGGCAAAAGATCAAGGATTGCAACCAAGAATAAACTACCCAGCTAAGTTTAGCATCTTTTTCCATGGAAGAAGATGGTCATTCAATGAAATAGAGGAATTCCATATGTTTCTAAGAAAAAATCCAGACTTAAACAAAAAATTTGATCTACATCCACAAGACTGAAGAGAAACAGAAAAAGGTACACAGAACCCTTGAGAACTATATCTCTGTTGTGGGTATATAGAAAGTATGCATGGATAATTTGATTTTACTGATATAAAGGAAAAAAAGGAGGGGGTGTAGTAAAGGGAAGGGGGTAGTATCAGAAAAAGGGGAAGGGAGTGATAAAAAGAGGGAAACTACAACACAGGAAGAGGCATAGAAAATACAATATCTGAGGGAATTTAGAGAGGGGGAGAATCATTGTGTAAATCTTACTCTCATCAGAAGAGGCTCAAAGAGTAAATAATTGTCATATTTGTTTTTCAGAGAATTCTCTCTCACCTCATTAAAAGGGGGGAGAGGAAAAGGAAAAAGGAAAAGGAGAATAAGGGAAGGGACATGGAGGGAGGGGGGAAGGATATTTAAAAAAAAAGGGAGGGCTACGTGTCACAAGGGGGGTCTATAAATTGAATATTGGGGAAGGGGTTCAGGGGGGTCAAGGGAAAAAGCATAATCTGGGGATAATATGATGGCAGGAAATACAGAATTAGTCATTTTAATTGTAAATGTGAATGGGATGAACGCTCCCATCAAATGGAGACGGATAGCAGACTGGATCAAAAATCAGAACCCTACAATATGTTGTTTACAGGAAACACACTTAAAGCAGGGAGATACATATAGAGTAAAGGTAAATGGTTGGAGCAGAATCTATTATGCTTCAGGTAAAGCCAAAAAAGCAGGGGTAGCCATATTTATCTCAGAACAAGCAAAAGCAGAAGTTAATCTAATTAAAAGAGATAAGGAAGGAAACTATATCCTGCTGAAAGGTAGCATAAATAATGAAGCCATATTGATACTAAACATATATGCACCAAGTGGTATAGCATCTAACTTTCTAAAGGAAAAGTTAAGAGAGTTGCAAGAAGAAATAGACAGTAAAACTATAATAGTGGGAGATCTCAACCTTGCACTCTCAGATTTAGACAAATGAAACCACAAAACAAACAAGAAAGAAATTAAAAAAGTAAATAGAACATTAGACAAACTAGTTATGATAGACCTATGGAGAAAACTGAATGGCAATAGAAAGGAATATACTTTCTTCTCAGCAGTTCATGGATCCCATACAAAAATTGACCATATATTAGGACATAAAGATCTCAAAATTAAATGTAGGAAGGCAGAAATAATAAATGCCTTCTTCTCAGACCACAATGCTATAAAAGCTACATTCAGTAAAAAGTTAGAGGTAAATAGACCAAAAAATAATTGGAAACTGAATAATCTCATCTTAAAGAATAACTGGGAGAAAGAGCAAATTATAGAAGCAATTAATAATTTCACCCAAGATAATGACAAGGATGAGACATCATCCCAAAATCTGTGGGATACAGCTAAAGCGGTAATAAGGGGAAATTTTATATCTTTAGAGGCTTATTTAAAGAAAATAGAGAAAGAGAAGATTAATGAACTGGGCGTACAACTGAAAAAGCTAGAAAAAGACCAAATTAAAAACCCCCAACCAAAAATTAAACTGGAAATACAAAAATTAAAAGGAAAAATCAATAATACTGAAAGTAAAAAACTATTGAATTAATAAATAAAACCAAGAGTTGGTTTTATAAAAAAAGCTAATAAAATAGATAAACCTTTGGTAAATCTGATCAGAAAAAAAGAAAGAGGGAAATCAAATTGTTAATCTTACAAATGAGAAGCAGGATCTTTCCACCAAGGAAGAGGAAATTAGAGAAATAATAAGGAGTTACTTTGTGCAACTTTATGCCAATAAATTTGATAACTTAAGTGAAATGGATGACTTTCTCCAAAAATATAGGCTTCCTAGAGTAACAGAGGAGATAAATTGCTTAAATAGTCCCATTTCAAAAAAAGAAATAGAACAAGCTATTAATCAACTCCCCAGGAAAAAATCCCCAGGACCAGATGGATTTACATGTGAATTCTACCAAACATTTAAAGAACAATTAGCCCCAATGCTATATAAACTATTTGAAAAAATAGGGGATGGAGGAGTCCTACCAAACTCCTTTTATGACACAGACATGGTACTGATATCTAAACCAGGTCGATCATAAACTGAGAAAGAAAATTATAGACCAATTTCCTTAATGAATATTGATGCTAAAATCTTAAATAAGATATTAGCAAAAAGACTTCAGAAAATCATCCCCAGGATAATACACTATGATCAAGTAGGATTCATACCAGGAATGTAGGGCTGGTTTAATATTAGGAAAACTATTAGTATAATTGACCATATTAATAATCAAATTAATAAAAAACATATGATCATCTCAATAGATGCAGAAAAAACATTTGACAAAATTGAACATCTTGAATAATCAGGAGCATATATTTAAGACCATCAGTAAGCATAATATGCAATAGAAATATACTGCAACCTTATTGGAAAGACAACAAACCTGGAAAACAGATCCAGGAGAGACAATTTGAAAATAATCAGACTCCCTGAAAAATGTGAGGAACAAAAAGAGTCTGGACACTATTTTCCAAGAAATTATCAAAGAGAACTGCCCAGATGTTTTGGAAACAGAGGGTAAAATAGACATTGAAAAAACGCCAAGAAATATAATGGCCAAGTTTAAGAACCATCAGACGAAAGAAAAAAAAAATACTGGAAGCTGCTAGAAAAAAGCAATTCGGTTATGGAAGAGCAACAATAAGGATAACTCAGGATCTAGCACCATCCACATTAAAAGAGCAAAGGGCCAGGAAGATGTTATTCTGAAAGGCTAAGGAAATTTGTATGCAGCCAAGAATAACTTACTCAGCAAAAATGAGCATAATTTCCAGGGAAGAAGATGGACATTTAATGAAATTAATGAATACCATCTATTCTTGAAGAAACAAAACAGACCTAAAGAAAATGTTTGATCTTCAAATATTGAACTCAAGAGATTTCTAAAAAGTTAAAAAAAATATTGAAAACTATATTTCTACCAAAAAGATATGTAAAGAACACATGTATAATTTGTACTCAAAACTAAAGGTAGAAAGGAAATTATATCATAAAAAAGGGTAAAGTGGTGGTACTACATCTCATAAAGAAGCAAAGGTAACCTATTATATCTGAGAGAAAGAAAGGAGGGGGATGAACACGGTGTGTATCAATAGACATACTCGATTTATGGTGAAACTACTTCCACTTCATTGAAAAGTGAGAAGGAAGGAGTAACTTAAAGTGAAAGGAATACAGAAATTATGAGGAAATGGGGAAAAATAGGGGGAGGAACTTTAAGATGGGAGAGGGATACTAAAAAGGGAGGGTTGTGAAAAACAAGTGGTGCTCACAAGTTTAATAATGGGTAGAGGGAAGGAAAGGAGAAAAGCATAAGCAGAAGTTAACAGGATGGCAAGCAATATCAAATTAGTCATTCTAACCATAAATGTGAATGGAGTGAACTCTCACATAAAGAGGAAGCAATTAGCAGAGTGGATTAAAAGCCAGAATAATACAATATGTTGTTTACAGGAAACACACCTGAATGGAGGTGATATAGTCAGAATTAAAGTAAAAGGGTGGAGCACATTCTACTATGCTAAATGGAGACAGAAAGCTGTATACTTTCTTCTCAGCAGTTCATGGAATCTGTACAAAATTTGATCAAATACTAGGACATAAAAACCTCAAAATCAAATGCAGTAAGGGAGAAATAGTAAATGCATCCTTTTCAGAACACAATGCAATGAATATTGCATTTAATAAAAAGCCAGGGGAAAATAGACCAAAAAATCATTGGAAACTAAATAATCGTATACTAAAGAATAATTGGGTAAAACAGGAAATCATGGGCATATTTTTTTTTCATTTTTAAAATATGTAATTTATAAGAATACAAGCATGCCCCAATTGATAAATATTCAAACAACATGAACAATTTTCAGATAAATAAATTAAAGCCATTTATAATCATTTTTAAAAAGGTTGTTCTAAATCATTATTGATTAGAGAAATGCAAATCAAAACAACTCCCAGGTACCACCTCACACATTTCAGGTTAGACAAAGTGACAGAAAAAAATAACAACAAATCTTGGAGAAGTTGTGGGAAAACTGAGGACTTTTATGACACAGACATGGTACTGATATCTAAACCAGGTCGATCAAAAACTGAGAAAGAAAATTATAGACCAATTTCCTTAATGAATATTGATGCTAAAATCTTAAATAAGATATTAGCAAAAAGACTTCAGAAAATCATCCCCAGGATAATACACTATGATCAAGTAGGATTCATACCAGGAATGCAGGGCTGGTTTAATATTAGGAAAACTATTAGTATAATTGACCATATTAATAATCAAATTAATAAAAAACCATATGATCACCTCAATAGATGAGGAAAAAGCATTTGACAAAATCCAACATCCATTCCTATTAAAATCGCTTGACAGTATAGGAATAAATGGACTGTTCTTTAGAATAATCAGGAGCATATATTTATGACCGTCAATAAGCATAATATGCAATGGAGATAAACTAAGATCAGGAGAGAAACAAGGTTGCCCACTATCACCATTACTATTCAATATTGTATTAGAAATGTTAGCCTCCGCAATAAGAGTTGAGAAAGAGATTAAAGGAATAAGAGTCGGTAATGAGGAAATCAAACTATCACTCTTTGCAGATGACATGATGGTATACTTAGAAAACCCCAGAGATTCTAATCATGGACATAATTAATAACTTCACCAAAGAAAATGACCATGATGAGACATCATAACAAAATGTGTGGGATACAGCCAAAGCAGTAATAAGGGGAAGTTTTACAACTCTACAGGCCTAATTGCATAAAAATAGAGAAAGAGAGGGTCAATAAATTGGGCTTACAACTAAAATTGCTAGAAAAGGAACAAATTAAAAACCACCAGGCAAACACGGAACTTGAAATTCTAAAAATAAAAGGTGAGATTAATAAAATTGAAAGTAAAAAAACTAATGAATTAATTAATAAAACTAAGAGTTGGTTCTATGGAAAAAACAACAAAATAGACAAACCCTTATTAAATCCAATTTAAAAAAGAAAAGAGGAAAAGCAATTGATAGTCTTGAAAATGAAAAGGGAAAACTCACCACTAATGAAGAGGAAATTAGAACAATAGTTAGGAGCTACTTTGCTCAACTTTATGCCAATAAATTCGATAACTTAAATGAAATTTTAGAATACCTTCAAAAATATAGCTTGCCCAGATTAATAGAGGAAAAAGTAACTTGTATAAATAGTCCCATTTCAGAAAAATAAATAGAACAAACTATTAACCAACTCCCTAAGAAAAAATCCCCAGGACCAGATGGATTTACATGTGAATTCTACCAAACATTTACATAATAACTAATTCCAATGCTATATAAACTATTTGAAAAAATAGGGATTGAAAGAGTCCTACCAAATTCCTTTTATGACACAGACATGGTATTGATACCTAAACCAGGTAGGCTGAAAATTGAGAATGAAAATTATAGACCAATCTTTCTAATGAATACTGATGTTAAATCTTAAATAAAATATTAGCAAAAAGACTTCAGAAAACATTCCCAGGATAATATACTATGACCAAGTGGGATTTATACTAGGAATGCAGGGCTGGTTCAATATTAGGAAAACTATTAGCATAATTGACTATATCAATAACCAAATTAACAAAAAAATTATGATCATCTCAATAGATGCAGAAAAAAGCATTTGATAAAATCTGACATCCATTCCTACTAAAAACACTTGAGAGTATAGGAATAAATGGACTATTCCTAAAGATAATAAGGAGCATATATTTAAAACTGTCAGTAAACATCATATGAAATGACAATAAATTGGAACCTTTCCCATTAAGATCAGGAGTTAAACAAGGTTGCCCACTATCACCATTACTATTCCACATTGTACTAGAAATGCTAGCCTTGGCAATAATAGCCTAGAAAGAGATTCAAGGAATTAAACTAGGTAATGAGGAAATCAAACTATCACTCTTTGAAGATGACATGATGGTATACTTAGAGAACCCCAAAGACTCTGATAAAAATCTATTAGAAATAATTCAGAAATTTAGCAAAGTTGCAGGATACAAAATAAATCCACTTAAATTCTCAGGATTTTTATACATTATCAACACAATCCACTAGCAAGAGATATAAAGAGAAATTCCATTCAAAATAACAGACGATAGTATAAAATATTTGGGAATATATCTACCAAAGGAAAGTCAGGAATTATATGAGCAAAATTACAAAACACTTGCCACAAAAATAAAGTCAGATTTAAATAATTGGAAAGACATTTAGTGCTCTTAAATAGGCTGACCAAATACAATTAAGATGACAATATACTCCCTAAACTAATTTATTTATTTAGTGCTATAGCAATCAGACTCCCAAGAAACTATTTTAATGACCTAGAAAAAATAATAACAAAATTCATATGGAAGAACAAATGGTCAAGAATTTCAAGGGAAGTAATAAAAAAAATCAAATGAAGGTGGTCTAGCTGTACCTGATCTAAAACTATATTATAAAGCAACAGTCACCAAAACCATTTGGTGTTGGCTAAGAAATAGACTAGTTGATCAGTGGCATAGGTTATGTTCACAGGGCAAGATAGTGAATAAAAATAGCAATCTAGTTTTTGACAAACCCAAAGATCCCAAATTTTGGGATAAGAATTCATTATTTGACAAAAACTGTTGGGAAAATTGAAAATTAGTATGGCAGGAACTGGGCATGGGCCCACATTTAACAACACATACTAAGATATGACCAAAATGGGTACAAGATTTAGGCGTAAATAAGGAGATAATAAATAAATTAGAGGAACATAGGATAGTTTACCTATCAGACTTGTGGAGAAGGAAGGAATTTGTGTCCAAAGGAGAACTAGAGATCATTATTGATCACAAAATATAAAAATTTGATTACATCAAATTAAAAAGCTTTTGCACAAACAAAACTAATGCAAACAAGATTAGAAGGGAAGTAACAAATTGGGAAAACATTTTTATAGTTAATGGTTCTGATAAAGGCCTCATCTACAAAATATACAGACAATTGACTTTAATTTATAAGAAATCAAGCCATTCTCCAATTGATAAATGGTCAAAGGATGTAAACAGATAATTTTCAGATGATGAAATTGAAACTATTTCCACTCATATGAAAGAGTATTCCAAATCACTATTGATCATAGAAATGCAAATTAAGACAAATCTGAGATACCACTACACACCTGTCAGATTGGCTAAAATGACAGGAACAAATAATGATAAATGTTGGAGGGGCTGTGGAAAAACTGGGACACTGATGCATTGTTGGTGGAGTTGTGAAAGTATCAAACCATTCTGGAGAGCAATCTGGAATTATGCCCAAAAAGGTATCAAACTATGCATACCTTTTAATCCAGCAGTGTTACTAGTGGGCTTATATCCCAAAGAAATACTAAAGAAGGGAAAGGGACCCATATGTGCCAAAATACTTGTGGCAGCCCTTTATATAGTGGCTAAAAACTGGAAAATTAATGGATGTCCTTCAATTGGAGGATGGTTTGGTAAATTATGGTACATGAATGTGATGGAATATTATTGTTCTATAAGAAATGACTAACAGGATGAATACTGAGAGGCTTGGAGAGACTTACATCAACTGATGCTGAGTGAAACAAGCAGTACTAGGAGATCATTATACACTTCAACAATGATACTGTATGAGGATGTATTCTGATGGAAGTGGATATCTTCAACATAGAGAAGAGCTAATCCAATTCCAATTGATCAATGATGGACAGAATCAGCTACACCCAGAAAAGTTACACTGGGAAATGAGTGTAAAGTGTTAGCATTCTTTTTTGTTTTTCTCCCCAGGTTATTTTTACTTCCGAATCAAATTCTTCCTTTGCAACAACAACAACAACAAAATTCTGTTCTGCAATAAATATTGTACCTAGGATACACTATAACATATTTAATATGTATGGGAATGCCTGCCATCTAACGGAAGGGGTAGAGAGAAGTAGGGGAAAATTCAGAATAGAAGGGAGTAATGTTGCAAAAATGTCATAATTATAAAATTAATTTTAAAAAAAGCAATTAGAAATAATTCACAACTTTAGCAAACTTGCTGGAAAAAATAAATTCACATAAATCCTCAGCATTTTGATACCTCATCAACAAAATCCAACAGCAAGAGATACAAAGAGAAATTCCATTCAAAACAATTGTCAAGAGTATAAAATATTTGGTAATCCATCTACCAAAGAAAAGTCAGGGATTATATGAGCAAAATTACAAAACACTTGCCACAAAAATAAAGTCAGATTTAAATAATTGGAAAGATATTACGTGCTCTTGGATAGGCAGAGCAAATATAATAAAGATGAAAATATTCCCTAAACTAATTTATTTATTTAGTGCTATACCAATCAGACTCCCAAAAATTATTTTAATGACATAGAAAAATAACAACAAAATTTATATGGAAGAACAAAAAGTTGAGAATTTCAAGGGAATTAATGAAAAAAAAAATCAAATACAGGTGACCTACCTGTACCTGATCTAAAACTATAGTATAAAGCCACAGTCACCAAAACCATTTGGTATTGGCTATGACATAGACTAGTTGATCAGTGGAATAGGTTAGGTTAACAGGACAAAATAGTGTACAACTATAGCAATCTAGTGTTTGACAAATCCAAAGATCCCCACTTTGGGGATAAGAATTCATTATTTGACAAAAACTGCTGGGAAAACTGGAAAGTAGTATGGTATAAATTAGATATGGACCCACACTTAACACCATATACCAAGATAAGATCAAATTGACCCATGATTTAGGCATAAAGAATGAGTTCATAAATAGATTAGAGTAACATAGGATACTTTACCTCTCAGACTTGTGAAGGAGGAAGGAATTTATGACCAAAGGAGAACTAGAGAACATTATTCAGCACAAAATAGAAAAATTTGATTACATCAAATTAAAAAGCTTTTGTACAAACAAAACTACTGCAAACAAGTTTAAAAGGTAAGTAACAAATTGGGAAAATATTTTTACAGTTAAAAGTTCTGATAAAGGCCTCATTTCCAAAATATATAGAGAACTGACTCTAATTTATAAGAAATCAAGTCATTCTCCAATTGATAAATGGTCAAAGGATATGAACATAATTTCCAGATGATGAAATTGAAACTATTTTCACTCATATGAAAGTGTTCCAAATCACTATTGATCAGAGAAATGCAAATTAAGACAACTCTGAGATACCACTACACACCTATCAGATTGGCTAAGATGACAGGAAAATATAATGATGAATGTTGGAGGGGATGTGGGAAAACTGGGACACTGATGCATTGTTGGTGGAGTTGTGAAATAATCCAACCATTCTGGAGAGCAATTTGGAACTATGCCCAAAACTTTATCAAACTGTGCATACCCTGTGATCCAGCAGTGCTACTAGTGGGCTTATATCCCAAAGAAATACTAAAGAATGGAAAGGGACCTGTATGTGTCAAAATGTTTGTGGCAGCCCTTTTGTAGTGGCTAGAAACTGGAAAATGAATGGATGCCCATCACTTGGAGAATGATTGGATAAATTATGGTAAATGAATGTGATGGAATATTATTGCTCTGTAAGAAATGACCAGCAAGATGAATACAGAGAAGCTTGGAGAGACTTACATGAACTGATATTGAGTGAAATGAGCAGAATCAGGAGATCATTATACACTTCAACAATGATACTGTATGAAGATGTATTCTGATTGAAATGGATATCTTCAACATAGAGAAGATCTAATTCAGTTCCAGTTGATCAATGATGGACAGAATCAGCTACACCCAGAGAAGGAACACTGGGAATTGAGCATAAAGTGTTTGCACTATTGTCTTTCTTCCTAGGTTACTTTTATCTTCTGAATCCAATTCTTACTGTGCAACAAGAAATTCGGTTTTACACACATATATTGTATCTAGGACATACTGTTACACATTTAACATGTATGGGATTTCCTGTTATCTAGTGGAGGGGGTAGAGGGAGAGAGGGGAAAATTCAGAAAATAAGTGAGTACAATGGATAATGCTGTAAAAAATATTACCCATGCATATGTATTGTCAAAAATTATAATTATAAAATTAATTAAAAATCTTGAAAAAAAACATGAAGGCAGTTGTCATGTCCCACCTGAACCTTCCCTTTAGCAAGCAAACCATCCTTAGTCTCTTTAAAAGATCCTCACATGTCTTGGATTCTAGATCTTTCTTGAGATGCAATCTGAATAATATCTGTCTTATTATGAGCCTTCAAAAAATCAGCTTATTAATGCAAATTAAGACAACTCTGAAATTCTATTATATATCTCTCAGATTTGCTAAGATGATGGGAAAATATAATGATGAATTTTGGAGGGGATGTGGGAAAACTGGGACACTAATACATTGTAGGTGGAATTGTGAATGGATACAGCCAATTTGGAGAGCAATTTGGAAATATGCTCAAAAAGTTATCAAACAAAAATTATCATGCATACTCTTTTATCCAGCAGTATTTCTCCTGGGCTTATATCCCAAAGATATCTTAAAGGAGGGAAAGGAACCTATATGTTCCAAAAATGTTTGTGGCAGCCCTTTTTGTAGTGACTACACACTGGAAACCTGAGTGGATGCTTATCAGTTGGAGAATGGCTGAATAAATTACAAAATATGAATGTTATGGATTATTATTGTTTTAAAGAAACAATCAAGAATATGATTTTAGAGAGGCCTGGGAAGACTTACATGAACTGATGTTAACTGAAAAGAGCAGAACCAGGAGATCATTATATATGACAACACCAATAATATACAATGATCAATTCTGATGAACATGACTCTTTCCAACAATGAGATGACTGATGCCAATTCCTATGATCTTGTGATGAAGAGAACCATCAACATCCAGAGAGAGGAATGTGGGGACTTAATGTGGATAACAACATAACATTCTCATTCTTTTTTTTTTTTGTTTGTTTACTTGCATTTTGTTTTCTTACTAAATTTTGATCTGATTTTTCTTGTGCAGCAATATGTTTATACATGTTAGATTTAACATGTATTTTATAATGTATAACATATATTGTACTACTTGTCATTTAGGAGAGGGAGTGGGGAGGAGGGAAAAAAACTGAAGCACAAGGTTATCCAAGGGTCAATGTTGAAAAATTATGCATGCATATGTTTTAAAAATAAAAAGCTTTAAAAAAAGAATCAGTTTATTTATCTTAGCCTAAATTTAAGCTTCTTCTGTATAAGAATCATAAACCTTGTACCACATCTCTCAGAAAATTGTAACAAGAGTTATGTTTTATGAGCTGTTAAAGTACTAGAGAAATGTGAATACTTATTATTTCCAATGGGATAGGAAAATAGACTTTTGGTGTAATTTTGGGGGCTGACCTCCTCTTAGAGGGACACCATCTTCCATTTTTGGAGTCTGAAAAATTCCCGGCAGGTAGACTTTGAAAGTATACTATAATTACTAAAGCAATCGAGTTTTGGATTACAAAAATTACAATATATGTCTGTGTCCTCCAAAACTAATCCAGCATGCACTCTTGAATAAATCCATAGGAAAGTCTCTTATCCAAACCAACAAGAAACCACAACTATTAAGACGGAATTATACAACTATTAACTATTCCTTTTATTCCATAAGCAGTGAATTCATTTCAATTTGAGCATTGACTATGATACAAAGCCTTATGCTAAGCATAGTAGGAAATACAAAGCTAAACAGATCATGGTTCCCATCTTTCGGGGAATTATAATAAAAATTTATAATTATAAGGGTAATATATCCACACTAGAGCACCTTGAGATCAGGAAGACAAGGAATTTTTGTGATGGCTAGTGGGATGCTTTACTATTTCCTAGAAATCTTCACTAGCTCTTTTTTGAAGGACCTTCATAAAAATGAAAATGGAGTTCATTTCAACAAGTTTATATAAAAGATTAAATATTTTGAGTGAGAAAATGTTAAGGGACAGATCAGTTTTCTGAGAGCCTGCACACATGTGAATCATAGCATCTGAAGGAGTTGCAAGGCAGCCTTTACTGACACTGCTGTTCTGTATTGGAAATGAAATGAATTGGAGGCAGAGTGAAGAGGATCGAGGTCAGATAATGTAGTGGCCTCTCAGTCAGAGAGGTCAGAGAACTGCAAATGCCTCTCAGTCTCCTTGTATCATCCTCTCACAAGAGGAGATCCATTCTGGGTTGGATCTCCAGCAGTGACTGTCAGGTTGCTCCCATATAGTCCAACAGTTCTATGTATTCTAACAAGAAAATAGGCTGATATCACTTAGATTTGCTCTGATAGTCAGAGCAGGGAAGTGAGCTGCAAGTTTATATAACTAATTAGTCAGTCATCAAACATGTAATAAGCATCTACTATGTTCTTCTAGATATTTTGCAAGGTTCTATAGAGAGAGCTATAAAAATGAAACAGTACTTTTCCTTGATAAGTTTTTATCCTTCAAGGGAGAAAAAAAAACATATTCATGGATAAATATATACAAAAAATAGAAAATATTTGGTGGGAATGACTATTAGTATTATCAGTCAAAGTTTTTTGAAGGAAGTCACAGCTTAGCTGGAATTGAAAGGAAAATAGAGGTTTCAAGTAAAAGAGGTAAAGAAAGTAAAACATTCTAGGAAGGCAGACTTAGGGATTCCTATAGGATTATCAACAGGAAAAGGAAGTACTATCATTGGCCACAAAGTGGATAAGGAACATAATTCTAACTTTCATGTTCCCAATCAAATGTCACTTTGTCAATGTAAACTTTCCTAAAATTTATGCAGATTTTAGTGTCTCTCTCATGCATCTGCCTTATGATATTTTGTATTAAAGTACTATGAATTTTATATCAAACTTTTCTCAAATAAATATAATGACTAGAGTTGATTTCTCTTAGTATCTTTTTTTCAGCCTTAAGTACAAGACCTGACACATAGGAGATGTTTAATAATATTGATTGGGTAGATGGATGAATGGTTGATCTAATTCCAAGTCCAGGGATTTTTCCATACTGATATTCTTCCTCTTTCATTTCAGTTGCCTAAGTGATCTATGTGTGGTGAAATAGCAAGAGGAATAGAATTGAATCTCATTGGGGAATTGTAGTCAAGCTTTGGACATCTAAGTGATGCAATGGAGAGAGTACTGATCTTGGCAACAGGAAGACCTGAGCTGAAATCCAGCCTCATATACTTTCTAGCTATGTGACCCTGGACAAATTACTTAACAACATTTGTCTTAGTTTTTTTTTTTTTTTATTTGTAAATTGAAAAGAGAAAGACATGGCAAACCATTCCATTATCCTTGTTATGTAAAACCCAAATAGAGTCACAAAGTCTGGGTACATAACAGAAAAATGACTGAATAAAAATGCAAGCTTTGCTACTTCCCATGTTTATGTCACCTTGGATAAATCACTTCCTCTTCTCCAGGACTCAGTTTCTTCATCTAGAAAATGAGTTTTGGACCAAATGAACTTCTTAGTTGTTTTCAACTCTATATTCTATGATCCTAATATTTTGATCAATACTGGAGGATGGGTCCATGAATAAGCAATGGGAAATACCATTGGGAAGTACTAACATGGAATATGCAAGCAAAGATAAGGATGTACATGCCATGAATTTTGCTTAGTCTAGTCAATTTTAATAGACCCTATCATGGCCCATAAGCTGTGAATTCATTTCATCTTAAGCACCGACTATGTACAAAGCCTTATGCTAGGCATAGTAGGGAATACAAAGCTAAGCAGTTTATGATCCCCTTCTTTCAGAGAATTATAATAACAAGTTACAAGTATAGAAGTGGTATAGTGGATAGAGAACTTGCCTTGGGCTCAGAAAACAAGGAACTTTTGTGATATCTAAGTAGGCATATAAGATTGGTGAAGATTCAAATTCACATTTGCTAGCCATGGGACCCTGGGGTCAGTCATTTAATTTCACTCTTTCTTTGAGGATAATAATACCAAATACTTCATAGACTTATTGTAAAGACCAAATACAAGATTATATATGAAGCATTTTATGAACCTTAAAACTATATCTTAGATGCCACTAGCATTAATATTTATGAAGCATTTTCACATGCATTTTTCATAAATCTGCAAAATTAGTGGTGCAAGTTTTGTTCTCTCTATTTAGAAATAAAGGAACTGAAATTCAGTAAGCCTTGCACAGACATGTTGCTGTTAAGTGGCAAAACTAGCATGGTCACCCCAAATATACTAATTCTAATTTAAGATGTTCTTTATATCACATTATCAAGGATTAAAAATAGTTGAAGGGTGGGATAAAGATGGCTTACACTATCCTGGGACATTAAGTGAGAGCTCAGAGTTTACTGGTAATAAACCTTACATTTATGGAGAAGGATAACTGCAGTTTTGTAGGGCAACTTTTGAAGCAAAAAAGGACCCACAACCTCTGCCCTAATTCAGACACTTATCACCACTCATCTGAGCTATTATAATTACCTTCAACTCTGTTCTCTCTTATCCTTTTTAATATTACTGCCAATTTTTTCTTTCTCATGTAAAGATCTTTCTGTGTTGCTCTGCTAAAAACAAGAAAACCCAGCAATCACAACCACAAAAACAACAAACTCTCAAAAGTTCCCTATTGCCTTCAGAGTAAAGTTAAATGCTTTCTGATTGTCATTTATTGCCTATTTGAAAAAAAATTATGGAATAAAGCAGGCATTTCCATAACATAGTACAATAAAAAAGATGATTGCACACAAAACTAAAATTCTACCATGCACAATCTGGTATTCCTTTCAAATAGACAACAGATTATGTAGATTTCTTTTATTTTCTTCCTTTCCACCGCCAACCCTAGAAATGGCTACAATTAGATATAAACTGGCATATATATATATATATATATATATATATATATATATATATATATATATATATATATATGATATTATTCTGTATATAACTTTATCAGTTCTTTCCCTGAATACAGATAATGAATATCTATTTTCACAACCTGGAGCTATTTAGCCTTTCAAATCACATTTCATTACCCTTCTACATATTCTACATTCTAGGGAAAATTGGTAGCTCTGCCCTACAGATCCACTGGACTTTCACTCCCCATTGCTTTTTGTCAGACTCTTCATGCCTAGAATCCTTTCCCTTTCCTATCTTCATCTATTAAACTTCTATCCATTCTTTGAAATACACTTCAAATGCATTATTCAGAAAGTTTTTCTTAATGTGGGCAATGCCTTTTTCCATCAGAATTTTTCTAATTATTCTTTTTTTGCAATGTTTTTTATCATTCTATATTATGTTTTATATGTATCTCAACTAGTTTAATCTTTCTGTTAGATTGTAATTATTTTGAAGGTAAGGATCCTATCTAATTAAGGCTTGGTATCTATACCAATCTTCATGCAACTTTTTTGCAAGCAATAGAAACTTTGTAGTGTGAGTGTGTGTGTGTGTGTGTGTGTGTGTGTGTGTGTGTGTGTGTGTGTGTGTTAATTGTTTTGGATTCACAGGGAGAGGTTGCTAATACTATAAATCTGCTAATACTATAAATCTTATAGAGAAGGGATTTTTTTACATTTTTTGTGTGTTATGGACCTCTCTGGCAGTCTGATAAAGCCTATGGATCCTTTTGCTAAATGATGTTTTTAAATGCATAAAACAAAGTACAAAAGAAATCAATTATATTGAAATAACTATCAAAATAATTCATGAATGCTGGGTGAACAACCCCCAAAGGAGGACGTTATTGTATAGCAAGAGTTCATAATCTAGTAAAATAATCAATCCATCAACAAGCATTTATTAGGCTCCTACATTATGCCAAGAGTTAGTAATGAGTGCTTAATTATTTACGGATGGGAACTTGCAGTTCTCCCAAGGTTTGTTTCATAGGGGATAGTTTATTACAATTTGGTACTGGGAACTGACTCTCTATTATTGGAGAGAGGGTGATTCTGAAAATCTATCACTTGCTTTTTCTTTGTTTCAATGGAAAATTACTGACAGTCCAGGAATCTGTAGAGTTGGTCTGTCAGTGTCCTTTCTCTTTTAATGTTTAATCTATTTTCCTTGTGAATATACTGGGGGCTTTAAAATAAAATTAAAAAAAACAACCAAACTTATCCACTTGACCTGTTTGCTGCCTTAACTGGCTCATGGAACCCGTTCTTCATCTGATTTGGAAGCATTTCATCCAGTCAGCTCGTTTCTTTATTGCCTTCAACTTCATCCCTCCCAGACTTGGAGCTGCAGGCAAAGGCAGATTTATTTATAGACAAGTATATTTTCAGAACTGAAACCCATCAGGCCTTCAGCTGTCCAGTTCCCCTGAAAAATTTCTGCCTTCCTCATCCTCCCTATCCCCTGCCAATGATCACCCCATTTCTCAATTCCTTCCAATTTCATTTAAATAGCTGAAGGCCAATAGAGGCATTGCTTGGCTAAATTTGAAGTGTGGATAGAAGAGAAGAAAAGAAGAAATACATTAACAAAACAATGAAAATGTCAGGGGATGAGGGAAAATAATGAATTGAATACCAAGTGGCATTTCAACAAGGCCAGTCACGTCTGCTGTATGTTGCAGGTGATAACATTTTGGGAAAATTCCATAGCCACATGATGATGAGGACTATGATTATAATGGTGATGATGATAATGACAATAATACATATTTTAGCTGACATTTATGTTTTTTGGTTATGAAGAGTTTTGCATATATTATTTGATCCTCATAAAAACCATGTGGGGAGCATAGAGCCAGTATTTCACTCCCATCTTCACTATGAGAAAAATTAATTGACTAACCTGGAATCACATTTCTGGAAAGTGGATAAGTCTGAAATCAAACTCAGGTCTTTTGACTCCAGCTACAGCTGTGGTCTAAATAAATCCATGTATTTGCTACTGACTATTCTAACTAAATTCACTAAACCTTTCTACAGAAATATAAAATCTCTAGTCTGGGGAATTAGATTGCCTCTCTTGACAAGTTGGTTACATAATTACAGCTTTTATTCAGAGTACTTCAGTACTGTGAAGAAGATAACTGAGTCATGGGTGAGTAAATGACTAACCTTGACTGGTAATGGGTTATTTTTGGAATAAAAGGAAAGAAGAGTCTGGAAAGTGTTAGGTTTGAGATTTTTTTTTTAAACTTGGGTTTTCATATCATTGGAAACACTATGATCTATGACCTGATTTCGAGTAATGAAAAACTGATTCATCAGAAAGATAAGCTTTGTTTTGGGATTTTTTTAAAATATGAGAGATGACTTGGCATTCACTGGTATTTGAGATATGTGCTTGAATAATGATGATATGGCTGAGGTTTATGTAGTGCCTTACAATTACTGAGTTTAATATATCAATGATTTCCAATGATCTTCAGAACAACTCTATGACTAAGTATAGGACAAATGCCGGATCACTTACAAATGAGCAAAGAGAGCCTCAAAGAGATTACTTTCATTACTCAATGTCACATAGCTAATAAATGATAGAGCTCAGATTCAAATCCTGGTTATTAAATTTCAAATTTATCTCTATGGCCATAATATTTTTCATTATTAATTTACTTTTTATGGTGAATTCTCTCAATGGATAGAATGATCTCAACCCATAGGTCACAAATATAAAAGCTCTGTTTTTCTGATTTCTGTCAAGCTCACAGATACTATAGTCTAGTGGGACTATTTTGTTTCTAAAAGCATCATCAGTTTGCTGATCTGTAAAATGGAAATTATAATCTTGCTTTGATCAAAAAAAATTTGTCCGCATGAGGTAACAAATAAAAGCAGTCTTACATGCAATGATTGATCAAATTTCTACAAGACTTTGGACTGAATATTGAGGTACACAAAGATCTCAAGTAACTTTACAATCTAATGGGAGATATACACCTAAACAGGTGTAAAACAAGATCAGAGATGGTTTAATCACAAGATATAGTGAGAATACTTTATAGTGGAGAAACTGGAAAGGATCACCTCCATTTGCACTTCTTACAGCCCCTGCTTCCTTTAGTATTCAGTTCAAGAGCCATTTCCTCCTAGAGTCCTTTTCTAATATACCTATCTTCTATGTTTCATTTTAAATTACCTTGTATTACTCTCATATATGCTTATATGTGCTCCATAGAAAAACATAATTTGGTCCTTGAGTTCATGAACTGTACTGATAGAATAAGACTAGGATTGAAGGAAGGGATGGGGTAAACAGAAATCAAGGACGAAAGAAAAGAACTTTAAATTTTAGAGGAAAAGGGGGAGTTTTAGATTAAGGAATAAATGGTTATAATTACAGATTCTGTTACATGACCAAAATGATCTCCTTTAAGGAGGCAGTGTTGCTTAATGAAAAAAAGACCAAGAGTCTAGTTCTAACTAGTTTTAAGATCTGGAATGTGTCACTCTTCCTCCTTTCATATAAAATTTCTTCTTTGCCAAAAGGGGATAATATCTTTCTTGTCTTCTACTTCATAGATTCTTTGGGGGAGAGGGATCAAGTGAGATAAGGAGCAGCTGTGATTGTTCTGGGATATTTCCTGATATTTATGCTCAGAAATAGGTATTTCTCTGGTGGTGGATAGCATCTTCCTTTAAAAATACCTTTCCATATTTTTCTAAATCAACCAGCTCATAATTTCCTATTATAAGCAATATTCCAACCCAAACACATTCTGAGAGATTACTTATGAAAGTCTTTTATCCTAATTTTCTGCATCATTTTTATTCTTAGATGTGTAAATTTTATTTATACAAAAATATTTTAATTTAAAATAATCAAAATTATTATTTTATTCTACAAAAATGATCTTACCATATAATATAGTTTAACGTCTGATAATACAGAATCTAGTTGTTTCATACCTTTTTATCCTACTTTCTTTCAAGTTTCTGACCCTCAGCTTTTCCAAATGAACCCCATTATTATTCTTTTCTAATTCAATAAGATAATTTTTGTCATTTAATTGGGCTATGCATCCAGAGAGAGGACTGTAGGAACTGAATTTGGACCACAACATAGCATTTTCACTCTTTCTGTTAATGTTTGAATATATTTTGTTGTCTTTTTCAGTTTTTTTTTTCCTTTCTTGATCCATTTTTTTTCTTGGATAACTGTATAACTATGAATACCTATATTTGATTTAACATTTATTTTCACATATTTAATATATATTGGACTACCTGCCATCTAGAGGAGAAAGTGAAAAGGGGAAAGGGAAAATTTGTAACAGAAGGTTTTGTAAGGGCCAATGTTGAAAATTTACCTATGCATATGTTTGCAAATAAAAAGCTCTAATAAAAATATTGGAATGTCATTGCATAAATAAATAACTTGGATAAATTTTATTTTAAAAAGATATTGGCTTTATCTAGCCATAAACAACAACTATTACTTCAGTCATTTAGGTCTAGTTTTATTTTTATAAAAGTGCTTTGTGTTTATATTTATATAGTTCTTGTCTTGTTTTTGCAAGTATACCTAGTGAGGCAATTATATCTAATTATTTTAAATAGTCTAAAATAATATAAATTAATATGTCTGCCACATAGTATAGTTTCTCTATCATTCTCTTTTTATTAAATCTATTTTAGCTTTCACATTATCTGAGATATGCCTTCCCATCTTTTTATTACAAATAACTTCTATTTTTGACCTCTATTTTATTTGTTTGTAAGTCCCATTTTTATTGTATATCTTGAAAACAACTTATTGTTGAATTAAAATTTTAAATCTGCTTTTTCCATTTCATAGCTAAATTCATCCCATTCACATTCTAAGCTAGAATTATGTGTGCTTTCTAGAGTCCCCAAGTTGAAGTGACAAAATCTACCATTGCTTTCTAAAACCCTCACACTGGGGCAATTAAAATATCCTGCTTCTTAGAGCCCCCAAGTTGGGGTAACAAAATATAACATTGCTTTCTAGAGCTCCCACACTGGGGAGATTAAATTATACCTTCCAGAGTAGCTCTCTGTAGGATCTTGGGACCAGCCCAAGTCCTTGGTTTTAGTGGAGGAGTGAAGGAGGCAGGAGACTCATGAGGATGGTCAAATACGGAGTCCATTTATTTCAAGTCCTCTCAGCCCTTAAATACCTTAGTATGATTACATCATTATAGCACACTGAGCATGTGCCAATTGTAGAACTGATATATGGCCATGTCACACTGCACAAGTTCTAACTATAAGCATTCTGCTATTGATTTGTATTCTCTTTACTATAAGTAGCTCTTGCTTCAAGAGAATAAAGGTAGGCACACCCTCCCTGACTTCTCAGGAAGGCCAAGAACCCTTAGAGGATATGGCAGGCCAAACCAGCCATTGTAAGCAGGTTCCCTTTGGGATGAAAGGTCTTTTACTTTACCCAGAATTCCTCCACTATTTGTGGCCCTCTACTTATACACTCCTCCATCCTATTTTTATTCCTGTCTTTTATCGCTTCTTTATTTCTGCCTGATACCTTGCTGTCTTATTACTTAACCTATTCCCTCCCAAAGAATCCCTCTCTTAAACTCTCCTTACTCCCTATCCATTGCTCTTTTGAATTTTTCTGAATTTAGAAATTGTATACCTTTTCAAATATGTTGTTCTCTCTTATCCTAATCCTTTTATATTATCCCCTTTCTTGTTCCTTCATCCTTTTATTTTCTTTATAAATTTAGTAGATCCTTCTAAATATACATGTTATTTTCTCTTTAATCCATATTTGATTGGTTTCAGAATTATCAGTTCTCCTCCCCCATCTAAATCTCTTATACCACTTATTCCTCTTGAACTTCATTTATATGAGATAATTTATCTTTTCACTTTTTTCCTATATCATTTTTTTATAATCACATTATATTTTCTTCTACCCTAACCTTTCTTCCAAACAACTACCAAATTACTAATGACAAATGCAGACATATGATTTATATTTTCATATTAAAAATAACGTTTGTCCTTATTGAATTCCTTGTAATTGCTCTTTGATATTTACCTTAAATTCCTCATGTATCTTATATGTCAAATTTTCTATTAAGTTTTGTTCTAAAGTTGATAATATACAGAAATTCTGTCAATTCATCAAGCCTCCAATATTTTTTGTTCAAGATTATATTTAACTTTGCTATGATATATTTTTTACTTCAATACTTCTTTCCTCTTCAATAAATAGTGTTATGAGGCCTGTTTTTTTTTTTTAATGTAGTTGTTGCTAGCTCTTATATAATTCTAATTGTGGGTTTCTCATATTTGAATTTTTTCTTGTTGCTTGTAACATTTTCTCCCCTTGCAGGTTTCAGAATTTTGCTGTGATATTCCTATATGTTTTCATCCTATGATCTCTCTCAGGTAGTAATTGGTAGATTTTTTTTTAAATTTCTATTTTCCCTTCTTGTCCTAAAACTTAAGGGTAATTATTTCTTGTATTATCATATCAAAATTCCTTTTTTTTAATCATGATTTTAAGGTAGTTTATCATTTTGATGTTTTCTCTTTTTGATCTGTTGCTCAAGTCATTTTTAATGAGATGTTTCACATTTCTAATCTATTTTTCATTCTTTTTATTTCGTTTTATTGTTTCTTCATACCATTGGTTTCCCCTTAATCAATTCTTGGTTTCAAGGAGTTGTTTTTTTTTTTTTAAAGACCCTGGAGCTCCTTTTCCAATTAGTTGACTTTTTTCATAATCTTCTTAGATTTTTTTCATTATTCTTTCACCCCTCTATCTCTTTCCTTTGATTTTTAAAAATTTTGATATTATTTTTTCACGTAGGAAAGGATCTTTTTTTGTTTCAGTATCCTCATCTGAAGACACAAGTCTTCTTTGTTTCCATAGTAATTATCCATGATTGGGTTCTTTCTCCTTTGCTTATTTTTTTTTACTATATTAAATATGTATTTATTTGTTTTGTTCTATTTTTAGCAGCTTGTTATATATTATAATTATCTCCAGTCTTAGAGTTTAGGGGATGGTGCTTTTGGCCTGAACTCCTTTTTATTATTATATTTTTAGTTTTATCTTGGGCCTAATGTTTGCATCCTTTTTCCCTCTGAGCCCCAGCTATTCCCCATCCTAACATACTGTTTAGAAATGTTTTTGCTCCCTGAGTACCATCCAGTAACTATAACCTTCAGTTCTCCCCTCTGGCCTACATCTTAAACCAAAAACTCGGTTCCATTGTTATTACCTATCATCAGCGTCATTATTGCTCCACTGCTTCTTCACTCACCAGCAATGTGCTGCTACCTTTTAATAGGTACTACGTCATGGCAGCACATCCCAGTCCAATGTTCCTCAGCTGTAGAGGTTCTCCGAAATGTTCCTTGTTCAGGTTCTTGAATTCCCACACTGACCATAAGATAATCATTCTTGTGGCTGAGTCTGAGGCTATCTCCCAACTCCCTTGCCTTTAGGATCTGCTACCACTTGCTATTTTAGCTGTTTCAGCAAGATAGGCTATAGGTGTTTATAGTTCCACTCAGACCAAACCTTGTTCTAGTATTTATTTTTGGATGTTCTCTTGCTGTCCCAGAGGACCATTGTTTTCCCCAACTCTTGGTTACTTTTTCTTCTTTATGTTCACTCTGAGGTGCTGTTTTTCTTACTTATGGAAGGAATCTCTATTGCTTGGAAGTTTCTGACTTTCTCTGCTATCTTACAAGAATCTTCTCTCCATCCTTAGTTCTTGAAGAGGACCAACCATTGGGAGAGTGGTGTCCTAACTTGCAAGTGAATTGGACTTAAGTGAAGCAGATCTGTGCAAAGTCTCTAAATTCTTTCTCCTTCAAATTCATAAAAGTCCAGTAGCAACTGGGATGACCTGAATTCACTGGGAGACCTTACCCATTTTAAGCTCAGGTCTTTCCCAGCCCTCAATTTTTCTGAGTAAACAGCCATTCAATGCTTAAAGGCTAGGTAAGAATTTATGAAAAAATGGACTAGTTTGTCATTATAAACACAAGCATACACATAAAAACGCACACACCAGTCTGGAAAAGGAAGATCTTCAGAGTTTCTGGCCAAAATTAAAACGGCTATTTATACTCACTTTGAGACTTCAAAATCCAAATAATGAGCAAGTAAGGCTTGCCTAGGATGTATGATTGGCCAGGCAGTGAGAGTCAGAATTATTTGAGGTTAAAGGCATAGTCTAGTAGCTCTATTTGAAGTTCCAATGGACTTTATCAATGCCTGTTTTTCAGAACTAATTCATAAATGAGAACAACATGAGACAAAGAATTATTTGCCTTTTTGGAGGAAATGATAGAATAAATGTGTAGGGAAGAAAAAAAAATTCTAGCCCTCAAACCTCAAAATATTTTGTGGTTTACATGATCAAAATTTATATTACTTTGGACGCAGAACCTACATGGAATGGTGTGACTTCCCACTGGGTCAAAGGGAGAAAATTATGTTTGCTAAATGTTCTGCAAATTTACTGCAGATTCAGTGCTCACTGCACAACCTAAATATAGTTTAAAACATTACATATTGAGAAAGGAATCATATATATATATATATATATATATATATATATATATATATATATTATTTTTTTTTATCCAGAACTGCCAAAGGATGTCCACACTACAAAAAACTTAGTTAAAGGAACTAACCACCTCAAAGGTAGCATGTCTTTCTTTTGTTAGGATTTTTCTCCTTACTCTGATACTATTGAGAATGCTTGAAAATGCCTTTCTACAACTACCACCTGTTGAGTTGTAGGTTCTCCCAGTTGAGTTATTTGACAGAAGGGGATTTCAAGAACAAGTCTAATCTTTATGAGACTGCCAGCTTTCCCTCAAAGATTTAGACAGTTAAAAGGTTTTCTCCCAAGTCTTTTCTTAGGCAGAATAAATATGCCATTTCTTCAAATAATTTTATCACTCAATTAATGCACAAATCACCAAATTATATATCTATTGTGCACCAGATACTTTGCAAAGATCTAGGAACACAAAAAGAGGCAAAATATTGTTCCTTTCCTCAAAGAGCTTAAAATATAATGGGGAAGATAACATGCAAACAGATATAAAGCAATCTATATACAGGATTTTTAAGAAATAATTAAGGTGAAAGGAACTAGAATTAAAAGGAGTTAGAAAGGCTTCTTGCAGAAGGTAAAATTTTAGATGGCAATTGAGGGAAATTAATAGAGAGGAAGAGGGAGCACATACCAAGTATAGGGGCAGCTAGAGTAAATGCCTGGAATTGAGAGTCAATCAATGGAACAATATCACTGAATGGTAGTACAAAAATCTTGTATTTTTGAACATTTTGATTATTTGCTTTCAGCTAAGAAAGAGCAAGAAATTAAAAATGTCTATTAAATTGTATCTTATTCAATTTATCTCATCATTTTGGCCTGCTAAGTCATTTTTTTTAAATGCTGATTTAGTCATGTAGAATATAAGGTATCTTTATCAGTGAAATGCTTTATTTAACAATTTGATAAATGTGACATCTATACCTTCATCTTAATTTTGTTAAAAATGTGAAGCCAAGACTAGAGCACTGTAGAATTCAGCTTTGGTTCTCTCCCCAGATGAATATTCATCCACTAACAGATTCTATTAATGTTCAGTCCCAAATCTATCTTATATCACCAGTTATATTTTTTTCTATTCTTGCCTCACAGGATTATTTCAAGGAAAACATTCTGTGGAAATTAAAACACATCAATTCTATTAATTATAATTATGACATTTATTTAAGAATCCTATCTTAAATGTATACTGTCTCTCCTCCCTCAATAGAACCACAACCTTAGTAGTCTTTCTTTCTCTGTCAGGATCTCATAATTTTTGACAGTTCCTAAGTGCCAGAATATAAATATTGGATACATACATGCATACCTATATATGTATAAAAATACACATATTGGATTATATATATGTATATACATATATACATATATATATATATGTATTCCAATCTTAATCACACATAATTTTTCAGAATTGTCTTGTTGTATGTTCCATAGAGAAAAACTCAGATTCTCATTCAGAACCTATCAAAGTATCTTTTACATACTATTTTTTAACAAAGATGTATATGAAGTTGCTCACTTAATAGAGAATGAAAGTAGCAAATTAGAATTAGATAGAAGAAGCATAATAATTAAATTAAATGATCAGTGATAGAATCAGCTGACATTTTTGCTTAGTGAATTTGTGTTGTTTTGAGATAACACCAATAAATGAGCATTATTTATCTAATTCTTTTTAGTAAATTTAGTATTTAGTAAATATCTATTAAATACAATCTATTTCCACTGACAGACAACTAGTTAGAGTTATACCCTAACTAAAGGTTACTAAACTAACTAACTTACCCTCTGTAACTTTGCATTTAGTTCAGATAAAAATATACATAAAATTTTCTTAATTTAAAAAAAATAATTAGACCACAGATAATCATGTGTTAAATGTCTACTCTGTTAGGCAAAGATGATACAAAAATGAAAATGGCATAGTCAAGTTTTTCCATTCTATTGGAAGTAATATTCAAAATGTGTATAAATAATATAAATTATCATGCTATGCTATCATGCTAAAAAAAAAAAAAAAAGAGATCCGAAGTATTATCAGAAAATGTGAAGAAGAAGAGATAATTTTCACCTGAAAGGATCAGAGAAGACTTCATGGAAAAAGATGATATTAGTCAATCCATAAGATCATATTTATTACATGCCTACTATTCTAGCTTATAGAAGCTCATGATGAATAACTTTTATTTCTTCAGAGCCCCCCCTTGGGAGGATGGAAGAAGTACAACAATGGGATGATTGAAAAGAGAAAGAAAAGTTTGTAATACTACTGGTGAAAAGTGTGATGAATGAATGAGTGGTGAATAAAAGAGTTACTTTTCTATAGTGATAACATATTTAGTCCTTGATCTTAACTGGTTCATGAAAAAGAGGGGGAAAAGTTAACAGAAAAAGATTAGAAAATAATTTAGTGTGTGTATGTATGTGTGTGTGTGTGTGTGTGTGTGTGTGTGTGTGTGTGTGTATCTGTTTGGAAGTAGGTAACAAAGGAGGGGAAAATGAGGGCACAGTTGGGAGAAATACACAATGATGAGAAAATAGAGGAAAAAAATAGGTAAGTAATCCAGTTATACCAAAAGAGTCAATTTAATGTTACTTCTAATCAGACAACATTATTTTACATAAATTAGCTTTCCATATTACTAAATTTTAAACTTTTATATGAGCAAACTTTTTTTTCTATTTTAATCACAAGTGATAGAAATTTCTCTATAATTTTAATATATCACCTGCCACTTTAAATACAATTTTACTAAAATAATCCAATTATTCCATGACAGCTCTGGGTAATTATTATGAACATCAATCACGAACATCAATCATGTTATGACATGTGATAATAAGAATCTACTAAGGTGAGAGCAATTCCTCAGTAAAGGGCCTCAGACTTTTGTCTATTAAAAATATAATTCTATTACTTCCCACATTATCAGACTATCATTTATCATTGCATATAACTGGAAACATTTTAACTTTTAAATGTAACCTTCCATCATTCTAAGTTACTACTCCTAACCTAGTAAAAACAAATCTGCACTCTTGTTATGTAAAACATGTCTAAATAGGTATTTAACAGGGAGCTGAGGAGCTTTGTAACATATTTTGGCCTTGGAGGCTTTGTTAGGATTCTTACAAGGTGCTAAATCAGTTATCTAATTTAGCAGAGTACTTAATAGTTTCCTACTTCACTAGTGTACTTAGTACTTATTAGAGTTCTACAAGATTCACACCTTTAAGAGAGCATATATAAGCTAGGAGCCTCAACCAGGACTTAGTCTGGAACATTCAGAAGTCAGGAAAGAAAAGCCTACTAGAAGCTCTCTGAGCCTCAGCCAAGATTCAGTCTGGGACATTCAGAAGTCAAAGAGAACAAGCCCAAGCCCACTAAAGGACAAGCCCACTAGAGGATAAGCCAACTTTTGAAGGAGGAGACAGATTCATTCCATCTTCCAGCTTTGTGCCAGCTGGAGACATTGGGAGGGAGCTAGAGAAAGAAGTGAGCAGAGGCAAAAGACTAGTAGCAAGAACCAAGGAGAGAGATAGGTCTCTAAGAAAGCAAAATGGGCCCAAGGAAGGAGACAATACTTGGAAAGGGAAAATAAAGGATTTGGACTGAAACTCCTGGTTTCATTTGGGGTGATTACACTGAACTGAAATTAAGGCTGCCTCCAGAAGTCCCCTAAGAAATCTGCTCCCAGAGAACATTACACTTTATAAAAGAATATTACAAGGCTTTTTATTTTACTTTATTTTATTTTTTATTAATTTTATACTCATAATTTTTAACAGTACATATGCAGGGGTAATTTTTTTACATTATCCCTTGTACTCACTTCTGTTCCTATTTTCCCGTCGTTCCCTCCACCCTCTCCCCTAGATGGCAGGCAGTCCCATACATGTTAAATGTGTCATAACATATCCTAGATACAATATATATGTGCAGAACTGAATTTCTTGTTGCACAGGAAGAATTGGATTTAGAAGGTAAAAATAACCTGAGAAGAAAGACAAAAATGCAAACTGTTTACATTCATTTCCCAGTGTTCTTTCTCTGGGTGTAGCTGATTCTATCCATCATTGATCAATTGGAACTGAATTAGATCTCTTTGTTGAAGATATCCATTTCCGTCAGAATACATCTTCATGCATTATCGTTGTTGAAGAGTATAATGATCTCCTTGTTCTGTTCATTTCACACAGGGTCAGTTCATGTAAGTCTATCCAAGCCTCTCTGTATTCATCCTGCTGGTCATTTCTTACAAAACAATAATATTCCATGACATTCACCATAATTTACCCAACCATTCTCCAATTGATGGGCATCCATTCATTTTCCATTTTGTAACCACTGTAAAAAGAGCTGACACAAATATTTTGGCAATACAGGTCCCTGTCCCTTTTTTATTATTTCTTTGGGATATAAGCCCCAGTAGTAGCACTGCTGGCTGCACAGTTTAATAACATTCTGGGCATAATTCCAGATTGCTCTCCAGAATGGTTGGATTCTTTCACAACTCCACCAACAAACATCAGTGTCCCAGTTTTTTCACAACCCCTCCAACATTCATCATTATTTTTTTCCTGTCATCTTAACCAATCTGACAGGTATGTAGTGGTATCTCAGAGTTGTCTTAATTTGCATTTCTCTGATCAATAGTGATTTAGAAAACTCTTTCATATGAGTTGATATAATTTCAATTTCATCATCTGAAAATTGTCTGTTCATATCCTTTGACTATTTATTAATTGGAGAATGACTTGATTTCTTATAAATTAAAGTCAGTTCTCTACATATTTTGGAAATGAGGCCTTTATCAGAAGCTTTAACTGTAAAAATATGTTCCCAATTTGTTACTTCCCTTCTAAAGTTATTTGCAACAGTTTTGTTTGTACAGAAGCTTGTTAATTTGATGTAATCAATTTTCAATTTTGTGCTGAATAATGTTCTCTAGTTCTCCTTGGGTCACAAATTACTTCCTCCTCCACAAGTCTGAGAGGTAAAGTATCCTATGTTACTCTAATTTATTTATGATCTTATTCTTTATGCCTAAATCATGGGTCCTTTTTGATCTTATCTATGTATATGGTGTTAAATGTGGGTCCATATCTAATTTCTGCCATACTAATTTCCAGTTTTCCCAGCAGTTTTTGTGAAATAATGAATCCTTATCGCAAAAGTTGGGATCTTTGGGTTTGTCAAACACTAGATTACTATAGCTGTATACTATTTTGTTGTGTGAACCTAACCTATTCCACTGATCAATTAGTCTATTTCTTAGCCAATACCAAATGGTTTTGGTAACTGCTGCTTTATAATATACTTTTAGATCAAGTACAGCTAGACCACCTTCATCTGATTTTTTTTTTATTAAATTCCTTGAAATTCTTGACCTTTTATTCATCCATATGAATTTTGTTGTTATTTTTCTAGGTCATAAAAATAGTTTTTTGGGAGTCTGATTGGTATAGCACTAAATAAATAGATTAGTTTAGGGAGTATTTTCATCTTTATTATATTTGCTCTGCCTACCCAAGAGCACTTAATGTCTTTCCAATATTTAAATCTCGCTTTATTTTTGTGGCAAGTGTTTTGTAATTTTGCTCATATAATTCCTGACTTTCTTTTGGTAGATAGATTCCCAAATATTTTATACTCTCGACAGTTGTTTTGAGTGGAATTTCTCTTTGTATCTCTTGCTGTTGGATTTTGTTGGTAATGTATAAAAATGCTGAGGATTTGTGTGGGTTTATTTTGTATCCTGCAACTTTGCTAAAGTTGTGGATTATTTCTAATAACTTTTTATTTGGATGTCCGGGATTCTCTAAGTATACCATCATATAATCTGCAAAGAGTGATAGTTTGGTTTTCCTCATTACCTACTGTAATTCCTTTAATCTCTTTCTCAAATCTTATTGCCGAGGCTAGCATTTCTAATACAATATTGAATACTAATAGTGATACTGGGCAACCTTGTTCCACTCCTGATCATAATGGGAATAGTTGAAGTTTATCTTAATTACATATGATGCTTACTGATGGTTTTAAGTAGATGCTACTGATTATTTTAAGGAAAAGTCCATTTATTCCTACACTCTCAAGTGTATTTAATAGAAATGGATGTTGGATTTTATCAAATGCTTTTTCTGCATCTATGGAGATGATCATATGATTTTTGTTAATTTGCTTATTAATATGGCCAATTATACTGATAGTTTTCCTAAAATTGAACGAGTCCTGCATTCCTGGTGTAAATCCTATTTGATCATGGTGTATTTTCCTGGGCATGATTTTCTGTAGTCTTTTTGCTAATATCTTATGTAAGATTTTAGTATCAATATTCATTAAGGAGATTGGTCTATAGTTTTCTTTCTCATCTTTCAACCTACATGGTTTAGGTATCAGTCCATGTCTGTGTCATCAAAGGGATTTTGTAGGACTCCTTCATTCTATATTTTTTCAAATACTTTATATAACATTGGAACTAATTGTTATTTAAATGTTTGGCAAAATTCACATGCAAATCCACCTGGTCCTGGGGATTTTTCATTATGGAGTTGATTAATAGCTTGTTCTATTTCTTTTTCTGAAATGGGACTATTTAAGCAATTTACTTCCTCCTCTGTTAATCTGGGAAGCCTATATTTTTGGAGGTAGTCATCCATTTCACTTAGGTTATTAAATTTGTTGGCATAAAGTTTGGCAAAGTAACTCCTTATTATTGGTCTAATTTCCTCTTTATTGGTGTAAAGTTCCCCCTTTTCATTTTTAAGAGTAACAATTTGGTTTTCCTCTTTCCTTTTTCTATCAGATTTAACAAAGGTTTATATATTTTTTTCCATGAAATCAACTCTTAGTTTCATTTATTAATTCATTAGCTTTTTTTTTACTTTCAATATTATTAATTTCTCCTTTTAATTTTAAAATTTCAAGTTAATATTTGACTGAGGGGTTTTAATTTGTTTTTTTTTCTAGCTTTTTAAATTGCAAGTCCAATTCCTTGAGCTTCTCTTTCTCTATTTTATTCAAGTAAGCCTTTAAAGATATAAAATTTTCCCTTATTACTGCTTTACCTGCATCCCACAAATGTTGGTATGATGCCTCATTGTTTTCATTATCTTGAGTGAAATTATTAATTGTGTCTATAATTTGCTGTTTCACCCAATCATTCTTTAAGATGAGATTATTTAGTTTCCAATTACTTTTCAGTCTATTTACCCCTAATTTTTTGTTGAATGTAGTATTTATAGCATCATGATCTGAAAAGAAAGCATTTACTATTTCTACCTTTCTGCATTTAATTTTGAGATCTTTATGTCCTGATATATGGCCAATTTTTGTATAGGTTCCATGAACTGCTGAAAAGAAAGTATACTCCTTTCTGTCACCATTCAGTTTTCTCCAAAGATCTATCATACCTAGTTTTTCTAATGTTCTATTTACTTTTTACATTTCTTTCTTATTTGTTTTGTGGATTGATTTATCTAATTCTGAGAGTGCAAGGTTGAGATCTCCCACTATTATGATTTTGCTATCTATTTCTTCTTGCAACTCTCTTAATTTCTCCTTTAGGAAGTTAGATGCTATACTATTTGGTGCATATATGTTTATTATTGATATGGCTTCATTGTCTATACTACTCTTTAGCAAGATATAGTCCCTTCCTTATCTCTTTTACTTATATCAAATTTTGCTTTTGCTTGATCTGCTATAAGGATGGGTACCCCTGTTTTTTGACTTCACTTGAAGCATAATAGTTTCTGCTCAAACCTTTTCCCTTTACTCTTTATTTATCTCCCTGCTTTAAATGTGTTTCCCATAAACAACATATTGTAGGGTTCTGACTTTTGATCCAGTATGCTACCTACCTCCGTTTAATGGGTGAGTTCATCCCATTGCATTTACAGTTAAAATCACTGATTCTGTATTTCCTGCCATCATATTATCCCCAGACTATGCTTTTTCCCCTTCCCCCCTGAACATGTTCCCCAGTATTAAATTTATGGGCCCCATTTGAATCATGCAGCCTCCCTTTTTAGTATCCCTCCCCCTCCCTTTAAATCCCTTCCCCTTTTTTTGTACCCTTCCCTTATTACTCTTTTTTTCCAACTTAGCTGGGTACTTTATTCTTTTTGTTTTCTCAAACTGTTTCCTTTTTTTTTAAATTTAATTTAATTTTATAATTATAACTTTTTTTTGACAGTACATATGCATGAGTAACATTATCCCTTGCACTTACTTCTATTCAGATTTTTTCCCTTCCTCCCCCAACCCCCTCCCCCAGATGGCAGGCATATTCTAGATACAATATATGTGTGTAGAACCGAATTCCTTGTTGCACAGGAAGAATTGGATTCAGAAGGTAAAAATAACAGTTTACACTCATTTCCCAGTGTTCCTTTTCTGGATGCAGCTGATTCTGTCTATCATTAATCAATTGGAATTGGATTAGCTCTTCTCTATGTTGAAGATATCCAGTTCCATCCGCATACATCCTCGTACAGTATCATTGTTGAAGTGTATAATGATCTTCTGGTTCTGCTCCTTTCACTCAGCATCAGTTGATGTAAGTCTCTCCAAGGCTCTCTGTATTCCTCCTGTTGGTCATTTCTTACGGAACAATAATACTCCATAACATTCATATACCATAATTTACCCAACCTCCAATTGATGGACATCCATTCATCTTCCAGCTTCTAGCCACTATGAAAAGGGCTGCCACAAACATTTTGGCACATACAGGTCCCTTTCCTTTCTTTAGTAGTTCCTTGGGATATAAGCCCAGTAGTACTATGGCTGGGTCAAAGGCTATGCACATTTTGATAACTTTTTGGGCATAATTCCAGATTGCTCTCCAGAATGGTTGGATTCTTTCACAACTCCACCAACAATGCATCAGTGTCCCAGTTTTCCCACAGCCCCTCCAACATTCATCGTTATTTTTTCCTGTCATCTTAGCCAATCTGACAGGTGTGTAATGATATCTCAGAGTTGTTTTAATTTGCATTTCTCTGATCAATAGTGATTTGGAACACTCTTTCATATGAGTGGAAATAGTTTTAATTTCATCATCTGAAAATTTGTCTGTTTATATCCTTTGACCACTTATCAATTGGAGAATGGCTTGATTTCTTATAAATTAAAGTCAATTCTCTGTATATGTTGGAGATGAGGCCTTTATCAGAACCTTTAACTATAAAAATGTTTTCCCAATTTGTTACTTTCCTTCTAATCTTGTTTGCATTAGTTTTGTTTGTGCAGAAACTTTTTAATTTAATGTAATAAAAATTTTCTATTTTGTGATCAATAATGGTCTCTAGTTCTCCCTTGGACACAAATTCCTTCCTCCTCCACAAGTCTGAGAGGTAAACCAACCCATGTTCCTCCAATTTATTTATGATTTCGTTCTTTATGCCTAAATCTTGGACCCATTTTGATCTAATCATAGTATGTGGTGTTAAATGTGGGTCCATGCCTAGTTTCTGCCATACTAATTTCCAGTTTTCCCAGCAGTTTTTGTCAAATAATGAATTCTTATCCCAAAATTTGGGATCTTTGGGTTTGTCAAACACTAGATTGCTATTTTTATTCACTATCTTGCCCTGTGAACCTAACCTATGCCACTGATCAACTAGTCTATTTCTTAGCCAATACCAAATGGTTTTGGTGACTGTTGCTTTATAATATAGTTCTAGATCAGGTACAGCTAGACCACCTTCACTTAATTTTTTTTTCATTACTTCCCTTGAAATCCTCGACCTTTTGTTGTTCCATATGAATTCTGTTGTTATTTTTTCTAGGTTATTTAAATAGTTTCTCAGAAGTCTGATAAATAGATTAGTTTAGGGAGTTTTGTATCTCTTGCTGTTGGATTGTGTGGATAATGTATAAAAATGCTGTGGATTTATGTGGATTTATTTTGTATCGTGCAACTTTGCTAAAATTCTGAATTATTTCTAATAGCTTTTTAGCAGAGTCTTTGGGATTCTCTAAATATACTATCATGTCATCTGCAAAAAGTGATAATTTGATTTCCTCATTTCCTACTCTAATTCCTTGAATCTCTTTCTCGGCTCTTATTGCCGAGGCTAGAGTTTCTAGTACTGTATTGAAAAGTAATAGTGATAGTGGGCAACCTTGTTTCACTCCTGATCTTATACAGAGCCTGAAGAAGTCATCCGATGCATTCAAAGACAGAGGGGATAAAGAAATCAAATCATTGAGAAACAAGATTAGTGAGCTGGAAAAGGTAAACAACTCCAAGGAAAACAGGATTAGTGAGCTGGAAAAAGAAAACAGCTCTCTAAAAAATAAAATGGATAAAATGGAAAAAATTCCATAGAAGATAAAAACTCAATTTGATAATTACAAAGAGATATAAAAAAGTGAGTGAAGAAACTACATCATTGAAAATTAGACTGGAACAAGTAGAAATGAATGACTCAAGGAGAAACCAAGAGGTAGTCAAGCAAAACCAGAGAAATGAAACAATTGAAAAGAATGTCAAGTACCTTACTAGAAAGATAACAGACCTGGAAAACAGATCCAGGAGAGACAATTTGAGAATAATTAGACTCCCTGAAAAAAGGGAGGAAAAAAAGAGCTTGGACACCGTTTTCGAGGAAATTATCAAAGAGTACTGCCCAGAAGTTCTGGAAACAGAGGGTAAAATAGACATTGAAAAAATTCATTGATCACCTACTGAAAGGGCCCCTAAAATCAAAATGCCAAGAAATATAGTGGCCAAGTTCAAGAACAATCAGACAAAGGAAAAGATATTGGAAGCTGCTAGAAAAAAGCAATTCAGATATGGAGGATCCACAATAAGGATAACCCAGGATCTAGCAGCGTCCACATTAAAAGAACGAAGGGCCTGGAACATGATATTCCAAAAGGCTAAGGAACTTGTTATGCAGCCAAGAATAACTTACCCAGCAAGAATGAGCATCGTTTTCCAGGGAAGAAGATGGACATTTAACGAAATAAATGAATTCCATCTATTTTTGATAAAAAAAAACAGACCTACATAAAAGGTTTGATCTTCAAATACAGAACTCAAGAGATTTCTAAAAAGGTAAAAAGAAATCTTGAGAACTATACTTCTGCCAAAAAAAAATATGTAAAGAACATATGTACAATTTGTCTTAGAAACTAGAGGTGGAAAGGGAATTATATCATTAAAAAAGTGTAAAGTGGTGGTACTACATCTCTTGAAGAGGCAAAGGTAACCTATTATATATGAGAGAAAGAAAGGAGGGAGATGAACATAGTGTGTTTCAATAGACATATTCGATTTATGGTGAAACTTCTTCCACTTCATTGAAAAGTGAAAGGGAAGGAGTAAGAAAAGGGGAAGGGAATACAGAAATTTCGAGGAAAAGGGGTAAAATAAGGGGAGGATCTTTAAGGTGGGGGAGGGATACTAAAAAGGGAGGGCTGTGAAAAGCAAGTGGTGTTCACCAGTTTAATACTGGGTAGGGGGGGTAAGAGGGAAGGAAAGGGGAAAAGCATAAGCAGGGGTTAATAGGATGGCAAGCAATATAGAATTAGTCCTTCTAACCATAAATTTGAATGGGGCAAACTGCCTCATAAAGAGGAAGTAGTTAGCAGACTGGATTAAAAGTCAGAATCCTATTATATGTTGTTTACAGGAAACACACCTGAAACAGGGTGAGACATTCAAACTAAAAGTAAAAGGGTGGAGCAGAATCTATAATGCTTCAGGCAAAACCAAAAAAGCAGGAGTAGCCATCCTCATCTCAGAACAAGCAAAAACAAAAATTGATCTAATTAAAAGAGATAAGGAAGGGCATTATATCTTGCTAAAGGGCAGCATCAATAATGAAGCAGTATTAATATTAAACATATATGCACCAAGTGGTGCAGCATCTAAATTCTTACAAGAGAAATTAAGAGAGCTGCAAGAAGAAATAGACAACAAAACTATAATAGTGGGAGATCTCAACCTTGCACTCTCAGAATTAGATAAATCAAACCACAAAATAAATAAGAAAGAAGTCAAAGAGGTAAATAGAATACTAGAAAAGTTTGATATGTTAGATCTTTGGCGAAAACTAAATGGAGACAGAAAGGAATATACTTTCTTCTCAGCAGTTCATGGAACCTATACAAAAATTGATCATATACTAGGGCATAAAAACCTCAAAATCAAATGCAGTAAGGCAGAAATAGTAAATGCATCCTTTTCAGACCATAATGCAATCAAAATTACATTTAATAAAAAGCCAGGGGAGATAGACCAAAAAATAATTGGAAACTAAATAATCTTATACTAAAGAATGATTGGGTAAAACAGCAAATTATAGACATAATTAATAACTTCACCCAAGAAAATGACAATAATGAGACATCATACCAAAATGTGTGGGATACAGCCAAAGCAGTAATAAGGGGAAGTTTTATATCTCTACAGGCCTACTTGCATAAAATAGAAAAAGAGAGGGCCAACGAATTGGGCTTACAACTAAAATTGCTAGAAAAAGGAACAAATTAAAAACCCCCAGACAAACACAAAACTTGAAATTCAAAAAACAAAAGGTGAGATTAATAAAATTGAAAGTAAAAAAACTATTGAATTAATTAATGAAACTAAGAGTTGGTTCTATGAAAAAAACAACTAAATAGACAAACCCTTAGTAAACCTGATTTAAAAAAGGAAAGAGAAAAAGCAAATTGTTAGTCTTGAAAATGAAAAGGGAGAACTCACCACTAATGAAGAGGAAATTAGAAAAATAGTTAAGTGCTACTTTGCTCAACTTTATGCCGATAAATTCGATAACTTAAATGAAATGGAAGAATACCTTCAAAAATATAGCTTGCCCAGATTAACAGAGGAAGAAGTAAGTAGTCTAAATAGTCCCATCTCAGAAAAAGAAATAGACCAAGCTATTAACCAACTTCCTAAGAAAAAGTCTCCAGGACCAGATGGATATATATGTGAATTGTACCAAACATTTAAAGAACAACTAACTCCAATGCTATGTAAACTATTTGAAAAAATAGGAATTGAAGGAGTCCTACCAAATTCCTTTTATGTCACAGACATGGTACTGATACCTAAACCAGGTAGATCGAAAACTGAGAAAGAAAACTATAGACCAATTTCCTTAATGAATATTGATGCTAAAATCTTAAATAAGATATTAGCAAATACACTTCAGAAAATCATCCCCAGGATAATACACTATGACCAAGTGGGATTTATACCAGGAATGCAGGGCTGGTTTAATATTAGGAAAACTATTAGTATAATTGACCATATTAATAATCAAATTAATAAAAACCATATGATCATCTCGATAGATGCAGAAAAAGCATTTGATAAAATCCAACATCCATTCCTACTAAAAACGCTTGAGAGTATAGGAATAAATGGACTATTCCTTAAAATAATAAGGAGCATATATTTAAAACCTTCAGTAAACATCATATGTAATGGCGGGTACTTTATTCTTAGCTGCATTCCAAGTTCTTTTGCCTTTTGTAATATCAGACCCTTCAATCCTCTAATATGGAGCCAGCCAGACCTTGAGTGACCCTTATTGTGCCACCTTGGTATTTGAATTGTTTTTTCCAGGCTGTTTGTAATATTTTTTCCTTAGTCTGATAGTTTTGAAGTTTGGCCACAATATTCCATGGAGGGTTTTTTTTTTTTAACGTCTTTTTCAGAAGGTGTTTGATGAATTCTTTCAATGCTTATTTTACGTTCTGGTTCTATTACCTCTGGGCAGTTCTCTTTGATGATTTTTTTGTAAAATAGAATCTAGGCTCTTTTTTTATCATAAATTTTGGGAAGTTCACTAATCTTCAGATTATCTCTCCTAGATCTATTTTCCAGGTCTGTCAATTTTCTAAGTAAATATTTGATGCTTTTCTCCAGCTTTTCATTTTTTTTTTTTTTTTTTATTTTGCTTGACTGATTCTTGGTGTCTCAATGAATCATTCATTTCTTTTTGTTAAGTTCTGATTTTTAATGTGTTATTTTTTTCATTCACTTTTTTAACTTCTTTTTGCATATGTCCAATTGAGTCTTTAAATGAGTTGTTTTGTTGTGTGGATTTTTTTTCAGTAAGTCATTTATTTATTATTTATTTTTAGTGAGTTATTTTCTTTTTCCAATTCCAATTCACAAATCCTAGTTTCTTGGGTATTCTTTGTCTTTTCCAATTCACAAATCCTACTTTCCAGGGATTTTTTAACCTTTTCCAATTCACAAATTCAGTTTCCTTGCACTTCCTGTGAATTATTTCCAATTCATATTTCAGAACATTGTTATTCTCTTGCATAGCTTCTCTTTCCTTTACCCATCTTTCTTCTAACTATCTTTTGAGGTTTTTAACAGTATCTTCTAGGAGAGAGTTATGTAATGGGGGCCAGGTAACATTCCCCTTCAGGATATTATCTGGAGACTGTCTGCTATTAGTCTCCTTGGGGTTGCAAACCTGCTTTCTTTCTGTATAGAAGCTATCAATCCTCCTTTTAAATTTTACTCATTTTTAAAAACTTATAGGGTCTGCCTTCAGGGCAAGGAGGCTACCAGCTTCCTCTGCAGAACAGGGATGGGTATATGGATGGCAGCTGTCTTATGAATGGGCTGCAAAGGTATAATGGTGCATTGGGAGAGAGTTCCCCCCCACACCAGAAGTGATTCAGAGCTGGTTAGCATGGGCTGGGCTGCAGAAGTGCCCAGTGAAGAACCCCTGCTGTATGGTTTAATGACTCCCCTGAGCCTAGAGGCTGAACAGTGAAAGTGTCACAACCCCAGGCCAAAGCCTTCTGTGGGCTGTGGATATTAGCAGCTGACCAGCGAATAGTCCCAGTGCACAGACCAGAAGTGTCTCTGCCCCCAGAAGCACAGTTGCTGTTGCAGAAGTTTTGCTGTTGTAGAAGTTCCACTGCCTCAGGCCGACCCCTCCCCCACACTGTGCAGATTAGAGGCTGCCCTGGGCTATGTCCCCCTGCCTTGGAGGTTCTTAACTGCCCCAAGGAAAATCCTAGTATAGCAGAATGGGGCTGCCCAGGTTTGCTGTGATCTGTGCTGATTCACTTCCGGTTTTGGGTAGCTATTAGCAGACTATAGTTTCTCGCCTTTTTAAAAAGTGGCTTTGATTTCTCTGATGATCTGCTATTTTGCAAGCAGAGTAGAGAAATCAGCCTATACCAGAGTTGTCTATCTCTGTAGCTTTTCTAACCCCAGAGGCCTCCCCAACCCGATCTGCACAATATGCTAGCCTAATTCTATCACTGCCTGCACTGGTCTTTTCCCACCCCTCAGCATAGTCCTTTTCTGGTGAAATTCCAGATTCTCTTCTGCTGGTAAGTTGTTGTACTTCTACTCTTCATGGGTTTTACCAGTCAAGTGCTATTTTTGAGACTGAATTAAATAGTTGGTAGTGAGGGTAAGAGAGAGCTTAGAAAGTAGCATGTGGCTTCTCATCCATCTTGGCTCTGCCCCCGGCTTTTTTTTTTAATGGATTAAGGAGAAAAGATTTTCAACTCTGCAATGGATGAAAAAAATGCATAGGTATCTAGCCTTTACATGAAGAAGGTATTTGAAAATTAATAATATAGCACATACCAAAAGTGTTGGGTACAGTTTTAAGCTTTAAATAGTGTCCCAAAAGTCTTGGTGCAGTTTAAAATTAAAAACTAGTCATTATTTCCTACTCCCACTCCCATCCCCACCCTTACCAATAATGTAAACTCCTTCAAGAAATGAGTATCCATCTCATGTTGGTCTTTCTGCAGTCAATGTATAACATAGTTCTTTAGACATAATATTGCTGGTAGTGGTTGGTGATGATGATGGTGATGACAATGATGATGATAATTTTAAAACAGATATTTGTGACTACTGATAAAGTAGGGAAACTTCCAGGTTAGGAAAGAGACTTTATCAATAATGCAAATTTTCATCTTCCATAGGACTTGAATTATTGACAAGTTACCTAGATCAAGAAAACAACAATGTCAGAACACCTATAAATAAAAAACCACAAAGGAAAATGAGAAGTGGTCTAAAGCCCAGAAAGATCTCATGTAAGAACTGAAAAAGGAACTTAAAAATCATGTAACAGAGGTAGAAGAAAAACTGGGAAATGATATGAAAGTGATGAAAGATGATTATGAAAAAAAGTTAACAGAATGAAAAAAAAAAAGAAATGACTATTGAAAAAGGAGAGGTGGACGTATAAAACTCCTAAAACATTATTTTATAGAACTAGAAAAAATAATAACAAAATTTTCTGGAATAATAGAAGGTCAAGAATATTGAGGAAATTAATGAAAAAATACAAAGGATAGTGGCTTAGCAGCACCTAAAACTATATTATAAAGCAACAGTAATCAAAAGCATTTAATACTAGCTAAGAAATAGAGTAGTGGATCAGTAGAATATGTTAGATACACACAACAATCAATGCCTATAGCAATCTAGTATTTGATAAATATCCTAACTTCAGTTTCTGGAGTAAGAACCAAAATTGCCAGGGAAACTGGAAAATAATATGTCAGAAACTCAGAATAGACATCTTGCAACCCATACCAAAATAAGATAAAAATGGACATATGATTTAAGCATAAAGGAGGATACCATAAACAAATAAGGAGAACAAGGGATAATTTACCTCTCAAATCTTTGGAGAAGGACGGAATTTATGACCAAAGAAGAACTAGAGGACAGTATGAAAGACAAAATGGACAAATTGGATTACATTAAATTAAAAAAGGTTTTGCAAAAGGCCAACAAAAACAAGATTAAAAGAAAAGAGTAAATCTGGGAAAAAACTTTTATAGCCAGTATTTCTGATAAAGGTCTCTATTTCTAATATATGTAAAGAACTGTGTCAAATATATTAGAATACAAGTCATTCCTCAATTGGTGAATAGTCCAAGTGATGAAAAATTTTCAGATAACAAAATTAAATCCATCTACAGTTACATGAAAAAAATTGCTCAATATTGATTAGAGAAATCCAAGTTAAAACAACTCTGAGATACCACCTCTTACCTCTGGGATTGTCTAAGACGACAAGAAAAGACAAGGACAAATGTTAGAGGGGATGTGGGAAAACTGGGACACTAGTGCATTGATGGTGGAGATGTGAAACAATCCAACAATTACAAAGAGCAATCTGGAGTTGTATGCCCAAAGAGCTTTAAAATTGTACATATCCTTTGATCTCTCAGTGCTATTACTAGATTCCCAAGAAATTAATAAAGAAGGGGAAAGGATCTACACATGTAAAAATATTTTTACTAGCTCTTTTTGTGGTAGCAAAGAATTGGAAAAGTAGTGGGTGCCCACAAATTGGGAAATATCTGAACAAATTGAGGTACATGAATGCAATGGAATATTATTGTTCTATAAAAATGATAACCAAACTAATTATAAAAAAAAAACCTGAAAAGATTTACATAAATTTATGCTAAGCAAAATAGGAAGAAGTAGGAATAATACATTGTATACAATAATAGCAAGAATGTCTGATGATCAACTGTGAAAGACTTGGCTCTTCTCAGAGGTTCAGTGAATCAAAGCAATCTGGGGGGGGGGGGGGCAGAGCCAAGATGGTAGAGAAGATACACGCGAATTCATAAGCATCCTTCTTCCCTCAATACCAACTAGTTAAATCAGCCTCAAAAATATCGCTAGGCTGATAAAAACCACAAGGATTAGAAGCACAACTTACCAGCTGAAGAGAATCAGGAATTTCAACAGAAAAGATCAGTTCTGAGGGGAGGGAAAAAAAAGATTAGCATGCACAGGGTTAGGTGCTAGCACACTGTGCCAAATGGGCTGGGGAGAACTCTGGGATCAGAGAAGCCACTGAGATGGAGGGATCTGCCACAGGCTTATAGCTTTACTCTGCTTATAAAACAGCAGATCAGAAGAGAAATCAAGCCAATTTAAAATATAAAGCCAGATCCTAGGTCCACCCCAATCAGAAGTGGCCTAGCACAAATTTTGGCACAGCTGTGCAGCCACCTTCTGCTCTCTTGGGCTTTTCCTTGGGGCAGTTAAGAACCTGAACAAACAAAATAATTCATTTAAAAACTCAATTGGACAAATACAAAGAACTAAAATATATGAATAAAGAAAAAACTCATTAAAAATCAGGACTGTACAAAGAGAAATGAATGATTCATTGAGAAACCAAGAATCAGTCAAACAAAATAAAAAAAATGAAAAGCTGGAGAATAACGTCAAATATTTACTAGGAAAATCTATAGACCTGGAAAATAGATCTAGGAGAGATAATCTGAGGATCATTGGACTTGCTGAAAATTATGATGAAAAAAAAAGCCTAGATTCTATTTTACAGGAAATCATCAAAGAGAATTGTCCAGAGATAATAGAAACAGAAGGCAAATTAGGCATTGAAAGAATCCATGGAACACCTTCTGAAAAAGACCCTAAAAAAGAACTCCACAGAAGATTGTGGCTAAGGTGAAGAACTAATAAACTAAGGGAAGAAAATTGCAAGCAGCTAGGAAAAAATAATTCAAATATCAAGGTGCCACAATAAGGGTCACTCAAGATCTGGCTGCCCCCACATTAAAGGATCAAAGAGCCTGGAACCTGATATTCCAAAAGGCAAAATAACAAGGATTGCAAGCAAGAATAAACTACCCAGCTAAGTTTAGCATTTTCTTCCATGGAAAAAGATGGCAATTTAATGAAACAGAGGAATTCCATTTGTTTCTAAGAAAAAAACTGACTTAAACAAAAAATTTGACCTACAGTCACAAGACTGAAGAAAAGCAGAAAGAGGTATAAAGAACTCTTAAGAACTGTATCTCTGTTGTTGATATACAGAAAGTCCACATGGATAATTTGATTTTACTGATGTAACATAAAAAGGGAAGTAGTAAAGGGAAGGAGATAGTATCAGAAAAAGGGAAAGGAGAGGTAAAAAGAGGAAAACTATATCCCAGGAAGTGGCATAGAAAATCTTCCACATCTGAGGGAATTTAGAGAGGGGAAGAAATTTTGTGTGAATCTGACTCTCATCAGAGTTGGCTCAAAGAGTAAATAATTGACATGTTTGTTTTTCAGAGAATTCTCTCTCACTTCATTATAAGGTGGGAGAGGAAAAAGGAAAAGGAAAAGGGGGATAAGGGAAGGGTACAAGAAAGAGGAAGGTACTTAAAAGGAGGGGGAAGGGATACTAAAAAGGTAGGGCTGCACATCACAAGTGGGGTCCATAAATTATATACTGGGGAAAGAGGTTCAGGGGTGACAAGGAAAAAAAAAACATAATCAGGGGATAATATGATGGCAGGAAATACAGAATTTGTAATTTTAACTGTAAATATGAATGTAATGAACTCTCCCATTAAACAAAGGTGGAGAGCAGAATAGATCAAAATTCAGAACCCTAAAATGTGCTGTTTACAGGAAACACACTTAAAGCAGGGAGATACATACAGAGTAAAGGGAAAAGATTGGAGCAGAATCTATTATGCTTCAGGTGAAGCCAAAAAGTAGGGGTAGCCATACTTAGATCAAGCAAAAGCAGAAATTGATTTAATTAAAAGATATAAGGAAGGAAACTATATTCTGCTAAAAGGTAGCATAGACAATGAATCCATATCAATACTAAACATATATGCACCAAGTGGTATAGCATATAACTTTCTAAAGGAAAAGTTAAGAGAGTTGTAAGAAGAAATAGACAGCAAAATTATAATAGTGGGAGATCTCAACCTTGCACTCTCAGAATTAGATAAATCAAACCACAAAACAAATAAGAAAAAAATTAAAAAGTAAATAGAACATTAGAAAAACTAGGTATGATAGAGCTTTGGAGAAAACTGAATGGTGATAGAAAGGAGTATACTTTCTTCTCAGCAGTTCATGGAACCTATACAAAAATTGACCATATATTAGGGCATAAAGATCTCAAAATTAAATGCAGGAAGGCAGAAATATTAAATGCTTTCCTCTCAGATCACAATACAATAAAAACTACATTCAATAAGAAGTTAGGGGTAAATAGACCGAAAATAATTGGAAAATAAATAATATCATCTTAAAGAATGACTGGGTGAAAGAGCAAATTATAGAAACAATTATTAATTTTACCCAAGATATTGACAATGATGAGACATCACACCAAAATTAGTGGGATGTAGCTAAAGCAGTAATAAGGGGAAATTTTATATCTTTAGAGGTTTACTTGAATAAAATTGAGAAAGAGAAGATTAAAGAATTGGGCCTGCGAGTTAAAATGCTAAAAAAAAGACCAAATTAAAAAGCCCCAACCAAAATCTAAACTTGAAATTCTAAAATTAAAAGAAGAAATCAGTAATATTTAAATTTAAAAAAAAACCATTGAATTAATAAATAAAACTAAGAGTTGGCTTTATGAAAAAGCCAATAAAATAGATAAACTTTGGTAAATCTGATCAGCAAAAGGAAAAAGGAAAATCAAATTGTTAGTCTTAAAAATGAAAAGGGGGATCTTTCCTCCAATGAAGAGGAAATTAGAGAAATAATGAGTTACTTTGCCCAACCTTATGCCAATAAATTTGATAACTTAAGTGAAATGCATGACTACCTCCAAAAATATAGGCTTCCTAGATTAACAGAGGAAGAGGTAAACTGCTTAAATAGTCCCATTTCAGAAAAAGAAATAAAACAAGCTATTAAACAACTCCCCAGGATCAGATGGATTTACATGTGAATTCTGCCAAACATTTAAAGAACAATTAGCCCCAATGTTAAATAAACTATTTGAAAAAATAGGGATTGAAGGAGTACTACCAAACTCCTTTTATGACACAGACATGATACTGATACCTACACCAGGTAGGTTGAACACAGAGAAAAAAAACTATAGACCAATCTCATTAATGAATATTTATGCTAAAATCTTAAATAAGATATTAGCAAAAAGACTTCAGAAAATCATCCCCAGGATAATACACTATGATCAAGTAGGATTCATACCAGGAATGCAGGGCTGGTTTAATATTAGGAAAACTATTAGTATAATTGACCATATTAATAATCAAATTAATAAAAACCATATGATCATCTCAATAGGTGCAGAAAAAGCATTTGATAAAATCCCACATCCATTTCTACTAAAAATTCTTGAGAGTTTAGGAATAAATGGACTATTCTTTAAAATAATCAAGAGCATATATTTAAGACCATTAGTAAGCATAATATGTAATGGAGATAAACTAGAACCTTTCCCAGTAAGATCAGGAGTGCAATAAGGTTACCCACTATCACCATTACTATTCAATATTGTATTAGAAAAGCTAGCCTCGGCAATAAGAGTTGAGAAAAAGATTAAAGGAATAAGAGTTGTTAATGGGGAAATCAAACTGTCACTCTTTGCAGATGATATGATGGTATACTTAGAGAACCCCATAGATTCTAATAAAAAAGTTATTAGAAATAATTCACAACTTTAGGAAAGTTGCTGGATACATAACCACATAAATCCTCAGCATTTTTTACATCACCAACAAAATGCAACAGCAAGAGATACAAATAGAAATTCCATTCAAAACAAATGAAGAGAGTATAAAATATTTGGGAATCTATCTACCAAAGAAACGTCAGGAATTATATGAGCAAAATTACAAAATACTTGCCACAAAAATAAAGTCAGATTTAAATAATTGGAAAGACATTCAGTGCTCATGGATAGGCCGAGCAAATATAATAAAGATGACAATACTCCCCAAAGTAAGCTATTTATTTAGTCCTATACCAGTCAGACTCCCAAGAAACTATTTTAATGACCTAGAAAAAATAACAACAAAATTCATATGGAAGAATAAAAGGTCGAGAATTTCAAGGGAATTAATGAAAAAAAAAGTCAGATGAAGGTGGTCTAGTTGTACCTGATGTAAAGCTATATTATAAAGCAGCAGTCACCAAAACCATTTGGTGTTGGCTAAGAAATAAACTAGTTGACCAGTGGAATAGATTATGTACACAGGACAAAATAGGGTACAACTATAGCAATCTAGTGCTTGACAAACCCCAAGATACCAACATTTGGATAAGGATTCATTATTTGAAAAAAAAAACTGTTGGGAAAACTGGAAATTAGTGTGGCAGAAATTAGATATGGACCCACACTTAACACCATATACCAAGATAAGATCAGAATGGGTCCGTGATTTAAGTATAAAGAATGAGATCATAAATAGATTAGAGGAATAGAGGATAGTCTACCTCTCAGACCTGTAGAGGAGGAAGGAATTTATGACCAAAGGAGAACTAGTGATCATTATTGATAACAAAATAGAAGATTTTCATTACATCAAATTAAAAACTTTTGTACAAATAAAACTTATGCAAACAAGATTAGAAAGGAAGTAACAAATTGGGAAAATATTTTTACCCTTAAAGGTTCTGATAAAGGCCTCATTTCCAAATTTATAAGAAATCAAACCATTCTCCAATTGATAAATGGTCAAAGGATATGAACAGATAATTTTCAGATGATGAAACTGAAACTATATCCACTCATATGAAAGAGTGTTCCAAAACACTACTGGTCAGAGAAATGCAAATTAAGACACTATACACCTGTCAGATTGGCTTAGATGACAGGAACAAATAATGATGAATGTGGATAGGATGTGGGAAAACTGGGACACTAATGCATTCTTGGTGGAGTTGTGAAAGAATCCAGCCATTCTGTAGAGTAATTTGGAACTATGCCCAAAAAGTTATCAAACTGTACATACCCTTTGATCCAGCATTGCTGTTATTGGGCTTATATCCCAAGCAAATACTAAAGAAGGGAAAGGGACCTGTATGTGCCAAACTGTTTGTGGCAGCTCTTTTTGTAGTGGCTAGAAAATGGAAAATGAATGGATGTCCATCAGTTGGAAAATGGTTGGGTAAATTATGGTATATGAATGTTGTGGAATAGTATTGCTCTGTAAGAAATGACCAGCAGGATGAATTCAGAGAGGTTTGGAGAGACTTACATGTACTGATGCTGAGTGAAATGAGTAGAACCAGAAGATAATTATACACTTCAACAACAATACTGTGTGACAATATATTATGATGGAAGTAGATATCTTCAACATAAAGAAGATCCTACTCACTTCCAGTTGATCAATGATGGACAGAAACAATTACACCCAGAGAAGGAACACTGGGAAGTGAATGTAAACTGTTAGCACTACTGTCTTTCTACCAGGTTACTTATATCTTCTGAATCCAATTCTTAACTTGCAACAAAAAATTGAATTTACGCACATGTATTTTATGTAGGTTATACTGTAACACATTTAATATGTATTGGATTGCCTGTCATCTAGGGGAGTAGAGGGAGGGAGGGGAATATTTGGAAAAATGAATACAAGGGATAATGCTATAAAAAATTACTCATACATATGTACTGTCAAAAAAATTACAATTATAAAATTAATTTTAAAAAAAGCAATCCCAATAGATTTTCTTTTTTTTTCATTTTTATTCATTTTTCCAAATTATCCCCTCCCTCCTTCCACTCACTCCCCCAGATGACAGGTAATCCCATACATTTCACATGTGTTACAATATAACCTAGATACAATATATGTGTGTAAATACCATTTTCTTGTTGCACATTAATTATTAGCTTCCGAAGGTATAAGTAACCTGGGTAGATAGACAGTAGTGCTAACAATTTACATTCACTTCCCAGTGTTCCTTCTCTGGGTATAGTTATTTCTGTCCATCATTGATCAACTGGAAGTGAGTTAGATCTTCTTTATGTTGAAGATTTCCACTTCCATCAGAATACATCCTCATACAGTATTGTTGTTGAAGTGTACAGTGATCTTCTGGTTCTGCTCATTTCACTCAGCAACAGTTGATGTAAGTCTCTCCAAGCCTCTCTGTATTCCTCCTGCGGGTCATTTCTTACAGAGCAATAATATTCCATAACCTTCATATACCACAATTTACCCAACCATTCTCCAATTGATGGACATCCATTCAACTTCCAGTTTCTAGCTACAACAAAAAGAGCTGCCACAAACAGTTTGGCACATACAGGTCCCTTTCCGCTCTTTAGTATTTCTTTGGGATATAATCCCAATAACAGCAATGCTGGGTCAAAGGGTATGCACAGTTTGATAACTTTTTGGGCATAGTTCCAAATTGCTCTCCAGAATGGCTGGATTCTTTCACAACTCCACCAACAATGTATCAGTGTCCCAGTTTTCCCACATCCCCTCAAACATTCATGATTATTTGTTCCTGTCATTTTAGCCAATCTGACAGGTGTGTAGTGGTATCTCAGAGTTGTCTTAATTTGCATTTCTCTGATCAGTAGTGATTTGGAACACTTTCATATGAGTGGAAATAGTTTCAATTTCATCATCTGAGAATTGTCTGTTCATATCCCTTGACCATTTATCAATTGGAGAATGGTTTGGTTTCCTATAAATGAGTGTCAGTTCTCTATATATTTTGGAAATGAGACCTTTGTCAGAACCTTTACTTTTAAAAATATTTCCCAATTTGTTACTTCCCTTCTAATCTTGTTTGCATTAGTATTGTTTGTACAGAAACTTTTTAGTTTGATGTAATCAAAATCTTCTATTTTGTGATCAATAATGATCTCTAGTTCTCCTCTGGTCATAAAATCCTTCCTCCTCCACAGGTCTGAGAGGTAGACTATTCTCTGTTCCTCTAATCTATTTATAATCTCATTCTTTATGCCTAAATCATGGACCCATTTTGATCTTATCTTGGCATATGGTGTTAAGTGTGGATCCATATCTAATTTCTGCCATACTAATTTCCAGTTTTCCCAACAGTTTCTTACAAATAATGAATTTTTGTCCCTAATGTTGGTATCTTTGGGTTTGTCAAAGATTAGATTGCTATAGATGTACCCTTTCTTGTCCTTTGTATCTAATCTGTTCCACTGATCTACCGGTCTATTTCTTAGCTAGTACCAAATGGTTTTGGTGACTGCTGCTATATAATATAGCTTTAGATCAGGTACACTTAGACCACCTTTCTCTGACTTTTTTTTTCATTAGTTCCCTTGCAATTCCCAACCATATGAATTCTTCCATATGAATTTTGTTGTTATTTTTTCTAGGTCATTAAAATAGTTTCTTGGGAGTCTGATTGGTATAGCACTAAATAAATAGATTAGTTTGGAGAGTATTGTCATCTTTATTATATTTGCTCGGCCTATCCAAGAGCACTGAATGTCTTTCCAATTATTTAAATCTGATTTTTTTTTTTTTGGCAAGTGTTTTATAATTTTTCTCATATAATTCCTGACTATTCTTTGGTAGATGGATTCCCAAATCTTTATACTCCCAACATTTGTTTGGAATGGAATTTCTCTTTGTATCTCTTGCTGTTGCATTTTGTTGGTGATATATAAGAATGCTGAGGATTTATGTGGAGTTATTTTGTATCCTGCAATTTTGCTAAAATTCTGAATTATTTCGGGTAGCTTTTTAGCAGAGTCTTTGGGGTTCTCTAAGTATACCATCATGTCATCTGCAAAGAGTGATAGTTTGATTTCCTCTTTTCCTACTCTAATTTCTTGAATCTCTTTCTCGGCTCTTATTGCCGAGGCTAGCATTTCTAGTACTATATTGAATAGTATTGGTGATAGTGGGCAACCTTGTTTCACTCCTGATTTTACTGGGAAAGGTTACAGTTTATTTCTATTGCATATTATGCTTACTGATGGTCTTAAATATATGCTCCTGATTATTCTCAGGAATAATCCATTTATTCCTATACTCTCAAGAGTTTTTAGTAGGAATAGATGTTGGATTTTGTCAAATGCTTTTTCTGCATCTATTGAGATGATCATATGGTTTTTATTAATTTGATTATTAATATGGTCAATTATACTAATAGTTTTCCTAATATTAAAACAGCCCTGCATTCCTGGTATTATCCTGGGGATGATTTCCTGAAATCTTTTTGGTAATATCTTATTTAAGATTTTAGCATCAATATTCATTAAGGAAATTGGTCTATAATTTTCTTTCTCAGTTTTTGATCGACCTGGTTTAGGGATTAGTACCATGTCTGTGTCATAAAAGGAGTTTGGTAGGACTCCTTCAATCCCTATTTTTTCAAATAGTTTATGTAGTATTGGGGCTAATTGTTCTTTAAATGTTTGGTAGAATTCACATGTAAATCCATCTGGTCCTGGGGATTTTTTCCTGGGGAGTTGATTAATAGCTTGTTCTATTTCTTTTTCTGAAATGGGACTATTTAAGCAATTTATTTCCTCCTCTGTTAATCTAGGAAGCCTATATTTTTGGAGGAAGTCATCCATTTCACTTAAGTTATCAAATTTATTGGCATAAAGTTGGGCAAAGTAACTCCTTATTATTTCTCTAATTTCCTCTTCATTGGTGGAAAGATGCCCCTTTTCATTTTTAAGACTAACAATTTGATTTTCCTCTTTCTTTTTTGTGATCAGATTTACCAAAGGTTTATCTATTTTATTGGCTTTTTCATAAAACCAACTCTTGGTTTTATTTATTAATTCAATAGTTTTTTTTTTACTTTCAATATTATTGATTTCTCCTTTTAATTTTTTTTATTTCAAGTTTAATTTTTGGTTGGGGGTAATCCCAATAGATTTTCAATAGAAATTGTTATTTGCATCCAGAAAAAAAGTATTATGGAGACTGAATGTAAATCAACACATGCCATGTTCACTTCTTTTTTTTTTTTTTTAATATTCCCAATGGTTATTTCCTTTTGCTCTATTTTTTCTCTGCCAACGTGATTCATAAAGCAACGTGTATTAAGAATAAATAAATTTAATACAATGACAAATAAAAATAAAAAGTAGATTTGGCCAAATGGAAAAGGAGATACAAACTCTACATAAGAAAACATTTCCTTAAATTGTAGGATTACTAGGTCTATATTCCAAAGAGATAATAAAAAAATGGAAAAGGAACTTCATGTACAACATTATTTACAATAATTCTTTTCTTTATGGTAAAATATTGGAAATTAAAGGGAAGCCCATAAATTGGAGAATGGCTGAACAAGCTATGATATTATGAATGTAATGCAATACTATTTTGCAACAAAAATGTTGAGCAAACAAGTTTCAGAAAAACTTGGAAAGATTGTATAAAATGATGCAAAATGAAATTAATAGAACAGGAAAATATTTTATACATTATCAGCAATATTGTGCGATGATCCACCATCAATGACTCAGGTCTTCTCAGCAACATAATGATTCAAGACAAATACAAAGAACGAAAATTCCATCCATACCCAGATAAAGATCTGATTACTTCTGCAGATTGAAGTATATTTTTACTTGCTTTATTCTTTTTTTATATTTTTCTTTTGACATATTTCTTCTTTTATAACTGTGATTAATGTGGAAATATGTTTTACATAATAGTACATGTATAACCTATATCAAATTGGTTCCCATTTTCAGAAGAGGAGGGAGGGAAAAAGTTTGGAATAATAATCTTGTAAAAATTGTCTTGACATGTAATTGGGAAAAATCATATTATTAAAAAAGAAAAAAATATATATACCAGGGAGATTACTAAGGAAAGAAATACTTTAATGTACCCTTTTTAAGGAAAAGAATATTTTCTATGACTAATCACACATTTATATCTGTTTTATTTTTACATTTTTTAGTATGAGATTTTGAGGAGGAATCTATTTTTACTTTACTTTAATGTCTCATTTCCTAAGTTCATTTACTTGCCAAATCTTAACTGATTTTCCTCCAAAGTATTTCTTGCACCTGTCCTCTTCTCTCTACTTACATTGCCATTACAAAACTTCAGACCCTCACCATATCTAGCTTATAGTAGAATTGTCATGATTTTTAATCTTGTTTTTCCCATCACCATTCTAATAAATATTTGATTATTTAAATAATCAACGCTCCTCTTATTACCTGATTATTTTAATATGGTATTGGTGGAAAGATTAAACATCATCTTCCCATTCTCATTAGAGAAAAAAGAAGAACTTCCTTTCATTTCCTTTTTTCAGTCCTATTATCAAGTAAATAGAGAATATTCATAAAATAGTAATACTGGAATGAAGTTTAAAACATAGCACCTTACATCTAGAAATTTTATGACAAGTGTATTTTTAAACATCTTCATAGCTATATTTAAGTATAACCATTTTCATTTATATTATTACACATTTTATTTTGTGTATTTGGAATTGTAGTGAGGGAAGTGATTGGTTAATTTTTGCAAGGCCCATGATATAAAAAATAAGAAGATTGTAGAGGGCCACAGATAGTGGAGGAAATCTGGGTGAGATAAAAGACACTTCAACCCAGAGGGAACCTGCTAACAATATCTGGTTGGGCTCACCATCTCCCCTAAAGGCTCTTGACCTTCCTGAGAAGTCCGGAGGTGATGACAACCTGTGTTGTAGTTGAAGCAGAGTGATACCTAGCAGAAGAGACAACTACATACAATAGCGAGTTGTTTATAGGGTCCTGTATGTGCAATATATAGTTAGCACATGTGCAGTGTTGCTTTGGTTATGTAAGGGTATTAACGAATATAAGGCTGAGAGAATTTGGAATAAACAGAGTCCATATCTTGACCATCCCTATGAGTCTCACCTCATCACTTCTCCACTAAGACTAAGGATTTGGGCTGGTCCTGAGCTCCTCCAGAGAGCCAGTTTTGATGGTATATTTTGGCATCTCAGTGTGGGGGCTTGCAAATGCATAGTACATTTTAGCACCCCAACTTGGGGGCTCTAGAAAGCACACAAAATAAAATAAAACTTTTGATTTGAGGAGGAACTTTATAATATTTAATCCAACTTCTCTTTTGTTAGATAAAGAATCTGTAACTCAGAGTGATTAAATAATTTGTCCATCCTTACATAATTAGTTATTGGCAATGTTGAAGAATAGTAGTATGGACTTTCCTCAAGTTTCTATGGGCTCATTATTACTCCTACACTTAGGCACAGTGATACACTGTTCATTGTTTAATAAGGGCTTTTAGTTCTTGAAAACATGAAGCAATCCACGAGCCTAATTTTGCTATTATAAGATGAAATTCCATGCTTTGAAAGTTTAATTCCTAATACAAAAACAAAAGAACTAGTTTAATAGGATAATTGCTTATAGAAGGGAATTAAATAGAATCAAAAAGAAAAAAAAAGATGAACTATTCTGTATTAGTGACTGCTAAAGAAAAAAAAAGGTTAATTGCTTTTCATCAGTCTTGTTTTGAATGCTTCTTATGTGACAACATTTAAGGTCCTATTTAATATTGTCAAAGAAATTACTGAGAACTGGCATTAGATGCTATCTACTCCATTTAAAATTATAACCAATATATTTTAAAATTTTTTCTTAACTATATTTCAGTGTGATCATGTTTATTTCTAATACTGTATATTTTTAACTTTTATGTATTTGTAATTTTAGTTTGAGAGAAAGTTTATAAGTTTCACCAGACTGTCAGAGGCCTGTAATATAATATATATATATATATATATGTGTGTGTGTGTGTGTGTGTATGTGTGTGTATGTGTGTGTGTGTATATGTATATAAAACCTCTGCCCTTTAACTTTTAACTTCATTATTGAACTGAAATTATATCTTCCAGTTATAATTGATTATATTTGTTTTAATTGCATTATTTTCCCAATGAGCAAATATTTATTTTCTATATTTCCCATCTCTTTATTCAATGATCAATTCTGATGGATATTTCTCTTTTAAAAAATGATATGATTCAGATCATACAGAGCAATATGGGGATGGACCATGAATTACAACAGAGTATTTTCACTCCTTTTGTTGTTTGCTTGCATTTTGTTTTCTTTCTCATTTTTCCTTTTTGATCTGATTTTTTCTTATGTAGCATAATAATTGTGGAACTATGTATAGAGTCTGGGGAAGAAGGACGAGGAATAGAGGGAAAACATTTGGAACACAATGTTTTTCAGGGGTGAATGTTGAAAATTATCTATGCATATGTTTTGAAAATAAAAAAGCTTCAATAATAAAAAGTAAAGTTTAAAAAGTATGATTCAATCAGTATCCAGAGTTTACCAGTTCTCCATCTAGAATTAGATAGCATGTTTTTATACTGGGTCTTTTGGAATTGTCTTGAGTGGGGTAGTTCAGTTTTTCACAAATGATTTCCCTACAATATTGTTTTTACGGTGTACAAAGTTCTCCTGGTTTATTCTCACTTGATTTTGAATACGTTTATATATTTCTTTCAAAATTTTTAGAAAACCATTTTAACTTGTCATTTCTTATAACACAATAGTATTCTATCACAATAGTAATATATCACTACTTATTTAGAAATTCCCCATTTGATGGATATCTCCTACATTTCCAATTCTTTACCTTACTGCATCTTGTTTTGATACTTCTCCCTTCACATTGCATCAATTAATATAAGTCTAGACTTTTTTTTGGTGAGGCAATTGGGGTTAAGTGACTTGCCCAGGGTCACATATCTAAGAGGTGTTAAATGTCTGAGGCTACATTTGAACTTAGGTGCTCCTGACTTCAAGGCTGATGCTCTAACCATTTCGCCACCTAGCTGCACAATTCTAGACATTTTGTATATATATTGTAAAACAATTGGGGTTAAGTGACATATATAGAATTATACAGCTATTAAATGTTAAATATCTAAGGCAACATTATGCTTTAAAATAACATTGGTAAGCTGGATAGCATTTCATAAGCAAAGTCACTAAGATTATTAAAGATCTCAACTTCACATAATATGACAATCCACTGAAATATCAGATGATGTTTATCCTATATTTAATGTGAGAGAACATGAAAGCTTTCTTTAACTCTTTGAAGAGTTATCATGTGGGAAAAGAACATTTTTGATATATTTGGTTTTATATGGAAGATTTATTAAAAGACATATTTGCAAAGAAGTAAATTTGTACTTACCTTAAAAAAACAACTTCTTAACATTAATTATTTTAAAAAGACAATAGGGTTACTTCCATGCTCTAACTAGCCAGGAAAAGAAAGTTTGAGAATAGAGAAACAATCTAATTCTGAATCAAAAACAACAATATAATGTTGAGTCAGATTATTGCTTTATATCATGTTTTAATGATAATGATAGTATCCACAGAAGGCAAAACAACATGATTTGAGGAAATACTATAATAAGAATCATAGGAAAAAATGAGATGGCAATATTCTAAATTATATCTCATTATGGTCTTCATGTTGTTAAAACAGATAATACCTTTAAAACTTTTGTAATTAACTTCATTGTATTTTGCTTTCTTTTATTCTGTTTTAAATAAATTTATATTATTATCTTTCATTTCTTACATGATCTGCTTTTCTCACTGTATCCCCTTTCTTAAGTAAAATAAGAAAAAGAATATTTTAAAAAGCATCAAAGCTATTCAATTAATGGAAAATCTGAAATTATCTGTATAATGGAACAATCTCAGATCACCTAATATGGCTATACCCCTCATGGGATTTGCATAAACATATCCTGATGTCCAACACTGAAGCACCACAGCAATGAGGTTTTAGCCTTCTTCAATTGGCTATATAGAAAAGACAACATCTTCAAAACTAGTGAGATTAAGAAGACAATCTCTTTTCCTTCATAATTCTTCCTAGTATGTACAGAGGGCAAAGCTCACAATTTATCCATAGGATAGGTAACATAAACTGAACTAGTGAGAGGAGAAGGTTTGGATCCAAGAATTTTTTTTGAAATTTTTCTTTTGTTTCTGTTCTTTTTCTTTTGCCCTTCTAAGGTTTGGATGCTGGCAATAATCTCCAGTAGCCCTGGATTTCAAGCCAGAATTCCAGATAATATACTATAGCCAATCTCCATGTAGAGTTTAGACTCAAGCCAGGAGGGACTTTTGCACTTACATTTGAGTGTGTTCTATGAAACTAATTCCCTTCCCTTCCCTAGAGAATGAGGTGAAATGGATAGAGGGGATTGGCCTTCCCAACTAAGGGTACTAAATTTTTATATTTGAAATTATACCTTTGAAATAAATATTCTTTGTAAAAGCTAATCTAACTGTGATTAGATGGAATTGGCTAGAAGAGGATCACCTTTAACCTTAGAAGAATATTTTTGGGAACTAGAGACATTTGTAGAGAACATAGTCATATCCAAATCACCTTAAGCATTTTGGAAAGACCTTTATGAATGGGCAAAAATGACGGGAATCACTTTAGCTATACCTGGATAGACAGGCACTTAGACTCATGATATTCAGTGTTATATCTTCAATTTCACATACCAATGATTCGCCATCAATTTTGTGAAGTCAGGCAATAGTAACTGAATGGAAGAAAACTCTAATGAGGGAGAGAACAGAGATAGGTTGACACATAAATAAATGATTGCAATAGTTTAAGCATAGTGTAATGGGACTTTACCAGATTGGTGATGGATGGTGTCAGAAGAAATTAGAGGCGTCATTGAAACATGTTGCAAAATTCAAATGAACAAACAATTCTTGGCAACAGATAAAATATAAGATAATGAGGAATCAATGATGATACCTATATTGTACATCTGAGAGACTAGGACGATGGAGTTATTCTCTATAGGAAAAGGAAGAAGGATTGGGGGAGCAAAGATAATGTTTTAAACATGTTTAGTTAAGATGCCTATTGAACATTTAGTTTGAGATGCCTGGAAGACATTTGCAGATAAGAGTTTAGAGGTCATCAGATAAGTTAGGAAAGCATAGACAGATTTGAAAAGCATCAACATAGAGATGTTAGTTAAATACATGAAATCAGATGGGATCACCAAATAAAACACTAAACTCAATAGAGTTCAAGACAAAACTCTGAGAAACACTTACAACTAGAGGGCATAATCTGTTTGAAAATCCAGCAAAGGAAATTGAGAAAGATCTGTCAGAAATTCAGGAGGTAAACCAAGAGAAAGTGATGTCTTGAGAAGAGACTTTGGAATTGACAATTAAGTACACCAATTTCCATTCAGGTGCTAAAGTTGGGATGTAATAAGCCAATGAGGTAAAACAAAAGGAGCCTAGTTTATTGCAGGTGACTTTCCTGTAGATATGAACCCAATTCAGACTATTTTTTGTGGGACTAGAACTGAATGACCTCATAATAGAATTGGAAGGTGTAATACATCATTCCCATGGACCCAATAGCAGTTATTTATTCTTAGAATATAGATCTAGATTTAGATTAGATATAGATATAAGTATAGATTTAGATATATGTGATATGGATAGATAGATTAAATATAGATTAGAATATGTAGCAGAAGTAGAGTTCTTGACAGTGTTCAAGTACAGATTTCAATGAGGGAGATTATATATTTTGAGAATCAGTTAAGCTAAATTCCACAAGATGCATCAGCAGTGTATTAAGTAAAAACTTGATGGGTAAGGAGCAGGGAATTGAACGATCCATAAAATAATTCACGAACATATGATGGAATTGTATTTTTTTAATTGAAAACAAAGTCACTTTATTATAAAATTTTGTTGACAGTATATATGGATGATTAATTTTTTATAACATAATCCCTTGTAATCATTTTTCCAAATTATCCCCTCCCTCCCTCTACTCCCTCCCCTAGATGACAGGCAATCCCATACATTTCACATGTGTCACAGTATAACCTAGATACAATATATGTGTGTAAATCCAATTTTCTTGTTGCACGTTAAGTATTAGATTCCGAAGGTATAAGTAACCTGGGTAGATAGACAGTAGTGCTAACAATTTACATTCACTTCCCAGTGTTCCTTATCTGGGTGTAGTTGTTTCTGTCCATCATTGATCAACTGGAAGTGAGTTGGATCTTCTTTATGTTGAAGATATCCACTTCCATCAGAATACATCTTCATACAGATTGAAGTGTACAGCGATATTCTGGTTCTATTCATTTCACTCAGCATCAGTTGATGTAAGTCTTTTCAAACCTCTCTGTATTCGTCCTGCTGGTCATTTCTTACAGAGCAGTAATATTCCATAACCTTCATATACCATAATTTACCCAACCATTCTCCAACTCATGGACATCCATTCATCTTCCAGTTTCTAGCCACTACAAAAAGAGCTGCCACAAACATTTTGGCACATACAGGTCCCTTTCCCCTCCTCAGTATTTCTTTAGGATATAAGCCCAATAGCAGCCATGCTGGATCAAAGAGTATGCACAGTTTGATAACTTTTGGGCATAGTTCCAAATTGTTCTCCAGAATGGCTGGATTCTTTCACAACTCCACCAACAGTGTATTAGTGTCCCAGTTTTCCCACATCCCCTCCAACATTCATCATTATTTGTTCCTGTCATCTTAGCCAATCTGACAGGTGTGTAGTGGTATCTCAGAGTTGTCTTAATTTGCATTTCTCTGATCAGTAGTGATTTGGAAGACTCTTTCATATGAGTGGATATAATTTCAATATCATCATCTGAGAATTGTCTGTTCATATGCTTTGACCATTTATCAATTGGAGAATGGTTTGATTTCTTATAAATTAGGATCAGTTCTCTATATATTTTGGAAATTAGACCTTTATTAGAACCTTTATTTGTAAAAATATTTTCCCAATTTGTTACTTCCCTTCTAATCTTGTTTGCATTAGTATTGTTTGTACAGAAACTTTTTAGTTTGCTGTAATCAAAATCTTCTATTTTATGATCAGTAATGATCTCTAGTTCTCCTTTGGTCATAAATTCCTTCCTCCTCTACAGGTCTGAGAGGTAGAGTATTCTCTATTCCTCTAATCTATTTATAATCTCATTCTTTATGCTTAAATCATGGACTTGATGGAATCATATTAATGGAAACCATATATTTTGAATTATGAGCATAAGATATATTCATTCTTCTTACCTTAGGTGGTTTAGAAGGAAAGAAAGACCAGCAATATATTAAACAATAATAATTTTAAATTGTTAGTTTAATATTTATAACACTTTCACCATATATAAAAAAATCACCTTGAAAAATTATTACCAAATGCACTTTTATTTTGCAAATTATTCAGCTCTTAGGAGAATGACTGCTGTCATTTATAAGAGAACATAAGAAACTACTAATTTCAGAGTAATCTAAATAGTGTCATTGTTAAATAAATTATGATGTTTGATAACCAGCAACTGAGCATCACATCAAAGAGAATGTTCTTGCATCCATTTTCATTTCATTCAATGCTGTACATGTTTTGAATTTATTAACAAAACCAAGTGTGTTCATCATTGTCCTGCATAGAAGAAAGCTTCATACTGTGGATATGAAATAAATGGAACCTTTAGTAAAACAGGTTATAGTGATAACAAGATTAATTTCTCAATGTTCACTCAAGAAACACAATTCAGAACAATTTCTCTTTTGAGGTTTTGTAGCCTTCAAATTTGCTGAAATGAATTCGGGGAGAAAAATCACTTAGATGTGCAATGTAGTGTCATCTTTACTATATTTGAGGTTACTTGATCCTGAAGAATGTTGGAAAAAAATAAAGGAATAGGCTGGGTCTTTTCAGGGAGAAAAAAAAAAACTTTGGGGGAGTGGGAGGAACAATGTAGTAGGAAACTGATTCCTGTATTCACATTTAATGATCTGTCTACCTTCCCCCCTCATAACTTCTTAAATATAAAAATTTGAGCTAGTCGCTTCACCTTTATAAGCCTCCATTTTCATTTTAAAAATCATGGCGATTAATATATATCCATGAAATAATGTGACATGATAGAAAAGGAGCTAGCTTTGGAACACAAAGACCTGGATTCAAATCTCACCTTTGACATATAATGCTGTGTAATTCTGGACAAATAATTTAGTCTCTCACTGTTTCAGAGAACTTTCAAAAATTATGAAATGAGGAAATCTAATTATCACTCTTTGCAGATGACATGATGATATACTTAGAGAACCCCAAAGATTCTGCTCAAAAGCTATTAGAAATAATTCAGAATTTTAGCAAAGTTGCAGGATACAAAATAAATCCACATAAATCCTCAGCATTTTTATACATTACCAACACAATCCAACAGCAAGAGATACAAAGAGAAATGCCATTCAAAATAACGGTCGATAGTATAAAATATTTGGGAATATATCTACCAAAGGAAAGTCAGGCATTATATGAGCAAAATTACGAAACTCTTGCCACAAAAATAAAGTCAGATTTAAATAATTGGAAAGACATTCAGTGCTCTTGGATAGGCCGAGCGAATATAATTAAGATGACAAAACTCCCTAACCTAATATATTTATTTAGTGCTATACCAATCAGACTCCAAAGAAACTATTTTAATGACGTAGAAAAAATAACAACAGAATTCATATGGAAGAACAAAAGGTCAAAAATTTCAAGGGAAGTTATTTAAAAAAAAATTAAGTGAAGGTGGTCTAGAGTTTAACTCTAACCTGCTTGGAGAAGTTGAGGAGTATGAAAACAAGGAAAAAAGAATAAAATTAAAAAGTGCACAGCAGAGAACAAAAGTACAACCCACAAGGAAGCAAATAAAAGATAGACAATCATGAACACATAATCTCTTGTATTATTATATGTTCTTTCTTGAAACTGTAATTTGTTGTTACATATTTTGAATCTCCCCTGATGCCTGATCTTCTGGGCACATTAGAATTTTGTTTGTGTTTTTCTTTTATATTTTCCTTTTTTTGTCTTTCTATTTTGTATTTAATTTTAAATCAATAAAAAGAAAGAAAAATGACTGCAACAATGTTAAGGGACAGAAAAATATCCATAAAATAATAAACAATGTATGTTACATAGTTACAAAGGTCAAGCAACTGCTCAAAGAATAGAAATGGGAGTAAATATTTCCCTATTGCTTTGCAAAGATATGCAATCTATAGGTGTGAAACAATGAGTATATTGTCGAAGTTACCTTTAAGTGCATAGAGTTGCCTGAGAAAATGACTGTTTCTTTTTTCCCATTATTGCAGGATAAATATAAATTAGAAATCTAGGAAACACCTGGCCCAATAAATACCCTATTTTTTTCACTTTGTAATGTTTTCTCATTTCCTGTTTGGTACATAACATGCCTTGCTTCCTTAAGTTGCAAGAATTGTATTTCAAAGACAATGTTTTTCATCTGTGTAACTGGTTTAATGGAACTTGGCAATTTGGTCAACCAAACTCATAATGGTAAGCTGATAATAAAGCAATAAAAATAGTCTTTGGTCTCAGGTACATTACGTTCTACCATGTTGCAGTGATCAAAGCAAAATTATGGAATAAAATTTACAACTTTGCTTTAGGATCTCTAGTTCACTTTTTTTTTTCTTTTTCTTCACTTACATATTTAGTATTATCATTTCAAGATGCTTAATTTATTATATTTGTTTCATATTTATTAATGCAGATAACAATTCCAAACTAGGCAATAGGTATTTCAATTTAATTTCTTTTAGAAAGGCAGAAAGGAATAACGTAGAGAAGAAGGAAAAAGCAATAAAGGAACATTATCTTTCTGGAGGTCTTGGGACCAGCCTTCATTTCAGCAATATAATCATCATGAGAATAGCCAAGGATAAAGTCCAAAAGTCTTTCTTGTCTCCTTCATAGTCTTTCTCCTTGCCTGGGGCCAGGACTATCTTTCTGGAGGCCCGTCAGATATGCCTTGGTCTCAATGGGGAAAACAGTAGAGCTGCCACAAAGCTGATGAAGATGGATTATCTCTCTCTGTCTGAGTTTGTCCCCAGTTTATATTCTCTACTACAATTACATCATTACAGTACACTGAATATAAACCAGGCATTACATCAATAGGGAATTGTAGAGGGCTGAAACTCTGAATTAGACAAGAGAGCACTTAAGGCTACATATTAATGTGAGATAATAGCTCTATTAGCATATATTTGATGATGGCTCTCCTCATCATTGGTGCTTGCTGAATGTTTGTTGGTGAGAAAATTGTAGGCAAGGATTGGAGGGCCAGGAAGAGAAGTTGGGGTCATTTGGCAGCAGTATAAGGAGGAGAGAGGCTGGAGACTCCAGACTCTAGAATCCAGGATACATCTTTGGCAATCTGCTTGGCAACTTTCCTGCCTCCTTCACTTCTCTTTCTAAAGACCAAGGACTTTTATTTACCCTTTCTCTGGCCAACTCTGAAGCCCTCCATTTGTTGTAAGATTAAATCAATCATATTTAATTGAAGAACTTATTTGCTAAACTAGATAACCATTATCTTATGAATTCTACTGAGTTAACATCTTGTTTAAATCAATCATACTGAGCCTTAAGTATATTTCTCCAAAGTTCCTGTCCTTTACAAGACAGGAAGGAAGGAAGGAAGGAAGGAAGGAAGGAAGGAAGGAAGGAAGGAAGGAACGAAGGAAAGAAGGAAGGAAGGAAGGAAGGAAGGAAAGGGAGAAGAGAGGGAAGGAAAGAAGGAAGGGAGGGAGGGAGGAGAAAAGAAGAGAGGTGAAGGAAGAGAGGAAAATATGGAAAAAGAAGGAAGACATGAAGTCAAGAAAACAGTAATGAGACAAGCAGAGAAGAAAGATGGAAAAAGAAATAAAAATGGGAAGTAAGGAACAAAGAAAGAAACAAAAGAATGAAGAAAATAAAAGGAAAGAGAAAGGAAAGGAGCAAAAAAGGAAAGGAAGATAATTTTTTTTAGATCTGTTATTTCTTTGAATTTAGCTGTTTTGTACACTGGAACTTGGTATAGTCCAGTTATGGTTCTGATATATAAACCCTTTAACCTGACCATGACCATAAGAGCTTGACTTTTCTTGAAATTATATTCAAGATCTCAGGATGATGATCATATCAGGATTATGTATCAGAAGATTTCAATTGAGGATGATGATGATGATGATGATGATGATGATCTTTAGCATAAATGTGAATCCTAACTGTCCTATTCTTTTTTGATTGTATGTTTTTATTTCTACCTGGTGAGAGGGTATTAAAACCTTTATAAGGTTCAATGAGGTAAAGTGATTGTGTCAATCCAGTGGACCAGTGATTATACTGTAATTCCAAAGTATTAAGAATGATTACATTGATATTTATAAGACTAAAGATATATATTTTAGAACAAGCAACTCTTTGCTCCCCTGCTGACATTTATACCATGTTTTAAATTTTACAACCAAATTTTTAAAAATTTGCCTCATTTGCACTGCACAAGTACATAATGAGATAGATGTTGAAGTTATTGTCTCCATTTTTACAGATAAACTAAAAATCAGCAAAGTTAAGAAACTTATCCAAGGCCACATATGTAATATAATGTAATAATGTAATGTAATATCAGATATACGATCTGAACTCTAATCAATCTGTCTCGGGAGGTCAGGACTTTATGAATTATTCTCCCTTTTTACTGTAATATATCAAATTAAGTGAAAATCTATAACTTCAAAGTTCCTTAGCACTAGTCATGATATTATGCAGAAATTGACCCAAACCAAATCTCTGTGAATTCTTAAATATTGTTGGAATCCCACTGAAATCAAATGGGAATGGCTAAGGTCAGAAACTTCTCCAAACCTGAATTACCTCATTCCCCTTTTCAGTAAAAGTATGACAATTTCAATATTAAAAGGTATCACCCCGTATCTGAAGAAGTTTCTTGGCTAAAGAACATTATACAAGTAGTCATGAAGCCTTGGCTTCGAGAACTCTACTGAGGGGAAAACCACTAACCTTTAAAGATAGTCTATTCTCCTTAAAATAACTAAAACATTTGAAATATTTTTTTTTAATCAAACAAAATTTTCTTTGCGGTTTTCATCCATTTCTCCTATTTTTAAAAAAATATTATCAAGGTACAAACAGAACAAGTCTAAAATATCTTCATTGGTGTATATCTCGCTAAATAGCTAAAGACAACTCAGTATCCCATTATGAGTCTTCAACAATTTAACTATTTCTACCTTCTTTTTACTGATCTTCAATGGCATTAATTTCAGGTCATCATCTTCCTTGTATTGTTTCTACCTTTCTAAATTCCATTCTTAAATACATTTACACACTGCTCCTGATGTGATATGACTAGAACAGACTACTAAAGTATTATCATTTATTTTCCTTATTCTTGGACATTTAATGTATTTCTTGAAGTGACTTAAGTTGGCATTACTTTTTAAATTGGCTGTATCACACTAACTCAGAATGGATTTTCAGTGAAATCAACCAGTCATTCAGCAAGCATTTGTTAAGTACTTACATGCATGTTTCATACATTATCTAAAAATTCCTCTCCAAATTATTCTTAGGAAGCCAATTTCTTGGACCCAAGAGTTAGACTTTACATTTAGTTTTTATTATATTTTAGATTCAGTTCTATGTTACCTGTCTAGATCATTTTGCATCAAGACTCTATCATCAAGCATGTCAATTGTGACTACAAGCTTTGGGTAAGATACAAATTTTATTAATATGCCATCAATGCATTTTCAAACCATTTATAAAAATCTTAAGAAATGTAAAAACAAGCACTGACACCTGGGACACTTCAATAGAGACCTCCTGGTGGTTTTTGACCAATAATATATACTTCTTGTTTCCATCCATTCAACCAGTTTTAAGTCTATTCCACTGTAGTTTTATATAGTCCAAGTATATTTGTATTTTCCAAGGAGAATAGTATTTTAATTTAAATTTTACTATTAAATTTTAACAAATGCTTTACTGAAATTTAGACAGAGTATCTATAACTTTCCTCTGATCTGCCAATTTAGTGATGTTAACATTTAAAAAGTTTAAAAGATAATTCCTGAATAATTAGTCATTTTATTAATAATGATATCATTTTAATAAAAGGTTAGTGGCACTCTCAAATATAAACATTTATGATGATGGGTTCATGACTTATGTTCCATGGGAAGAGGGTTGTTCCTAAAGACAGCAAGCAACTTTGATTGGCTAACAATTAATGAGAAAATGAATATTACAATAAGGGAATAGACCTATTCTGATGAATATTAATTATATCATTTTCTTCTAAATTACCCTCAGTCTTGGGAAACTATTCAAAAAATGTATTCCCACCCAAACCTGATAGAATACAATGGACTTTCCCATCTAGTAGAGTTTGAATGAGATTTCTAAGAAAGTTAATAAAAAAAAAAAAGTTAATCCAGTTTCATTTTAAGTAAGGTCCTTTGAGTAACTGAACTTTGAAATGAGGACAACAGAAAAGAGAAAACTTTGGATCTCCTCAAATAATGCATTATTAATAATCATTTCTATCAGTAATATTTTAGAAGTATATAAGATTAGCTTGGTATGATGGATCTTGACAAAGTCCTGATGGATTTTTGTAATCATAATTTCCTTTTGAGAATGTGCATTAATCATCTATTTAATTTAACTTGCTAAGTTTCCCAAAATCAAATTCATTGATTTTAAGTTTGTAGATTGTTCTATCTTATTTTTCTTAAGATTTAGGACACTATTTACTGATTTCCAACCTCATAATAGTTTGCCTGTACTCCTGAATCTGTCAAATATAACTGACTGTGGCTCTATAATCATATCTGTAAGGACCCAAGGATGAGGTTCATCTAGACTAGATGACTTTAATTTACAAAGGGCAAAAAAGTACTTTCTTACTATCTTCTTCATCTTGGATATAAATTCTCTATTAAACCATTTTTGTTCTGTCCCTTCCAGTTTAAAGGTCATTCCCTTGAGCAGAAAAACTAGAAGTGATAAATGAATGCCTAAGGCACCTTTTCTTTTTCTATATAGTTAATTATAATTATCCTTCCCACTCTCAAATAATGCTCCTAGTAATTCATTTATCATCTTCTTTTCTCCTCTAAACATTAAGCAAAAGAAAATCTGTCCAAAGTATTCTTCCCTGGTGTCAGATTCTATTGAGTTTCAGCATTCATACTAATAGCATTGTGCTATGATTGTTTTTGTTTTACCTACCCTTGCTTCCACATTAAAAAAATAAAAAAAAATAAAAACAAAAAACAAAAAACAAACAAACAAACAAAACAAAACCCAAAAAAACTTAACTTGCTTCTTCAGCTCCCTATATATGCCACACTTTTTGGAGATAAGTCCCATTTTCCTTCATTTTCATAATTGCTTCCCTTTGTTATTCAGTCTTCCTGGGGGGGGGGGATTCCACACAAACAGCACTACCTCATTTCTTTGTTGTAATTATGTGATGATAATTGGTTAATCTCTGAGGGCTATCAGTCTAGGGTATTTCTATAATAGGTCTGCATTTTTTACATCCAAAAAATCCCTAGGGAACTGATCAAAGAGTAGACTCTCTTCTCCCCTCTATTCCAAGCAACAAGATGAATGTATACTAATAAGTATTACTATTCTCAATTAAGATGTAAGGCTATCAGAAGAAAATAATGGGAATATATATATTTTGTCATTCTTTATCCCAAACAGAAATTGGTTAGGCATGTTTTGAAATAAGTTTCTTCCTAGATAATTCAAGAAGTAGCTTTCCCAAAAAGGTCTTGTACTGAATATCTTCTAAGTAGAGGCAGGAATTATGGACAGTGAGTATCTGATAGGCAACAAGTCATATGACTAGAGATAGAAGAAACTAATTCTGGAGAAATAGGAACTTAAAGCGAAAAACAATCTTGAAGATACAAATTCGTGCCTCATAAGAACAGGAACTGGACTTGTGATTTCATTAGTATAGTAGAGTCCTAAATGAGTTAATCCTATCAATGAAGATCTGTTAGGTTCTTACTAGGTGCTAAGTCAGTACTTAACAATTCTTTAGCTCAGGGTTCACATCTTTAGTTCACACCTTTAAAAGGAGTTCTGAAAAGGAGTTTACACACCTTTAAAAGAAGCAATTTCATTGGTTGTAAGTAGTTGCCACAAGCCCCTGGGAGTGTCCACAAGCCCATTCTCTGGGAGGATAAAAGAGAAGGGCAGTTGGAAGGAAGCATTCTGGATTGGGTCAAGAACAAGACTTCCAAGGAGAACTTCAGGGAACCTCGAGGAGATTCACAGCCAGGATTCAGGAAGAAGAGGATTTGAGATTTTACTTCACTTGGGCTGGAGGCTCCAGAAGTCTTCCAAGAAACCTTCTCACAGAAGAAAAGATTATACAGAAAAGAAACCTCCTTCCAGAGAAGGATTACAACTGAGAGACAAAAGGACACTACAATTCCCAGAGAAGGATTACAACTGAGAGACAAAAGGACACTACAAAGATCAACATTTTATCAGCAACTTAAGAGAGTGGCCTAGCATACTGAGCATTTGACTTGTTCCCCATCACATCACCTGCATATGCCAGAAGTGGGACTTTAACATGTTTTCCTGATTTAAAGATCTCTATCACATTAGTCATAAATAATGGAATAAATACCAACTTCTTTTATCTTCAGTGATGACCACTGAATTAATTATTTCCTTAGAAACAGTGGATCTGCTTCCAAGCCAAAATGGTGGGGAGGACGCGTACAGCTGCTTGAGCTCTTAATTTTCTTTCAGAATTTACTTCATGACAAGCCTCGGGATTAATGCTTGAGCAGAAAAAAAAAAAAGAATACAAATAATCACCAATAGAAGACATCCTTGAAATTCACCAGAAAAGATCTGTGTTTGCTTGGGGGAGGGGACGAAAAGACTGGGAGCAGACTGAGGGCAGGCAGTGCAAGCAAGGCAGGCAGCTCACACTGTGCAGACCTGAGGGGGAAGGAGTGCGATCTCTTCTGTTTCTTTGAAATGACCTTTAACCCAGTGTGCATATTCCATCTTGTCAGAAAGCCAGGATCAGCAGAGAAGGTGTAAACACCTAAGGTAAAGAATAAAACCCCAGAAAGCTAGAGGCTCTCATGACCCAACCATTCCCACCCCCACCTGAAGTGACTCAGTGCATTCTTAGAGCTTCAGAGCACTGACACAGTACAGCCATTACTTTCCTGTTAGTGCCTCACTGCTGTCTCCCTCAGTCTGTAGAGAAGCCCAGTAACACCATCCAGCCCCCTTCCCCCCTTAGAAACAGACCAATTGTTTCTCTTGGCAATTTGTTTTCTTCTATTCCTGCTCTGACAAAATAAACAAAAAAATATAAAAGGGCTCTAACCATTAACAGCTTCTGTATTGATAGAGAGAAGACTTCAAACACTAAGGAGACAAAACAGACTGTCTACAGAGGAATCCTCTAAGGGGGATATGAGCTGCTCCTCAATACACAAAACTCTCAAAGAGAAAATCAAAAAGGCTCTCACAAGAGAGATAGAAGTGAAATGGAAAAAGGAAAGGGAAGTTTGGCAAGAGAGTCTGGAGAAGTCATCCCATGCATATAAAGACAGAGTGGATAAAGAAATCAAATTATTGAAAAACAAAATTAGTGAATTGGAAAAGGTAAACAACTCCAAGGAAAACAGGATTAGTGAGTTGGAAAAAGAAAACAGCTCTCTAAAAAATAAAATAAAATTGATAAAATGAAAAATAATTCCACAGAAGATAAAAACTCAATTGGACAATTACAAAAAATATATTTAAAAAGTCAGTGAAGAAAATACATCATTGAAAATTAGACTGGAACAAGTAGAAATGAATGACTCAAGGAGACACCAAGAAGTAGTCAAGCAAAACCAGAAAAATGAAACAATTGAAAAGAATGTCAAGTACCTTATTGGAAAGACAACAGACCTCGAAAACAGATGCAGGAGAGACAATTTGAGAATAATCAGACTCTCTGAAAAATGTGAGGAAAAAAAGAGCCTGGACACTATTTTCCAGGAAATTATCAAAGAGAAAGGCCCAGATGTTTTGGAGACAGAGGGTAAAATACACATTGAAAAAATTCATTGATCACCTACTGAAAGGGACCCTAAAATCAAAACGCCAAGAAATATAGCAGCCAAGTTCAGACCCATCAAACAAGGGAAAAAATATTGGAAGCTACTAGAAAAAGCAATTCAGATTTGGAGGAGTCACAATAAAGATAACCCAGGATCTAGCAGTGTCCACATTAAAGAAACGAAGGGCCTGGAATATGATATTCTGAAAGGCTAAAGAACTTGGTATTCAGCCAAGAATAACTAACCCAGCAAAAATGAGCATCATTTTCCAGGGAAGAAAATGGACTTTTCAGGAAAAAAATTATTTACATCTATTCTTGATTAAAAAAAAAAAACAGATCTACACAAAATGTTTGATCTTTAAATACAGAACTTGAGATTTCTTAAAAGGTAAAAAGAAATCTTGAGAACTATATTTCTGCCATAAAGATATGTAAAGAGCACATGTATAATTTGTCCTCAAAACTAGAGGTGGAAAGGAAATTATATCATAAGAAAGGGTAAAGTGGTGGCACAACATCTCATAAAGAGGCAAAGGTAACCTATTATATCTGAGAGAAAAAAAGGAGGGGGATGAACACAGTGTGTATCAATAGACATACTCGAGTTATGGTGAAACTACTTCCGCTTCATTGAAAAGTGAGAAGGAAGGAGTAAGCTAAGAGGAAGGGAATACAGAAATTATGAGGAAAAGGGGTAAAATAGGGGGAGGAACTATAAGGTGGGAGAGGGATACTAAAAAGGGAGGGCTGTGAAAAATGTGGTGCTCACAAGTTTAATACTGGAGGGGTAAGAGGGAAAGAAAGGAGAAAAGCATAAGCATGGGTTAACAGGAGGGCAAGCAATATAGAATTAGTCATTCTAACCATAAATGTGAATGGGGTAAACTTCCTCATAAAGAGGAAGCAGTTAGCAGACTGTATTAAAACCCAGAATCCTACTATATGTTGTTTACAGAAAACACACTTGAAACAGGTTGATACACTCAGAATGAAAGTAATAGGGTGGAGCAGAATCTACTATGCTTCAGGAAAAGCCAAAAAAGCAGGGGTAGCCATCCTCATCTCAGATCAAGCAAAAACAAAAACTGGTCTAATTAAAAGAGATAAGGAAGGGCATTATATCCTGCTAAAGGGTAGCATCAATAATGAAGCAGTATCAATATTAAACATATATGCACCAAGTGGTGCAGCATCTAAATTCTTAAAAGAGAAATTAAGAGAGCTGCAAGAAAAATAGACAGCAAAAGTATAATAGTGGGAGATCTCAACCTTGCACTCTCAGAATTAGATAAATCAAACCAAAAAAAAAAAAATAAGAAAGAATTCAAAGAGGTAAATAGAATACTAGAAAAGTATGATATGATAGATCTTTGCCGGAAGCTAAACGGAGACAGAAAGGAGTACACTTTCTTCTCAGCAGTTCATGGAATCTATACAAAAATTGATCAAATACTAGGACATAAAACCTCAAAATCAAATGCAGTAAAGCAGAAATAGTAAATGTATCCTTTTCAGACAACAATGCAATGAAAATTGCATTAAATAAAAAACCAGGGGAAAATGGACCAAAAAATAATTGAAAACTAAATAATCTTATACTAAAGAATGATTGGGTGAAACAGCAAATCATAGACATAATTAATAACTTCACCAAAGAAAATGACAATAATGAGACATCACATCAAAATGTGTGCAATACAGCCAAAGCAGTAATAAGGGAAGTTTTATATCTCTAGAGGCCTACTTGCGTAAAATGGAGAAAGAGAAGGTCAATGAATTGGGCTTACAACTAAAAATGTTAGAAAAGGAACAAATTAAAAACCCCCGGACAAACAAGAAACGTGAAATTCTAAAAATAAAGGTGAGATTAATAAAATTGAAAGTAAAATAAATAAATAAATAAATGAACTATTGAATTAATTCATAAAACTAACCATTGATTCTATGAAAAAACCAATAAAATAGACAAACCATAGGTAAACCTGATTAAAAAAGGAAAGAGAAAAAGCAAATTGTTAGCCTTAATAATGAAAAATGAGAACTCACCACTAATGAAGAGAAAATTAGAACAATAGCTAGGAGCTATTTTGCCCAACTTTATGCCAATAAAATCAATAACTTAAATGAAATGGAAGAATACCTTCAAAAATATAGTTTGTCCAGATTAACAGAGGAAAAGTACATAGTCTAAATAGTCCCATTTCAGAAAAAGAAATAGAACAAGCTATTAACCAAATCCCTAAGAAAAAATCCCAGGACCAGATGGATTTACATGTGAATTCTACAAAACATTTAAAGGACAAATAACTCCAATGCTATGTAAACTATTTGAAAAAATAGGGATTGAAGGAGTCCTACCAAATTCCTCTTATGAAACAGACATGGTACTGATACCTAAACCAGGTTGGCTGAAAACATAAAAAGAAAATTATAGACCAATCTCCCTAATGAATATCGATCGTAAAATCTTAAATAAGATATTAGCAAAAAGACTACATAAAATCATCCCCAGGATAATGAACTATGACTAAGTGGGATTTATACCAGGAATGCAAGGCTGGTTCAATATTAGAAAAACAATTAGTATAATTGACCATATTAATAATCAAATTAATAAAAACCATATGATCATCTCAATAGATACAGAAAAAGCATTTAATAAAATCCAACATCCATTTCTACTAAAAACGCTTGAGCATATAGGAATAAATGGACTATCCCTTAAAATAATAAGGAGCCTATATTTAAAACTCTCAGTAACCATCATATGTAATGGCGATAAACTGGAACCTTCCCCAGAAAGATCAGGAGTGAAATAAGGTTGCTCACTATCACCATTACTATTCAATGTAGTACTAGAAACGGGGGGCGGAGACAAGATGGCGGAGAAGAAACACACAACTCTGTGAACGTCCTCACTCCCTCACAACCAATTAGATAAATTAAGCCTCAGAAAAAGCCCTGGACTGATAGATACCACAAGGACTGGAAGCACGACTTACCAGCTGAAGAGAATCTGGAGTTTCAACAGAAAAGGTCAGTTCCCAGGGGAGGAAGAAGAGAGGCCAGCACAGATGGCTGGGTGCTCGCATACTGCGCCCATTTCGCTGGGAAGGGCTCTGGGATCAGAGAAGCCACTGAGATAAAAGAATCTGGTACAGGCTATTAGCTCTTCTCTGCTTATTATATAGCAGTTCAGAAGAGAAAGCTAAAATACCTTAAAAATTCAGATAGATTAGATTTTCCAGGACCCTGGGGGTGACTCAGCAGATCTCAGCATCAGGGGGCGTGGCCTCAGCTACCTCCTGAGAATAGTTAAGAGATTGACAAGTGGGTGGATATGGCCCAAGGCAACACACACTGCCTAGTTTAGCTGGAGGGAGTGGAACTCAGCTCCAGGAAGTCCCAGAGAAGTGGAACCTTTGAATTAGGGACCTCGGTTTCTGGCAGACACTTCCAGTTTGAGCACAGGGGCTTTTCACATCACCTGCTGCAGACATCCACGCCCCACCCGGACACATAGGCTAGGCTTTGTGCTGCCTTTACTGTTCAGTCTCAACCTCAGGGAAGCCGCTAAAACACAGCACCCTTGGGGCACAGCAGTGCTAATCACCTCTGAGGCACTTCCAGGGAAGGGGTGGGGAACTCTCTCCCAGAGCTCTATCTTAGCTCGAGGCGCTAGAATGGCTGCATCCATCCGGTCTGGGAGGAAGCTGGTAAAGAAGTAAATAAATAATTTCCTACCCCAGGGACAGACACCAAAAGATTTTTAAAATATGAACAAAAAAGCCAGAAAAACCATAGATTGCTTCTACACAGAGAAAGAGTGGGTATCCAACCCCGAGGAAGTTAACAGCAGAGAGACAGCAGACAACAACCTAAAGGGGAACGATTCCTGCCCCCCATCACATAACTCTCTCCTTGAAGAGACTATTAAAAAATTAAGGGAGTTTGAAGAAAAAAGGGGAAAGGAAAGGGAAGCTATGATAAAGAATAACAATGTCCTGAAATTGGAGTTGGAAAAAATAAAGAATTCACAGGAGATGCAGGGAAACAAAATTTGTGAATTAGAAAAGGTTAAAAAATCACAAGAAAGTAGGATTTCTGAATTGGAAAAGATAAAAAAGTCTCAAGAAAATAGAATTTCTGAATTGGAAAAAGAAAATAATTCTCAAAAAAAATTAGGGAAATGGAAAAAAATTCAATAGAGCAAAATAATTCATTTAAAAACGAAATTGAGCATTTACAAAAAGAACTAAAAACTGTGAAAGAAGAAAATAACTCCTTAAAAGTCAGGATGGAACAAATAGAAATGAATGATTCACAGAGAACCCAAGAATCAGTCAAACAAAACAAAAAAAATGAGAAGCTGGAGAACAATGTCAAATACTTACTGGGAAAATCTATAGACCTGGAAAATAGATCTAGGAGAGATAATCTGCGGATCATTGGGCTTCCAGAAAACTATGACCAAAAAAAGAGCCTAGATTCTATTTTACAGGAAATTATCAAAGAGAATTGTCCAGAGATAATAGAAACAGAAGGGAAAGTAGATGTGGAAAGAATTCATCGAACTCCTTCTGAAATAGACCCTAAAAAAAGAACACCACGGAAAATTGTGGCTAAGCTGCAGAATTACCACACAAAGGAGAAAATCCTGCAAGCAGCTAGAAAAAAAACAATTTAAATACCAAGGTGCCACAATAAGGGTCACTCAAGATCTGGCTGCCTCCACATTAAAAGATAGAAGGGCCTGGAACCTGATATTCCGTAAGGCAAAAGATCAAGGACTGCAACCAAGAATGAACTACCCAGCTAAGTTTAGCATCTTTTTCCATGGAAGAAGATGGTCATTCAATGAAATAGAGGAATTCTATATGTTTCTAAGAGAAAAAAACAGACTTAAACAAAAAATTTGATCTACATCCACAAGACTGAAGAGAAACAGAAAAAGGTACACAGAACCCTAGAGAACTGTAACTCTGTTGTGGGTATATAAAAAGTACTCAAGGATAATTTGATTTTACTGATATAAAAGAAAAAAAGGGAGGTGTAGTAAAGGGAAGGAGGTCGTTTCAGAAAAAGGGGAAGGAATAATAAAAAGAGGGAAACTACCTCCCAGGAAGAGGCATAGAAAATACACCATATCAGAGGGAACTTAGTGAGGAAGAGAATCATTGTGTGAATCTTACTCTCATCAGGAGAGGCTCAAAGAGTAAATAATTAACATATTTGTTTTTCAGAGAATTTTCTCTCACCTCATTAAAAGGGGGGAAGAGGAAAAGAGAAAAGGAAAAGGAGAATAAGTGAAGGGACTTGGAGGGAGGGGGGAGGAATACTAAAAAAAAAAAAGGGAGGGTTGCGCATCACAAGGGGGGGTCTGTAAATTAAATATCGGGGAGGGGGATGAGGGGGGTCAAGGGAAAAAGCATAATCTGGGGATAATATGATGGCAGGAAATACAGAATTAGTAATTTTAACTGTAAATGTAAATGGGATGAACGATCCCATCAAACAGAGACAGATAGCAGATTGGATCAAAAATCAGAACCCTACAATATGTTGTTTACAGGAAACACACTTAAAGCAGGGAGATACATATAGAGTAAAGGTAAAAGGTTGGAGCAGAATCTATTATGCTTCAGGTAAAGCCAAAAAAGCAGGGGTAGCTATCCTTATCTCAGATCAAGCAAAAGCAGAAGTTGATCTAGTTAAAAGAGATAAGGAAGGAAATTATATCCTGTTGAAAGGTAGCATAAATAATGAAGCCATATCAATACTAAACATATATGCACCAAGTGGTATAGCATCTAACTTTCTAAAGGAAAAGTTAAGAGAACTGCAAGAAGAAATAGACAGTAAAACTATAATAGTGGGAGATCTCAACCTTGCACTCTCAGATTTAAACAAATCAAACCACAAAACAAACAAGAAAGAAATTAAAAAAGTAAATAGAACATTAGAAAAACTAGGTATGATAGACCTTTGGAGAAAACTTAATGGCAATAGAAAGGAATATACTTTCTTCTCAGCAGTTCATGGATCCTATACAAAAATAGACCATATATTAGGACATAAAGATCTCAAAATTAAATGTAGGAAGGCAGAAATAATAAATGTCTTCTTCTCAGATCACAATGCAATAAAAGCTACATTCAGTAAGAAGTTAGGGGCAAATAGACCAAAAATTAATTGGAAACTGAATAATCTCATCTTAAAGAATGGGTGAAAGAGCAAATTATAGAAACAATTAACAATTTCACCCAAGATAATGACAATGATGAGACATCATACCAAAATTTTTGGGATGCAGCTAAAGCAGTAATAAGGGGAAATTTTATATCTTTAGGGGCTTATTTGAAGAAAATAGAGAAAGAGAAGATTAACGAATTGGGCTTACAACTTAAAAGGCTAGAAAAAGACCAAATTATAAACCCCCAACAAAAAATTAAACTTGAAATACAAAAATTAAAAGGAGAAATCAATAATACTGAAAGTAAAAAAACTATTGAATTAATAAATAAAACCAAGAGTTGGTTTTATGAAAAAGCCAATAAAATAGATAAACCTTTGGTAAATTTGATCAAAAAAAAGAAAGAGGAAAATCAAATTGATAGTCTTACAAATGAAAAGGGGGATCTTTCCACCAATGAAGAGGAAATTAGAGAAATAATAAGGAGTTACTTTGCCCAACTTTATGCCAATAAATTGGATAACTTAAGTGAAATGGATGACTTCCTCCAAAAATATAGGCTCCCTAGATTAACAGAGGAGGAGATAAATTGCTTAAATAGTCCCATTTCAGAAAAAGAAATAGAACAAGCTATTAATCAACTCCCCAGGAAAAATTCCCCAGGGCCAGATGGATTCACATGTGAATTCTACCAAACATTTAAAGAACAATTAGCCCCAATGTTATATAAATTATTTGAAAAAATAGGGGATGAAGGAGTCCTACCAAACTCCTTTTATGACACAGACATGGTACTGATACCTAAACCAGGTAGATCGAAAACTGAGAAAGAAAATTATAGACCAATCTCCTTAATGAATATTGATGCTAAAATCTTAAAAAAGATATTAGCAAAAAGACTTCAGAAAATCATCTCCAGGATAATACACTATGATCAAGTAGGATTTATTCCAGGAATTCAGGGCTGGTTTAATATTAGGAAAACTATTAATATAATTGACCATATTAATAATCAAATTAATAAGAACCATATGATCATCTCAATAGATGTAGAAAAAGCATTTGACAAAATCCAACATCCATTCCTACTAAAAACTCTTGAGAGTATAGGAATAAATGGACTATTCCTTAGAATAATCAGGAGCATATATGTAAGACCGTCAGTAAGCATAATATGCAACAGAAATAAACTACAAGCTTTCCCAGTAAGATCAGGAGTGAAACAAGTTTGCCCACTATCACCATTACTATTCAATATAGTATTAGAAACCCTAGCCTCGGCAATAATAGCCGAGAAAGAAATTCAAGGAATTAGAGTAGGAAATGAGGAAATCAAACTATCATTCTTTGCAGATGACATGATGGATATACTTAGAGAACCCCAAAGACTCTGCTAAAAAGCTACTAGAAATAATTCAAAATTTCAGCAAAGTGGCAGGATACACAATAAATCCACATAAATCCTCGGCATTTTTATATATCACTAACAAAATGCAACAGCAAGAGATACAAAGAGAAATTCCATTCCAAACAAATGTTGAGAGTATAAAGTATTTGGGAATCCATCTACCAAAGAAAAGTCAGGAATTATATGAGAAAAATTACAAAACACTTGCCACAAAAATAAAATCAGATTTAAATAATTGGAAAGACATTCAGTGCTCTTGGATAGGCCGAGCGAATATAATAAAGATGACAATACTCCCCAAACTAATCTATTTATTTAGTGCTATACCAATCAGACTCCCAAGAAACTATTTCAATGACCTAGAAAAAATAACAACAAAATTCATATGGAAGAATAAAAGGTCGAGAATTGCAAGGGAACTAATGAAAAAAAAACTCAGAAGAAGGTGGTCTAAGTGTCCCTGATCTAAAGCTATATTATATAGCAGCAGTCACCAAAACCATTTGGTACTGGCTAAGAAATAGAATGGTAGATCAGTGGAACAGATTAGATACAAAGGACAAAACAGGGTACATCTATAGCAATCTAATCTTTGACAAACACAAAGATACCAACATTAGGGATAAAAATTCATTATTCGGAAAAAACTGTTGGGAAAAGTGGAAATTAATATGGCAGAAATTAGATATGGATCCACACTTAACACCATATACCAAGATAAGATCAAAAGGGGTCCATGATTTAGGCATAAAGAGGGAGATAATAAATAGATTAGAGGAACAGAGGATAATCTACCTCTCAGACTTGTGGAGGAGGAAGGAATTTATGACCAGAGGAGAACTAGAGATCATTATTGATCACAAAATAGAAGATTTTGATTACATCAAACTAAAAAGTTTCTGTACAAATAATACTAATGCAAACAAGATTAGAAGGGAAGTAGCAAATTGGGAAAATATTTTTAAAAACAAAGGTTCGGACAAAGGTCTCATTTCCAAAATATATAGAGAACTGACCCTAATTTATAAGAAACCGAACCATTCTCCAATTGATAAATGGTCAAAGGATATGAACAGACAATTCTCAGATGAATAAATTGAAACTATATCCACTCACATGAAAGAGTGTTCCAAATCACTACTGATCAGAGAAATGCAAATTAAGACAACTCTGAGATACCACTACACACCTGTCAGATTGGCTAAGATGACAGGAACAAATAATGATGAATGTTGGAGGGGATGTGGAGAAACTGGGACACTAATACATTGCTGGTGGAGTTGTGAAAGAATCCAGCCATTCTGGAGAGCAATGTGGAATTATGCCCAAAAAGTTATCAAACTGTGCATACCCTTTGACCCAGCAGCGCTACTACTGGGCTTATATCCCAAAGAAATACTAAAGAGAGGAAAGAGACATATATGTGCCAAAATGTTTGTGGCAGCTCTTTTTGTTGTAGCTAGAAACTGGCAGATGAATGGATGTCCATCATTTGGAGAATGGTTGAGTAAATTGTGGTATATGAAGGTTATGGAATATTATTGCTGTAAGAAATGACCAGCAGGAGGAATACAGAGAGGCCTGGAGAGACTTAAATCAACTGATGCTGAGTGAAATGAGCAGAACCAGAAGATCACTATACACTTCAACAACAATACTGTATGAGGATGTATTCTGATGGAAGTGGAAATCTTCTACATAAAGAAAAGCCAACTCACTTCCAGTTGATCAATGATGGACAGAGGTAGCTACACCCAGAGAAGAAACACTTGGAAGTGAATGTAAATTGTTAGCACTAATATCTGTCTGCCCAGGTTGCATGTACCTTCGGAATCTAATGTTTATTGTGCAACAAGAAAATGATATTCACACACATGTATTGTATCTAGACTATATTGTAACACATGTAAAATGTATGGGATTGCCTGTCATGGGGGGGAGGGAATAGAGGGAGGGGGTGATAATTTGGAAATATGAATACAAGGGATAATATTATAAAAAAAATATATATATATAATAAAAAATTATTAATTTAAAAAAAATATATAGTACTAGAAACGCTAGCCTCAGCAATAAGAGCTGAGAAAGAGATTCAATGAGTTATAATAGGTAATGAGGAAATCAAACTATCACTCTTTGCAGATGATAAGTATGCACTTAGAGAATCCCAAAGTCTCTGCTAAAAAGCTATTAGAAATAATTCAGAACTTTAGCAAACTTGCAGGATACAAAATAAATCCACATAAATCCTCAGCATTTTTATACATTACCAACACAATCCAAGAGCAAGAGATACAAAGAGAAATTCCAATAAAAATAACTGTCGATAGTATAAAATATTTGGGAATATAACTACCAAAGGAAAGTTAGGAATTATATGAGCAAAATTACAAAACACTTGCCACAAAAATAAAGTCAAATTTAAATAATTGGAAAGACATTCAGTGCTCTTGGATAGGCCGAGCGAATATAATCAAGAGGACAATAATCCCTAAACTAATCTATTTATTTAGTGCTATAGCAATCAGACTTCCAAGAAACTATTTTTATGACCTAAAAAAATTACAACAAAATTCATATGGAAGAACAAAAGGTCAAAAATTTCAGGGGAATTTATGAAAAAAAAAAATCAAATGAAGGTGACCTAGCTATACCTCATGTAGAACTATATTATAAAGCAGCAGTCACCAAAACCATTTGGTATTGGCTAAGAAATAGACTAGTTGATCAGTGGAATAGGTTAGGTTCACAGGTCAAGATAGTGAATAAACATAGCAATCTAGTGTTTGACAAACACAAAGTGCCCAACTTTTGCTATAAGGATTCATTATTTGACAAAAACTGCTGGGAAAACTGGAAATTCGTATGGCAGAAATTAGGCATGGACCCACACTTAACACCATACACCGAGATAAAATCAAAATGGGTCCATGATTTAGGCATAAAGAACAAGATCATAAATAAATTAGAGGAACATAGGATAGTTTACCTCTCAGACTTGTGCAGCAGGAAGGAATTTGTGACCAAAGGATAACTAGAGATCATTATTGATCACAAAATATAAAATTTTGATTACATCAAATTAAAAAGTTTCTGTACAAACAAAACTAAAGCAAATGAGATTAGAAGGGAAGTAACAAATTGGGAAAACATTTTTACAATTAAAGGTTCTGATAAAGGCCTCATCTCATAGGAAGAGCCAAAATGTTTGTGGCAGACCTTTTTGTAGTGGCTAGAAACTGATAAATGAATGGAGGCCCATCAATTGGAGAATGGTTGGGTAAACTATGGTATATGAATGTTACGGAATATTATTTTCTGTAATAAATGACCAACAAGATGAATACAGAGAGGCTTGGAGAGACTTACATCAACTGATGCTGAGTGAAATGAGCAGAACTAGGGAATCATTACACACTTCAACAATGATACTATATGAGGATATATTCTGATGGAAGTGGATATCTTCAACATAGAGAAGAGCTAATCCAATTCCAATTGATCAGTGACAGACAGAATCAGCTACATCCAGAAAAGGAACAGTGGGGCATGAGTGTAAAGTGTGAGCATTATTATTATTTTGTTTTGTTTTGTTTTTCTTCCCAGATTATTTTTAGCTTCTGAATACAATACTTCCTTTGCAACAACAACAACAAAATTCGGTTCTGCTCACATATATATTGTACCTAGGATATACTATAAGATATTTAATATGTATGGGAATGCCTGCCATCTAGGGGAGGGGGTAGAGGGAAGGAGGAGAAAATTTCACAATTGAAGGGAGTACAAGAGATAATGTTGTAAAAAATTACTTATGCATATGTACTGTCAAAGAAAATGTTATAATTATAAAAATTAATTTAAAAATATGATCTCTTGTAGAATGCATGCAGCTTTTTTTTTTCAGTCATGGTGTTCAGGTAGCACAATAATTTTTGAACTTGTCTTTTCTGAGTCTGTTTTCCAGGTTGGCTCTTTTTTCTATTTTTTCCCCTCCTTCCTCCCCCATGGCAGGTTGACCAATACATGTTAAATATGTTAAAGTATAAATTGAATACAATATATGTATACATGACCAAACAGTTGTTTTGCTGTCCAAAAATAATTGGACTTTGAAATAGCTTGTGAAAGAAATCCAAAATACAGGCGTACAAAATTAGAGGGATTGGGAATTATGTGTAGTGGCTCATAGTCATCTCCCAGAGTTCTTTTGCTGGGTGTAGCTGCTTCAGTTCATTACAGCTCTATTGGAACTGATTTGCATCATCTCATTGTTGAAAATAGCCACATCCATCAGAACTGATCATCATATAGTATTGTTGTTGAAGTATTCAACCATCTCCTGGTTCTGCTCATTTCACTCAGCATCAGTTCATGTAAGTCTCTCCAAACCTTTATGAATCCATCATGCTGGTCATTTCTTACAGAGCAATAATATTCCATAACCTTCATATACCATAATTTACCCAACCATTCTCCAATTGATGGACATCCATTCATTTTCCACTTTCTAGCCACTTCAAAAAGGGCTGCCACAAAAATTCTTGCACATGCAGGTCCCTTTTCCTTCTTTAAGATCTCTTTGGGATATAAGCTCAGTAGTAACACTTCTGGGTCAAAGGGTATGCACAATCTGATAACTTTTTGAGCATAGTTCAAAATATACTTTATCATTCTTAAGCTTGTGTGATGTGTCCTTGTCAGCATTATCCTTTCTGTCTTAGAAATCCTTTCACTCTCCTCAATAGTGTCATCATGTCCTAAATTCTCCTACATTAGAGTATATCTCATAGTATCTAGAGGATCAATGATCTAATCAATTCCAATGAATTCAACTATCATCTCTATGCAAATTGATCTCATAATTTACAAATCTAGACTTCATCTCTCTGTTTCGGTCCATTATTTATTTGCTGGAAATGTCCATTTAGATGCCCCATTGCTGTTGTTGTTATACAATCATTTAGGTAATGACTAACTTTTCATGACCCCATCTGGAGTTTTCTTGGCAGATATATTGGAATGATTTGCCATTTCCTCTCCAGCTCATTTTACAAATGAAAACACTGAGGCAAACATAAATGACTTATCCAGAATCTCAGAGCTAGTAAATGTGTGAGGTTAGAACTGAACTCAGAAAGGTCTTTCTGACTCCAGACCCAACATTCTTTCCATTGTTCCACCTACCTGCCAAGTTTTTTAAAAAGGCATTAATAAAACATGAGTGCATGAT